>NC_140585.1:633474325-634680159 GCF_964204655.1 Triturus cristatus | reverse complement strand
TTAGTACCGGATGTTTTACAGTTTTCATGGACCCTGCGGTTATGCTGCAGGAAAACCTTGGGTGCCATGATTGGAGGAAAGGGGCTTTCTACGACCCTTCCATGCAACTGATATAATTGGATACATTGTTTGTCTTGTCTGATGTTGTAAACCACATTATGCTCGGGGTAGGCAGGAGATCTCGGGGTTGTGCGCTGCTTGTTGTTTCTCGCTGTGAGCAGCAGCATGTCTTCAGACATAGACAGTAAGTCTAGCGGACAGGATGGAGGGCTTGGAATCCCTGCCCTCCCCTCACCCTCCACCCCTCTGCCCCCACCAGCCAGAGCAAGCCACGAAAATAATGGGGTGCACTCTTCCACCACGCCTGGTTTAAACCCTCTGCACCCGTAATGAGGCCGAGCGAGGCTGCCCCTGCCCCATGTTTACGCAGAGACACGGCCGCTCCAGCAGTAGGGTATTCTGGCCACTTCTCTGATGCCATTAGCCCCTGCCTGGGCAGCCTTTATTCTTGGAGTCCTTAAAACTGATGCCAGCCATCTCTCCCTCACATACACACCACCACATACATCCTCCCGCTGCGAGGAGGGCACACGAGCGTAGGTGGACGCGATAAGATCTCACCAAAGGCTGCCCCACAAATTCCTCCCTTTTAATAAGATCCCCCTCTGAAAACAAGCAAGCAGAACAATTCATCCGCTCGGCGGACTTCCCCACCCGCTTCCTTCTTCCCGCTCCTGATTTCTCCACTCAGAGACTTTTAAACTTTGCTCACATTTCTGACTGGATTGCACAAATCCATTTTAAAACAGCTATCGTTTCACTTCACTTGTCCCCGCCACAGTCCTTCAGCACCTCGCTTAGCCGGCTGTATTTGCAAACACCCCTGCTGGTCCTGCCTACGAAACCTCAGACATTCAAACACATATTTTGTGTTCATTTCTCTTGTTTAGTAAAGTACTCCTGAATCTAGCGCTCCAACTGCTCCCGTGCAGCCCAGGCGCGACACACAAACCCACATCACATTTATATGAGAAATGGAGATTTTTCCAAGAGACACTAGCTGGAAAGTTCATAGTTTTATTAATGACGGGGGCGTTTGGTTAGATGCACGTCATATGTCTGCAGAGTGCTGGGAAACACGGGGTGTTTACCGGTAACAGAAGAAATAAACCGCAAACCGCATGCAGTCCTCTATGCGCGCTGCTGTTGGTCCGCAAGGTGGTACCCGGGCTAAGCCTTGGGTGCATCCGCACCCTATCACCAAATATAATTGTATCCACTTTTCATCCCAAAGACCCCGCACCACATCCCTGCGTGTCCTTTATACTGGGAAGGGGGCCGAACCAAGGGGCATTCTGTCGTGTTTTTCACCTTTCTTCCCCATTCCACCCCAGACCTGATGCTATTGGAACGTTTTACACGAGCACCAGGTACATTACAAGGATACGTTCATTTTTTTTTAAGACCCGGGAATATTAAGTGTTTTGCCAAGAATCACTGGATGTTCAAAATGTTTTCCGCATGTTTTTCACATCCATCTGAGTTGTGTTGCCAAACAAAGAGCTCCGGCATCCATCTAACTTGGAGGTAAACTTTGCGCATTGCTACATAGGAAAGCTTCCAGCAAAACACTGTTTGAATCACACACGTGTGTACCCGCTTGCACACGGAAAAAGCAACAACACCATAATGTCACACCAGCAGAAGCTGCACGCCATACGGACACCAGCTAACATTACATACTTTGGTGTTTACTATACTGGGGCTGGTCTAAAGCCCACATTAATATCCATCTGGTCTGGGAGTAAGCTGAAAGAAGGTCATTCGCAGGTTGCCAGCTTTGTCATATCAACCCCTATTAAGTATCCCTATGCCTGCATGTGCGACTGCTAGGGTGATTGTATATGGCGAGTCCCTTAGAGTTTTGGTACACCACTGTCTTTCAGACTGCCCGTAGGTGTGTGGAGGGTGGAGAGAGGTGAGGGGTGGAGGGAGAGCTGGTGCAGACGGTTTGTAGGCTCAGTGTCACAATTTAAGTATAGACCCCTTCCTGGTTCACAGGACGTCCTCAGTTAGAATTTGGCAGAGCCCGTCTTAAATTACACAAAAAAAAGTGGGCTGCACTGCTGGCATCCAAGTTCACTGCCTGCCACCATGCACCCTAATCCAAACTTCCGCAGTTGACTGACATTGTGTGATTCTGTGCAAAGCACTTTATTTCACTATGGCTTCAAGTGTACAAAAAAAAGTATAAGATAATGGGGAAATCTGAAAGAAACACGTTAGTTAGATTTCTTACCTTAGAATATCCCCAGGCGTCAGGCTGGATCCGGAAAGATTTTTCGGCAGCAATACCCTTGCGCGTCGCTAGGCGTCGTCTGCGGCTCCGCGTCCGTCGTCGGCGTCGTGATCACCGGGATGACGTCGTCGGAGTACTTACACACCACCCTCGCGCGCTGACTTCAGTTCTTCTTTTTTTCCGCGCCAGTAAGTGCAGATCCGGGAAGAGCATACCCTTTAGTCATTTTTTTACTAACTTCTTTGGTCTATTCTTCAAGTCGACTTCGACTCCTGGTGCCGGTAGGGATGCCTGGGTTTAAGCCGTATGACGCCCGTTACCGCCTGATGTCGGTATCCGACCCCCACCGTCAGTGTCTCTACTGCCTTGGGGCCGACCATGATGGCAAGTCGTGCCCCGACTGCCGGGCATTGACCTCGAAGGCTAGGAGGAGGTCGAGGGACCGAAGTCATCACAGCTCGTCGGGTTCGAAGTCCTCGCATTCACGTAAGTCGAGGCACAGTAAGAAGAAGTCGAAGAAGCGACACCGCTCTTCTGTCTCACCTCGCTGGTTGCGCGACTCGGCTGAGGTTCGGGTGGCACCACCCGCGTGGCTCCGTCGGAGCCGCAGGAGTCGCGTCCGGCCCCATACCCTCCGGTCCCTGGGCCTAACGTGGCACCGGACGAGGTTCGAGATTTCCTCATGGCCATGAGGAGTCTCGCTCTGCCGTCGCGGCCTGTCGGCGTGCTTTCGGGTCCCGCGGGTCCCCTTGGGAGGCCTAGCGAGCCAGCGGCTATGGCTCTGGCGGCGTGTTCGACTAAGGTCCCGACGCCGCAGGTCCCCGTGGGATCCAGGCCTGGATCCCGGTCGATGCCGATTTGACCTCACGACCACTCCGTCGGCGCCGACCCCTATGGTGCCGTCTCTGGCTTCGTCTTCGGACGACGCCGTCCCCAGTTTTAGCCCCGGGTCGGAACGGCGCAGATGGATGAGCGTTTCATCTACCACCCGGCTCCGTCCTTTATACCTGTATACCAGGAGACGGATGAAGGAGAGGCCCAGCAGTGCCAGTTAAATCAGGACTGGGCTGAGGAAGGTGCAACTTATTCTGTGGTGCTGCGCAGGGCTTCCGAGGCCCCTCATCTGGAGCTCCCTGCAGCGGCCATGAGGACTAACCTCCTCGCTGAGGTGCTTCAACCGCCAGTAAGCTCTTCGGAGCCTCTACTGCAGTTCAATGAGGCCCTCACTGACGTTCTGATGAGCACTTGGTCCAAGCCCTCCACAGTCACTCCTGTGGACCGGAACATGGCCCGGCGCAACCGCCCTGCTCCTGGTGACCCTAGCTTTCTGTCAGTTCACCCCACCCCTGAAAGTCTGGTTATCCAGGCCTCTACATCCCAGACTGCCTTCCCGTCCGCTCCTTCCGGATCGGGAATCCAAAAGGTTGGAGCAGTTTGGGAAGAAACTGTTTTCCTCCCTCAGTTTGGGGTTGCGGTCCATCAATACCGAGTGCCTTTTGGACCGTTATACCCACTCCCTGTGGGATACGGTGGCGGACGTGCTGCCTCAGTGTCCGGAGGAGGCCCGAACACGGCTCACCCAGGCTCTTGCTGAGGGGGCGAGATGCGGCGCGGTACTCCATACGGTGTGGGCTTGACACCACGGACTCGCTAGGTAGAGCGATTGCGATGACTGTGGCGATTCGTCATCACGCCTGGCTGATTTTTCGGGGTATGTCCAGAGCACACTCGTGGATATGCCCTTTGATGGCCATCGCCTTTTTGGCGACAAAGCTGATAGTGAATTGGAGCGCTTTAAGGACTCCAGGGCTACGTCCAAGTCCTTGGGCCTCTCGGCCTGCACCCGCAAGCTTCCACTTTTCGCCCCTTTCGTGGCCAAGGAAGGGGCGCCCCCGCACATACGTCTGGCCACAGGCCGCAGAACCGGCCTCAACGCGGTCGCGGACATGTATTCCGCCGTGGCGGAGCAGGGGGACAGAGCTGGTCAGCCCACATCTGCTCCCGCAGCATCTGCCTCAAAGCCTTCCTAGGCTGACCTTTCAGGCCCATTTCACGCCAGTGGGAGGTAGTTCGCCATCACCTGCTCCACTGGCGTACCATCACATCGGACAGGTGGGTGCTGCAAATCGTCCGAAGGGGCTACTCCCTCCCCTTCGAGGCGACCCCTCCAGCCATGCCACCGCATATCGGGGGATCACTTGTTACTTCTGCAGGAGGAAGTTGCGTCCCTCTTGGCCAAGGGGGCCCCTCAAGCGCATTCCTGGGCCAGAAGTAGGACGGGGTTGTTACTCCCACTACTTTCTGGTTCCCAAGAAGGGTAAAGGGGGCCTACGTCCTATCTTGGACCTCAGGAGCGTCAACGCCTTCCTCCGGAAGGAGAAGTTCAAGGTGCTCACTTTAGCTCAGGTTCTGGCTGCCCTAGACCCTGGAGACTGGATGGTAGCGTTGGACTTGCAGGACGCATATTTTCACATCCCCGTCCTGCCGGCCCACCGGCGTTACCTGTGATTCACAGTGGGCCAAGAGCACTTTCAATTTACCGTGCTCCCCTTCGGCCTTGCCAGTGCCCCTCGGGTGTTCACGGAAGTGATGGCGGTGGTCGCAGCTTATCTGCGCAGATTAGGGGTTCCAGTCTTCCCCCTATCTATACGACTGGTTGTTGAAGGCGGGCTCGCCCCGAACAGTCGTCTCCGACCTCCAGACTACGGCCGACCTCCAGCATTCGCTGGAGTTCTCCATCAACGTACCGAAGTCACATCTGAGTCACTCCCAAAAGCTCCTCTTCATTGGAGCGGTTCTGGACTCGGCGCTGTTTCGGGTCTATCCTCCCGATCAGCGGGTTCGGGATATTCAGGCACTGATTCCGATCTTTCAGCCTTTATCCCGAGTTTCGGTCAGGGTGGTCCTACGGCTGCTGGGTCTGACGGCCTCCTGCATCCTGCTGGTACATCATGCCAGGTGGCGGATGCGGGCTCTGCAGTGGGACCTGAAGTTCCAGTGGGCTCAACATTAGGGCGACCTGTCCGACCACATCCTGATCTCGTAGGGCACTGCAAGGCAGTTGCAGTGGTGGCTCACGGACCGCGATTGGGTCAGCGGCAGATCCCTCTCCCTACCCCAAACGGAGCACGTAGTGGTGACTGATGCATCCCTCCTTGGCTGGGGGGGCCACATGGGAGAGGCGGAGATCAGAGGCCTCTGGTCTCCGGCGGAGTGCCGGCTCCATATCAACCTATTGGAGCTGCGGGCGATCCGGCTTGCACTGAAGGCATTCCTTCCCTCTGTCCAGGGAAGTGTAGTGCAGTTGTTCACGGACAACACCACCGCCATGTGGTACTGCAACAAGCAGGGCGGGGTGGGGTCGTGGACCCTTTGTCAGGAGGCTCTGCGCCTCTGGACATGGCTGGAACATCAAGGCTTCACCCTGGTGGTTCAACACCTGGCGGGTTCTCTAAACGCCAGGGCGAACGAACTCAGCCGCCGTTGGATGCTGAATCACATATGGCCTCTGAACTCGGACATGGCGCAAGGGCACTTTTGGCAATGGGGAGAGCCTTGGTTAGATCTATTCGCCACCAAAGAGAACGCGCAATGTCATCAGTTCTGCGCGTTGGAATTTTCAAGGCGGCACTCGCTCGGAGACGCTTTTCGTCGAGAGTGGAGTTATGGTCTGTTATACGCCTTTCCGCCTATACCACTTCTGTCCAGAGTGCTGAAGAAGATCAGGCGCGACTGGGCCCAAGTCATCCTTGTGGCTCCGGATTGGGCACGAAGATACTGGTATCCCGAGCTACTCAGTCTGTCAATCGATCCCCCGATTCAACTGCCTCTTGAGGAGGACCTTCTGTTGCAGCAGCAGGGGACGGTCCTCCACCCGAACCTGTCCAGTCTCCACCTCCATGCGTGGAGATTGAGCGGTGGCAGTTGATGCCATTTGACTTGCCTCCTGAAGTCTGTGATGTCATTCTGGCAGCCAGGCGTCCCTCCATTAAAACAGTATACGCCTGCAGGTGGAACAAATTTGTGGCATGGTGCACATCAAAGGCTGTGGATCCCCTTTCCGCCCCTCTTTCTGAGGTTCTCCTCTTTCTTCTTTCCCTGGCCCAGCAGGGCTCTGCTCTGGGTACCATCAAGGGTTATCTTTCTGCTGTTTCCGCCTTCTTACGGCTTCCTGATCAGCCTTCTCTTTTCAAGTCCCCTGTTGTAAATGGGTTCTTAAAAGGCATTACTCACATGTTTCCTCCTGTCCCCTTTGTAATGCCTCAGTGGGACTTGAATCTGGTGTTAACCTATCTGATGTGCGCTCCTTTTGAGCCACTTCATAACTGTCCTCTTCGTCTTCTGACTCTCAAGACTGCTTTCCTGGTTGCCATCACCTCTGCCAGAAGAGTGAGTGAGCTCCAGGCTTTTTCTTCTAAACCTCCTTTCCTCTCTGTCCATCCGGACAAGGTTGTTCTAAGGACTCGTCCTTCCTTTCTTCCTAAGGTGGTTACTGCCTTTCACATCGCCCACCTTCTTTCCGCCTCCTCACCCTTCAAAAGAGGAAGAGAGGCTCCACCGTCTGGACCCAAAACGTGCGCTCTCCTTCTATCTGGACCACACAAAACAGTTCCGGGTGGACGACCAACTCTTCGTTGGCTACGTGGGCGCTAAGAAGGGGCGGGCAGTGCACAAGCAGACCATCTCTCATGGGTCGTTTTGTGCATTAAGGCCTGTTATTCCTTGGCTAAGAAGGATCCTCCTGTGGGGCTGAGGGCCCATTCCACTCTGGCCACAGCGGCTACTACTGCCTTGGGACAGGGAGTCCCTCTGCAGGACATTTGTCAGGCAGCCACGTGAGCCTCGCTGCACACGTTTTCCATGCATTACTGCCTGGACAGCCAAGTGCGGAGAGACGGCTTATTTGCATGTGCACTATGCAAATGTCAATACATTCATACAATAAATGGAGAAGCAAGTTTGATGGGATGATTTATCGCAGATCTTCTGTGCACAAAGGTTGTGTGATTCCCATGAGCTCCACGAGGAAAGAAGTGAACGTTTGCAAAATACTAACATTGTACCAAGATAAACATACCACCATGCACCAAGATAAACATACCACCATGCACAGACTATCTATATTATTACTTTTCTGACACTTAAGTTCGATATGTAGGTATCTAGTGGACCCATAATATGAGAGCGTATTTCAGCTTGCCGCAGTAAGCATTCTGGGGCTTGTAGTTTTCATTTATCTATTGCCAGTGTGTCACTGCAGGTCGTGCCATGCATAGAGCTGTTGGATGAAAACCCAGAATTGTGAAAGAGTCAGACCTGTGAGACAGGCTCAGCGTATGCTCATACATCAAGCACCTTTGTTCAGCCTTCATGTTTGCAGCCACGCAAAGATATTTACAATTCAGAAGCTGACTGATGGGGCAATTGTAACACAATATTCATCATGTGACATAGTATTGCAACTAGAAACACGTGTATCAAAGGCATCAAGAAACAAATGGTAAAAGCATGCTCAAATTAGACCGTTGCTTTTTCTGCTCCATTTGCAGACGGAAGGGCCGATCATATTAGTTAACAAGGCTTACATAAAGCAGAGGTCTCAGGTTTCCCATATCCATGCATGAGCAGCTCTTCCAGTCCAGGCTTTTTGGCATTCTGAGACTTGGAGGCCTGTCTTATGATGTTATAAATAGCATTACAAATCCTGTTTTACAAAAAACAAAAGCTGTAATTGATAGACTGCTCGCAAATTGAACTTGGAAACTCAAGGGCTCGATAGAACAGATTTTAAGGTAATGAAATCTGAAACAAGCCTTTGCAATGCAATAGGTCTCGCTTTTAATTTAAATGATAATGCCTTTTTATTTATGTTTTGGTTTTTAAAACATAAATAAAAGGCATTGTCATTAACAATGCCAATTGCCCAAACTCGTGTAAATGCAAGCCCTGTTGCATTGCAAATGCTTGTCAAAACAGTCACTCCCTGGTGCAGATATGCACCTATCAAGCATTGGGCGCCACTCTTAACATTGCTGCGCTCTGGAGCCATAAGGCCACAAAACCCCTAGAAATAGTTGAGAATAGGTATCTGAGGCAAGTGTTGAGCCTTCCGGTTAGCACTCTCCTAGACCCGTAAATGTTAGATTTCGGGCTCAGGCCAATTTCAGAAAGAATTGCTGTTAGACCGCTAATGTACTGGAGAAAGCTCTGGGCTACTCCTGAATTGCTTCACTACCTTTGGGGTCTAAAGAGATATTTAGTCCTCCAGTGGCTGGCAACCTTTCCCGGATTAAATAGTTCTAGATGCTCTTTAAGCATGGAGTTAGTTCAACTCAGGGAAGATCCTGTGGAGGCTGGTTTACTTACCAGCAAGTTGGACCTTAAGAGGCTTTTCAGGACCTTAAATCTGGTATACTCATGTCACGCCTGGCCCCTGAGTCCTTTGAATGACTCCTTTTTAAGGGTACATGACACTTCAAAACTGAGCAGTTCTTAGATGAAGTAGAACCAAATCTGACAAGGAAGCTGTATGTTCAATTTAGACATAGGTCACTTCTAATTTGGTCAAACACATTGAAATGGGTGAGTTCAGATAGATTGGCTGAGATAGTCTTCGTATCTTGTGGCCATGATGCTGAAACAGTGGCTTACATCCTGTTTTTTAGTTTTGAGTGTAGTAGGGCCAGGGCCAAGTGGATAATTCCATAGCACCAGTTGCATTACATGAGGACACATTCATTTTTGTTAGGCACGGGGAGATTAAGTGATTTGCTCAGAATCACAGGATGTTCGGCGTCCTTGCCGAGACTCAAACCCAGTTCCCCAGATTCCAGGTCAACCGCCCGAGCCGTTAGGCCAACTCCTCTCCCCAAATGTATTTGCAGTCCCCAGGTATTTATTTGCTATGTGGCAAACAAGGAGAAAACATGTTTTGCTACTGGCTGCTTGAAAGGATGATCGCTCTGTAAGGCCACTAGGAGAACCTCACTTGTGGCAGTGGTGTGGGGGCCGATATTCCAATTATCCTTTTAACCTTAATCTACTAGCTTGCTGAGAGCATTTTGCCTTGTATCAAGTTGATGGATTTACTATTTGGCATTCAAAAAGAAGCATTGATTTTAAAACCTTCATCACTTTTGTATATACATAATGATGGGTAATGTTTTATTGATTGCTGTTAACTCATTTTAATCTGTTTATATGATGATTGTTGGCCATTTCTGTTGCTTTTGTACGTTGTATACATTCACATTGTACTTTTAATGTCTTTATTTGTATGCCTCTTTTATACATGTGGCCGAAATAAAGAGTATTGTCTCACTAACTGATATACAAGTTTAGAACTTTAAAAATACATTTTATTAACACATTATAATATAATTTAAATCAAACAATAAACAAACATGACACAACTTATTTAACCATTTACAAATACACTTTTGTGGACAACTACTCCACATACATACAGGTATATCTGTAAACCAGCAAGCACAAAGCAAATTGTTGTCTGGAAGCTTTTTGTAATACCTTCAGGGCAAAAGAAGGTTACAGCTAAATATGTGCAGTGTAATATTTGAGACCAACCGTTATCCAGGGGCACAAACAAGAAGTATTCACGTGGGACAAGTTCCACGTGGAAGCACTTCAAAACAATTCATGAAAGGGTCTACAACCGGATGATGTGATAGAAACCAGGTGCAGCAAGACAGTCCACTTCTACAGCACCCTGTGGAGAACCATCATCAGCTGCGCTCATTACAATACCAGCTGCCTGCAAAGGTTTGAGTGACATGTTACTCACTGTGCAAAATGGCACATTCTTGTCCCTGTAAAAATTACTTCTGTGGGTGCATTTTCCCTTTTTTACTGTTCTCAGGTTCTATACTCGCACACCATAAATGATGTGCTGTTGAAAGAATCACAATTGAAAAGATTGTAGAAAAAAAGAAAAAAACGACACACTGTATATAAGTAAGTGCTTGCATGTTTAAATGGGTGTATGATTGACTACATGGGATTTTGAGTGGGTAGTTGTAGAAGTACCTGCATGAATGGCTACATAGGTGTGAGTTCATGTATGAGGTACTGTATGGGTGTGTTTATGACCATATAATTTAAATTAGTAAAATGCATTTTTATAACTTAACAAATTCATGTCATTAACACATTGCAATACAATTTAAAGCAATCAGTTAGCAATTAAACATAACATACCTTATTTAACTATTCACAAATACAGTAACACACCCAAACTTGAACTTACACTAGGCCCCCACCCATGTACTTGCAGTACTGCTGTCTATTCACATTACCTCTACAAATTTGTCAGATTCTATGAAATGCCAACGTGGGACCAGTGAGTACCGGTATCATCTTCATGGTGAGATCAAGTGCATGTTGTGAAATTTAAGAACGCCAACTTGGTTTCTAACCCTTAGTTGTGCAGAATATCCATGAGATGACTTGCATGACGTTTTAAGAGAATCAAACTCTAACATTAAAGTTATCAAATTCAAGACACCAGGAGAACTTGAAGGCAGAGTTGTGCATTTCCCAACATTGTGATGTGTAACATCAGCAGCAAGCAATTATCAAGAGACACTGGTGAAAAGGATTCTCATGGAACAAGTTCCATGTGGAAACCTGGTGAAGGAAATCGCATGGTGTGTGAGAATGCAAGTGGAGGAGAACCACACTCACCATCTGCATTATTCCTGGGGGAACCTTCAAATGTTCAGAAAATAACAGTACCAGCTTACTGTAATATGTTATCTGAGATGGTAACATTATACAATTTGAACCAAACAATAAACAAGCAAACATAACGTATTTAACTATTTATAAATACACTTTTGTGCACAAGTACTTCAGATAGATGCAGGTATGTCTTTAGACAAGCAAGGATACACTGATGCTGTAATAAATAAGCGAGAAGAGATAGAACCTCCAAAAAAGGAGAGTAATGTTTAGAAACATTTCAGTATTCCTTCGGGAGAGAAATGGGTTAGTACCAAGTTTGTCTAGTGCAATGTTTGCAGCAAGCAATTAGCGAGACAAACTGGGAAGAAGTGTTCCCATGAGACAACTTCCATGTGGAAGTACATCAAACCAATCCGTCAATGTATGTACCATCCGACAATGTGGAAGAAGGCTGCTGCAGCCGAAGAACAATCATTATCTGCAGTAGCCTTGGGAGAATCATTGTCACTTTCTGACATAACTGTTCCAGATGCCCGTGGCTCTAAAGAGGTCGTCCGTAGCTGCATAATTAGATACAGTGAAGACTCACCGTTGTTAATTATTTTTTCCCGCCCGTTGAGCCTTCATGTTTTTCACAGACTGGTCAGTTGCTTCTTCCCAGTTGCCTTCCAATATCCCTTTTAAAGTCTTGTTTATTTTCTTTGTGGAAAAAAAAAATGAAACTGTTAGTGCTGCAGGACCACTACTAGTATTTAAATGTAGGCCCTGGGCACACATAGTACACTCTACTGGAGACTCGCAGATAAATTACATGTCCTTATTGTCATGAAGTCACTCAAGCCATGTTTACATTAGAAGAACATATACTTTACCACTATCTAGCAGTGGTAAACTGCTCACATTCCGTAGGCGAACTGGGTGTCTCAGTTTGTGACTGGGTTACGTAGCGACTGTATGGGCCTTCAAATGGGTATGTAAGTGACTTTATGGATTTGTAACTGATTGTGTTTGGGTGTGTAACTGTGTGTACAAGTGGCTCTATTAGTAGTGAATACATAAGAGTGTGTGTGTGTGTGTGTGTGTGTGTGTGTGTGTGTGTGTGTGTGTGTGTCTGTCTGTCTGTGACTTAAAAGTGCTTATCGTAATTGGGCTACTTAGGGCGTACCTTAGGGTTGGCTTATGTGTAAAAAAAAAAAAAGCATTTGCAATGCAATAGGTGTTGCATTTGCAAGAGTTTAAGCTATTGGCATTGTAAAAGACTGTCTTTTATTCATCTGTTTTGATAATGCATAAAAAAGGCATTGTAGATGACAATGCCAGTAGCACAAACGCTTGTAAATGCGAGACCTATTGCATTTCAAAGAAGCAGCTGGGGCACATTGTCCCACGCTGCTTGGAAAGTGAAGGAGCACATGGTGCACTGAAAGTTGCAGGAAGCATGTCATGCCTGCAGTAGGTGAAACTTATTAAAGAAAATAGTGCTTTCAGACTATATAAGATGTACCGTGCAACAAACGAATTAGAAGGGCCAGTCCTCATGGGAGGTTACAATTGAAGACAAGACGGTACTAAGGAGGGACTAACAAGCCTATTAATAAATCAGAAGCAAGCATTTAGGAAAGACAATGACACAAGCCAATGACAAAAATGGGCGGAGAGTGGGCAGGGCTTCAAGTCTATACTTAAATACAGCATGCCTTGTAGCGAATGCGCTGCCCAGGCTCAACCTAAAAAGGATAGTTTAAACATTTGGCAATGGGTATTAAATACCAAGTCGAAGTGGCAGTAAAGTGCACACACCGGCTCAGCAGTGGTAGGCTTTAGTTAGGTTTAAAGGGCTACTTGTATGGACGACTCAATTAGTGCTGCAAACCCACTACTAGCATTTCATTTACCGGCCCTGGGCATACGTAGTGCAGTCTACTAGGGTCTTACAGATCAATTAAATATACCAATGGTGGATACGTCAATGAAACAATGTTAAGGTAAGAAGAACATACACTTTACCTCTATCTTACAGTTGTAAACTGCTCAGATATCTAAGGTGAACTGGGTGTCTCAGTGACTATATGGGTGTCTAAATGACCATATAAGTGGATGTAGAGATTAGTAACTGGCTATGTTAGTCAGTGTTAGGCTGTGTAACTGTGTGTGCAAGTGGCTCTATTAGTAGTGGAAACATTAGTACTGTGTGAGTGGATGTGCAAGTTATTCTGTCATTTTCTGATTGGATGTGACAGTGGCTGTACAGTTTTCTAAATAGGTATGTTAGTGGCTGTATAGGTGGGCAACTTCCTAAATAACTGTGCATATGGGTCTTTAAGTGCATGTGTACATGACTGAAACTTAAAAGTACATGTCTACCTTTTAACTACACCGCACCCTGCCCATTGCGTACTTAGGGGTGACTTATGTGCAAAAAAGGAGACTTTGATCATTGCCAAGGAGTTTTACATGCCAAGTCGGCCTGGCATTAATTCTGTACACACTGTCACTGCAGTAGTAGGCCCAAGACTTGTTTAAAGGGCTACCTGTCTAAATGGGTGACTAGGAGTGTCTGTTCTTGAGTACATACCTGAATGAGTGTAGCAGTCCCTTTAGGTGTGCATTGGATATGTAAGTAACTATATCCGCATATGCATGACTGGCTCTCGTTGTAACTCTATTGTGACTATATGGATTGCTTAATGGCAGTCTTAGTGAGTGTTGGGGTATGTAACTGTGTGCAACTGGTTCTGTTACTGCTGGATACATAAGTGCTTTGTGGGTGTGTAAGTGAATTCTTTTTTACATAGGTGAGTGAGTCACAGTATGGGTGGGACACTAGATGCATAACTAGGCATACGAGTCTCTAAGTGCGCATGTAACTCACTGAAACTTCAAAGTACGTCCCACCTTTTAAGCACATAGCATTTTGCCCTATGGCCTACCCACGGCCTACCTTAGGGGCGAGTTATAGGTACAAGATGGGGAGCTTAAGGCTTGGCAAGGGGTATTAAATAGAAAGTAAACATGGCAGTAAAACTGCATGCACAGGTTCTTTAGTACCACTCCTGAGACCTGTTTAAAGGGCTACGTAACTGGATGGGTGACTAGTCGTGTCAGTACTTGACTACATATCTGAGTGACCCTATCAGATCCTCTGTGGGTGTGTCACTGGATGTGCAGGTAACTATGTCGGTATATGACTGGCTCTCTTAGTAACTCTATGGGTCTGTAAATGTGTATGTAAGTGTCTGGATTGCATACTGGCTGTATTAGTAAATGTTGAGGTATGTAACTGTGCAACTAGCTTCATTACTATCAGATAAGTGCTGCGTTGGTGTGTGCATGTATGTGTAAGTGCCTCTGTTGTGTTTTGTAAATTGGTTTGTGAGTAGCAGTATGGGTGGGTGGCTGGGTGTATAAGAATGTAAGTGCATGTGTAACTGACTGAGTACTGGGTACATGAATGCATATACAGGTGTGTGAGTAGGTATGCCAGTGTCTGTATGAGTTTGTAAATAATTAGATAAGTGTATGGATAGGGAGTAAATGGGTCTGTTAATGGTTTATGTGTGTGTGTCTGGCTATATGAGTAGGTACATAAGTGCTTTTATGGGACTGTAACTGGGTATGCAAGTGTCTTCCTGACAGTGTGCGTGGGTGAAAATTGCATACTAATAAATACTTACTTTAAGCAAACAACCACATTTTATTGCAAACACATTCATTCATACTGGTTTTATAAAATTACTATAATTTCTGTAAACCAATTCCTCGTTCTCCTTTCCTACTCATTCTCTTTTTAGCTAATGTTCTCATCTGAGCTCCCTTCTGTTTTACCTTCTAGTATAGTGTCTAGAAGCTTCACATTTTATTTCATCTTACATACACTCACAATGTTTTATCTAAATATACTTTTTTATACTTCAACCTAATTACCATCCCTGTAAAAGTATTTGGGTGTTCTCCAACTTTAATTTCTATTTCTCTTAACATCTGTTTTCTATGGAAATCTCTAGTCGGAGCTATGGCAAACATCCTCGACTCTCGGTGCAAAAGCAGCTAAAATGGCTGCCCTTCACCATGTGCTTACTTATACTCCTGTAGTTAACAAATCACAGGCTCCCTTTCTTTTATTTTTATTAACCACTTCTAAATGACCAGTATTTTTTTTTTTAACGTTTTCCATGTTTCCTGGAAAGAAGCCCAATTTTGTTGTCTTTCTGTAAATTTGTAGATCCATTGCAAAGTTCAGCGCGGCACTGCAGTGTAATGCTGCTTTGGACCTGCCGATCCATACGCAAGACTAGAAGTATTTAACAATCTACTATTAGTTTGCATTTTTGTTTTACTTTGTAAAAACTACTCAATTACAAACCAAACACCCCCTAATTACCAATGTTTCCAAACCTCTCTTTTTGAATTTCACAGAGCAATCGTTTTTGTTCTTCCCCCCCATACACAGATGTTACTTTTTTCACCAAACCACTAATTTTAGTTCTATGCACCTTATCCAATCAAATATGTTCTTTTATTTTCTACTTGCTGCCCTCCATTTGAGCTCTTTTTTATCTTATAACCTGCTTCACTCTACTGCAGCCTTCTCCTCTGTGCTATTCCTCCTTCCCTTCAAAATGGTCATAGTGCGGATTGTGGGTCATACTTTAGTGTTTTGAGCATTGCTGATCCTAAACCAAAAGCACACATTTAGCACATATTACCAACTGGTTTTCCTCAATCAAAACCATTTATGTAAAACAACACCACATTTAATACAGTAAGCGGCTAACTGTCTACATGGGTTTCTAAAAGAGTGTGGAAGTGCAACTTATAAGTCTGTCAGAAGAGGTGTGAGTGAGTGTATAAGAGGCCGTATAGGTCTCTAACTGGATGTGTGATGAGTGGCGGAATGGGCTGCGGAATGAGTTTGAGTGTGTGTGACTGGGTGAGTGAATACAGGTTTGACTGTGTAGGTGTGTGAGTAGGAGTGTCAGACTAGATAGGTGTGTGTGTGTGTGTGTGTGTGTGTGACTGGGTGCGTCAAGGGCTGAGTGGTAATATGGGTATATGAGTCGCTGTTTGAGTGGCTGCATGGGTGTGTGAGTGGCTCTATGGGTCTGTGCGTGGGTGTGTGTTTCTTTGTGGGTCTGTGACTGAGTATATGACTGTCGGTCTGTGAGTGGGTGTGTGAATGACTGTGGGTCTGATTGGGTGAGTGGGTGTGTGTGTGTGTCTGTGTGGGTCTCTGAGTGGGTCTCTGAATGGGTGTCTGAGTGGGTGTCTGAGTGGGTGTGCGAGTCCTGTGTGTGTATATGTCACTGAGTGAGTGAATGCCTGGGTGGGTGTGTGAGTCTGTGAGTGGCTCTGAGAGTTTTTGTGTGGGTCTGTGAGTGGCTATATGGTCTGTGAATGGGTCTATCTCAAAGACACGTTAGTGATAGATTGCTTACCTTAGAATATTCCCAGGCGTCAGACTGGATCCGGAAAGTTTTCTTCAGAAGTTATTACGTAACTTTGTTTCTCTTGTTTTGTCGAGTGATCGACTCCTGGTGCAGTAGGGATGCCCGGGTTTAAGTCCTGTAGGACCTGCTGTCTGAACATGTCGGTGGCGGACCCGCACGACGTGTCTCTTCTGCTTGGGGCACACCCATGACCCCGAGGCGTGCCCCGATTGTCGTGCCATGGCACCGAAAGCTTTGCGGGAGCTTTCCCGAAAGTTGTTGGAGGTCCGGCAATCTGTTCCGCGCCGATCGAGGTCCCGCTCCCATGGGAAGTCGAGGGACTGGTCGCGGAGCCGACCGCATCGCTCGTCGGAATCTGGGACAGGTAAGTCATGGCGCCAAAAAAGTCAAAGAAGCGACGTCGCTCTTGGTCTGCCCCTCACCGGTCGCGGTGGAGGGGCGGGCGGTCACTCCCCTGCGGCTCCGATGGTGCTTCTGTTGTTGCCTGCAGCCTGCCCGCCCTTTCCGGGCCCGCACGTGACTTCGGACAAGATACAGGCTTTTGTGCCGGCCATGAGCCATTTGTTTGACCCCCCTCGGGTCCCTCCGGAGCATCTAAGGGCCCCGTAGACCCGTTGGGTGGTTCTGCCCCCGTGCCACCGCCTTTGGCCCCGGCTATGCCGGCACGATACCCGGGGGCGCCGCAGACTCCTGCCACCTCCGGTCTCAGCGCTGGATACGGGTCCGGACGGCGCCGGACCGGGATTGGCACACTACCCCCCATTCCATTTCTTGGTGGGGAGTTTATCCCTTTTCCCCGGTCACCTCATCCTTACCGGCCTCTTCAACAACCGGTGGACGAAGGAGAGTACTGGGAGGGGTCTGAAGACCCTTTCGCAGCTCAATGCGAGGATCAGCTGGACTGGGAGGGTGATATGGAAGGTCCAGAGGATCTGGATTTCTCTCCACACCCTGGTACGCTGTCCCCCTCTTCCGTGGCTACGTAGGAGGTTGGGACTTTTTCTGTGGTGTTGCGTGGGCGGCTGATGCTATTAACCTCTAGCTCCCCACTGTACCTGTCAAGACTAATCTCCTGGCTGAGGTGTTGCAACCAGAGTCATCCTCCGCGGGGCCGCTGCTACCCTTCAGCGACGCAGGTACTCACGTCGTGTTGAGCACCTGGAACAAACCCAACACAGGGTCTCCTAGGGATAAGGGTGTGGCGCGCCACCATCGCCCGGCGCCGGGCGATCCCAGCTTTCTCACACAACCCCAGTGCCTCAGAGTCTGGTTGTCCAGGCCTCTGCCTCGCCAAGCGCAATTCCTTCTGCCCCTCCAGATAAGGAATCTAAGAAACTGTAGCAGTTTGGGAAAAAGATTTTCACTTCTGCAAGTTCTGGGTTGCGGGCAGTGAATACTGCTTGCCTGTTGGGCTGCTTTTCACATTCTGTGTGGGACACTGTGGCACAGGTGCTGCCTCAGTGCCCTGTAAAAGCTCGGGCAGTGCTCTCCCAGGCCGTTAGCGAGGGGTGAGATGCTGCTAAATTTACTATCCGTTGTGGACTTGACACGGCCGATTCACTCGGCAGGGCACTTTCCTCAACGGTGGCGCTCCGCAGTTACGCTTGGCTCAGAACGACTGGCTTACCCGGGCATGTACAGAACGCTTTGTTGGACATGCCATTTGATGGCACACGATTGTTTGGTGACCAGGCGGATAGCACCCTGGAACGCTTTAAGGACTCTCGGTCTACGGCCCAGTCCTTGGGTTTTGCCACCACGCGCACCTCTTTGGGGACCACTTTTCATCCTTTTTGAGGCCCAAACACGTTCCTTTTAGACCTGCAGGCCTGCGCAGCCGCGGTCGTGGGGCACGCCGTGGTGGTTCCCCGAGGCCACCACCGCCCCCGCAAAACCTTCCTAGTCAGGTGTTTCAGACCCACCAGACGCCAGTGGCCGGCAGGATTCGCCTTCACCTTCCCCACTGGCGCACCATCACTTCGGACAGGTCGGTTCTGCAAATAGTCCGAAAGGGCTACTCTCTCCCCTTCGAGTCTACCCCTCCAGCCATGCCACCTCAGTACCACCGCATGTCGGGGGATCACTAGGCACTTCTCCAGCAGGAATTTGCAGCCCTCTTGGCCAAAGGGGCCCTCAAGCGCATTCCGACGCCAGAAGTAGGTCGAGGTTGTTACTCCCACTACTTTTTGGTTCCAAAGACAAACAAAGGTCTGCGTCCTATCTTAGACCTCCGGAACATCAATTGCGTTCTCCGGAAGGAGAAGTTCAAGATGCTCATGCTTGCTCATGTCTTGTCTGCCCTAGACCCACAAGACTGGCTGGTAGCATTGGGCTTGCAGAACGCTTATTTTCATATCCCCATCCTTCCAGCCCACCGGCGCTACCTACAGTTCACGGTGGGCCACGAGCACTTTCCATTCACCGTGCTCCCTTTCGGCCTTGCCAGCACCCCTCGGGTGTTCACGAAAGTGATGGCGGTGGTCGCAGCTCATCTGTGCAGATCAGGGGTTTCAGTCTTCACCTATCTCAACGACTTGCTGTTGAAGGCGGGCTCGCCCCAGGCAGTCGTCTCCCACCTCCAGACTACGGCCGACCTCCTGCATTTGCTGGGGTTTTCCATCAACGTGCCGAAGTCGCACCCGATTCCCTCTCAGAAGCTCCTCTTCATCGGAGCGGTTCTGGATACGGCGCAGTTTCGGGTTTATACTCCTGAACAGCGAGTCCGGGACATTCGGGCTATGATTCTGATCTTTCGGCCCTGGTCCTGGGTTTCGGTCAGGAAGACCCTAAGGCTGCTGGGCCTCATGGCCTCCTGCATCCTGCTGATCTATCATGCCAGATGGCATATGCGGGCTCTGTAGTGGGACCTGAAGTTCCAATGGACGTAGCATCTGGGAAATCTCTACGACTACGTCCAGATCTCTGAGGGCGCCGCACAGGACTTGCAGTGGTGGCTCACGGACCAGCGTTGGGTCAGCAGCAGATCCCTCTCCCTCCCCCAACCGGAGCACACAGTAGTGATGGACGGTTCCCTCCTGGGTTGGGGTGGCCACATGGGAGAGGCGAAAATAAGAGGCCTCTGGTCTCCAGCGGAGTCCAAGCTCCATATCAACCTTTTGGAGCTCATGGCAATCCTACTTGCACTGAAAGCATTCCTTCCCTCTGTCAAGGGGAGAGTAGTGCAGGTGTTCACAGACAACACCACCACCATGTGGCACTGTAACGAGCAGGCGGGGTGGGGTTGTGGACCCTATGTCAGGAGGCTCTACGTTTCTGGACGTGGCTGGAACGTCAAGGGATTTCCTTGATGGTTCAACACCTGGCGGGTACCCTGAACGCCAGGGCGGACAAACTCAGCCGCAGGTGCATGTTGGATCACAAATGGTGTCTGCACTCAGAAGTGGCACAAGGTCTCTTTCAGCAGTGGGGAGAACCTTGGTTAGATCTATTCGCCACCGAAAAGAACGCACAATGTCAGCAGTTCTGCACGTTGGAGTTTCCAAGGCCGCACTCGCTCCGAGATGCTTTTCGTCGCGAGTACAGATGCGGTCTATTGTACACCTTTCCACCTATACCACTTCAGCACTCTGGGCAGAAGAAGATCGGGCCCTAGTGATTCTTGTGGCACCGGACTGGGCTCGAAGAGTTTGGTATCCCGAGCTACTCAGTATGAGCGTGGATCCCCCGATCCTGCTGCCTCTTCAGGAGGATCTCCTGTCGCAGCAGCAGGGGACGGTCCTCCACCCGAACCTGTCCAGCCTCCACCTCCTTGCGTGGAGATTGAGCAGCGACAGCTGATTCCATTTTACTTGCCTCCTGAAGTCTGTAATGTGATTCTGGCATCCAGGCGTCCCTCCACTAAAGAGGTATACGCTGGTCGATGGAAAAAATTTGTGGCATGGTGCACAGCGAAAGCTGCGGATCCTCTTTCTGAAGTCCTATTATTCCTTCACTTCTCTCTTTGGCCCAGCAGGGCTCTGCTCGGGGCACTATCAAAGGCTACCTTTCTGTCCTTTGCGGTTATTGACTTTGAAAATTGTCTTCCTGGTGGCTATCACCTCGGCTCGGTGGGTGAGTGAGCTCCAGGCTCATTCCTGTAAACCTCCTTTCCTGGTGATTCATCCGGACAAGGTTGTGCTTCGACCGCGTCCCTAATTTCTACCAAAAGTGGTCTCTGCCTTTCATCTCGGGCAAACTGTCAATCTACCCACTTTCTTTCCGCCTCCGCACCCTTCAAGAGAAGAGAAGAGGAGAGGCTCCACCGTCTGGACCCAAAATGTTTGCTTTTGTTCTATCTCAACCGCACACAACAGTTCCGGGTGGATGACCAGCTCTTTGTTGGCTACGTGGGCGCCAAGAAAGGCTGGGCTGTGCACAAACGAACTAACTCCTGGTGGGTTGTCTTGTGCATTAAAGCCTGTTACTCTCTGGCTAAAAATGAACCTCCGGTTGTGCTGTGCGCCCATTCTACCAGGGCGACGGCAGCCACTGCAGCATCGGGACACAGTGCCCCCCTGCAAGACCTCTGTTAAGCAGCCACTTGGGTTTTGTTGCATACTTTCACTAAGCATTATTGCCTTAACTGTCAGGTCCGGAGAGACGGCTTCTTTGGCCGTTCGGTTCTCCGTGACTTTCTGGTGTAATCTCACTTCACAGACCCACCACCGGGGTTGGTATTGCTTGGGTATGTATTCTAAGGTAAGGAATCTATCACAAATGTGTCTCTTTCAGATGCGCAGGTTACTTACTTGTGTAACGATATATCTGTAAGAGACATTAGTTAGTGATAGATTCCTTACCGCCCGCCCATCCTCCTTGTTCTACGAACTGTTATCTAGGGTTCAGGTAATCCCTTTCAGGACCCTAGTTCTATTGCACCAGTAGTCGGTCTCTGGCATGGCTCTGCGTTCCTGGTGCGGAAAAGTTGTTAACAGAACTGACGTCAGCACGCGCGGGCGCGTGTAAGTAGCTCCGACGACGTCATCTCGGCGACTACTACGCCAGCGACGTACGTGAAACTGCACAACGACACCTACCGATGCGCAAGGGCACTGCTGACGAAAACTTTCCGGATCCAGTCTGAAGCCTGGGGATATTCTAAGGTAAGGAATCTATCACTAACTAATGTCTCTTACAGATATATCATCACACAAGTAAGTAACTTGTGCATCAGTGCCTGCATGGGTATGTGACTGGGCCTGAGAGTGCCTGTGAAGGTCTGTTAAATGGGTCTGTTAGTGCTTGCATGAGTATGTGAGTTCTAACTATAACTGTCTACTGGTGACCGCCGGTAGGTAATCCATCTTTAGAGATGGATGAATAGATATAATATGTACATATGTGGGCTTGTGGTGGTGAGCATCGGGTGGAACCGGACCTCAGGATTATTTACGGTATTGGACAGTATGGAGGATGACTAAGCTTAAAACATTCACCCATCTGCAAGAGGAGTGCATGCTTCTGCAGTCCCAGCTATTCAGATTTACAGAGCTATGTTGTGCCCTAGTGACTTGTAGAAAAGGAAACCAGGGTATAGCTAATACGGCTGACTAATTTCAATGAAATTCAATTCCCCATTTGTAAAGCGTGAACTTATCACCGCCCTAAGGGTAACCAGGCACTGGTGGGCCATTGGGGAGATTAAGGGAGCTATTGCCCAGAGTCACATGATGCTGAGCTGCTACTGGCAATTGAACTGTGAGCTCCTGTTCCGGAGGCAGCCACTCTGGCTGCTGCGCCACACTCTCCACTGCCTTGCGGGGAGGTCCCATTGATTTGCAGAACCTTAACAACATTCCCAATAAGAACTTGGGTATCCTGGAGAACAAAAGCTGGGGAGTGACATTAATGCACCAACAGGAACTGGCAATAAATACAAGACTGTGTTTTGTACAATTCAAACACTACACGGGGCCTTTTATAATAGAAGCATGTTAACGAAAATGCATCTAGTTGAAACAGCTACTTGTACGAAGAACGGGACTGAGGAGAACACTTTCTGGCGCACTATATGTTGGTGTCAGGTTATCCGAGCATACTGCAGGGGCGTAACTAGTGATTCAACTGCAATATTGGACAATGAGATTCCCAAGACTCCAACATTTGTTTTCCTGAGTATTTCAATAATGATTTACTTCTACAAAGGCTGCTGTTCTTCACTTTAAGGCTCATCATTGCGAAGAGCAACATTTCCGGGCAGTAAGGTAACTAGCACTTCATTGTGAAACTGAATTCACAAATGCAAATTGAAATGTGAATGTGAGAGAGTTATGTGAGAGAGTTATGTATGAAAGTTGGGGGTGCCCTCAGAAATTTTTATATGTTAGGGACCGATGAAGAGGCCAGTATGGCCTTGATGTGTATACATATTCTAGCACCCCTCCACATGGCAACATTATCGGGTCAAAATTATCAATGATCTTGAAGCCCAAACTGCAGAGATTTGGAGGAGTCATTTGTCATTTTCTAGCTCTAGTGCTTTCCAAAAGTGAATTCTAAGCCAATAACGAAGGAAGCCTATCCGCTTTGCGCATTTTCTCTAGTTTACCTCGTTGATTACTACTGGAATCCATTATCCATTACTCTTGAGCCTTATAGATTTAATTATCAGATCTTAAGCCAGTTTGTGTTCACTCCTCCCAAAACCGGTTTCAGATGCACCACAAATCAGGACACTGCCAAGGTGTTAATTTAGTGTGAAGTATAGGCATTTAGACAAGTATTTCAGATGGAGTGAGGAGTGCTAGCTGTAAAGAGGCTGTGAAATTCTGTCTGAGGAAGGGCATAGAAGTGTACATTGGTTTATCTCATACTTAGCCAGACAGAAACTAAACAAATGGTTAAAGAGCATATGTGTTAGTTTAAAAAAAAAAAAAGGTCATAATGTTTTGTGGCCTGACCTAATATGTATGCAGTGAGGCTTAGGAATGACCTGGCTTTATTGAGTTAATAATTTTTTATATATAACAGTAGTTAGGGAGGAAATGGGATAAGTGCCAGTGTCTGGTTTTATTATTTTACCTGCTACTAAAGTGTGTTTTGTAAACCAGTATTCCCAATACACATCATTAAATACATTTGGGACTTATTATTAGCAGGTGTATTTGTACTTTATGTTCAGCTGTTTATATGGTATACATTGTTTCATCTTGCTTATTTCACAGTGACTTTTTTTTACTTTGTTTTATAGTGTGAAGTATTGTTTTGTATAGTTTTAAAGTTTGGAATTGCAGAGCAAAGAATGAGCCATGAGATGACTTGAACATTACTACAACACATTATAAAATGTATACTGATGCTATATATATATATCCTTTTTCTGTTTTGCAGGGCATTCTTTGACCACTCCATGCACAGTGCTCTGCCTCTTGGAATTTACCTGGCAACTAAATTCTGGATGTATGTGACATGGTTTTTCTGGTTTTGGAACGATATCCTTCTGATAAGTGTACTACTTTTATTAAGCTCTTCAAATACATTTGACCTTACATTGCAAGGGCAGAATGTGAATTGAAATTTTCACAAACGAAAGAAAGCATAACAATGTTTAAATCACTTGCCATTGCAGAACATTTTGTACTTATTTTGTAAATTATCATTCAATGTTTTTGAAGGATGTATGTTGTGGTTGAATGTATATAAAACTGATAGTTTTTCCACTGGAACATTACAGGTCGTGGTGTGTAGAAAACTGGAGGTAATCCACCTTTTCTGCATGGCGATCCCTAATTTTTGATTTTGTCTGATCCCTGTTTTTGGCTGGTATTAGGGCTTTGTGCATTGTCATAACTGCTATTTAGCACCACAGTGTGCATCGCTTAGACCTATAATGGTATAGGTAAAGTTGGTGCCATAGATACCAGGGTTTAAGCAGAGAAAACTATTATGGATAACCAGATTGTGTTTCTAAAGTTTGTAGGGGTCACATCCTCCAGAATAAATATCCCAATTTCTGACCTGGTATGATTATTACATGGGTAAAGGAAAAAGGGCAATATCAGAATATATGGGCATTTGGTGGTGTTTGGCGTGATATTTGGTGAGAATGGAAATTAGATTTGCTGCATGTATCCATTGCAGATGTGCATGCTCTGCACGTTTGTGCCATCTAGTATTGGGTTTGGATTATTGAACCTTCTTATCAGAGTTTAATCTTCAGGTGTGAACAAAATCACTGGCTATCACGTTCCCACTGTGACACAGACTCTTCTTTCCTGTAACGTCAGCTATTGCTAGAAGGTCTTCAGTGGTTTCCAACATCTGCTTTTTACCAGTGACCATGACAAGTCTAAATTCTGGGCCTATAAACACTTAAAATGCTTAAAGACAATTCAGCTGAATATAAAAGGTGTTTAACTCACTGTCCAGAGTTAGCTGAAGAAGACTCCACTATGTCCCATCATAGAACTTTTGAATGTGGAATTTGATGATGACACTGAAAAGGGCAGGGAAGATTTGAATTTGAAACATCTGTTATAATTGATGTGGGTGAGGAGGAACATAGTTTATTGCCGTTATTAGATTGATGAGGATTAAATTCTGTTACTCAAGAAATATCTAAAGAAACCGACCGGGCACTTACACCAAGACTCTTTTTCAGACTGCACCATGATTACAAATGACAAAAACCTCTTTTGATGCTTTTTGTCTTGTGGTCTATTATTTTTATTAGAATCAACTTTGAAGCAAATCTGATAAAGAATCTGGCTCTCATACTCCAAAAGAGGTTTGACCCTTATAGTAGGGTGGGCTTTAAAAATAGGTTCAGTTTCAACAAGAGCACTGAACCCTAAAGGGTGATCTAAGCTTTCTGTGTAATTTATCCGAAAAGGAGTTAGCCTTCGAAGAGTAGATCGACCTGGATTGGAGGTTCAGGTTGTGGTTGGATTATAATCAATACTTTTGGTGGAAAAGACAACAGTCTACCTAGAAGGAGTGAAAAATACATTTGACTATGTTAGTTCACAAGTTGCCGAAGACGTAAGAGAAATAGCATAGTCAGACATAGGGAATCTTCCACCTAGACAAATCAGTCAGTGCAGTATTTAAAGTGTATTGTGCAGTGGTGTTAAGGTAGAACAGCCTTCCCTTAGGCTAACGTCCATTCAGTTGCAGCCAAGAGTCTGAAAAAGGAGATGATGAGCAATGCTGACATAGCATTTTTCCATGAGCTGGAGAATTTGCCTCTTCTTAAGAAAAGTCACATTACTTGAGCGGAAAAGCCTTCTTAACCCATTATGCACTGAAATCAAGCTATACCTGGCTGATGAGCCCTAAAAAGGGTGAAACCTGTCCTGGATTGCTTGTGTTCCAGTTCAGTGAGGAGCTAGTCTGGCATTTTGGGCTGGACTTGTTCCATATTGGAGCAGCGTCAATACTATTTTGCATATGGCCGAGTTTAAACCGAGGTGGCATGGTTGGCTAAAATCTATGGATATGGATGGCTTTTCAAGTGATTGCCAGTGGCTGAGATTAATTCAAGCATTCCATCCATCACCTTGTGTTTTTCACCAAAGATGCCTGTATCCTCAGAGCAAACCGATTATGAAGCGGACAGAGTACAACAAGATGGAAGGTGAAAACTGGATGAAAGTGATGCCTTGAACAGTTAGCTGCTGGGTTCCAATTAGGTATGTAGCATATCACCAAAAGAAACTTTAGCCTACCGTTGCACTATTTAACACTTCGCTGCACTGTTCATTACTGTATAGCAGTGATGGCTGATGAAGAGGATTAAGACTTTCTTTGTAGCATTAAGTGAGTATCATCATTAGTCGCACCTTGGGCACCATTTCCAAGCTTATCCTTTTTTCCTTAACCTTTTTTCACATCTGAATTTTCTCTTTGTACATCTGCCGTTCCTTGCTAACAGTGTTGCACTTTTCTACAATTTTGGAAAATCATGGAAATCTGACCCAGGAATAATCAAAGCCACAGAAGAACAAAAGAAGAAGGTAAAGTCTAGATGCTTTAATCAGTTTGCCAAAAACATTGAGTAAGGTGTTGTGAAATACCAATGTACAGCTGCAAAGTGCTGTTACAGACACTGAAAAAACTGTGTACACCTTAATAATTAAATGATTGGCCATTCATAATTGTGTTCTTTCACGTGTACTCTCACAATGCACAATCATCGCATCTGTTGTCACTATGCATTGAGTACCTTGTTTGAGAAATATTGGTTATAACATATTGTTAACTGTTATAGGTTGCATTCCGCCCTTGAAGGTGTACAACTGTTTAGGATGTGTGTGTTATTTTTCTATTTAGTGTGTTTGATTTCTAGGTTTGGGAACTGTTGCATAGCCTACAAAGATTGTTAGAAATATTCAGCTAATTGATCCATTTGAAATATTTAATTCATCGATCCAACAGAACCACAGATGTTTTGTAATTAATTGGCCCAGGTTTAAAGGAACAGAGGGTGACCCTGTTAAGTGTTACAACTTATCAACAGAACTTAAAACAATCTTTCTTGGTCCATTTTGTCATTTTCCTTTATGGCTTGCCTTGCATTTTGCAACTTGAGATATATTGAATATGTACTTTTAAGTTCCTTCATGCTTTTGTATGCTTATTGAAATTTGTTCTGCTATTGGCTTTTTCCTAGGGCTTAAAACATGGTTCTCAAGTTATGACTTTGTTAGCATCAGTTCTTGTATTTGAAATGGCAATAATTATATTGTCACACACTCACTCTTGTTTAACTAGTAAAAACTGCCTTCCATCCCACCGGACCCTTGAAGTCCAAACATTCAGCAATATGCTTCTGAATTCTTCACTGTGGTCCTTATTGAATACCTCAGTAGTAGGCAAAGTTTCACTTGCAGAAGTCGATATGGTTGAAATGTCTACCATCCTATTTCTCCAGCATTTAATCTGTTATAGATTCTCATGCTTGAATCTTCCCCGTCGTCCTGGTGGGAGTCTCACGGTATTTAAAATATAGCAGTATATAAGAAAATTCATATAAACCAATTCAAAGGGAACCAAATTTTTGCTAACCCATTGTCATCTTTATAAGCCCCAACTATCAGTCAATGAGACGCCAGCCCTACGACCACAATCCCCTGCAGAGCCACCATATCTCGGGTTTAAAGCACAATTGTGAGTCCAAGCTTCCCATCATGAGGTAAAAGTGGTTTGCCTTAAAACGGGGAGGCGGGCGGGTTGCATATGGATCTATGAAAGATATCAATACTGGAGAACCACAGTGTACAGGTAAGTAACTTGTTTTTTTCTCCAGCATTGAATCTTTCATAGATTCACATGCTTGAATCAGAATAGTAAGCAGACACAAAACAGCTTAACCTTGCTCCCTGGTGTTTGGGCCTTTCTTCTTACTCCGTATCTTAACCCATTAAACGTTGTAGACATTCAGAGTGGACGGGAGATGAGACATAACATTAGGTCTTAGCCATGAGTCTCACACTGATAAGGTTAAATCAAAATATGTTTATTCCAAGGTCGAGAAGATAGAGTGCTCTATCCTCTTAGATCCTCCTCTCCTCCAACGGCCAGAGCATCTGACCCCAACATTTCAAGTCCTACCAGAACACTCTAGTACTACTTAAAGATTCTGCATACACAATGGATACCACACACCTTCCCCTCTACAAATTCCAACATATATAATACCTTTAAACAAGTATATTGCTAGACAATAGGAACACTGACGTCCAATTTTCACCCAGTCTTGTAAATAAACAGGTTTCTTGCACACACATTGACTCTTCCGTTTGGGAAGACCTCCAAAGAAATAAGTCACTTGATCCATTCATTTTAGTCTTTTTATCACATTGGTTTCTTTCAGCCAAAGTACTGGCTCAGGAATTGGGCTAGCAGGGATAATACCTTGCTACCCTACCAAGATTTCAAATTCTATGTTCATCCATCTTAACAGCATTCTTGAACACCTTTACCACTTTCATGGGTTTACTGAGCTTCGAAACCTTACCCTCACCTCAATGTGAGGACTTTTTGTTTTGACCAGATCACCAGCTTTTACATTGATTGCTGTAACTGCTTTGTGTTTATCATAATTCACCTATCTTTTCAATACTTTTTCATTTCCTTCTTCTTCCAACTATTATCACACTACTCTTCACCCAACATAATCAGTTGTCTTATCATTCACCCACTTGGAGTACATGACACAGTTGGCAAGCATTTTTCTTAACACAAAAGAAGTAACCCGTGTGGTGGAATGCAGTGTCAATGTATATAACCTCACCTTCTTCATCAGTTCATCTTTCTAATTCAAACCATACCCACAGAATGTTGAATCAACTCCTTTACCACTTTGTTGAAGCTTTCTTATCATACAATTGGATTCAGGATGATACAACGCTGTCTTCCTATGCCTTATTCCTCTTTCATTTAGAAACTCTACCCATACATTTAGATGTCAATTGCACACCATTGTCTGTCAACAAAGTAAATGGGAAACCTTCTCCCCCAAATAACTCTTCAAAGAAATCCACAATATCCTGTATTTCTATTTAACTCAGTCTTTACTTCTGGCCAGTGTGAGTGCATATTGATACAAGTAATTATCTACCTGTCCAAAGAAGAAATCCCTGATGGGATCAAAAATATCTAAGGCAGCATCAATCAATGATCCCGATGCATGTTCCAGCAGAACCATACTTTGAGTCCTGCACTTTAAAACCTTGTCATTATTCCCACAGTCCAAACACACTCTAATCACTCTTTCAACTCTCATATCCATTCCTGGCCACCAATACCCTTCTCGAAGTCTCCCTTTAGTTTTGGATATGACTCTAGTGAGCATCATCGACTAACCTATCCCTCCACTTACTCAGAGGAACAAGTGTATTGCCCCATATTCACCCCATCGATCAAGGAAAGACATCCTTCACATTCCAATAACACTTAACTTCATCACTGCAACCATCCTTACTCCTCCAGTCATCATTCAACAATTTGATGACACTTTTCAAGGCATTATAATTTTCAAGTTCGGTTCTCCATTCCTCCTTCCGGATGATCACACCTGTAACCTTACATACACTGAGCTTGCACAACTTGAGAAGCAATCTGGCTTTGAATGAGTCACTCCTGGCACATAATACCACAAAATCTAATTCTTGAAGAGCAACCATTCACCTCCGAATTCTACTGGATGAGAACATTTCTCCAAGGGGCTTATGGTCCATTTTAACTTAAAAGTTATAGCCCCAGGAAATCTTTCTCAGTTTTAACAGAATAATTGATTTATGCCCCTCTCAAACTTAAAATGGTTTTCTCTTAACCCTCTGACCTTTGCAAAAGAATAGCTCTCAATCCTGTAGATCTGGCATCCGATGCCATCTGTAGAACTGGCATCTGTAGATCTGTCATCAAAACTGTCTCTTTGCCAGGTACAAAACTACCCAAGCTTGAATTATTTCCAAACTCACCTTAACATTGTTCAATTCCTCCTCACGTGCTTGAGTCTAGCAAAACTATACACCTTTCTTTAGCAAACCTCCCAAATGCTTACATTGTTTAGCAAATGGTGGAACAAATTTACTTTAATACTCTGCCGCTCCCAAAACTTCAACAATTCGTCTTTATTCTGGGGACTCAGCATGTTCCGAAGAGAATACACAGGTTAAATACCATGCCTCGTAATAATATGTCCCGAATGTTCCATTTCTGGGAACATTAAACTTACACTTTTCTAATTGTAAAGTAAGACTTTCAACCTTCTCAATACCTCACACATCTACTCAGTTCTCTGTGATTGACATACAATCTTGCTTTCCTACTAGCTTTGCGGTCCAAAATAACAGGAGCAAGCCATTCAGTAGCCTCCACCTCCTCAATGATCTTTATCGCCTTCAATGTCTCTATCTCTTGTCTCATAGTCTAATTTTGATGAAATGAAGATAATTTTTCAAACAACCCAGACCTTTCCTGAAAAGCTCCAGGAATTCTCCCTCATAATCATTGGCCTTAACCTGAGCAACTTGTTAAATTTGGGAACATCATCATTATTTCATCCCTTAATCTGACAGAACTAGATTAATTGGGATCAAGGTATACCGATAAATCTCTTTGGTGGAACCAACTTATCAAAGAATCCCCTTTGAAAGAAATGTACATCTTTCCGAGAATGATCAATGGTACCCCAAAAATAACCCTACAGATTGATTGGTTCACCACCATAATCCTTTGGTTTTAGGTCTGTTTTGAATAACTGCACATTTCCTCTCAAATTTGTTTAAAAAATCTAGAAATTAGAATTATCTTTGCTCCTGAGTCAAATAGCATCTGCACTGGTCACCATTCACTCACACCTCCTCTAATGGTCCATCTTTCCCATTCTCGTTGACTTGCGAAATAACCTCTCTCCGAGGCATACTCCACTTCTCTCACTTTTTTCTTATCTAACCTGCAGCAATTTGCAAAGTGACTATTTTTTCCATATGACTTACAAGCTACTTTCCATCTTGGACTCACTTAAAAATTTGCATTATCTCCAGAATTGCTGCATCGTAAAATATTTACCTTGAAATTCTTTTATGTTCTTCGTAGCACCCTGTAATGTTGACTTTTTTCTCTGTACAACATGTATCATCTTATTATCCTCTCTATCATAGTACACTTTCATATCACCTACACACTAGCTTTAGAGTGCTCATAAGTTTTAGCTATCATAATAGCTTCTTGTAGAGAAGCATTATCCTTTTGACACATTGATTCTCTTCCCTTGTTTAAATTGCACCCCAACATTAATTGATCATTTAAGTGTTCATCTGCTGAAGCTCCAAAGTTGCATATTGAAACTAAATTTCTTAATTCAGTGATATATTGCTCAACTGACTCTCCAGACCTTTGCGTTCTTTTACCATAGTGATACAACTCCAACATTGTGCTCACTTTGGGAAAATAATGCAAATTAACTTTCTTTAAACAAATTTTAAATTCATTGAGACTGGTGGCATCCTCAAAAGAGAGATCAGGCAGACGTTCAATTACATCCTGACCTTCTGGACCAAAACAATCAATTAGCAAAGACATTTTGCATTCCGCATTCAGTGCAGTTCCACAATCTTTAGTGTAATAGTTAAATAGGTTCTTGCATTTGTGCCAATGTATTGTAGGATCACCAGAGGAAGAAAGGAAACATAGAGGAGTTCTACATCTAGTTTCTCAATGACTAAAAGTAGCAAGGAAAAAAAACCTTAGTTACACAATAAATAATACACAGAATGAAGGACAATAACCATTGGTACCCGAAAATGATACTGAGAACACTACCTAAAGGAACTGTGATATCCGATATGATACCAGAAATCCTTTGTGTTTGCAAGAAAAAGCATTACAAAAAAAAATTACTCATGGTCTTTTGAAAAGTACATCATTACGTTTGTTGAAAAGGAACAAGGAAATGAAAAAAATTACAAAATAACTGCATCCCAAACCAAGATGGCAACCACAAACGGATTCATCTTCCCGATCCAAGATGGCTGCCACTGACAGAGATTCCTCTTCCCAATGCAAGATATCCACCGAGGAGATTATAGCTTCCCGAACTAAAATGTCTGCCACAAAAAGATTTGTCTACCCAATTTTAAATGGCGGCCAAGGATGAAGTTACTAGCTCATACGGGTCGTGAGACTATGTCCATTGTTGTGGAAATGTCAAGTGTTCACAGGCAGTAGGCGGAGCGCATGCACACCCAATGAAATACTGGTCATGCCTCGCAAGGTGTGCAAGGAGGCCTTGAGCCAACAAAGTAAGTGGGTTTGCGCTGCGAACAAGCCAACGATCCGTTATGAAGATCCAGACAGGGAACCAATGTTCCAATGGTTGACCTGATCCTTGGCAATCCGCGTATACGAGAGCGGTAAATATCTCAAATACATATGGTTTAAAATCCAACCACGATGGTGTTGAGACTTTTGTTCTTGTTCTTTCATGTGTGCTCCTTTGTCCTGGTGGGTGTTTTTATGTTCCTCAGCTCATCGACGGTGTGAGTAGCAAGGAGTCGCACACTGATGAGGTTAAAACCAACATATTTATTTGAAGGCTGATAAACTACAGATCCCCATCTGTGTACATCCTCCTCGCCACCAACCAACAGATCATCTGACTCCAACATTCCAAGTCCTACCAGAACACGTTAGTACTACTTAAAGAGTCTGCAAACACAGTAGACAGCCACACATATCGTACGCCATTAAATATTGTTGACATTCGAAGTGAAAGAAATATGATACGGCACGGCACAGATACCCTCTAGTGATGGGCTCTGTGGTTTGATTGTTTTGTTTTACAGTGAAAATTTGGTGGGGCATTATAGCTCCAGTGTGCCTCCTCCGTCCTTAAATCTAAGCAAAACAGCCTCTTGCAATAGATGATTGCTCTAGATTTTTCCTGCTGTCCTCAAGTGTAATGCTACCTTACTAAAGATAGCTCTTTTGACTCAAACATATGTAAGAACCTTCAGCTCACATTAGCGCACAAATGGTCCTTTCTCCTCCAAAGTAAGGGTTCAGGTATTTTTCGAACAGTGGATCTTGTTTGACACCAGTGCTTTCTATGAACATATTTTGCATATAAAAATGGCAAAAATATGACATCTCAAATGCTGAATATAATCAGTACTCTGTAACGCCCATGGGCTCAAATTATACCTCCCATCTTCTTACTTTTTGTAGATACGGATTTCCTTTGTTATACATTATGGCAGGGTCATGGTTTGTCCCTTCCGATTATAAAAAATGCATGTTATGATATGTTATGAAGATCCAGCGCCGGGATGGTGCATTTGCCCATAATACTGCACCAAACCATGATGCGTGGCAGCTGTCCTTGCTGTGGTGAACGGGACAGACAGCGGGGTCGCTGGGACCCATTACTAAGGTAGCCTGCAGCATTGGATGAGCCCAGAACTGCGAGACCGGCCTTAACAACTTCCGTTAGTTGAGGCGTCAACGGCCCATATTTACTACTATCAGGGCAGGGCTTTAAGTGAGATGAAAAAGCTGGGGAGGGGTCTCTCAAAGAGGCGTGGCCAATGTAGTTACGGGTGTGGCTTATAAACACATAAGCTAAAAATCTGTGCTTAGCATAGTGTGCCACCCAACTTGTATTTTGGTGTTTCTGTCATTGCATCCAGATATGATACAACAAGTAACATCATACCTACAACAAGTCATGACTATTGGCTTTTTCAGTGGTTGTTAGTTGCATAAGATAAATAACCATAGATTATGGCATGTAAATAATATTGAAAAGCTTTGACTTAAAGCCCTGGTGACATCACAACAATGTTGCTGCTCCTGAGTTTCATAAAGAGAAGGGAAAACCAGAGAGAAAATGGCTTTCTTTAAAGGATTTCCCTTCCCCTACAATGCTCACCTGGTATGACGTCATTCCGTAACTTCACTAGTGTGAGCACACGCACATCCATGTGCCTGTTGCTACTGCAGTACGGATAAAACAGACTGCCTGTGCCAGAGCACAAAACAGCCTGATAGAGTCCCATTTCGAGGCCCCCTATAAAAAACTGCGGGTGAGACCCGGCCCACTTAAAGCACTGACTACTGTCACTTCACCTGGGGTGTCTGTGGTCAACGCAGTGTGTGGGCACCTCATTTCTGCTCTTCCTGTGCTAATTTCTGCTGTTTTTGCCTCGCCTGGGTTAGAGACGACCTGATCAGTATATGTAGTGTGCCGCCAGTGCTGCAGGTGAGGCTGGCTGCTCAAAATGACACCAAGCTCCCTCTGCTGGTAGAAATGGCACCTCATAAGAAATGAATCCGCAGGATGGAAGATAAACAGATGCTGCCAGGTCTAATATGTGAGCAATAGAAATGCCCTGTCAGTTGAAGTTCCAGCAGCTTCGGTATTAATTACATCACCATAACATAGCAGGGACTGTGGTAACTTGGCAGGAATAATACTTGCCCGGCCCTCAAGTAACTCGGCTCCTAATTTAACAGTTAGCCAATCTGTATTTGTAAAGTGCACTTATCACCATGGGGGTATCAAGGTGCTGTGTGGGGCAGAGCTATTCGAACATCCAGGTCTTAAGCAGCTCTTGAATTCGGCAAGGGTGGAGGAGGTTCGGAGGTGGATGGGGAAGTCATTTCATGCCTTGGCAGTGAGGTGGAAGAAGGCACATCCTCCGGCTTGAGTACGATGGATTCGGGTGATGGTGGTGAGGGCCAGGGAGGCAGACCGCAGGTGTCTGGTGGGGTGGTGGAATGTCAGTTGGTTGTTCTGTTATTCAGTTCCCATATTGTGGAAGGCTTTGTAGGTGTGCCTGAGCAGTTTTAAATGGCATCTCTTCTTGATGGGGAGCCAGTGCAGGTTGCGGAGGTGGGAGGTGATGTGGACTCACCTTGGCAGTTTGCAGATGATTCTTGCCACATGATACTTGCCGCTGGGTTCTGGATGGTTCGGGGGCACTTGAGGAGGAGAGTGGTGGTTCCAGTTTGGAGGGCGTTCCCATAGTCAAGTCGACTAGTGATGAGAGCCTGTGTAATGGTTCTCCTGGGGTCCGTTGGAATCCATCTGAAGATCTTGCAGAGCATTCTGAGGGTGTTGAAGCAGGTAACAGCAACCAAGTTGACATATTTTCTCATGGAGAGCTCAGGATGATGCAGAGGTTGCGGGCAAGGGGGGTGGGGGTGGGTGCTGGTCGGAGGGCCACCAGGAGTTGTCACACGGTGAAGGGGGTCTTCCAAAGAGGAGAACTTTGGTTTTATCTGTGTTGAGTTTGGAGCAGTTGGTTTCTCATCCAGTCGGGAAAGTCAATCCTGGTACTCTGGAAGTTCACTCTAGTGGAGTCGGTCTTTGGTGAGGGGGGAGTATAAGCTGGGTGGTGTTGGTGTATGAGATGATGTTGAGATCGTGGTTACTAGTGGCGTCATGTAGACATTGAACAGTGTGGGGCTGAGAGAGGAACCCTGGGGTATGCTGCTAATTATGCTTTTGGGGTAGGAGCTGTATTGTGGGAGGCGGACTCCATGGGTGCAGCTGGTGAGACTAGAGAATAATTATTGAGGGCTATTGCGTTGTCCGTGGCTTTCTCCAGCACCTTGGTCGGGAAGGGATGGCATGAGATGACCGGTAGTTCTTGAGTTCGGGTGGGTCCGCTGTGGGGTTTTTCAGAAGTGGTTTTACATGTTTCCATGATTCCAGGAATGTGGCACATCTAAGCACTGAGTTGGTGATGTTGGTGAGCTGGGGTCCGAATTCTTTATGTCCGAGATTGAAGGCGTGGTGAGGGCTGGGGTCAGTTGGAGCTCCGGAATGAATGGAGGGCATGATGGGTGTTGTGGTTTCAGTGTCGAGGGGTGACCAGTCAGTGATTATGCTGCACATGGCTGTTTTTCTGTGTTTATAGCCCTACAAAAATAAAAGGAAGCAACTGGGTGCCTAACCTACTGTGTTAATCCATTCTGCGCATGGCCTCTACCGTGATAGTTACTACCCCAATGCGCTGTCTGCCTCCTAGTCTGACAGAGACTCAGGCCTGGTTTTAGGCCCTCTCCAAACGGCTGATACCCTAGCAACTCTGTCAGGGACATTATCTGAGGCCTTCTAGACAGGTTGCCTACCTGTTTCATCCACTGGATCTCAAATTGCCTAATTCCTCACAGCCACTATGGGCAGAAAAAAAGAGTACCAGGAGCCAATCCCGCCCACCCTCACCAGCACCTCAACCATCAAATCATATGGAATGCAGTGGCCAGGGACCTCCACAACCCCAAGCTAAGCTAGATTACATGCCATCGAGACCTCATGCACATGTCGAGTCCTGCATAGAGGAAATTTGAGTGCAGTTCAGTCTCCTCCATTAAGACCAGCAGAAATTAGCCTCTATGGTCACTGATGCTGAAAGTCGCCTCTCTGAGATGAAGCCATATTTTGCAAATCAAGACAAGTCCACACGGGATGTCCACAAATGAATGCAAAGACTAGAATACTGTGCGAAGGATCCCGAAGGGAGGGCACCGGGGAAACCACATACAAATAGTGTGTTTCCCAGACGGTGTCTAGGGATCCCAAACGATGGTTGAATTTATGGAGGAATGGGAGAAGACCTTCACACCAACCCAATCTTTAATCCCACATTTCTCAATGGAAAGAGCACACCGAGTACCCTGCTGCAGACTTCTGCCTAGCAACCCCTCGCCCCCGTTCAGTGGTGGCAAAGATGCTCCACTACAAAGACAGAGATGCCATGCTACAGGCGGCTAGATGCACAGCTGTTCTAATATATCGATAGTCCCACACTACACAGTGCTGATTCAGCAGCATTGCTCCTCCTTTCTCAAAGTGAAGCGCCGCCTCCAACCTTTAAATGTTCAATACTCTCTTCTGTTTCCAGTGAATTTGAAGGTAATGCATTACCAACAAGCTCTCTTCTTCACTCAGCTGAACTAAGCCTGGAACTGGGTGGAACCCACTTAAAGGGCAGCCATCGCTCCATCCCCTGCAGATCGTATGAAGACATCCAAGCACGGCAGGCGTAGACACCGAAGAAATAGACCTCAAAGTAGGCCTGGGGCACCCAGAGTCTGCCCTCACCTCATGCACTCCTCCAGAATCAACATTCTGCAATAGACGCAGCACTTGCTCCCCCCTCACCCCCCTTGTTTTATGTACTGGCTCATAGAGTAGACTTTCGGCATGCAGCCCTTGGTTGCAGGCTCTGGTTTTGGTTACGGTTTTGTTGTTCGTTACTTGTTGTTTTTATTCCCATTGCACAAGCGACAAGTGATACCCTTCTTGTGGGCCAGAATTGACAAATGGGTGCCCGGCCCTCCCCTCCCCTCCCCTTTCCTTTCCAAACATATCTAACATTGATGTCTCTCCCAGGTTTCTGACTTTCGGCACATGCTTTGGTCTTGCCTCAGCATAGCACATTTTTGACACACAATATATACTTCATTAGCCACTGTCACAGAACTTACCACGTTAAATTCATGCGAAGCTACTGCCTTAGGTATTTTCTACAGACACAAAAAAAATCACAGGGTTTGGGTGGCTTCACCAACCTCTCCCTCCTGCTGGCCAATCATTTACTAAGCATGCACTGGAGAGCTCCACACCCCCAGCTCTCTCCCAATATCGCAAGGCACTGCTTAGATGGGGAGAAAGTTGTGCACCGCATTGGGAGGAGGCATGTCCTATACGCCGGTGCCCTATAGCGGCTTTCTGTGATACGATGCTTATTGAGTACAAGGAACTGGCTGAAGAGGACAAATACCCCACCGGGCTAAACTTAAAGGCCACAGGTCCCCGGCTACCTTCCCCCTTCCTCCTCCATCATAATATTCTAAACATTATTCCATTATCGCTTGTGCTTCTCCTGGTTTCTTTTTCCAAGTTCTGCAACCCATGCCCATTTTTCAGTGGGTCCCTCTCATCCTTCTAGGACATGAAGGGAGGCAATTTTTACACAGAAGCACATGGGCGAAGGACTCTGACGTTTTACATCATTTTGAGCCAGTGCAATTTACTACTGGCCTATTGTTTGTGCAGGTATTGAACATTGATTTCTTTCATGTGCTGAAATTGTATTGGGTGTGAGAAACATGGCCAGGCAGGAGGTTGGTGGAGTGAAGGTGTCTGTCTGTCTGTGTGTGTAAGGTGATGCTGGTGTTCAGGGATTTTGATCCTTGATTGTGTAGTACTCTGTGAGGGTGTAGAGTTTGAAGACCCAACATTTGTGTATGGAGAGCCAGTGGAGGTATCTAATGTGTTTGGATATGAAAGAGCTGAGTTGGAGTCTGTGAGTCATGCCATTGTGTTTTGAATGAACTTGAGTCTTTTGCAGAGTTCAGTGGTGATTGTAACATAGAGAGAATTTCTGTAGTCCAGTCGGTTTGTGATCAGAGCTTGATTGACGGATCTTCTTGTGTTTAGTGGGAGCCATCTGAAAACTCTCTTCTGGTATTTTTGGGTGTAGGTGGGAGCCACCGTGTTGACCTGGCTAGCCATTAACATGTAGTTGTCGATCACAATCTTTAGGTTTCTTGCAGAGTTTGTCGGGGGGATGTTTGATCCAAGTTCTGAGAGCCATCAGGCAGAGCACCAGAGGCTAGTGTCTTTTACATAAAGGACACTTACATCTATGGACTTGAGTTACAGGGAGTTGGTCGTCATCCAGTTTGCGACTTCTGACTTGCATTTGGTGAACTTCAGTTCGAGGTGGTGTTGAAAAACAGAGATGATGAGCAGAGTGTCGTCTGCATATGATATGTTGAGTCCGTGGTATCGGATGATGCCGGCGACCAGGGCTGTAGAGACGTTGAAGGGCTTCTGCCTGAGCAAGGAGACTTGAAGGTCTCCACACGAGGATGGGGCCTGGCTTATGGATTAGGTGGGTAACAGGAGGAAGGAGCTGATCCTGCAGAGTGTGGGCCCACGTATTCCGGTGTCATGGATGAGTTGGGAGATGGTGTTGAAACTAGTTGAGAGGTCAAGTAAGATGAGTGCTGCTGTGTCTTCTTTCTTCATGATTAGGCATCAGTGGAAGCAATGAGGGCTGATTAGGTGTTCTAGTTTGGCCATACTCCTGACTGAGAGGGGCCCAGGAGGTGGTTGACATCAATGTGGTCAACCAGTCACTTGTCGATGTTTTTTTTTTTTTTGTTCTCCAAGTCACTTGACGGATGTGGGACGAGGTAGATGGGTCTGTGGTTCACTAGTGTTTTTGTGGCTGCCGGGGTTTTTTCCAGGAGAGGTAGAAAAATTGCATGTTTTCCTGAGTCCGGGAAGGTAGATGTGGTGGGAGAGTTGTTGAGATTGGTGTTAGAGTGCTGCAAATATGGTGGACTCCGTTGTTGATGGTGTAGTGCAGGCATGGGTCCGAGGGAGCTCCTGAGTGGATGAAGCATTTCGTGGTGGTGGTTTCCCCGGGGGTGATAGTTTGCCAGCATATCAGGGTAGTTTCTTGGGTGTCCCTCTAGTTCGGAAGGGCGGCAAGTGCAGAAAGGCACAGTTGTTTGCAAGGTATGTGGTGGTGATTTTGGTGCTGAAATAATGGGAGTGCAGGCGCAGAGTCTCTCTGATGAAGTGATGGTCATTTAGCTGGCAGCGGGGGATGTGAAAGTCTTCAGTGGCAAAGATTTCTTTTGCATTGTTGGAGCTGTTTTCAATTTGTTCAGTGATTCTGACGCGCTTTGTAATTCATAAGGCATTAGTGACAGATCCAGACTGCTGCTTTGTCTGTGTCTCTGTCAAAGTCGTTGGTAAGTTGTCCTCGGGGGCATTCCAACTATATGCAGAGGTGTTTAGCCAATAAAGGTTGCCAATGTACCACCTTGTCTGTGCATTGTTCTGTACTGTGAGGATGGATCTGAGTGGTGGCAGGATTCCTGCATAGGAGGTGATACAAGATAAAATAGGCAAGCTCATCGCGGGTTTGTGGGCATTGAGGTAGGAGTTGTGAGGTCCAGACTTTCTCGTAATCCTTATTCCAGTTGCATCGGGATGGTTTGGTGAGCGTTTTTCTGTGTTGGTTGGGGAGATGTAAGCTGAAGCAGACGAGGGTTTCGTAAGTCAAGGTGAGGGTGGTTGGTTTACCTTCTGTGATGTCTTAGAAGTTTAGGTAGACCGGATTGAGGAGGTGTGCACCTGTGTGGGGGTGTTTTCTTACTCATTGGGTGAGTCCTACTATTTCAAATCTTCCAGGAGTTGGTGGTGTTGGGGTCAGTGGTGTTCTTTCAGAGAAGGATGAAGGAGCCAGAGGTGAACACCAGCAGGACGACTACGACGTCTGCAAGGATGTTCACAAAGTTGCCAATGGATAAGGGAGGTTGATCGAATGGGGTCCTTCTAAGAGTGACATTGCTGGAGGTCCTGAGCTTGAAGGCCATGTGCTTGAGGTGGTCGCTGTAGTTGACTGAAGTGATGGCGCAGGTGATGTTTTCCTTGTATATGATGGCTATTCTTCCTCCAGGTTTGCAGGTTCTGTGCTGTCTCGAAATCTTGTAGTTGGCAGGAATGGCTACCGCGATGTACAGAGCAGAAGACAGACTGAGCCAGGTCTCAGTAAGGAACCAGTAGGTCCAGGGAGAGGTTTTGCAGGAGGTCCCAGACTGTGTTTGACAAGTGCCTTGGTGTTGAGAAAATCACAGGTCAGGGTGCAGTGAGTTGTGCTTAGTGGTTTCTTGAGAGGCATAGTTCTGTGTGGGGTGAGCTAGGTGAAGTGAAGGAGAAGCGGCTTGTGGCGCAAGTGAATGCACATTTAGTGCTGACAGGGGAGGCTAGGGTGCACTGCGGTATGGGCGTCGAGGGTTCATGGCATGGAGAGCTTCAGCATAGTAGAGTCTTGGGCTGTGATGGGTAGTTGTTGGACCAGGGGTCACAGTGCAGATGTGTGCAGATGGGCTTGCCTTTGGCATGCCATCATGAAGATAGAAAAGACACACAGATGATGGGTTGAATGCAGAGGAAATCAAACATTCTCCCCTAGTCAATAGATTGGAGTTAAATCAAAGCAAAATAAATGATGGCGTTTGGCCCAAATCTCTGTACTGGGGTGAATGTATGACATTGTTCTGCATTCTGTCCATCAATTGTTCTTTTTGCATCATGAGGAATACAGCTTTAACCTTTTCTGTGCCCTTAGTCTACTGCAGAAAGCCTCTTCCTGGCCTTTTGCCACTTATTGCCTAATTTAATGGTTTCTATAGCTTCTGGGGCCTTTCAAAATCTTGATGCATCTTCCTGATGCAGGACGACTCCATTGTTTGGACACTATATAGACGTTGAAAAAGATGGCACCAGGATTTCTTGGTGTGTAAATCCATCCAAGAGAGGTCTAGGCCTTCTGACTGATTGATTGTGCTGATTCTGTTTTGGAGTTTTCTGGTACTCTGGGCACACCGAGTATGATCATGTGGACTTGGTGAGTCCAGCAGCTCTGACCCAGACATCTCTCAATGCCGAGTCTCTATTGGTTCAAGTCCAGGTGCTGAAAAAGAAGTCAAACCTACTAATGTGATGTCCCAGGTTGGTAAGAACCTCTTTCCGCACCAACATAGATGTGGTCTACAGAATTGATCAAGACACCACCCTTGAATCCTTTGACATTAGGAAATTAATTGTGTGGAGTGAACAAAAACGAAGACAAACTTCCAGTGCTCCTCCTTGGTCCGAGCACTTTTCTCTGGCTCAGAGATTCCCCCAGATGAGGAGGTATTTGACTCTGATTCCATGGCCCATCAGCCAAGGACTATTGCTACACAAAGTATAAAACATTGAAGGCTTATAACCTCCTTCCCCGCTTTAATACTAATGTTGACTTGTATCCATACCTAAAAAAAAATGTGAGTTACCTGGAAAGTTCTCCAGAACAAGATATCGCTTACATCTCTGCCCATGCTTCAGAGAAAGTTTTTCACTCACTAGTTTGAAAAGCAGTGCGGAAATAGTTTTTAGAGGAATATCTTAAGAGGCAGTTTTTACAAAATCCAAATATGACTAAAGACATTACTTACCTTGTTATTCTGAGGAAAGGTAAAAATGGTAGCAATTTTCTCAGTACCCTTAAGTGTTGGATGCAGACATTTGAAATAGCTGCAACTTTGTGTATTACAGATTGTGCCCACGGTATCAATCTTTCTTAACATTTGACTCGGCTTAAGGCACAAGCTCATACAGGGGAACCACAAGAGCCTGTCCCTGCTGTGTTGCCTGCTGCCAGTAGGTCTAGTGGAGTCCGATTTCCACCATCTCCAATTGTACAAACATCATCAAACAGTGGTGACGTAAGATTCCCTGTTCATCCCTGGTCAAGAATAACTATGAAAGTGATCAATAACAACCATGAAAGTTATCTATCTACTTCAACAAAGTACTGAAGATGCAGGTTAGCTGCCCTTTAGAATATTGTTGGAAGATAGACTAAAAAGAATGGATCCCCAAGTGCTTTTTAGGTCTCGCCTAGTGTTGCAGCGCGCATGCGTTGCTCGCTCTGCGAGGCATATTGTAGTAGGGTATGTTTTAGAAGTGGCGTGAAAGCCCCGCCCATCTTCTTCATTGGCTGTCGTCATCGTCAATGGTAAATGCTGGCTTCCGATTGAAAATGAGGCTTCTTAGTCCCTCCTTGTTACCGCCCTGTCTGCTGTTGGGACCGCCCATCAGGACTGGATCGTTTACTTGCAGCGTTATTCTCCCTCATTAGTTGGTGGCACTATTTTTGGCAAGGTTGGCTGTGTGTTTATATTTGCACCGCGCTTTCACTTTACAATAGCTGCTGCCCCACACAGCACTTGCTGGGTGGGGCGGTAGCTATTGTAAAGTGAAAGCGCGATGCATATACAAACAAGCTGGTGCCTTTGTGCAGTGGCGGCAGGTTATTTTCAGCATGCCATGCGCGCTTTTACTTTCATTTTGTTAGCCTCGAGACTGCTACAGACAGGGACAGTGGGTAGGGGTCTCCCACGTAGGGTCCTCCTTCAATCATCAGCTGACCACTCTGGGCCACACACGCTACAGGCGGAGAGGAAGGCAGGCTGTCCAGTAGCACTTCGTCGCTGGTGCATGTTTTGTTTTCAGCGCGCACTTAGATTTTTTTAAGCAGCCCTGCATCCCTGTGCTTTTGTAGTAGCAGCCGCATACACCGTGACATGTGCAGGGCCGGTGCCACGTCCACACTCGTGAAACTCCTCACTGCAGTGGGTATCATATTTATCATCTGCCTGCCGGAGATGTTCAAGAGGCACGAAGGTAGGATTAACGCTTTAATGCCCACAGGCCGCCTTCTGACTCAAAGGAATGCCATACGTGGCAAATAAAAGGGCAATTTCTTCTCAGTCTGTGCGCCGAAGTGAGCAATGGGCGCGGGCAGGGGTGTTAGAAGAACGCAGGTATTTGGAAACTGCTGAAACCATTAACAATGTAGGACCTTTCAGCTTTTATTTATTCACCGATCTCCTGTTTCTTTTCCAGTGGCTGGCAGGTGGGACCGCTGGTTGATCTGATTATACAATTCATGTGTGTAACGTGTACCATGCATGCCAATATTTGGGGAAAGATAAGAGAGAGGGGAGTTTAGAAAACACCCAGGGAAGGTAGTGTGTCTGTTGGGTTTGTATTGAAGAGGGGACACTTTTTAGCAGGTGAAATGTAAACTGTGGGATTGATTGGTTTAACAGGGTGCCCAGCCTCCGCCACTATTGGGGGTGCTGGGACAAACGGGGATTCTGTAATTTTACTGTGCCTTTACTGATAACCTGTTGCAATAGCCAAGTTTATTCGGTGAAGTATGCTTCCAAAATAATCGACTTTATGCCTTAAAAACTGTTAAGGTTGTGGAAAGCAACCCCCCACACACATTAATCAACAAGCATTTGAAATGCAATATATCTTGCATTTTAGCAAGTTTAAGATATTTGCATTGTAAATGACACTGCCTTTTATGTTTTAAAAACGAAAACAAAAATAAAAGGCATTGGTATTTGCAATGTCAATAGCTCAAACTCGCTTAAATGCGAGACCTATTACATTGCAAAATCTTGTTTAAAATAGTGAACCTTGTATGATAGTTTTGAGGTCTTCTGGAACGATACTTCAACAGAAGGTGCGGTTTAGAAACGCGAGTAGCAGATGGCTCACTGCTTCTTTGACCGTTAATAACAACATACTCAGGCACAGCTGTTGGGTAAGGTGGTTGGATTTCTTACGGACTAGATTTTTTCTGATTCAGCTGGTTGCAGAGATTAGAATACTTAAAATAAGGTAGAAATCATTGCTTGAGTATTGAAATTAGGGACAGAGGGGGGCCCTCTAAACCCCTTCCACTTTTAGCTCTTGCCTAAACTTTACCATTTCATAGACCAATGTATGTGTGCAAGAATAAACTTAGGAGACAAAATATTTTGATGACCAAGCAAGACAAGTAACCTCCCTTTCTCTACTTCAGTGACAGAAATAGACCTATAGGATTTTTGACATGCTGTTTGGCCAACTTTATTATCATCTGATTCTTCATAGAAGCACCATGTTGCAAATCGGTGAAGTATTTTAGAAGCGGGTGCTCAAGATGAGTAATGGGCTAACAGTATGAACTGCCCCTTAACTTTCCATAGAATTTTTGTGCTTATTGCCATAACCGAACATGCACCTGCACAAGATACTGTATTTGAGTAATAGGGGTTCTGTTGCCTCCAAACAGATAATACCATTTTTATAGTGTACTATTTAGCCTACTTGACTTGTTCTAGTTAAGGTTATTTTTGGCAAATGTTCTCATGCACATAAACACTGTTCTCTCTTACTGAAGGTCTGAGGGTTTTCTGAGCCAGCAAAATTCATTTTCCTCTGGTATTCGTGTTGATCCATGATTCCCTTGGTTGATGTAGTCCACTGCTACTGTGCCACAACCACCTTCTGTTTGGGAGTCTCAGGAACCTTTTGAGAGGTCTCATCTTTCGAGCCGACTATGGGGCCACACTCATTGGTCGCATACAACTACCATAGTTACAAGGAATAACCTGTTGCACAATACAGTGCCTCTAAAGAAATGCCTAGCACTGAATTGTTACCATAGAAATTAAGCACAGTGCAAGTCTCAGACAGAGGCTGTTTGAAACCAGCAGAAATCAGTTGGCTAAGTACTAGGAGAACCAGGTGAAACAGCTTGTGTATGACTTAGTTCAAGTTGTGCAATGACTTAGTGCCCTGGGAGGGTGATTGTCTTTTTACCTATGTATCATTTGTTTACTCTCTATAATCATTATGCATAGAGCATTTAAACTAATGGGAAATTCAAACTCTTCATTATTTTACTCCCACACGGTTGGCTCAGCATCAGAACCTTGTCTTTTATAACCTCATAAAGGGGTGGTTTTGTTCTACTTTTGGTGTATGAGAATAACATATGAGAACCAGAGAGTAGTCTTTCTTTGATCTAAATATTTTTGTTAATGACGGCTTTGTTTGATACCTGTTTTAAAGTTTCATCAACCAGACAGTACAAGCTTTCCATTTCCTAAAGAGCTATTGTGAACTCAGAGCCCACCCCTTACTTATCATTGGTTGGCTTTATTGTCACTCATTAGTGTGCTTCCTATTCAATGGCTTTTATTGCCAAGTTGTTTTATTTATATGTGTATAGTGTCACCCCACCACCAAAGGTATATCCTGCCGCTCTGGTGTACCGACTTATTAGAAGTCTAAGGGTGGGGTAGCTGGGAAACTTGAAAATCAGAAGAGCCAGGCTTTGAGCTGCTTTTGAAAAGAAATAACGTACTCTGTTAGCTGCATGTCTAGTGGTAGGTTGTTCCAATGGTGTGCTGCATTTAGGATAGTCTGGAATTTCCTCAAAAGATACTTCAGGGCGCCCACCTAGAGGGCGTTTTTATTGGGAGAAATTGTAAGTTATTGTGGAGCATCTGAAAGATGCCATAGCATTATGCAGAAGCAGAAGTCACCTGATATTTCATGGACAAGTTTTTGTCCAGTATGACCCCAATGTGGGAAATGGGGTTTCTAACTCTTTGGGTCACAGTTGCTATGATCAGACTTTGGCAGCTTTATCGAATAGGATAATCTGAGTTATGTCCCTATTCAGCTTTAGGCAATTCTTCTCATCTCATCCTATATTTCAGCAATGCGTATGATTGGCTGTGTCATCAGCATATGACACGTTGTCAAAGCCAAGAGATATGATAATATCAACCAGTGGGGTCATGTAAATATTAAGAGTTGTACTCTGGGAATAACCCTGAGGGACTCTGCATGCCGTTTTATAGGGGTTGTAAGTTATCAATAGAAGTCCGACCATGTGAACTCTGCTGTAGAGAAACGATATGAGCCACTTTAAGACATCCATTTGTATGCCCGTGTTGTGCAGATTTTTAAGTAAAGTGGTGTGTAGCACAGTGTCAAATGCTGTAGCGAGATCAAGTAGGATTGCGGCTGCGGGCTTGCCATTTTCCAATGTGCATCAAATTCTAACCATCAACGTCAAGTTCTGTGAGGCTTCTCTGAAACCTGACTGAGGTGGATGTTTCCAAGTAACTGGTCATTGATTAGATTTTTAATCACCTTGGCTGGGTACATAGATCTGCAAGTTGCCAGATTAAGGGGTTTCTGATAGAGGATATTTTTTTTAAGCAAAGTCAGGATATAGGTTTGCTTCCAAGCAACTGGAAGCTCTGTCATAGAAAGGGAAATATTGAACAGTGTACTAAGAGTGTTCTTAAAGGTCTGCATTAGAGGAAAAGATGAAGTTGGGGGAAGGTTCAGCAGGAAAGCCTGATTTGACAAATTGCATGACTTTAACCAATAAGATGAAATTTAACAGGTTGAATTTGGCAAAAAGACACCCCTTTTAATTTATTTATTTCTATAATTTTTTTTATTTTCATTTCTTTGTTAGTTAATTTTTAGGTGGCAGTATATTTTATTTCACCACTTTTATTGGGCTTGACATGGTTCTACCGGGCAAGACTTTTTTCTGTTCCTGTTTCCGGTCTTCCTCCTGGCTTTAACATGGCACCCCCAGCGTGGACACACAGTGGGCACATGTAACATGCTCACGTGCTGGCATATCAAAGGCCAGCCCGTGCACTCCCGTCTACACTTGAACGAAGCCAAGACCCCTGCATCGTTTGTGAAGCTTTTCCAGCTGAGGCTCATGTAATCGATGCATTGGCTCCCCTGTCGCAATCTAGAAAAGGCTCCAAGGCACACTAACACTCGATGCTGCAGAGCTTCCCTGACTCTCATTGAGGGTCCATTTAGCTGCTTTGATTGTCATTCCTCACGCAACCCTCCTCCGCCAACCAGATGCCCAGTCATATTTTAAAGTCACCAATCCTTGTATTATGGCCACCAAACTTAACAATTTCTCCCAAATCTACCGAACCCATATTCCCCTCCTCTTACACCATCCTTCAGACGGTGAGGTGCTTTTACTTAAATGCCAGATTTATAACTAAACATACTGCTGATATCTGAAACCTTCTCCAGAGTTCCACCCCGGATATCACTTTATTACGAAAAATACTTTCTAATTCACTTGTGCTCATACACAGTCAGAAAATCAGTAGCACTATTCTGATTTTGGCCTGCTATAACTGGCTAGAAATCCTTATTTATTGCCAACTTTCAAGCTCACAGGGCCCTTTCATATATACTCGTCTGGCCCCAAACAAGACTTTAGCCATAAGTTGTCAGATCTAGTGGCATTATTCAACCTTTTAATTTTCGGAAAATTTAACTTCCAAATTGATGACCAAACAGATCCAAACTCCACAACCCACTTAGATGATCTTATTTTGGGTCTGTAACAGAGAGTAATTTGCCCCATCTCTTCACCATACATATCCTGGATCCCATTTTTACCAGCATTAACAGCATCGTTCTAGAACCCCCCTCTCCCCAAGGCTTTGATAGATCACTACCTCATCAGTTTCTCTATCTCTTAATCACACGTCCCCATGCACCTCCTGCTCAAACTATTCTCAAATCTAGGCCATGGAGATTAGTCCCAAAAGTAAACCTAACAAAGACCCTATACGCTCCCAGTAAAAATGCGTCCAACATCACCTCTGTGGTTTCCAGTTTCCAAAATTCTGTCACAGAAGCTCTAGACTCCATTGCACAATTCAAGGTACAGAACAACACACAAAGTCCCTTCGGCCAAGTGGTACACCTACCCATCTCTCCTAGTTGTCTTTAAAAGCACAGCAAGGTGGTTATGTTTTTTTAGGTATGGCTGAAAATCAGACATTAAGAGTTGTTTTTGCATTATCTTCTGTATTACATATATTTCATGAAGCTTTGACACACAAAGGCATTATGGCGCTTGGAGATGGGTCATCTGTTACTCTCACTCAGCTGGCCTCAGAGGCAGAAGGTGGACTTTGCGTGACACTTTTCCTGGTGGCCATTAAATATGCTCCCTAGGCTATTGCAGAAGATCGGATGGCTAAGTGAAAAAGAAACCATGTGAATTAAAAAGATTGAAAACATTGAACATATTTTACAGTTTTGAGGTACCATAAGATAGGTTTCTTTTCCTTCAGTATTTTGAAATGTTTTTCTCTTACCTTTTTTAAATAGTAATTTGCAGACAAACTAGGGCAAATCCAACAGCTCAGCACTTTTCAATCCTTATAAAACGTATATCTATAAACCATTAAGTGCTAATTACTCTACAGCCAACCTTAAGTATATTTCAAATATTTATGACATGCTATATTTTACAAGGATCGACTTGCATGCTCTGTATTTACCTAAAATATTCTAAAGACAGAGGTACATAGCAGACACGATGGATGTCAAGTGGTTTTTGCTGGGCTAAATGCATGGATCCCCTTTTCTTCCTCCTACGACATAGGCAATTTAACTTCTATATGTGCATATCTCATTGAGCTTTCCTTGACGGTGGTAGCATGGACGACCAAATCTTTTCTTTTGCCAATTTGGCTAGTGTGGGGGGTTCTTCGTGAATTTTGGTATTTGGCGCAGTCACAAAAATGCACTGAGTATCTAGTCCTTTCTCCCGTCCTCTACCCACTCTGCAGTCTGTCTTTTAGTGACTCTCTCACTTGCAGAGTTCCAATACCTTGGTTTCCATTCCCTTTTTATTTACCTTCTTTCCGTTATTTTTCCACTCAGCCAGACATCGTGTTCCCACAAAAGTGACACCTGTTATAGAAAGGCTAGTACTCGCAATTGTGCACCTTCAGCTAGCACACCATTCACTACTTAAATGTCGCATCCAGATGATGTAATTTGTAGTGTGCTCTTTACAAAAGAGAATATTTGACTGCTACAAATTTAAGTAGTAGTATAAGTAACAAGGGAACCCGGTAGAGGTAGCTAAGGACCACGGGTGCAAACTTATTTTGTTAACAAAAGTCCCTAGCTTAATTTTAGTTAGGAAAAAATGATTCTACATAGACTTCAATGAGACCTATGTGAGTACCTCCTGTGTCCAGCCGGACAGAGGAGCATTTAATCTCAAATAATCAAAGAAATGTAAGTAAGAATTGAGAAGGCTGATGAAACAAGGGCACAGTCCTGTACCGAGTTTTCAACAGAGAGAGGAAAAGAAAGATCAAGAAGTGAAAGGCAATTACAAATTGATAACAGGCAAACACATTTTGGAGCGATCGTGGGGGCTTACAATACAATGAGCGACTTCAAGTAAGCTCTAGCCAATAGTATCCACGGTACATTTAAACAATTGCCATAATGTGGAACTATTATAACAAGTCGACGTAACGTTTCGATCCCTAGCTCCTAGTATACAGGGATCATCATCAGGACTAAAGGATTTGTCAACAAAGTTATGCCTGGTAGGATTATAACGCCTATGAACATTGAATAAGGGAAGGAGAGAATAAAATTACAAAAAGTCAGCATTTGCGTATTCAAACGGACAACATGTCAATTGTCATTTATGTGCTCAGGAGTGGAGCCGCGTGCGACAATCGGTGATGGGGGTAAACAAGTGATGAAATGGAATTTTATGAAGAGACTTGGTGAAATAAATTGCTCGGCGACGCACTTGTGCTGGAGGTGGATACTAGACACGGTGCCAGGTGATGGGTAAGACCTGTGACTTGATAATTGAGAAAATAATAATGGTGCATGAGAAGAAACGGCAGTTGGTGCGCCAAACTGTCATGCGGTGCGAGGCGACGGTGTCAAGTGGTAGTGAAATCCGTGCAAAGTGTGAGAATGGACGGAAAGGATAATTAACTAGGGGAGGGGGCTTGGGTGGAATAGACGAGGTATGTGGTCTATGGTAATTGCAGCTTCAGGGAGGTGATTTCCATCTGGTTGAAGAACGATACAGCTCAAATGGTCAGCCGCGTTCTGATATCTGAAAACGGCACACTGGTTAGATCTGAACTGGGTGAGTGGCCAGGAAAGAGTCTCAGAGGGGAGAGGAAGGCCTGCTTACCGTACGGAAAGGGGACACACTTTAAAGTCAAGGAATAAGGAGCGCGTCTGGACGTTGAAACAGGGTGGCAGCTACTTATGCTGTCCGTAGTATTGAAGCGCTGGTGGCGGGAAAAAAGGGAAATTGAGTTGGCATACGGCAATTGGTAACGTGACCACAACTCTCCTGACAGGGGGGGGCTCCTGTGAGGGACAAGAAATAGTGCTTACCGTGATTGAATTGATATTAATGACACGCGTGTTAGAGGCATTTTTAATGATTCCCTTGGGGTAGCCTCTTGCTTTCAATTTTGAGGAGAGATAGTTTGCTTCTCTAAAATAGTCGGTCTTACAAGAGAAATTTCTCGTTGAAATGATCAACCTCGTTGAACATCATCCATATAACCCAGCATATGAAACACTATGTACTATGGACGTTGAATCACTATATACCAACATACCACAGACAACCGCCCTGTTAGCAATTAAAAAGATTCTCGACACAAGACCACGTCCCCACGCTGTTCCTACCACTTTTATTTTGCAACTCCTAGAAATCTGCCTCACACGAAACTTTTTTCTTTTTGACAACACCTACTACCAACAAATCAAAGGAACCTCAATGGGCGCAATTTTTGCCCCAAATCTGGCAGTTCTGTTTATGGACCAACTAGAATCCAATGTCATTCTCACTGATTCCAACCCTTTCTTCCCATGCATTTGCCTTTGGCGCAGGTATATAGATGACATCTTTATAATCTGGCAGGAGAACACAGAATCCATAACATCTTTTGTACACTGGATGAATAATAACTGTTCAGGTTTATCATTCACTGTCACGACTGACAAAGAATCCATTGCCTTCTTAGACCTTACAATATTCCACTGTGAAGGGGAATTACTAACACGACTGTACCGGAAACCAACAGAGCGTAATACTCTACTGAATTACACAAGCAACCACCCCAGGGCCCTCAGAGACTCACTGCCCTATTCCCAGTTCCTGAGAATAAGGAGAAATTGCTCTTGTAAGACCGACTATTTTAGAGAAGCAAACTATCTCTCCTCAAAATTGAAAAGAAGAGGCTACCCCAAGGGAATCATTAAAAATGCATCTAAACGCGCATGGTACTGTCCGAGGGAAATTCTGCTAACCCCCAAACCAAAAAAACTAACTGAACGATTAGCCTGTGTAACCACTTTCTCACCAGTCTCAAACAAACGGAGAAAAATGATACTCCTTCACTGGCCCATCCTGAATGCAGGTACACTGACATTAGACAAACCACTTTTTGCCTTTAAAAAGAACAAAAATCTAAAGGATCACCTGATCCGCGCGGCTCTGCCCTCTACTGCCAATACTTCTACTCTCGAGGGTACTTGGGGCCTCCCGCCCATCCTAGGGCATTTCAAATGCAGAAATTGTAATGTTTGTGTGTTTTCAATGGAAGGAAAAAGTTTCACCTTTAACAACATCACAGCACTCAGTAATTCCTTTTCCAACTGCAACACTGCAAATGTAATTTACCTCATCATGTGTCCATGCCAAAAGATCTATATAGGCCAAACTACGCAGAAAGTAAAAACAAGAATCTGCCAGCACAGAAGCCGAATCAGGTGCAAGACTCCGAATGCGCCACTAGTTGATCACTTCGGAGAGGCCAATCACAATGAGGACGACATTCGCTGGACAGTGCTGAAAGTGCTTAAACTACCACCACGTGGAGGCAACATGGCCCAGATCTTAAACAAAGAGGAACTGAAAGCAATTATCACATATGACTCAATCCGAAAAGGCCTAAATAGGTCTGAAGATTGGACAACGCTACTATAAAATGTCATCCAAAAGACTTTTCCTTCTGACATATCCCTTGAATAACAGAATCTGAGTTATTTAAAAGCCTAGACATACAATTTACATGTAAATTGTTCGTAATTCTTTAATTGTAATGAATTTTTAACTTGTTATCACGACCTGTTCCACTTACAAATCACCGGGATTGTTGTAACTTTATTGAATCACACACCACTTCCTTCCCCAATTCAAAATGGCCCCCACATTCACGCCGATCTTGGCATTGTACTGACACAGCCCTTCTTCCATTTCTATCGTTGCTTTCACTTAAACCAATCCTCACTCGTCTTAGTCCAGTCACCATTGTGGACTGCCTTGGACTCCCCATTGAGGCTGCGAGACCCGGACGAGGTAAGCGCTTGCCCTGCTCACACCGTGTGTCCCCCTCCCTATCTTCACTCCACTAACGAGATTCCCCTTCCGTTTAGCAGAACGCGGACAGCCATTGTAGCTGCCGGTTGAATATCGGATCAAGACGCGCTTCATCAGTCTTCCCTGAATACACGCGTGTCATTAATATCAATTCAATCACGGTAAGCACTATTTCTTGTCCCTCACAGGAGCCCCCCCTGTCAGGAGAGTTGTGGTCACGTTACCAATTGCCGTATGCCAACTCAATTTCCCTTTTTTCCCGCCACCAGCGCTTCAATACTACGGACAGCATAAGTAGCTGCCACCCTGTTTCAACGTCCAGACGCGCTCCTTATTCCTTGACTTTAAAGCGTGTCCCCTTTCCGTACGGTAAGCAGGCCTTCCTCTCCCCTCTGAGACTCTTTCCTGGCCACTCACCCAGTTCAGATCTAACCAGTGTGCCGTTTTCAGATATCAGAACGCGGCTGACCATTTGAGCTGTATCGTTCTTCAACCAGATGGAAATCACCTCCCTGAAGCTGCAATTACCATAGACCACATACCTCGTCCATTCCACCCAAGCCCCCTCCCCTAGGTAATTATCCTTTCCGTCCATTCTCACACTTTGCACGGATTTCACTACCACTTGACACCGTCGCCTCGCACCGCATGACAGTTTGGCGCACCAACTGCCGTTTCTTCTCATGCACCATTATTATTTTCTCAATTATCAAGTCACAGGTCTTACCCATCACCTGGCACCGTGTCTAGTATCCACCTCCAGCACAAGTGCGTCGCCGAGCAATTTATTTCACCAAGTCTCTTCATAAAATTCCATTTCATCACTTGTTTACCCCCATCACCGATTGTCGCACGCGGCTCCACTCCTGAGCACATAAATGACAATTGACATGTTGTCCGTTTGAATACGCAAATGCTGACTTTTTGTATTTTTATTCTCTCCTTCCCTTATTCAATGTTCATAGGCGTTATAATCCTACCAGGCATAACTTTGTTGACAAATCCTTTAGTCCTGATGATGATCCCTGTATACTAGGAGCTAGGGATCGAAACGTTACGTCGACTTGTTATAATAGTTCCACATTATGGCAATTGTTTAAATGTACCGTGGATACTATTGGCTAGAGCTTACTTGAAGTCGCTCATTGTATTGTAAGCCCCCATGATCGCTCCAAAATGTGTTTGCCTGTTATCAATTTGTAATTGCCTTTCACTTCTTGATCTTTCTTTTCCTCTCTCTGTTGAAAACTCGGTACAGGACTGTGCCCTTGTTTCATCAGCCTTCTCAATTCTTACTTACATTTCTTTGATTATTTGAGATTAAATGCTCCTCTGTCCGGCTGGACACAGGAGGTACTCACATAGGTCTCATTGAAGTCTATGTAGAATCATTTTTTCCTAACTAAAATTAAGCTAGAGACTTTTGTTAACAAAATAACAAAGTTAAGTAGTGGCATTTCTAATGATTCCAGAGATGTTCAGGCCGGGGGTGTACATTACGCTAACTTCTGATAATATAGTCCAAGTTCCTCCCTACATGACTTGGGGGTTCTTTTTGGGTAATAAGAAGGAACGTGGAGCGAATTCAGGTGAGAGACTCTGTCATGCAAATGTTCACATTGTAGAAATGCATTTGGGGCATGTGACTAATTAAAGTTCAATGCTGGCACTCGTTTTCAATTCCTGTGTTAGATGCATAGTACTTTGTCTTCATTGGGCACATGTAAAATTGATCTGAGTTAGCAAAAGTGGCCATGTCTGTGCAGTGACCTAGAAAATAGGATGCCATTGTGGCTATGTCTTAGCATTTAATATTTGGGCATTCAAAAACATCTAGTGATACTGAAGATCTAACTTACACCTACATTAATTCATTTTAAGCATTACTGAATGCATTTAAAAATGCAGTAGCCTTTTTATGAGATTTTTTTGAAGTGGTGACATTATTAATAACTTTAATCACTAGAGAAAAGAGCAAAATGGGAAAATTAAGTTATCCTAACATTCAGTGTGCATGATGTCCATTTGGGTAAATAATGCCCATGCAAGATTTGGAAATTTGGATGTGGAAACTGAACGCAAGTATTTTCCATACAGGTTCAAAAGTGCATTATAGCTTGCATGTTTTGTGTATTTCATATACCCGTTAAGCAAACAAATGATAGTCTGTCCAGATGCAAATTGCCTAGTTTGCACCTCTGCATCAACACTTTTGTTTATTGTCCTTAAATGTGATTTTATAGGCTATATTATACATATGTTTTATATGCATTCCTAGATCTGATTCAGTATGTACACGCCTCTCAACGATTGTTTTGCATAATATTTCTTCTATTAGAAAATAAAGATCCCTAAACTCAAAAGCATTTCAGAAATATGCTACTCCTTCATTTAAACACAATAAAGCCATATATTTTCATCTTTTGTGACTGATTGTAACATAATTTCCTGTTTCAAATCATTCCGTCAGACAGTGAGGCAAAATATATATAATTTGTCTTTCTATTCACAGACAATAGTTGAACTTGCAGAAACAGGAAGTCTGGACCTTAGTATTTTCTGTAGTACTTGTTTGGTGAGTATGTCATAATGTTATGTCGTTGTCTGATGCATTGATAGTATAACTTAAAATACTTTGAAAAAATAACTTTTATTGTTATTTGTTCATCAGAGTAATAATTGAGACATTGTGATTTGACCCATTAACATACAAAACATTTGTAGCATAACAGCTGTGTATGTATCTCCATTCTCCATCTTATCCTTGTGTTATGAGTTGAAAGAAGCCATTTCAACCCACCCACCCCAAGGTCTTCTCTCTGTTTGAAAGTGGCCTATCCAGGGCTCCCTTTGGTGCCTGTAGCCTATGCTCGGAGCTTAATTGGTCCAAATGTGTTTTAACTTGCCAGTTGGTAGCGTATTACAGATTGGAACTTGCAAAACCCCTCCATGCCTGTGCTTTGCAACAACATTGTTATTGAAACATTTTAGAAGGGGCTGATAACGTACATTGAAGTGCATCTGATGTCAGTAAGTAATGAATCAGTGACTTTGAACTGTATTTGGCAAGTGAAAGAAGTAATTCCATTCCACAGGGAGTGTAATGCGGAAAATGTTGAACTGAGTGACAAACACTTACGTACCAGTCTGTAGAATAGAGGGTGATGAGTGTTCAGCTGCATCAGCAGGTGATAATACTATGCAAGGAACTCCTGGATATGTGCTAATAAGAGATTCTAAGAGGCAACAAATCTGGGTATATCTGCATCTTGGGTGAAAAATCGGAAGACCTAGTACTGTGGGCTTTGAGCACGAGGACATTATCTGTGAAAAGCATTGGAATGCTACGTTGTTTAACTGCAGTTTTAAGATGCATGAAGAAGACCCAATGGGTTGTCACAGCACTTTACAATCGAGTAAAGTTTCCATCTTTGTACAAGCATCTTACTAAAGAAGAATTACAGAATCAGTAAGCAAAGATCGTATTCTAATCGAAGGAATAAATAACTAAATTACAATTTAAGTTAATATCTCCACTTTGATGTCAGTGAAACCGTTTGTTTACCAAGTTCCATGATGTTAACATTATAATTTGTTATCTTTGGAATTAAAGCAAGCCTACCCGCTGCGTGGCCACCAGCTCTCGCAGTGTTTTGGGCTGGATCTTATTCTCGAGTAGAATGGAGAGAGTTCCAGACTTGAGAATACTCTTATTATTTTAACTGAGTTTTGCTTTGCATTTGATAGATTAATGTATTGGTATTAACCAAATCTACATTACAAGGACATTATTCTACTTGTGGTTCCTGCGTTGTACAAGAGATTGCAATCAATATCGTGTGAAGACCATACCATTTTTCCTAACTCCACCAGGGAAACCAGTAGTTGTACAAAGAATAACAAAATATGAAACCTAGTTGCATTATACCTGATATCAGCAGAGGTGTACATCAACATTTGATAGGTGAAATGTAAACATTTATCCAGAACTGATGTGAATCCAAGGAAACTTATGCAAGTTTTGGGAATGCTTGCAGCATCAGTCTGTTTCAATGAGCTGAAGATGGTAGGCAGTATATCGTAAAGGGAAAAACAAGTATTGCTTCTAGGTTGGAGGCGCAATAAGGAATTGTGAATACAGTGTAATCCTAGTGCCCTCAAGCTGTTGATGGCAGGAGAAGATGGTGCTGACAGTGACGATGCTTGGGACATACAAATTACATTGTCAATAGTTTTAGAAAGGTTGAGGGAAATAAAGTGTTTCTCTCATAAGATCACCTTGAACAAGGAGGTGGTACAAGCAGTGCACAAGGTGCTGCCTGTGTTTAATTTAATGTGTGACTCGATAGTCCAAAAACTATAAAGACTGAAGAAGGGGGTGTGTTCCCAAATTAGTACAATGTTCTGAGTGGGTTTGCACCAGTGGTGATTTTGCCACCAAAGGTGTAAAGAACCATTTGCTTTTGTTTGTGCATTTTTAGAGAGGCCCACTCCACCCTCATCCCCATTTTTCACACCACAACACCTATCTCTATTTCTTTATGATTTCATTGCCTCCAACTGTCTCCTGCCTCCTCAATGATCTGGTACCTCATCAATTGATAGCTGATTAAAGGACAACAGCTCATAGCTTTATTTTTTTCGCTTTTTCTATAACTAGAGTGCCAAGAACTTGATTGTATTTTGGAGAATTAATGCCATTTCAGTTGTTCCCTGCATATGTAATATAAATGGAGAACGGTCACATATTTTATGTGATCAGAAAGTTTATAAAACCTTTTCACCTTTCCTATGTATTTCTGCTGTATTAAAGAAATGCTGTATAAAAAAGAGATCAACAAGTCAGTGTGAGTGGATAGCCAAACACTGTCAGTCAGATGTTGGCTACTCCAAGAGATGCAGATTTTGTTGGAATTAATCTGCCATCCACATATCACAAGGTAAGGCGCAATTCCCAAATCTAGGTAATTAACATAATGTGACACCAGTACAGGCATGCAAATTTTGTCGAATTACTTTTGGGTTAGCTTTAGATGTGCCCGTTTTGAAGAAACTGATGCATCCTCAAAAAATGTTTAAACTGGGGGATGTCATTTTACAGGTTCATATTGTGATGTTTGAGGATTATGAGGCGTTAGAGGTAGCTGTATTGAAATTCGAGAAAGAAACATGTTTGCTGAGGTGTTGTGTCTTAAGTCCAGAGGTTATCTTAGTGTAATGTGAGTGTTTCCTTGACAGTGAGTTTAGGACTGGCCAGCCAGAGTTGGTGCTTTACACTGAGAGAGGAAAGACCTGAATAGTTTTTATTCACATCCTCTAAATCTTTTCCTCAGTCTGGGCCTCTCTTTAATATACTTGTGACTACGTACAGAAAGCAGAAATATGAAACTAGCAACACTTAGTTTTCATTACTGTGTGAAAGCTTGCAAATTTGACCAAACATTTCATAACACACTACAAAAGATTTGAAAATATGCTCATATGGTAAAAATAAATTGTACACTGGTGTTAAATTTCGGATTATTCAAGGCGCTCATGAAGTGAATGTTTATTTTAACCACAGTAGATGCAGTACTTATGAAAAGTTATTCATGGAAACGAATAAATTAGCTGGCATACTGCCACTCTGAAAATACATCCTTTCTACTTCAAATCCTGGGTTCACTCCCATCGATCATTTATAATGTTTGCAAAAGCCATTATATTATCTGATTTTTGCATAATTCAGTTCCCATGATGTAGTAGCTGAATATTTTATTTAAAGGATTTTTTTCTTCGCCAGCATTTTGAGTTCTCACTGGTTTTTCTCACGTTAAAACTTTCTGTGAAATTTGTAAATGCAAATTTGCAAACAGCTGTTGAGCTTTCCAGTCTTTCCAATTAACGTATTTAAGTTTTTCTGGAATGCAACTGATATTTTTGTTGATGTTTTGAACACCGCGTCATTTGTTCTGCTTGAGTTGACTCAAGTTGTTAGACACTTTTTCCCCTTTGGCAGATGGCCTCTATTTGGCTAGTATTTCTCAACCAATGGCAAATTAGTCTTAAAAAAACTAATATTACACAAATTGCAAGATCAGAAAGCCTAAACTAGTGGCAATGTCATGTATTAAATTTAATATATGTAAAATATTGTATATCATTCAAAAAAACTTTTTTCTGAACTTCGCTGTTGTTGATATTATGTGTTTTTGGGTGTGTGTATAACTGAGCTTCACAAAAAGCTTTTGAACCTTTGACCATAATACTTGTTTTCAAACTATCAGTTTTTTCACAAATCATAAAAAGCACAATTAATAAGTGAGCGCAAATCCGCGAAGAGAGCTAGCTACCCTCTGTCACTTTCTGACAGGCTTTTTTTTTAATGTTTCATCGATCCCTTGTTGGTATGTAGGTTTTACCCCTCATGTCAAAAAAGACTTCTGGTTTCAAGCCGTGCGCTGCCTGTCACCACGCCTGGTTTGTCTCTGGTGCACCGTGTCGTTTTCGCTGGGGTCTTGTTTTCGGTCCCAGTTGAGACAAAGGTTCACAAAGCCACCGTTTCAAGAGTCCCAGATCTTCGTCCTCCAACTCACTCGTCGAGCCGGTCAGGTAAGAAGCAGAAGGAACAAAAGTCAAAGTGTGCTTCGACCTCTTACTCATTGCTCAGAACCTGCGCCTGGGTCTACTTCGCCCTGCTCAGCCTTTCCTGGAGCCGGAGCAACCCCTGCCCAGCTCCAGGAATTTTATGATGCCATGTGCCTCATAGTTGGGTGGTCTGACCCTACTGGCGCGCCGTCGGGCTTGGAGGCTCAGAGGGGGTTCCATCGGTCTCCACACTGGTGGGTCCACCCGACGTTGATGACCCACCCCACGTATCTAGCGATGGATCTAGACCAACATTAGTCATACCCCTGCTATCATTTTTGGCACCAAGACTCCCAACACCCCAGCATCCACCAGCTGTGCCAGCCCAATTCTTATTCCGAGCAACCGAGAGCCGCATCAGCGCCGATAGAACTTTAAGGTTCTAGGTTGCTTCCTCAGCCCTATTCTGAAGGGCTAGGAATGGAGGAAGATTGGAAGGGGTTGCAGGACCCTTTACAAGACCAGCTTTCTCAAGAAATGGACTGGTATTAGGAATTGATTGAGGCCAGCATACTGGATACCTCTCCAGATTCTAGCCTGCTTTCTCCCCTACCGTGGCTACAGAGGAGGGAGCTGCATGTGCTATGGTGGTGAGAAGGGCAGCTGAGGTTCTGGACCTTCAGCTCCCTTCAGTGGAATTTAAGACAAACATCATGACAGAGGTCCTGAAGCTGGGTGTCTCCTCCTCTGAACCCCTCCTGCCTTTCAATGAGGCCTTGACTGAGGTTCTTTTGGGAACCTGTTCCAAGCCAAGCACAGGGCCTCCTGTGAATAGGACAATCTCCCACTTGCATCACCCTCCACTGGGCGACCCAAAATTCCTCACCATCCACTCTACCCCCGAGACCTTGGCGGTCCAAGCCTCTACCTTACAAGACACATTCCCTTCCTCACCCCCGGATAGATACTCCAAGAGGCTGGATAGTTTGGGTAAGAAAAGCTGGTTAAAGTGTTCACGGACAACACCACCGACATGTGATACTACAATAAACAGGGCGGGTGGGGTCGTGGATCCTTTTTTAAAAGCTCCTCGGTCTCTGGACGTGGCTGGAACAGTAGGGCATATCCATGTTAGTTTTAAAACCTTTCAGGCTCCCTAAACGCCAGGGTGAAAGAACTCAGCTGTCTATGCCTGTCAGATCATGACTGGCTTCCCTACCCAGAGATGCCACAATGTCTTTTTCAACAGTGGGGATAGCCTTAGTTAGATCTGTTTACCTCCGCCGATTATGCGCTACGTCAGCATTTTTGCGCGGTAGAGTTTCTAAGGCAGCTCTAGCTCCGAGACACTTTTTATTTGAAATGGAGCTCGGGCCTCATTCCGCCAATACCGCTCCTGTCCAAGAAGTCATTCTTGTGGCTCCAGACTGGGCACAGAGAGTCTGTCATCCCAAGCCTCTCCAACTGAGCATAGATCCTCCGATCGGGCTGTCCCTTTGGGAGGATATTCTGTCGCAGCGGCAGGGAAGGCTCCTCCACTGAACCAGTCCAGTCTACACCTTCTTGCGTGGAGATTGAGTGGTGGCAGTTGATAACATTCAACCTTCCTCTCGAAGTCTGTAATGTTATTTTGGCAATCAGGCATCCCTCTACCAAGACCCTGTACGCCTGCCGGTGGCACCAATTTGTAAAATATCGCAAAGAAAGTCCTATTGATCCTCTTTCTGCTTCCCTTTCTCACGTTTTGTGTTTTATTTTTACCCTTGCCCAGCAGGGCTCTGCACTGGGCCCTCTCAAAGAGTACCTTTCGGCCCTGTCTGCCTTCCTGAGGCTGCCAGACCAACCCTCATTATTGAAATCTCTCATTGTAAACAGATTCTCACCTTCTCCTTTTATTATGCATCAGTGGGGCCTTAATGTGGCTCTCACCTTTTTAATGTGCGCTCCATTTGAACCTCTGCACAATTGCCCCCTCTGGCTGCTTACTATCAAAATAACCTTTTTAGTGGCGAATACATCTGCCAGAAGGTTGAATTGCAGGCTCTGTCATCCAAGCCTCCTTACCTGACCATCTTCCCTGATACGTTGGTGTTTAGCACTCTGGCCTCTTTCTTACCAAAAGTGGTAGCACCATTCCATGTGGGGCAATCTGTCACCTTGCCCACTTTCTCCTCTTCTCCACACCCCTATAAAGAAGAGGAGTGACTATCACCTGGAACCCCACAAGAGCATTGTCGTTCTATCTTGATCGCACTAAAAAGTTCTAGGTGGATGACCTACTCTTTGTGGGGTAAGTTGGATCAAAGAAAGGTTGTGCAGTGCAGAAGGGTATTTTCTCGTGATGCGTTGTCCTCTGCATTAAATTTTGCTACGCTCTGGCCAAAAAGCACACACCTGAAGGCTTAAGGGCTCATTCCACCAGAGCTGCGGCTGCTACCATGGCATTGCAATGCGGAGTTCCAGTCCTCAACATTTGTCAGGCTGCAGCGTGGGCATTTCTGCACACCTTTATCAAGCACTACTGTCTGGACAGTCAAGTCAGTAGGGACAGCCTTTTTGGCCTCTCTGTCCCTCAGGACTTCCTGATCGAAACCTGTCCACAGTCCCTCCTCCTGGGATGGTATTGCTGTGGTATTTATTCAGAGGTAAGAAATTCTTCCGCTAGATGTCTCTATCAGATTAATAAGTTACTTACCTTCGGTAACTCTTCATCTGGTAGAGACATGATCTAGCCGCAGATTCATTACGAACCTACCCACTCATCCTCATTCCACTGCAGATAGATTTTTTTAGAGTCCGTGCAGTTTCATTTCAGGGCCCTACTTGTTCAAAACACACCAATGTCAGTGTGCTTCTGGCGTGGCAAGTAGTGAAAAGTAACTGGTGTCAGCAGGCCAATGTGGTGCCTATATAGGTGAGGCGGACATTACAACTGCGCTGACATCACACAGGGCTGACCGACTCCACCTACCAGCACGCAGGTGTATTGCTTGAAGGAAAATCTTCCAGATCCAGTCTGACACCTGGGAAATTCAAAGGTAAGGAATCTGCGGCTAGATCATGTCTCTGCCAGACAAGGCGTTACAGAAGGTAAATAACATATCCATTTACTCTTCATATTGTATTTATTTTCAAATATCATCTGTTTCCATATTAGGTTACTGAGCTTTGACTTGTAAAACATGACATGCATGTTTTCTTACATAAAATTCCTGCCATGTTACCCATCACACATATGCCTTTTATACACTATCACATACTGTAGGTTTATGTTGATTATTTGCCCACTTGATATGTTTGTATACTGTCTACAGTCACATGATACTTGTAAGAATTTAGTTTCTTTCCTCTGTGTTAGAAGCAAAACCTTTCTCTGCCATTTATTTTCATAGGAGCATTGGTGGCATCACCATGCTGAGCCAAGATATGCCCTGGGAACCATGCCCAAGTATAGAAAGGGCTGGATAAAATTGCACATTCTAATAGTCAGGAGGATCACTGGTTCCTCTTTATTTTCTCATGAAAATGGAGGCAGCATACAGCTTTATTGGGGCTTTTTAAAATCCTATACAGATAGGGAGCATTTGTTCCTCAATATTGAAGCTGACTAGTCGGTATCTTCAAGATGTAACTGGACATAATTGTTTAATATTTTAATAAGTGCTATAGTGCTATAAATAAGTGCCTTCATTATGCTTGTACTAGATAAATCACCATAAAATGTTGTATAAGCGAACAAACACCCTTTAAAGTAAGTTCTCTCAAAACAAAAACATACCCGATGATTCATTAAGTTGCATTATTGAGTTTTTCTGTGGTTTTTCTCTACCTATCCTCCACAAACCTCCCTTTATTTATCCTGTTCAGTCAGCGTAATTTTTTTTAAAGATTGCGCTGTCTATTCGAGACCTGTTCTGTGCAGTTTTGTGGGCTTTAACTTCGCCGTTGCTTTTTATTAGCTACTTGGATTGCTCTTTAAAATATCTTGGTTTCTACTGGTTCGTTGCCCCTTTTGGTCGCAATTTTCTCTATTTGGTTACCACCCACATAGCAGCTCCTAACTACTCAGTAGCTTTCCACTGGAGACCTTATCTGTTAGGTCAGGCGCACTCGTTTTCTGTTAGTTTCCTTCTCTTCAAGCACAGTGGTGTATGTGCATATCTTTGCCACAAGGCTGTGTGAACAAGTGGAGAACAGCGTCGTAACATGAGATGGTGCACCCAATTGTCGCCAGCCTCTGTCAGCATGTTGTTGCGTGACCATTACACTGCCTGGACTCTCTGATGAAACATTTACGCCCATGGTTGTGTACGAGCATCCAAGAAGCAGCATGCTCTGCTAGACAGCACCATGACTATGTGGACAACGGCGTCGTACTACTTTGACAGCGTTCAGGACTTCTTTGGCAATTTAAGTGAGCGCTACCATTTATCATTAGGGCGTTTTTCACGACTTCTAAAGATGTGCCCTGCCTCTTGGACTCTTTGTGCACGGCTCTGCCATTACAGCCCCCTTTCAGTGTGTGCACGTCGAAGCGAAGGCGGCTCAGCCCCCAACTCTTGTCCATGCCACATAGCTCCTCCCCTAGATCCTTTTATGCTGTGTCTCCCTTCTGCTACTTAGCATGCCCTGCCCTCTCCTGCTCAGTGTGTTGTGGCTGTAGTGGTTTCGCTTCCCCCACCCCAGATGGCTCCATTATTGCAGCCCCCATTCCTTGTGTGTGGCTTGGTCAGGTAGGCGGTACTGAGAAGCTTCCACTTAGGATTCCCTTGTTTGCCTAAACTCTGCCTCTGGCAGAAGCAGTTTCAAGTTGAATATATGTGTTTGTCATGTGTGAGCCTTTAGCGACGGGACACCCCTGATGGAGTTGCTGTGCGCTTTACAAGTTCCGTTCGTTCATTCATTCATTCATACCCAGCAGATGACGAGATGGAAGATGCCCATCATGCTAATTAAGGTTCTCTAATCATGACTGATTGGCACATGCAGTGGTAGTTCGGCAGATTCCAGGCAAGCAGAGATGCGATGTTAATGAATGTGGTTTTCTTTCTGTTTGTGTCACGGCGCGAGTAATAAAACAGCTATAACGTCCGTGTACCAGGGCCATGTCGGGACAGAGGGTCATTGTAGGTGACGCACGGCTGCCTGTTTCTTGTCTCCGTTTCTGGGGAACGTTCGCATCAAAGAATCAGTTAGTGTTGCATTGATACTGGCAGGACCTTCTTGACACAATGGTTGTTCTGAATTACAGATGACCCGATCCTCCCTTGAGTGCAGAAGTCATTTTGTGGCTATTCCCACAGCTTTATTAGTTTCCCTGATAGACTGAATCCTTTTACCAGGCACAAGTGACCCCAGAGTGCCTGCCAATGGTGGTTTAGGGATCATGATGGAAGGCTCGTTCAGAAGGGGTAAAGGTTCGAAGCCCTGCGGTCCACTATGTTTATCAATAGTTTTTATTCCAGTGGCCGGACTACCAGTCATTGCCACCTCTTGCAAGCTATGCATCCTTCTTACTAACCTGTGGCTGTTTGCAGATTCGGTTATGGGCAGACTCATGATTGTCAGTACACCAAAATGGCAGTGGTAGCGGAAGTGACATCACACACCCTATGGCCTTAATGACCACATTAGGAGACACCATATGACTAATGCTGACACCACGGCATGGTGATTAGTGTGGCACGGCACTGCTATGGAGGCTCATGGTCCCCCCCTTGCTAATTCGGCACCATGTCGAGGGAAACAGTGGTGTGGCACTGTCTAGCTGTGCTAATCGAAATCACGAAAACGGTGAAGGTAAAAAAAAAACAGACTACTTTTTCAAGGATCTTGGTTTCTTGTTCATGCAGTACACGATGCGGGGAATGGGTTTGTAACCCATTTCTTTGGGTAGGCCTGGGTGTGCAACTCTGTTCATGCCTCTGTCCACAATCCTTTGTCCATGTATTCCACCTCACAGCCTGACCTGAAGGAAGTGGCTTAGTCAAACGAATGTGACCGAATCCTTAGTGCTCCATCCAGCTATAGGTGATTTCTCACAAGATGCATACACTTGGCTTTCCAATGGTTTCTGTAGGGAGGGAGAATGAGAGAAAGTAAAGCAGTATAGGAAACAGGTAGGGAACGGAAGGATAGCAATTCTGACTACCAGTAAACCCTGTTGATGAACCTGCAACTGTTGGGTCTAAATAAATACAGGAAGACTCTCAACGTGGGTGTGCTCCTCCCATCATTTATCTGAGATCTACTCACACACACCATCCGTACTAGTTTTGCTAGCCATGATAAACTGCATAGATTTACCCAGGGAGAGCTGGTAATTCTTCTCTGCGTGGTTTGATCAGTGGTTACTAACCATTAGTTGTGTCTTGGCTAAATAATGGGGCTTTGAGTGTACCACTACTACCCATCAAAGTCTAAGACGATCTGTGAGCAACCTTCAAAATCATGTATAGCACCCATCAGAAGCCTTTTGACCCGTATCTCTTGCACAAGAAATTGTTTGTCAGTCAGTTGAAACAGACTAAAATTCACCAGCTCTAGTGAGTTGTGTCCACCCTAGGCCCTGAGCACTGTTCAAGGCTTCGCACATGGTCACAGATGATCTTAATGATAATATTACATCACGATTTACATATTTGATGATCTCACTAAAATGACAAATAATTTCTCTTTTCTTCATGTTTGCTGACAGTGGAAATATAGCTGTTTAATGGTGTAACCACTGCAGGAACATCTACATGTTGTGATATTGCAACCTTCCAGCTAATTTTAATGTCTGAAGATGTGTATTGGTGGAGATTCACAGACCTCAAACATTACCTTTAATCAGTCAAGACATTGTTTAAGGCTTTGGTTATATGTGACCTTTATTGACAAGTGCAGAACACGGGATAGTGTTAAGGCTTTATTGTTATTTACTGCAATACCTTGTTTTGATTTTTTTTTCTTCCATGCAGCCTTAAACACTGATCTTGAATAAGGGATTATACTGGACTTTTCTAGTCAGCCTGAGACTTGCTACCGATCACATTTTTACACTTGTGCTCCATGTTTGGCAACACTGAAGAGCAGATTTTCGTTTAGGTCCAGCTTTTACTGTTTATCAGAGGATTCGTGTTTGGAAAAAAAGGTATTAAAAGTAAATTTACCAACATACAACACAAAATACCATTCAGCATACTTACACTTCATAACACACAATCCCGCTTCACATAATTCCAGTACACTCAATACCACATAAGTACTATCCGCATAATTCCACTGCACACCATGCCACATAATTCCTCTACATAAATCCTCCACACCATACCACACAATTCCATACCACTCAATTCTATGCCACACAATTCCAGAACAAACAATTCCAGTCCAATGCACATAATTCCACTACACACCACATGCATACACTCCATAACACATAGGTAAAACACAGTGGCATTTACAATGCCAGTAGCTGTAACTCAAACACATACGAGACCTATTGAATTTCAAATGCTTGTTATTATTCTGGTTCAACTTAAAAGAATAATCATTAACTCTAAATGTTCATAGTCATCAACGTTTGTCATCTTAAATAGTTATCACGGCTGCTATAATCTCTGGCAACTGATCCGGTAGCAATTATTTAAACAAATCCTCCTCCCTCATTTCCCTACCCTCCACCTACCCCCTTTGGCCCCAGGCCCTCATTGCCTGCTTCCCACTTATTAGACAGGACTTCGTGAGTAAGCAGTATATTAATATTCAGGAAGTCGAGTCTCACTTTTTAAATTGTATGTCTTTTCAAGCGGTGTAGGAAGCTGGCTCTATATATACTAAACCAAAGTAAGGTATAGTGTGCACAGAGTCCAGTGGATCCGCAAAGGCTTACAGAGGTTAAAGTAGATAATACCTTACTCTCTATTTGTGGTATTGTGGGCTAGCAGTAAGGCTTTATCAGAGGGTAGTGTTAAGCATTTATTGTACACACTCGGGCAAAAATGATTTAACACACTCAAAGACTGAACTCTGACCAATTGTTTTTTATAAAAATATTTCTTAGTTGTATTTTATCTTTAGAACCAAGCAAGACTTGGTGCAGGTAAGTAAAAAAAATATTTTCTAGAATAATATAGTTGAATGCAATTGAATGCAGTTGGCTTTGTTACAGGTAGGTCAAATGTTCTGAAACTGTTGAAATTACTTTGCAGTTACTTTGTAATTACTTTAAAGAATACTTTTTCTTCTCAGTGTGGTATGCCTAGATATCACACTGGGACATTTCCTAGATAAAAGGTAGGTAATACAGCTTTCACAAAAACACACGTTCTTATGTTTCCATGCAAACACCCCCAACACTTAAAAGTTTTTCAGAGGAAAACAGTGCAATCCCATGGAGGAAAATTGGTTTGCAGGTAAGTAAACGGTCTTTCGGGTGGAGTTTCTGGGGTTAGAGCAAGGGTCCCCTCTGAGGGTCAGGGATGCACTCAAAAAGCACCCTCAGCGGCACTTCAGCAGGCCGGGTGCAGAGTGCTGAGGCCCAATGTTATACAATGAGGGATAGGGGGCTTCTGGTTGGTGGCTGCTCATTGGCACGCCACTTGGATGTGGGAGCAAAGCTCCTAGGGTTTAGCTCTGGGCAAAGAGAGATCCAAGATAGCACACAAAGTGTACCCACAGCAACACTGGGACGGCCGTGTCCTGGATCGACGTTGGGAGCCTTGTTTTTTCAATGGGGACGCTCCAGTCAGTACAAACATTGCAGGCTCTGGCACGAAGGTCTTCTGGACGCGACCACCAGTTGGAGAGGTAAGTTGGAATCTCTTCCTGTGGGAAGTGCGCATAACCAGTCCCAGAGCTTTTAATATGATGACTTCTTTTGGAAAATTGTGTCCCCCTCAGTGTAGCCCACGTTAGGGGTGGTACTAGCCTCCAGGTTGCACGCCTACCTGAATGGCGAATGTTCCCACCTGCCGAGGAAGGCTAATCAGCAGGTCATCCTGTGTGAGTGGATGTTACACCATCTTTGCGGACAAGCTTTTGTTCTTTGCCTCTTGACAGGGAGGCTCTCATTCTAGGAGGTCAGAACAGCGTCTCGGGTAGCAAAAACTGGTCAGGGAGCACACCAGAGGATGGTGGGTTTTCAGGGGCTACCTCTAAGGTGCCCTCTAGGTGCATCTATTGGTAAATCAATTTCTGGAATCAGTGTGGGTTTATCAATATGAGATGTTTGATACCAAACATCTCTATTTTCAGTGAAGCCATCATGAGTTGGGGTACTCATTTTTACCAGTGTCTAGCACATGTTTTAAGATGGCTTCCCTCTCCACTTGCACTGGCAGTAATGGGACTGACCAGCAAAGGGGCATATCTGCTCATGCAGATATGCCCTCACAGGTTATATTCAGCATCCTGCCTTAAGGCTGTCATGTCTGGTGTAACAGTGACTTACAAATATCACATTCAGTGTTAGGAGATATGGTACACAGGGATGTGTGGCATGCCTTGTTTTCACTTTTGTCTGCACTAAGACACGCAGCCTGCAATGGCACCTTGCATGTGCTTGGTGAGTGGTCCCTCAGGGTGGCACAATTCGTGCTGATGCACTTTTGGACCTTTTTTAGTACCTCAGGCCCTAGGTACCAGGGATACCCTTTACTAGGGATTTACAGTGGGTGCTAAATGTTTTGCCAATTGCGGAAACAATTGTACAGTTTTGGTAAAGAACCCTGGCACTGGTGACCTGGTTAGCCGGAACTCGATGCACTTTCAGTGGAAATCACATCATTTACCAGGCAAACTGTGGGGGTGACCATGTAAAAAATGAGTACTTTCCTACAGTGCTGATTTTTGTTTCCAGAGCTGTGCAAGGACCAATTTTTGCCAAATCAATAATGAAAGATCAGTGATAGTCTTTATTCTTTAGCCCTTCCCAGACGGCCAGTCGAAGTCCCAGTTGTGTTGCCTACCATTGTAACCACTTCTTCACCCCATAAGCTCTTTAACATTCTTCTAATGATTCTGAATGCCAGGGTTTTTACTGGTTGGCTGATGTAAAGTCTGTGTTATGGTTTATGGGTGTCAGGTTGAGGTCTGAAATATTGTTAAAATCTGTACTCTGGCAATAAAATCCCATTTCTTTAGTGTTTTGTCTATAATATGACTATAATTCAGCCTTTGGGGGTTACACTGCGTTTGGTATCCGCAGTAAATCCCATGAGGTTTTCCTGTAAATGTTCTATCCCTAAATACCCAATGTTAACTATCGTACCTCTGTGACCATTCTCCTATGATATATAGTGTTCAGATGCCCTTTAATAAGTGCTAACATATGGGAGTCCGAGGCCCACTCATAAACCTTACCATTTGCAAGACTTCAGGATATATGCAAAGGATTCTCTCAAACACACAAATTTTACTCGCCTTCTGCAAATCCATAAAGGTGCCTGCCTAATTTTTATTGAAAGTGCCTGACATTATTAGGTTAGCCATTAATCTATTATTGTTATAACTGTGGTTATTCTGCCCACAATCTAAAGTGGGTTCCACCAGTGTAATTATTTTTTTATGTTTTAGATCAGTGAATTAATATTATCTCTAAGAGCCAGGGATTTCAGATGTAAGGTATATCCCTAAACATTTACAAGAGCCAGTCTCAATCCTAAAAGTAGTCTCCATTCAAGTGTGTGATTTATTTTTCTTTTTTGAGGCGTTTCAATGAGAAGCTGTGATTTCTCCAATTATCTTTATTCCTGAATATTGCTCTGAAATATTCCAATAGCTGCGGCAAAAGAAGAATTGAGGCCTGAGGCTCAGTCAGACAGAAGGAAATCATCTTTAAAAAGAGATCTCTAATGAGCCACCCTCCAAATTTCCCACAACAATGTCTCCGCCTTTCTTGTTATTGCTGCTAGGGGTTCAGTGGCCATTGGAAGTGAAAGGAGACCGGGCATCCTTGTCTGGTGCTCCTACTGACCCTATTGTCTGAAAAACCAACATAGGGTTATCATCGTTCATATCCATCCGTCTCCCAATCCAAATGTTAGCATCACGTTCTTTATGAAAAACTAACTTACCCTATCATATTCCTTTTTTTAACATGCGAAGCTAATCAAATTATTATATTTTCTATAAGTTGTATTTTTCAATATATTGTCTCACTCCAAATGCCTTTCTACCCTGGCAAATCCTGTTTGATCCTCGTATATAAGCTGTGGTAGAAACAAGGATAGTTCAGGGCTGGACTTCAAAGGTGAGTAAATTTCATGAACTCCTTTCTTCCCAGTGAGTCTTAATCTTAGTTTGTCTTGAAGCAGGACTGCAGCTCTAATCTCCTTTCACTCTCGCTGTCCTCCGCAGTACACCGTTCTGCTGGTTTGACCTTGTGCTGCAGGCTTCATGACCTGTCTGTCATTCGTTAGCCATGTTTCTGTGGGAGCACTCAAGCTCCTTCTGGCATTTTCTTGCCTCCTGGAAGCATCTGCCCTCATTGGCCCTGGCCATTATTCCTTTGGCTTTCTCATGTCAACCCCGCACACCTCCAGCCCACCTCCTTCAAGCCAACAACAATTCTCTTGTGCTCTTAGTTTTTTTCAGCCCCAGGTTATGTAGGCCTTGCCCATACTGCAACCAACTACTCATCTACTCCTCTAGATACCACCAGGCTGACCAAGTCAAAGCAGACACTCCGATGCAACCAGTGCATTCAAATGCATCAAGTGATCCCGGGCCATGCTCCAGCCATCTTGTAGTTGCCACCTGTAATTCGTGTCAAGATGTGCAAGATGAAACCCCTTTACTACAAAACATTCCTCACCAAGTTGTCTGAGCAAAGAGCAGAAGTATTTAGGGGCAATGATATCACCTGTTTGAGATTGTTTTGGGCAGGAAAATCCAAAGGCCAGAAGTCCTCCTCCTCTGTGAAAACCGCAAACTCCTGCTACAAAATGTTGCATTATGTGCCTCGCTGAGGACTCCTCACAATCCTTTGCAGGAAACACTCTCACCACATCCTCATAGCACACTTACTCAACATTATACTCACACCCCTCTAACCACTGTGCAACCGCAAACTATCCAGAAATTCCGCATGATGTTCATAAATATACTCTGTTGCTCTCCTCTCTCCAGACTTTTTTCCATCATCCATCTTCAAAGGAAGGGACATTGCTGGATTTCCGATCATCCAGGTGCACAGGAAGTGACATCACTGGGTTTCCTATCACTCATATCCATAAGTGATGTCACTGGATTTCTGCCAAAAATCTCTTTAAAAGAAGAATCCAAGCAAGAGGCTTCATTTCCATCATCCATCTGCACAGCAAGTGACATCACTCTTCTCCCCTTCCAGGACCTACTTGATGGCTGCCACATAATGGGTGCACAACTGTCGCCCCACTGGACTATGCCCAGCGACAGGAACCCGGGTCCTCCCACCATTACAATGCTGCGACCCTCCACACCCTCGGCCGCTGGTCCACACACAGTTGCCTCGCCGCACCAATGAGCAGAGGGAGCATTCTCCTGTGCAAGTTTTCAGGCATTTACCCACACCCGCGCTCACCGCACCAACAGCACCCAACACCAGACTCTGATACACCGTGCTGCAACCACCCACACAGCAATCCACACTCGCATGCATGCATGCTCCTCAACAGCCGCTCACTCATCAAACACGCCACAGAGTTCTGGGACCTACTCCATGACAATGCTTCTGACCTACTTTTTCTCATTTAAATCTTACTGAACCTTGCATCGGCACCTGACGTTGCTGAAGCCTTCCACCCGTCTTCAAGATTGCCAGGCAAGACATACTTCATAAACACAGAGCCGAAATCTCCATCATCTACAAGAACAGCATCGGCTTCGCTACATCCACGGACACATCATCATCCAACATAGAACACCAGATATTCAAGCTCAGAGTCCCAGCCACCTTCACCCAAAGCAGCACTCTCATCTACAGACCACTGGGACTGAGCACCAACTTCACCGACACCATCACAGACTTTGTCGCATCATTCTTCTTCGATGCTAGCAATTACATCCTACTCCGATACTTTGCCGCCACCTGGAAGACCACTCCAACTCCAAGCGCACTCATGGAACACTGTGGAAGCACTGGGCCTCACCCACAGATTAAATGAACCTACCCATGTCTCAGAACACCTCCTGGACCCTATTTTCACCAATTTCGGCAACATCTGAGTTGACAAGCCCACACCTGTTTCCTTGACAGACCACACCCTCCTCAAGTTCAGCATCCCTGTCCAACACGCGCACCAACGCCAGATCTGCCTGCCACAACTGGAACAGCGCCACTGACCAGACCAGAACGCCGGTCTTAACACCTATTGACCTGAAAACAGGAACAGCCTCCTTAAAGCCACCACGAATTTCAATTAATTGTATCACCTCCAGTGCCAACTCCCTTACTCCCTTCAAACACAGCAATACAACAAGATCCAGACCCCAGGCCATTTGCTATACGCAGGAACTCAGACTGACGAAACGCCACTGCAAACAACTGGAGCGCAAATGAGACTGAGCCAGGACAATGTAGACAGTTGCACATTCAAATCCGACTTGAGACGCTACCACCAGATGATCCAGACCACCAAATGTGCCACTCTGGCGGAAGGCATCAATGGTAGCACCAGCAGAAGTAAAAAAAGTCTTTGCCATTGTTAAAGATTTTACCTCCCCATCGGTCCCTCACAGGACCTCTGCAACCATCTCTTTCAATTCTTCAGCAACAAAATCACCGCCATTTACATCAACTTAAGCCTCAACCAGATGCGGCAGATCTAGACAATTCTCTCCCGACCTTATCCAAAGAACCAATGCTAACCACATGGACTGCCGTCACCTCAGAAGAAACCATTCTACCATGACCTCCATCCACTCAGGGTCCCCAATTGACCCATGTGAACTCCAGAGGACTACAACCCATCAGCACCATCCTCACTTATACTAAATGCTACCACCACTTCCGAAACCTTCTCAAATGCTTAGAAACACACAACTGTCCTTCCATTGTTGAAGAAACTCTCTGCGCACCCATTAACACTCGCCAACTACAGACCGATCTCCCTGCTACCAGTCCCATCCAAGGTCTTAGAAAAAATCATCAGTAGACACCTGATAAATAACTCAGCAACCACCAACTCCTCGACACCACTCAGTCTGGTTTCAGACCCCAACCATAGCACAGAAACTGCCCTCATTGCTGCCACAGATTACATCAACATGACACTTGGCATGGCGGACATGGTGAACTACTTTGCAGCATTTGACAGAATCTCTCACCCCATCATCATCCAATGCCTACAGAACTCGGGAATCCAAGGACACGCACTCTGATGGATCTACTCCTTTCTGAATGGAAGGACCCAGTCAGTCAGCCTGGCACCATACACCTTGAACGCCTGTGACCTCATGTGCAAAGTTCCACAAGGATCCTCCTTCAGCCCAACCCTCTTCTATGCATACATGATCTTTCTAGCCAGCATCATCCGCTCTCACAATATCAGTGTCTTATCCTACGCCAACGATGTGCAACTCATTCTCTCCCTCACTGACAAGACGCCTAATGCCCAGATCCAGTTTAATGCCTGCATGGCTGAAATCACCCACTGGATGAAGACCAACTATCTAAAGCTGAACGCTGACAAGACCAACATCGTAATCTTGGGAAGAGCACATCACTGTGGGACTCCAAGACGCCTAATGCCCAGATCAAGTTTAATGCCTGCATGGCTGAAATCACCCACTGGATGAAGACCAACTATCTAAAGCTGAACGCTGACAAGACCAACATCGTAATCTTGGGAAGAGCACATCACTGTGGGACTCCACCTGGTGGTCAGCGGAGCTAGGACCAAATCCCACAACCCAGGCCATGGACCTTGGGATCATAATTGACCGCAAACTCAACATGACCACCCAAGTCATTGCCATCACCGCTTCATGCTGCTATCGTTTAAAGATGCTGAGGAAGATTTTCCAATGGTTCCCAATCTGCATGCGGAAAACCGTCACACGTGCCCTGGTCACAAGCAAGCTGGACTACAGGAGCCCCCTCTATGCCGGGTTCACCAAAAGGACTCACAAGAAGACCGTAGACCATTCAGGTGGCCAGAATCACTCTCACCCTCCCAAGCTGCACTCCCGTCACAACACACATGAAGGGACTCAACTGGCTGCCCATTCACAACCAAGCACAATACAAACTCCGCACCCACACTTTCAAGGCACTAGATAACACTGGCCCAGCATACCTCAACAATTGCATCTGCTTTCACAAACCTTCTACACACCTCCACTCTTCTAGACTCCTACTAGCTCAAATCCTACGCATATGAAAAGCAGATCCGGCGGTCAAGCCTCCAAACCCTTTCCTAAAGCATGGAATGAACTGACACTACACACCAGAGCCTCCTCCACACTTCTTGAATTCTGCAAGAAGTGGAAGACCTGGTGTTTGAAGTAGTCTCAGTAGGCCAAGGTGTGCTTAAACTCCCATGTGCTCAGCACCAGGATACCCTCCTGGGTAATACTGCTCTCCACAAATCCGCATTACATAACATTATCACCTATCACAACTTCATTGTACTTTTCATCATGGATCACCCTCACATAGTCACACACCCTAAATGTCCTGTTTCCCCAAAGGCTGCAGAAATCAGCATGCTGACTGTTCCCATAAGAAAGTAGGAAGCCACAGCCTCATCAATTAGACCTCCGGAGCATGCGCCCTACAACCATATGCCCCAGAGTTTACCGCAGATTAGTTCTGCCTTGTTTGTTCCTTTCCTGTCACCAAAGACTTCTGGACTATCAGTCTTAATGCAGATTTCAGGATTTTCCTGTGTAATGTTAACCAAGAGTTACAGTGACCATAGCATAGGTGGAGGGATGCCCCTGCACTGCCTGTCTTCCCTCACTTCTGCGCCCAGCAGCGGTTAATTTGTAAAAGAAAGAATGCCAGGGCTCTCGTCAGGAGTCCGCTTGCACAGCCCAGTTCTCCAGTCACCTCTGGTTGCTCCCGTTAAAATAGAACCTACTACTAACCATGAAAACAGGGGGATGTGATGGCGTAATGGCCAGAACTGCAGACTTGGGAGCTGGAGAACCAGGTTCGGGCCTCAACGTCGGCTCAACATCCTGTGATTCCTTACAAATCACTTAATCTCTTTGTGCATACCATAAATGAATGTGTCCTTAACTCATGCTGATGAAAAGCGCTTGTGTTGATAATTAAGTGCTGGTGCTGACTACCGGAAACCACTGGCTCAAATTAAGCACTGGCGCCCAAGTTATACCAATTTGCTCCCTCGCAGCCAAATCACTTCAAAGTGAGTTGACAGATCTGAGCTTTTTATAATGTCACAACCCTTTTCCCTTTATAACAGGTAAGGGAGCATGCAGCCAGCAAAGACTACTTAGCCATTCGGTAGTCAGCTCATATAGCAATGGTGGTCTCACCCAAACTGTTTTGGTGACCCATGATCCCAGTGCCCCTAGCAAAATAGTACTGAAATATGAATCCCTCTTGAGCTCAAGGATGCTCCTTTGAAGTTTTTCTGAAGTTTCCAGGTGTTTACAATTTAAAGGCAACCTCTTTGGATACCATTAGAGATATCACCCTTCCAAGAACTAAAGAACTGGTCCCTGTGAGGTCAGAGGTAAGTTTCACCCTATGAACGCCTAAGTTGTTTCTCTTCTGGTTCACTGTGCAATTGTACATCATCTCCTGCCTCTGCGGGCTCGGTCTCGACCTACAAACACCCTTGGCATTAAGCTTGACCTTCAAAAATGTGGTCACTTCATTCAGACTAGCCAACCCTTTCTGACCTCTGATGTGGAGGAAGTCTCCAATTCTTTATAATCTTGGCTTACTTCAGCCTTAGATGTCTTTATCCCTTCTAGGCAGGTTCCCATAAAGAAGCCTGGTTTAATGAGACTAACTTTGGCTAAAAAGCATTGTAAAACTTTGGAATACACCTGGAGGAAAACTTGTGACCCCCTTCTTAAAGCCCACTATAGTTTGGCTATTAAATCTTACCATAAACTTATTATGAAATCCACGGCTGACTACTTTACCAATAAAATTGGTAATAGCAAGAACCTGCCCAATGACATTTTTAATCTAGTGAACAATCTTATAAAGCCTGTCCTTTCTGCTGATCCCATTGACGTTTCTAGCCTTCATTGTGAGAAAATTAGCAGAATATTTTATTAGTAAGATTGATGATATGTACTCTTGCTTTCTTTTGGTGGCTCCAGACATTTGGTGGAACTCCACAATGCAACCAGCAGTTAGCAACCCTACGGTCTTTTTGCATTCACTTCCCTCTCTGTGCTTATCCTCCTTATCTCTCTGTATTCAAGTGAAATCTGGTTTACCTGATGACCGTATTAATCTGGATCTTCTTATTAAACTCAAGGAGTTTATTCTTTCGGCGTGGCTAGAGATTGTGAACGTTTCTTTGTCTTCTGCCATCTTGCCCACTCTCTGGAAGCATGCTAAAGTCACCCCCCTCCTTAAGAAACCAGCTCTGGATGCTTCTAAGCCAGAACACTTCTGTCCTATTTCCCTTTTACCTTTCCTTGCTAAAGTTTCAGAGAGACATGCTAAAGGCATTCTCACTACGTTTTTGGAAGAGAATCATAACCTTGTTATCTCCCAAAATGGCTGTAGGCCAGCACATAGCATGGAATCCGCCCAGCTTTTGGTCACCGAGACCCTCTGCAGTGTCTTGGATCTGTGTAGCTCTTCTGTCCTGATCCTGCTTGATCTGTGTGCCTCATTTGATACAGTGTCTCATAAAATTGTTCTTCAGCGCCTACAAGGCATCAGCCTAGGAGGGTCTGCTCTTGCCTGGTTTGAGTCTTTTCTATCGGGGACTCATTCCAAGTCATCTCTCCCCCTCATGGCTCTCATCCACACGCCGTACACCATGGCGTCCTTCAGTATTTAATCTCCGAGTCCTACTCTATTAAATTTATATGTCCAACCATTCGCTCAGGTAATCAAATCTTCAGGACTCACGCTAGTGTCTTATGCATACGACACCCAGCTTATTCTTGCACTCTCTTAAGATACCACGCAGGATATGGCTATCTTTCAAAATGGTATTCTTGCAGTGGCAGGTTGGATGAATAATAACGGTCTCCGCCTGAATGCTACTAAAACTGAAATTCTGCTAATGGGCAAACATGTTCAGTACTGGGATGATCACAGGTGGCCTTCTTCTCTTGGTTCTTCCCCTAAGCCCAAGTCCTCTGTAAAAAGAAAACTTGGTAGTTTGGATGAACAACTCTTTGGCGTTTGAGGCCCAAGCTAAAACTGTAGCTGGTACCTGCTTTGGGCTCCTGAGAAGCCTCAAGTCCATCTTGGGTTTCTTTGATTTCTCCATTTGGCAAACCATAATTCAGGCGCTGATTTTGTCCTGCTTGGATTATTGTCATGTCCTGTGTCTGGGAGCCAATAAGTCAGTCATCAGAAGACTGCAGCTGACCCAAAATGCTGCTGCCAGGCTCCCTGTGTAAAAACATATCCACTTCAAGACTTTGTGTAATGCTCATAAGACCTGGTATTCCTGGGGGGGAGGGGCAATCCTGGCTAATCCTTTTTTTTCTTACCAGCCTTCTTGTCTCCTACGCTCTGCTGACCTCTACTTAGGTACAGCACCTCGAGTCAGGAGAGCGAGGGCGGGTGGGAGGACCTTCTGTGCTTTGGCTCCATCTCTTTGCAACTCCCTCTTAAGAAAATCAAGAACCACTTTCTCTTCAGAATATCTCTTAAGACCTGGCTTTTCTCTATCTAGCCTCTCTTTCTCTCCTCCCTTTCACCAGCTGCAGCGTGTATGTTGTCAGGTTCTAGAACTGTTTAGGGCAGCTATGCACTTTATAAAACCTTTTACATAACATCTTCTATGCACTTTATAAAACCTTTAACATAACATCTTCCAAGACCAGCTGGATCCTCTACAGAGCCATCCCATTTAGCACCCTGCCTCTCTGGCTTGAGGAACTTCTCTCCTATGGCTTTTTGCATAATGGCAATCGGGGTGTTTCCAGGCAGTACACAAAGTGCAGAAAAGAGCAAGCATTGGTAAAGTCAGAATGTGTCTTCTTTGCAACTTGTCGGATTGAACAATGCTTTGTTCCTCTAAAGCATTGATAAAAAGCAAAATGCTTGTTTTATTCCTATGAGGTGTGGGTGAGCAATGGATGGGCTGGTGGGCGGGCAAAGGAGGGGTGAGTTTTGCGAAGCAACATAGAGTTGGGGGTAAGGATAAAAAAAAATTATACCGGTAGGAGGAGAAAAATAGCACACGAGGGTAGGCTGTTTGCAGAGGAGAAGCATACGAGACAAAGTAATGACGGGAGTTGAGAGAAGCACATGAGGGTGAGAACTTGAAAACACATGCACTCTCATGTAGTGCTTAACGAAAATGAAAACTGTTGTTCCTTAAAATGGAGCAAAGTCAGGTGCTAAACTGCATGGGAGGGACACGCACAAGAAAAGGAAGGAAAGCCATTGAAAATAAAGCAAACAGATGAGTGACAAGAAAGTTAACCATTGAAAGCATTGGGAGGGCTTTAAGCCTACTGTAAGTTTTGTGTGTGGCTGAAGTGCTGTGTTAGGTGAAACAGGCATTCTCTGTCTACGCTTGGATGAGATCGACTGGCTTTTCTGGAGATGTCCAGAACACCTTGATGGACATGCCCTTTGATTGCCATTGCCTTTTTGGCGACAAAGTTGATAACCCTCTTCAGCGTTTCAAGGTCTCATAGGCTACGGCCAAGTCCTTGGGCCTCTTCATCTGCCCTGTGCAGTCTGCTTTTTGCCACTTTTGTGGCTACTGAAAGAGTGCCTCAGTACGTTCCGCCCAGAGCCACAGGCCAACGCAAGTTCCCCAACCTTCGTGCAGCCGGGGACGTGGGAACCACCGCCGTGGTTCAGGGAGCCAGCGGGGGGGCTAGTCCACCAACCCCCCTCTGCAGCATCCTCCAAACCTTCCTAGTCCGACATTTCAGGCCAGTGGGCGGCAGGATCCGCCATCACCTCCCCCACTGGCGCTCCATCACGTCGGAAAGCTGGGTTTGGAAATAGTCCGGAGGGGCTAATCCCTCCCCTCCAGTCATGCCACCTCGGTACCATCATATGTCGGAGGATCATCTGGGCCTTCTCCAACAAGAAGTCGCGGCTTTCTTGGCCAAGGGAGCCATCTAGCGCGTTCCTGCCCCAGAAGTAGGTTGTGGTTGTTATTCCCACTACTTTCTGGTACCCAAGAAGGACAAGGGTCTGCATCCTATCTTGGATCTCAGGAACGTCAACCGCTTCGGTTTCTCCGGAAGGAGAAGTTAAAGATGTTGACGCTTGCTCAGGTCTTGTCTGCCCTCGACCCTGGATACTGGTTGGTAGCGTTGGACTTGCAGGATGCTTACTTTCCCATCCCCGTCCTGCTGGCCCACCGGCGTTACCTGCGGTTGACGGTAGGCCACGAGCACTTTCAGTTTACATTGCTCTCTTTTGGCCTTAGCAGCGCCCCTCTGGTGTTCACGAAAGTGATGCTGGTGGTCTTGGCTCATCTGAGCAGATCAGGGGTTCCAGTCTTCCCCCCCCTATCTCAACGACTGGCTGTTGGAAGGCCGGCTCGCCCCTGGCTGTCGTCTCCCACCTCCAGACTACGGCCCACCTCCTGCATCCGCTGGGGTTCTCCATCAATGTGCCGAAGTCACACCTGATCCCCTCTCAGAAGCTGCTGTTCATCTGAGCAGTTCTGGACACGGCGCAGTTTTGGGTTTATCCTCCCGAACAGCGAGTCCAGGATATTCGGGCTATAATTCCGATCTTTCAGCCTCTATCCTGGGTTTCGGTCAGGATGACTCTGAGGCTGCATTGCCGCCTGCATCCTGCTTGTCGATCATGCCAGGTGGCGTATGCAGGCTCTGCAGTGGGATCTGAAGTTCCAGTGGGCGCAGCATCAGGGTAATCAATCCGATTGCGTCCAGATCTCGGAGGGCACTGCATGAAAGTTGCAGTGGTGGCTCATGAACCAGAATTGGGTCAACGGCAGATCCCTCTCTCTTCCCCAACCAGACCACACAGTGGTGACAGACGCATCCCTTCTGGGATAGGGCCCCCACATGGGAGATGCGGAGATCAGAGGCCTCTGGCCTCCAGCAGAGTCAAAGCACCACATCAACCTTCTGGAGCTTCGGGCTCTTCGTCTTGCACTCAAGGCATTCCTTCCCTCTGTCCGGGAAAGAGTAGTGCAGGTGTTCATGGACAACCCAACCACCATGTGGTACTGCAAAAAAAAAAAGCGGGGTGGGGTCGTGGACCCTATGTCAGGAGGCCCTCCGCCTCTGGACATGACTGGAACATCAGGGCATATCCCTGGTGGATCAACACCTGGCAGGTTCTCTGAACGCCAGGGCGGACAAACTCAGCCGCAGGTGCATGATGGATCACGAATGGTGTCTTCACTCAGAGGTGGTGCAAGGTCTCTTTCAACAGTGGGGAAGATGCTTATAACCTTGTTATAATGTGCAACTTTATCTGTGGTTTCATGCACCATCCAATCTAGCTTCCAAGTGTGTGAGAAATGTATTGAGGTATTTGTGTTCACCTGATTTGTACACTTCCTCATGCTTTAGGAAGGCTACAGTTTCAACCTTATTGCCTCATGGTATATAAGACATATATTCTTACATAGTTATTAACATAATCTTAACAGTCCTTTGTGGTTTTCTTCTGGGACGGCTCTTGTACTCCCTTGCACTTAAAACTACTAACTCAACAAATTTCCGAGTAGAACATTGATTGGATTTGAACAAGACCTTCAAAACAATACTGACTACCAACCATCCGGACCATATACTTGATAAAAGGTTAGTAAGGTGTACACCAGCATCTTGTCTAAGCTTGACGTGGTCATGGTCGAATACTGCTTATACCCAATCTACAAAATTAAACCAGTTAATCATCTCTGAAATGTTATGCCCTCATTTTTCAAATCGAATCCCTACCCCACCCTCTTTTGACTGTTATGATTGTTAGTAGCATATTCTGAGAATTTACACCTATGAATGACACCCAGCATTAAAAATCAGAATCTCAAAAATTCCAACATGTCTATGTGCAGCATGCATTACCAAGGAATTCTTCTCACTGTCCCCAGATATTGTTAGTTTAATCTAAACTTCTATAAATCAGTAACTTGTTCCATAGCAGCTGAAATGCTGTAATCAACTCTTTTGCAAAGCTCTCTGCAGACCATGCCGTCTTAAACCAACTATAAACCTTTTTCAAATCTACAATTTCCTACCAAGGTATTGGAAAGGGAGGTCAGAAAACAACTCTAAGAGCATTTGGAAAACCATAATGTTATGCATGCCCGGCAAATAGTAGAAGCGTAGAATTCGTGTTAAAAAAATGTCATATCTATAGATGAGAGCCATTTGTAAGCATTGAGCATCCTTTTCAAGCATTGATCATCCTCGAACGTTTTGGAGCACATTGTATGGTCATCAGATTCTACTTAACTGGCTGAAACAATGCACTTTTTTTGTCATTATGTGCTCTGCATGAGATTGTCTCTTACCTATTGAACAAAGACAACAAATAAACAGTGGCTCTTTTGAATCCAGTTGTGCATTAGTCCTCTATGGAGTACTTCAAGGGTCTTTACTTTCTCCGCTCTTATTCACTGTGTATATGCACCCCATTGGACAAGCTATCCCTGTTCAAGTGCTACGACTAGAATTCGCAATAGTCCGTGCAGATTAAAGAGCCTTGGCAAATCTCATTAGATGGGCCTGTAACTTTATTCACACTTCTGAAGGCTCACTGAGAGCGCTTTTAAGTCAGGAAACATTTAGGGCTGGTTTAAGGGAAAACCGTTTTAAAGAAAATGTAGAGACTGCTTTAGAGTTTTTTCAGTGCTCCATTAAACTCGTTCAGTCTTGATCTCAAGTACTTTTGACGTTTTACCTGAAAAAATCTAGATTTAGTTTTGATTTTGATAAAGCGCATTGTTCACAGCTATCCCATTATAAGCTATACATAGCTAGTATAGAATAAAATGCGAGTCCAGAATATTTGAGATTTACATTAGATCATAAAGTCAGGCGTTGCATCTTGATGCTGCGATTAAGGACTATACCATTAAAAGCCTTGACCAAAAACTGGAGAGGCACTTTCAATAAATAAGGCTCTTGTGATCGGTGTAGAGGAGGTGTTCAGGATATGGCGCATGTTTTATTAGTCTCTCCAAATAAACTCCTGGTTGAAGCCCGTAGCAGTTTTATAAAACCTTTATGTATTATAGTTTATATTTTTAGAACTAATGATCTGATCATGCCAATAAGAGTCCCACCAGATGAATTTGTATGCTCTAGTTTGTTTACCATTTTTAAAGCTTTTCTACCTCTGTTTTAAGATGTCAAATTTATGAATAATTTTATCATCTGTACTTTTGTAATTTTATATTGTGGATCACTGATGAGGTCTAAAACAATTTAAAAAAAAAAATATTTGCACCCCATTGGCCAGGACATCAATCTGTATCACATATTACCTCCATTTCCACATGTACACTAAGAATCCTCAGAACTTTCTTCATCTGCAGCGATGGAGCCAGCCAGTGTGATATGACATACTGTCTGTAACACACACTGTCCTGGAAGGACACTTTACTTGTTTGAGTGGGGGGGGGGGGGGGGGGGGAGGGAAGGTACTCTTCTTTGAAAATGGACCCAACCCTAATTCATTCTTCATATTCATATGGCCTTAAAACGTTCAGACAAGTCACTACCCTGACCAGCAACGCAAAAAGTATTGTTTGACACTGGAATACCCTTTGTGCCTCAGGTAAATCAACTTGACCACCAAAGACCATAACAAATCGAGAATTGCGACAGGAGTAGGCAGGGTATTGGGTGTTCAAAAATTCCCAGGGTATTTACTGGGATGTCATTTTGTAACCTGTCCCAAAAGAGTTTACCATATTTTCGTGAGCAAAACATGTGACTTAAGTCCCAGCAGAGCCCAGAGTGGACCAGCCCAAGCTTGAGTTTAACTGGTGTCCAATATTTTTTGTGAATGGTCCTAATGATACCCAGAAGATTTAATAGTTGTTAATGACTGGGTGTGTGAAGCCTTTTTACTGACTCAGGATATGAATGTTCAATACTGTCTAGGACCAGTACTGATACTCACTTTGGCTGGGCACGTTCAGAAACACTTCATATTCCACTTTAAGGTCATTACTCCCTGTGCATAATACCTTGAATCAGTTGTATTTATCATGGCATGGGCCCATTGGTTCCTAATATGGCCTGGTGACATTGTGTTTCCTTCAAAAATACCAATTAATGGACAGAATGCTGAACAATGTCATACATTCACCCCAGTACAGACATCTGGGCCTAATTCCATTGTTGTTTTGCTTCCCATGCCGTTCCAGTTTAGACCCAACCATTGTAAATCAGTCTTGACCCTGTTCCCCCATGGGAACAGTACAGCCCTTACTGCCATGCCAGGTCCTCTCTGTACTGGAAACCAGCATCCTAGAACCGGTTTAGGGGATTCACCCCTCATGTGGTTCCTTTAGGCATTGGCATTATGGCTTTGGCCCATTAAATGTCCTTTGAACATAGGATTATACAATGTTATAAAGAACAATTAATAACAAAGGCGCAAGTGTAGGCATACCAGCAGACCACTCTGTTTGCCCTTTTAATACTCTGTGGCGGTATTTCCGATTTACCATTTCTAAGTGTCCTTATATGTAAATATTAATGATTTCATTTTACTGATATTATAGAAGGTGTATTGTAATTTTGTATGTGTAAAAAAAAAATCAAGGTTATACAAATAGCATGATGTGGGTGTGACTTCTCCTTAGCTTGGTACCTGTGTTTTGTGCATTTCTTCTTTTGTGCTTTGTCTAGTAGACTACAAAAAAACAGCTTATCTGAAATAGACTATTAGTTATGGATTCCTCACCTTCGAATTACCCCCAAGCGCCAGACTCAATCCGGCAAATTTTTTCCTCAGCAGTACCACTGCGCGTCGATAGGTGGTGTTGGTCGACTCTGCGTTCGTCATTGGCATCGTGGTCGCTGAAAGGACATTGCGGTATCTACTTATACTTCGCCCACACGCGATGATGTCCGTTTTTTTTTTTTTTTGTGCCAGCCAGCGCAGATCGGGAGAGAGCGCTACCTGGAGTCATTTTTTGACTCAGTTTTTGCGACTTCGACTCCTTTTTTGAGGCGCTCGAATCTGGTGCACAGCTTCAAGGCTTGTGACTCCTATCGCAAATTGATGTTGGTTACGACCCGCGCATTGTGTGCCTTTGGTGCTTGGAGTGCAACCACGACTCGAAGTCGTGCTCCGACAGCCGGGCCATGAACCCAAACTCTTTTGGCAGCGGTCCCCAAAAGCTTCTCTAGGCCCAGCAGTCTGCTCCGCACCGTTCATGTTCCCGGTCGAGAGGGAGGACGCGGGACCGGTTGCGGCGCCACCACTCATCCTCGCAGTCTTCGTCTTCAGGTAAGTCAAACTACAAGAAGAAGGCGAAGAAGCATCGTCGCTCTTCGCATTCTCTCTGTCTGTTGGCAGACGTGACGCTGTAAGCGGAAGGTAGTCGTCTGGCTCGGCCCACGGAGCCTGTTGGGTCAACTCCAGCCTTTGCTCCCTTTCCGGGAGCCGGAGCGACCCCTGGCCAGCTTCGCAACTTTCACGAAGCCTTACATTCCATCTTTGGGCAGCCCGACTCCGCCGGCGTGCCCTCGGGCCCCGCGGGCTCAGCTGGGGACTCTAGGCCTTTGATGCCGGCAGCTTCGGTGCCGCAGTGCCCCCAAGGATCCAAGCCTGGATCCGGATTGGCACCGGTCGACCTCGTGACACCTCCTGCAGCACCAAATCTAGTGGCGACGCCTCCGGCCCCTCTGGCTCCAGTTGAGCCCCCAGCCGACGTCGACCCCAGCCTCCCCCTCGACGTAAACACTGAGCCGGACCGATGTCGGCCAACATCTGGACCTGTGCCAACCGGTACTTTTGTACCCCTGTTCTCCCCTGATGTTTCCTATCACCCTGAGTGGCTACCAGGAAAGGGTGAGTAGGACTGGGAGGGGTCTGTGGACCCTTTGGCAGACTAGTTAGAGGAACCGGACTGGAGAGAGGAGTTGGGTGATGCCAGCCATCTGGACACCTCCCCAGACCAGACATGCTTTCTCCCCCTACCATGGCTAGGGAGGGGGGTGCATCTTACGCAGTTGTGTTACGTAGGGCGGCCGAGGCCTTAAACCTCGAGCTTCCTACGGTGGCGGTCAGGACTAACCACCTGACCGAGGTGCTTCAGCCAGGAGCGGCCTCTTCGGAGCCCTTGCTGCAGTTCAATGAGGCCCTTACCGATGCCCGTTTGGGCACTTGGTCCAAGCCCAACACCGGGGCTCTTGTGGATAGGGTTATCGCCCGACGCCTCTTCCCGGCCCCGGGCGACCCCTTTTCCCTCTCTCACCACCCCACCCTTGAGAGCTTGGTAATCCAAGCCTCGACTTCCAAGGGCGCATTCCCTAACGTACCACGTCATAGGGAATCCAAGAAGCTGGACCACCTTGGGAAGAAGATGTTTTCTTCCTCCAGCTTGGGGCGGCTGTCAGTAAACACAGCATGTCTATTGGGCTGTTACTCCCACACGGTGTGGGACACAGTTGCGCAGGTGCTGCCACAGTGCGCGGAGGAGGCCCGGGCCTTACTGTCCCATGCAGTTGGTGAAGGGAGAGACGCAGCGAAGTTCACCATCCGATGTGGGCTAAACACCGCCGACTCACTACTCCGGACGATTTCCAAGTCGGTAGCCCTTAGACAATACAGCTGGTTGAGGTCTATTGGCTTTTCGGGTGATGTCCAAGCTATGCTTTTGAACATGCCCTTTGATGGCCGTCACTTGTTTGGCGACAAGGCGGACAAAGCGCTTGAGTGCTTTAAGGACTCCAGGGCTACGGCCAAGTATTTGGGCCTCGCATCCACCTCCCGCCCTGCGCAGTCTACCTTTCGCGGCTAATGGAGGGGGGTGCACCACCACGTTCTTCCCAGAGCTGCAGGCCTGTGCAAGCTGTCCAGCCTCTGCGCGGCCGGGGACGTTGGACCCACCGTCGTGGGTCTGGGGGCCAGCGGGTGGGCCAGTCCACCAGCCCCCTCCCCTACAGCAGCCTCCAAGCCCTCCTAGTCTGACCTTTCAGGGCCACTTTTTGCCAATTGGTTCGCCATCACCTCCCCCACTGGCTCACTATCACGTCGGACAGGTGGATTCTGCAGATAGTCCCAAGGGGCTGCTCCCTCCCCTTCGAGACTACTCCTCCATCCATGCCACCTCAGAGCCATCACATGTTGGAGGATTACTTGGCCCTTCAGCAACAGGAAGTAACGGCTCTCTTGGTCAAGGGAGCCATTGAGCGAGTTCCTGCCCCAGAAGTAGGTCGTGGTTGTTGTTCCCACTACTTTTTGGTGTCCAAGAAGGACAAGGACCTGTGTCCTATCTTGGATCTCTGGAATGTCAACTGCTTCCTCCGGATGGAGAAGTTCATAATGTTGACACTGGCTCAGGTCCTGTCTGCTCTCGACCCTGGAGACTGGATGGTAGCGTTGGACTTGCAGGGTGCTTATTTTCACATCATTGTCCTGCTGGCCCAATGGCGTTACATACGGTTCACGGTAGGCTACAAGCACTTCAGTTTACCGTGCTCCCCTTTGGCCTTACCAGCGCCCCTCGGGTGTTCACGAAAGGCGGTGGTCGCAGGTCATCTACGCAGATCAGCAGTTCCAGTCTTCCCCTATCTTGACGACTGACTTTTGAAGGCGGGCTCGCCCCAGGCTGTTTTCTCCCACCTCCAGACTACAGCCGACCTCCTTCATTCGCTGGTGTTCACCATCAATGTGCCAAAGTCCCACCTGATTTCCTCTCTGAAGCTCCTTTTCATCGGAGCAGTTCTGAACACAGTGCAGTTTCGGGTTAATCATCCCAAGCAGTGAGTCCTGGATATTCGGACTATGATTCCGATCTTTTAGCCTCTATATCTGGTTTCTGTCAAAATGACCCTGAGGCTACTGGGCCTCATGGCATCCTGCTGGTGGACTATGCCAGGTGGCATATGCGGGCCCTGGAGTGGGACCTGAAGTTCCAGTGGGCACCGCATCAGGGGATTCTTTCCGATTACGTCCAGATCTTGGAGGGCACTGCACGTCATTTGCAGTGGTGGCTAACGGACCGGGATTGGGTCAACGCAGATCTCTCTCCCTTCCCCAATTAGAGCTCACAGTGCTGACAGATGCATCACTGCTGGGGTGGGGCGGCCACATGGGAGAGGTGGAGATCCGAGGCCTCTGGTCTCCGGCGGAGTCCGGGCTTCATATCCGCCTTCTGGACCTTCGAGCAATTCGTCTTGCACTGAAGGCATTTCTTTACTCTCACGCGAAGCGTAGTGCAGGTGTTCACCGACAACACCACTGCCATGTGCTACTGCAATAAACAGGGTGGGGTGGGGTCGTGGACCGTATGTCAAGAGGCTCTCCACCTTTGGACATGGCTGGACACATCAGGGCATATCTCTGGTGGTTCAACACTTGGCAGGTTCTCTGAACGCCAGGGCGGATGAACTCAGCCACAGGTGCATAATGGATCACAAATGGCGTCTTCACTCGGAGGTGGTGCAAGGTCTCTTTCAGCAGTGGGGAGATCCTTGGTTAGATCTATTTGTCACCGAAGAGAACGCAAAATGTCAGCAGTTCTGCACGTTAAAATTTCCAAGGTGGCACTTGCTAAGCAATGCTTTTCGTCACGAGTGGAGTTGCGGTCTTCTAAACACCTTTCTGCCTCTACCACTACTGCCCAGAGTGCTGAAGAAGATAAAGTGCGACCGGGCCCAAGTCATTCTTGGCCACGAAGAGTCTGGTATCCCGAGCTATTACATATGGCCATCGATCATCCGATTAGACTGCCTTTTCGGGAGGATCTGCTGTCTCAGCAGCAGGCAACAGTCCTCCACCCGAACCTGTCCAGCCTCCACCTCCTTGCATGGAGATTGAGCGGCGACAGTTGACAGCTTTCGACTTTCCTCCCGAAGTATGTAATGTTATCTTGGCAGCCAGGCGTCCCTCCACCAAAACGGTGTACGCCTGTAGATGGAACAAGTTTGTGGCATTGTGCACATCATAGGCTGTGGATCCCCTTTCTGCCCCCTTTGAGAGGTTCTCCTCTTTATTCTTTCTTTGGCCCAGCAGGGCTCTGCTCTGGGCATTCTCAAGGGCTATCTTTCGACCATTTCGGCCTTCCTTCGTCTGCCTGACCAGCCTTCTCTTTTCAAGTCCCCTATTGTAAATCTTACTCACTTGTTTCCTCCAATCCCTTTCGTAATGCCGCAGTGGGACTTGAACCTGGTTCTCACGTATCTCATGTGCGCTCCTTTTGAGCCGCTACATACCTGTCCTCTCAGTCTTCTTACCCTTAAAACTGTCTTTATGGTTGCCATCACCTATGCTCGCAGGGTGAGTGAGCTTCAAGCCCTTTCTTCTAAACATTCTTTCCTGGCTGTTCATTGGACAAAGTTGTCCTTCGCACTAGGCCTTCTTTCCTTCCTTCCTTCCTTCCTTCCGTCCCAAAGTGGTTACCTCTTTCCGCATAGGACAGACCATCGCTTTGCCCACCTTCTTTCCGCATCCTAAAGAGAAACAGAGAGTCCACCACCTCGATCCAAAACATGTGCTTCGTTCTAACTGGATTGCACAAAACCATTCTGGGTGGATGACCCATTCCACCTGGGGGACGGCAGCCGCTACTGCTTTGGGACATGGGGTTCCCCTTCATGACATCTGCCAGGCAGCTATGTGGGCTTCCTTGTACTAAACACTACTGCCTGGACAGCCAAGTCCGGAGGGACGTTTTTTTGGCAGTTCAGTTCTCCAAGACTTCCTTGTGTGAACTTGGTTCGCTGACCCACCTCTAGGGTTGGTATTGCTGGAGTATATATTCTAAGGTGAGGAGTCCATGACTAATTGTCTCTTTCAGATGAACAAGTTACTTACCTTTGGTAACAATACATCTGTAAGAGACATAGATTTGTTATGGATTCCTCACCGCCCCACCCATCCTCCCCGTTCTGCGAGCTGACTTCTAGGGTAAGGGACTTCCTTTCAGGGCCCTAGTTTTTGTGCACCAGTGGTGAGTGTCTTGCATGGTTCTGCGCTTCTAGCGTAGAATGTCGTGTAAAGAACTGACGTTAGAGCGCAAGGGTGACATCGAAGTAGATACCGCAACGTCGTTCCGGCGACCGCGACGCCAACGACTAACGCGGAGTCGACCAACGCCACCTATCAACACTAAGGGGTACTGCTAAGGAAAAAATTCTCCGGATCCAGTCTGACGCCTGGGGGTAATTCTAAGTTGAGGAATCCATAACTAATCTATGTCTCTTAAAGATCTATCGTTACCGAAGGTAAGTAACTTGTTCTTTTATGCAAAATCCTAGATCTTTTATTCCTCCCATAAATTTGCTTAGTCATGTTCAAACTAACGGAAAAATGTTTTAGAAGTAGGTCAATGACCATTGATGAGAGAAATCTTGTTGTATTACAATTTTGACATAGGTGACTCCTGGTTCCTATCAGAGATTGTGAGGGTGGATTACAGTGTAGATTAATCTCCAAGTTTTTCTGTGTCAGCAAAACTTCAAAATAAATTTCTAGTTGTAGTACTGATTACACATAGATTGCTTAGTTTGTCAATTCCCCATAAGATCTTTGGTCTTATGTTCATTGAGCCTTTAGTGTAATATCTTCCGAAAACCTTTGGCCATCTAAAAATACCATCACTCTGTCTTACCTAGACTGTTGTCAGTTTATCATGCGACTATATAGTAAGATCTTCCTATTTTACAATCTGTATACTAGAAGTGGGATCTACGCTTAGTTTTGTGTAATGTAGTTTCAAATCGGTCAATGTAAATCACAAATAGGGACAGCAAGGTGTATTCATGTAGATGTCTGCGTATTGTAAATCATTAAGCCAGTTTACTATTGATTTAGTTTCCTGACCATGGATTATTACAGACTAGTTATTATAAATGCACGTAGTAATTATATTGATCTGTTTCACATTTGTATACTTTTCAAAATTATGTCAGGAATCTAAATGCCTGATTTTCTTTGACATTAATTACTGTTCGGAGACTGGAAGTGTGTTAAACCATTGCTGACTCTTATTTAGATCAGTACCAATCTGTAAATTGGTGCTCTGATGCATACATTTACAGTCATTGCTTTCTTACTGATGAAATATGACCTTATATATTTGAGTGCATAAAGTAGAATCTGACCTAAACTCTCAATCTAATATAAACATCTTTAATGGCAAGAGGTATAGATTTTCTCTTAAACTAATATGTCTCCTACCCGGAGAGTTTATTGGAAATGGCCATCAATGCTTCGCTTGTGTGGTAGGTTTATAGTCATCATTTATCATTGCTTCTATTCCCAAATTGATTCCACTTTGTTTCAAAATTGACATTTTTTTAATGTTTAATTTTTAACTATCTCCATTAACATGTATTTACAGATACGGAAGCCAGTGAGGTCCAAGCATTGTGGTGTATGCAATCGATGCATAGCAAAGTTTGACCACCACTGTCCTTGGGTGGGTAACTGTGTAGGTAAGTGAAAGAGAGATTCATTTCTAGTGTTTTCTTAATTTTATCTGCTAGATGTTCAGAACCGTGACCACAGCAGAAAATTAATTTTATGTCATTGAATTGAATTTCAAGTTCAGTATTTCTAAGTAGCAAGATCAAACTCATTAGTCTGTTGTTCTGTATTAAGATTTTGCATCTGCCTCTAGACTGAATACGTGTTGAAAAAGCCAATACTTGGCATCAGATGAGCAGAAAAACTACCTCTCTCCTGTATTCTCATATTCTGATGATTTCCGTGTCCGTTTAGTGATGCACAGGCTTATCCTTGAATTAGTGAAGAGCAGCTGTACACAAACTCTAAGCTGTCTTTTAAAGGACTTGGGATCAATCAAAAAAGAAAAGGGATATAAAGGGTACCTATCTGTGGAATTTTACCAAGACCTATCAGGCATTTAGTTTCCATAAGAGAACTGTGCCAGAGAGTACTGAAAACCTTAAAAAGTGGCAGTTTAAAAGTAAAGAGAAACATTTTGAATTTGTAAAGATGAAAACAAATGTGTGGTATTTAACATGCTCAAATGAGGATAAAAAAGATCAAATAATTTCTGAAGAGTTCGTATAGCTCCTATAATAGTTATACAGGATCTGTGTGTTTAGACAGCATACACTGTAGGATTGGTGACAGACTGACTCTGAACACCCCTACCGGGTATGTTGGCCCTTTGTACCAACTAGCTCCCAGTGCCACTAGAATCTCCTCTTACTAAGGAGAGAATAGTTCTTGGCAACCATCGAACATGACCAGCCTGATCCCTCAGGACTGTGGAAACAATATACTGCTTTTCGCTCAGTCATTCGTGCCTACTTAGTTTTTCTCAGAGAGATACACAGAATAAACAGGCTGGACGTTTTCAATAAGTATTTATTGAACAGTTGTTATTCTGGTGTAGAATAAATGAGCTGCAACAACCGTTAGACAGTATAAGATATAAATTATTAGCAGTACTATAAAGGTAAATGGACCGTATAGCTCTACCATCTTACAATATTCATGAATACATACGAGTATATAAAACACATGATAAAAAAGATGTGTACTCCTACGATGCCTTCCTAACTAGATGTACCTATGTGTACCTAGCATGTGTACGAGTGTTAAGCCAAGAATCCCCCTAGGATTTAGTCAACCCAATTACCCGAAGTGAGAGACTGTGGGACCCCGTCTTGGTCTCGAGTTGGACACCCTGCAAGGGATGTTAGACCACTGCGAGCTGGGGTGTCTGCATGCAGTAACCTCAGCGTCTCTGGTCCGTGTCCGCTGGGAAGTCTCGGTCTCCTCTCCCTGTCTTAGTAAGATGTGATGTATATATACCTATAGGTCTCCCCAGGGGTCCTACCTCGCTGTATTACTGTGTTGGCCTAAGGATGCCGTTGGGCATGAACCTTATACATAGATATTATACAAGAGATGGTAGTCCTGCTGTGCTTCCGAAAATCCTCATGCATAATGTATGAGATTTCAAACTAGGGAAAACCCGCGTTCTGAATGCAGTGTCGTATCTAGGTAAAATGCCAGTCCCTGTAAACCATTAGAAGTGTAATGTAGGGAAGAATATAGGCGAAGGGTAATGAAGTAACTGGGGCCTATATTTTGGTACCTATATGGAATATAACAAAGAGGTTTGTGAATAACATAACCAAACAAGAATTTATTAATTTTGATTAAAAACATCAGTAATGCGGTCTCACACACAAGCAAACTATTTCATAAATAGTATATAATCAATATCAATGAAAGAAAAATTCATAAAGTTGGAAAGCTTTAAAAAATGTTAAGTTTTGATGGGCACTGCTAACTGCAGATTCCTCACCTTCAGGATATCCCTAGGTGCTATTCTGCATCCGGTAGGTGGTGCAATGTGGCTCCATGTTTACTTCCTAATGCTCTGGAAGTGAGTGAACAGAGCCACGTATAATCGCCATCACTGTGTACTAATGTCCGTTCCTTTCTTTCCATGCTCTTTAATGCTGATGTGGAGCTATGCTCCCAGTTAGATCAGTCTTCTGACTACACCAAAAACCTTTTTCATAGTGTGCTAGGGGACAATTTCACCACCCCAAATTGCAGGATTCAAGCTGTGCTGAGATTGCAGTAAGCAGGTGTGTGACTTAGATGACACAAGGTAGGTCTGTAGACCTCTGACCACCTGGTCTGAATATTGCTGTTCGCTCTCGCAACTTCACCGTAGAGTGCCTGCCCCCAGTGCTACGAGGTTTGGTGTTCAAAGCTTCTGTGCCTATTCCTGCTCATCTCCACTACTGTGGTTACTCTTCTTAATCTTCCTTTCTGTCCCTTCCTTTTTTGCCTCTTTGCCTTTTTTCCTTTGCCTCTTTGCCTTTTTTCCTTTGCCTCTTTGCCTTTTTCTTCTGCCTCTTTGCCTTTTTCCTTGTTCCTGTATTTTCTACCACTCCTTTCCCATTTTCGCCCTGCTGCCCCCACAGCCCCTCCTTCCCTCTATCTTCCTAGCTTGTACTGCGCTCCCCCGACTCCTACTAAATGGGGGCCACGCGCAGCGGGTGCGCCGAAGGCAATCCCATCTGCGGCTCTCCACGTCCAGCGCCAGGGACCCTGGTCCCCCAACCCGCCAGTGCTACAGCTCCTCGGTGCTCTATGCATTCAACACCGGTAAGGACAACAACTGCAAGCTTTCATTACCAATCAACACCCACGGACTCTTCACCAGCCACCACTGTGTCCACTCCTTCACCGAGACCCAGGACCCACTGCAACTCACCCGGAAGGACTGCCCCAAACGCTCCCAAATCCAACCTCCGACAGAGCACCTAAACTGACGGGCCCACAGACCTGATGGAACAACTTCACTTCAAAATACAGACCAACCCCACAACCACCCTCTAAGGCACCCTCATCTACAGTCCCCCTCACCTTGCGCACCTTTCTCCAACTCCATCACCGACATCATCGCCCAGCAAGCCATCACCTACACCGACTACACCTTACTAGGGGACCTCAACTTCCACCTCGACAACCTTCAAGAGCCCAACTCCTCCTCCCTCCAAGAGCCCAACTCCTCCTCCCTCCTGGACAACCTCCTCAACATCGGACTCAAACAGATCGTTCCTGAACCCACTCACTTAGCAGGACACAAATTTGGCCCCATTTGCACAGCAGGAAACTCCATCACCTTCAGCCATACCTCCAAACTCCCATGGACGGACCATCATTGCGTCCACTTCTTCTTCCAAACTAACATCACCCGCAAACGACCACTCCCGCTCCACTGCAGAAGTTGGACAAAGATTTCCGACGACCAGCTTACCACCTCCCTCAGCAGCTCTGCTCCCACCATCACTGACGACGACCCAACCACCGCTGCCCGAACCCTGCACAATTGGATCACGACTGCGCCCACACCACCGCCCCGCTCAAGAAAACCACCAACCCACACGCCAAGGGAGCCAGCTGGTTCTCCACCGAACTCCAGAACGACATCAGACCTCGACAACTTGTAAGCAGCCACCGCCGCCCACCGCAAGCTCATCAGATACACAAGGAAGAAAGCACTCCAGGACAGACTCTCTGCCCACGCATAACATAATAGCAAGGAATTTTTCGGCATCATGAAAGAGTTCGCCCAACTCAGCAGTGAGACAACCGACATCTCCCATCCCATGACCTCTGCAACAGAATGTTATGTTATTTGATGTTATGTTATTTGATTTTGTATAGCGCTCAGATGCCGCAGCAAAGAGGCGTCCTGGCGCTTTGGAGATAGGAAAACACAACACCACAGAAATAACCAGAGGGGAAGAGACTAGGCTATGGAGAATAGGAAGGTTTTTAAAGACTTCCTAAAAAGGAGCAGGTCCGGAATAGCACGAAGAGAAGCAGGCAGTGAGTTCCAAAGGGTGGCTGACCACACCGAAAAGGAACGACCACCTATTCGCGCTTTCTTAAAACGCGGAACGATAGCTAAATTGGACCCTGCAGATCGGAGGGATCTAGAAGGAACATAATGGAGAATAGTCTGGGTGAGAATGGGAGGGGAGGCTAACTTGAGAATTTTAAATGTTACGCAGAGTGCTTTAAACTTAATTCTCTGGCCTACTGGTAACCAGTGAAGATCTTGGATGGTATGACGAACAGAAGCAAACTTAGGAAGACCGACCAGCATTCTGGCCGCAGCATTTAGAACCCGCTGAAGGCGGGCTAGTTCTGCCTGATTAACACCCAGAAGCAGAGAGCTGGCATAATCCAGTCTGGTAAGAACCAGAGCTTGCACAATGATCTGTCTGGTGTCTGCGTCAAAAAATTTAAAAATGGGCCGAAGGCACTGCAAGGCACCGAAACAGGTGCCAGCTACACTTTCAGTATGGGGGGTGAAGGAAAGTTTATCGTCAATCCATACACTCAAATTTCTAACTTCAGCTACAGGAATGGGAACAGGACCCAACTCCAATGGCCACCCATTGTCTCCCCATATCCCAGTTTCCTTACCAAAGATGATAACCTCGGTCTTGGAGGCGTTGAGTTGGAGTCTATTTTCCGCCAACCAGCCTGCCACTGCCTTAAGAGCTGACTGAAAGGTAGAGGCATCCATAGTGGAGTCACCATTAAGTGCCACCGCCAGCTGCGTGTCATCGGCGTATGACACCATGGTGAGACCAAAACTACGGGCTACCTCCGCCAATGGCTGAACATATAGATTGAATAAGGTAGGGCTGAGAGCCGAACCCTGCGGAACACCCTGGGGAATGGGGCGAGGGGCAGAGACATAGGGCGGTAAAGATACCTTGAAGGTTCGATCCATAAGAAAGGAGCGAAACCATTCAAGAGCCAACTCTCCAACTCCTGCCTCCCCAAGACGCTGCAAAAGAATGTGGTGGGAGACCGTGTCAAAGGCGGCACTGAGATCCAATAGGATCAGTGCCGCCGTCTGACCCCGGTCCAGCAATTTCCTAATATGCTCCACCACCACCAGAAGAGCAGTCTCGGTACTGTGGCCCGCGCGAAAACCATTCTGAGATTTATCCAGTATATTGGCTTCCTGCAAATGAGAGGAGAGAATGCAATTCACGTGAGCCTCAGCTAATTTGGCCATCCAGGGGAGGAGGGAGATGGGACGGTAGTGTTCTAATTTTGCAGGGTCAAGGGAGGGTTTTTAAGAATAGGTATGACGGTCGCCTGCTTCCAAGCAGTGGGGACACTACCAGTGCTAAGAGAGAGATTAATAAGGCTATGCATAGCCGGATAACAACACTCAGCACTATTGGCACCAGCGTTGTGCTGAGAAGAGATGCCCTTTGATGTCTCTAAGCTCTTCTGAGATTGAATAATGTTGGCACTGGAACAGTTTAAGGACAATCATTTGACTATTTCTGGGACTGTTGACACCATCGGAACAATTTCCTCACAAATACTGAAATTTCAGGGACTATTCCAAGGGGCTAGCTTACAGAGAACACAAGCACCTCCCAGAGTGTACTACAGCAACCGAACCAGTCCATTAGAGGCTGCAAATGTAGCACAGGTACAAATTGTTCAAACCAGCAGAGGCACCAGTTCTCAAATTCTTCTTTCCCTGCTGTAGTGCCCAACAACCTGCTTTAGTTTGCTCTCTCAGAAAGAGGCAGAAGACAATTACTCCTTATCTGAATATCCATCCCGTCGGACAGATGGCGCCTACATATTGTTCATAGGTGCTATGCCCTTCTCTTCATCTCCCCACTTTGCCTCTCTCCCACGCCAGAACAACTTCCAGCAGAGAGGTTTGTAATACTTATGCAGGAGGTCACCCTTCTGTTTTCCAAGGGTGCCATTGAGTGGGTACCAGCTTCTGAGAAGGTGCAAAGATAATACTCATCTGATAGAGACGACTAGCCGCAGATTCCTTAACCTAGAATTATCCCCAGGCGTGAGACTGGATCAGGAAAACCTTTTTTTCTTGCCACAGCAACCCTGCGCGCCGGGGGCAGCACCACGGAACTCTGCCCTGATGTCGTCCACGGGGGTGAAATCAGCGAGGTCACATAAGCCCCACCCCGGCGCGCTGACATCAGTTTTCTTCTTTTCCGCATGCCACGCTGATCTGGATTACCTCTGCTCACCTGTTTTCAGGCCTTCCCTCATTTTGGTGGGAACTGTGTGCAATGCTTCGGGCTTCAAAACCTGTGCTGAGTGTGCGCGTTCGATGTCGGCGACGGATCCTAACCCCATTTGCATGTGGTGTTTGGGCGAACACCATGACTCCACGGACTGTGACGCCTGCCAGCAGCTCCATCCCAAGTCCCGGCGGGAGCGCTGGTTGAACATGCACTCGGCCTGCCTGTCCAGGTCGGCCTCGTCACCGCGTCTGTCCCCAGAAGGGTCCAGGACTCTCCGCTTCCGGCTGTGCCGCCGCCATCCCCCGCGGCTCCCTGGCCGTCGCGTGCCGGTGGGTAAGTCTGCTAGTCTGCCTCTGGGGCCTGGTCCTCAGTTGGCGGAGGGCGCAGGTTCCTCTCGGGACGTGCCTCCTCGGACGTCTGCTCCCTATCCGCAGTTTCCCGGCATGGGGGCATCCAGGGCTCAGCTGGAGGCCTATGCTGCGGCTTTACAGGCCTCCTTGCGCCCCACCCCTCCCCCCTGAGACTTCTGCGGTCCCCTCGCCTTGCGCAGTGCCGGCTGCGGAGTCGCTGCCAGGTGCGGCTTCAGGAGCGAGTGATGTGATGTCTCCGGAGTGTGGCCCTTTGGAGTTCCCCTCTTCGACCCACGGCGCTCCCGCCTCGCCGCAAAGCCCCACTTGGGGCTCGCCCCCGGGTTCCCTTCGGTCCTCTGGACAGGCGGTTGCCTTCCTGGGGGCTGAGCTGGCGCCGGTTCGGCGCCAGCGGCTCTCTACCTCGGGCCGGATGGCGCCACGGGTTGAGGCCGGGTCTGAGATCACCTCCCCACGTCCCTCACCACCGGGGATGGGCCCCTCTGGGGTCGTTCCGGCACCTTTTCTGAGCCGCTCCTTGTCTGCTTCGCCGACCCCACCCTTGCCTCTTGCGCGACAGGTGGTACTGGAGGTGGATTCGACCCTTCGGGTGGACGTGACAGCGCCGGTGGCGGATGCTCCGGCCCCCGTGGCCGGCTCGGCGTCAGCGCATCGACTCTTCCCCGGACGCTCCTTCTTCGGATGCTTGACGTCTTCTTGTCTGTTCCTCACCCAAGTCCGGGTGCCGCATTTTGGCCTTCTCTCTGGCACATTCTGGGGCTAGCTCTACCCCGTCCCCGCAGCCGCGTGTCCCGGGACCACTGTTCCGCCCCTTGCGCAGGGCTGCTCCTGCGGTTTCCCCGTCTTCTCCAGAGACCCCTCAGGATACTCACTCGTCGGTGGGGTTCCCGCCCTTTCTGTGCAGGCCTTTCCCTCCTCAGGCGGGGCGTGGGGACGGGCGGTGCAGCTTGCAGCCTTCGCCCACAGACGACTTGCTCTCGCCCTTGCGCGGTCCTTTGGAAGCGAGCGTCGCCTTTGTCTGGGCTATCGCCACGGCCACTGGGATTTTGCAGATGGGCCACCCGATCGTGCCGGTGCCTCCGGCCATTTGTTGGAGGTTCTCCACCAGGGCTTTGGTGGGGGGAGCCTTTGCTTCCTTTTGAAGCTTCGCTCCATGATTCCCATCCCTCTGCCCAGGGCCCTGTTCTTCAATCTGCCTTTCCGTCTTTGCCCTCGGTGTTGCTCCCACTGTCGCGGGAGGCCCGTTGGTTAGACTCTTGGGGGCGTAATGTTTTTGCATCTTCAAGCGTCGCTTTGCGTGTGCTCAACATGCTCTGTGTTTTGGCTAGGGCTACCTCTGCCCTCTGGGATTTCATGGAGTCCCTTCTATCTCGCACCTCTGGGGACGGTGTTGTGGCGGACTTGCGGCGCAATGTGCTCGATGGTCGTGAGTTGGCGTTGTTTGTTTTGCGATAAGCTCTGTATGTCGCGGACTCCGTCGCCCTTGCTATGGCATGTTCGCTTGCCCTCCGCCGCCGTGCCTGGTTGCGGGATGGTATCTTCCCGGAAAATATCCAGGAGCGATTGGTTGATTTACCCTTTTACGGAGTCCTTCTGTTTAACACTCACGCGGATTCTGCAATTCAGCGGCTCCTTGCAGGACTCCGTCCTCCTCCTCCTCCTCCTCCTCCTCCTCCTCCTCCTCCTCCTCCTCCTCCTCCTCCTCCTCCTCCTCCTCCTCCATGAGCCTTAGTGCTCGGTTCTTGTGTGTTCTTTGGGAGGCGTTTCTCCCGTTGCTCCGTTGGAGCTCTGTCTTTCGTTGCGTCTGGTTTTGGTTGAAGTCTGCCTTGGTGGCCTTTTATTGGCCCTTCTGCACTTTGGTTGCTGGTACAGCCCTTCAGCCTTGTGGTTTCCTGCCTCTTGAGGTTCTTGTGGCTCGTCCGGGTCGCTGGTGTGTATGGGTTTAGGTTTGAGTGCGCCTTCAAGGTCTTGCTGTTGCCCTTGTTGTGCCTTTGGCTGCTGGTTCAGCCCTTCACCTTCTTGGTACGTCTTCTTTTGGCTACTTGGTAAGCCGCCTGTGGTTATGTCTACAGGAACCCCTTTTCGTTCTTCCTCTGCTGCAGGGTTTTGCCCCTAAGAAGTGTCTCCCCTGGTTTTATTGGGGTTGTGTCATACCCCAGGTGGGGTACTGGTTGACTATTGTGTAGTCCTCTTTTTAGTCTGATTGCTGTGGCTGCCTTCTTGGGTTCCCTTGTGACCCTGTATGCCGCCTGGGGCGGCATTTCTTCTTTTTCTTTCTCGGTTTCAGGCTCTTGGGCGGCCTTCGGCCTTCCTTTGGTGGAGTCGTGCCTGTGGTTCCGCCTCGGTTCTTGCTGTCGGGTTGGTCTCGGCTTGCGTTGGCGCGGCTGGCCCCCCCTTCTGGGGCTCAATTCCGGGTCGTTCCCCTTGAACTGCTGCCCTGGTTCCTCCGGGGTTCTGCCGCTGGGTCGACTTTTTCTGGGGCCTCTCCTCGAGTTCTCTTCCTTCGGCTTCGCCTTGTGCTCCGTTCTGTGCGCCTTTGCGGCTAGGGCCGGTTGTGAATCACTGAGGGTTGTGTTCCTTCTCAGGGGACCGTGGTGTGTCTCCGATGACTTTTCTTCTTTTCTGCTGGGGTCTGGCGTGCCTATGCCTCCTTCGCAAGTCTGCGCCTCTTGGCTGTGTGCCGTTCTTGTCTTGTCTTCTGCCGTGCGGCGCCTCTCTGCTCCGCCGTCCTTTCGATGGGGGTGGGGGTGCGCGCTCCTTTGGGGAACTCTGCCCCTCTTTTCCCTCTGCCTCATGGCTTTCAGCAGGGGGGTTCTTCGCTCCTCTCTGTGCCAGCGACCCCTTTGCCTGGTGGGGCTGGTCTGTTCCTCCTTGCCTCATGATGCATCCCCTGTTGGGGCTCTGTGTTCTGTTGAACTGGTGGGTTCTTCTCGCAGTCCCTCTTCCCCTCTGGGTATGGCTAGGGTATCTATTCTACATTTAGGAATCTCCGGCTAGTAGTCTCTATCAGATGTACCAGTTGGTGTATCTGGTAGAGACGATTCTAGCTGCAGATTCCAGAACGATCCGCCCTTCCTCCCTGTTCTGCGAGGTCCCTTTCTGCTGGGCATTCGGCACTTGCCCCCTTTTGGGTGGCCTGGTCGCTACTGGTGCCCCTCCCCCTTGGGTTGGGCTTGCTTTTGCCTCTCTAGGGTGCCTTTGCCCTCTCAGGTCCCCTGTTTGCTTTCTTCCTGGTGGAGGAGCGCTCTGGTTGGTCTTTGGGGTGGATTCTTGTGTCCTTCTGTGTCCCCTGCTTCTGGGGCTTTCTCCTCCCTCACAGTGTTCTGGATTGGAGTTTTCGGGGCTGTGGCTCGGTCCCTGGCCATTGCCGGGTCTCATGTGCCTTGAAGGGATTGTCTAGGGTCTTGTGGTCCCTTGTCCATTTTGGACTTCTTCCCCTTTATTGTTCCTGGATATGGCTGCGGTCTTCCTTCGTCTGCTTGCCCTTCTTGTAGGTCTTTGGGTTTCTCTGTCCCCTGGGTGGGTGTCTCCCTCCCCTTGTAGGGCTGTCCTTTTCGGAATACAGATTTGGTCTTTTTGGTCATGGTGCTCTGCTCTGCAGTGCGGGCACTGCCTTTGTGGTGCTGTTTGGTCACCGTGGATTGCTTGCTTTGTTTTTCTTTTTTACTACTTTATTGCACACTGTTCTCATACTCTCACGGTTTTTGTTTGCACTGACTCTGCGTGGTAGCGTTGAAAAGTTCTCCGAAGCAAACTGATGTCAGCGTGCCGGGGTGGGGCATATGTGACCTCGCTGACATCACGCCCATGGATGACATCAGGGCAGAGTTCTGTGGGGCCGACCCCGGCGCGCAGTGTTGCTGTGGCAAGAAAAAGGTTTTCTGGATCCAGTCTCACGCCTGGGGATAATTCTACGTTAAGGAATCTGCGGCTAGAATCGTCTCTACCAGATACACCATTACCAAAGGTAAGTAACTGGTACTTTACTTACTTGTTCTGACGGGACGGCAGCCTCCTACCTATTCTTGACCTCTGCCCACTGAACGCCTTTCTGAGGATAGTGCTCATTCTGGCTCAAATACTGTGAGCTCTAGCAGCAGGAGACTGGATGGTGTCCTTAGTCTTGCATGACGAAATTTTCATATAGACGTCCTACAGGAAAGTGATGGCTGTGATCGCTGCTTATCATCCGATTAAGATTCTACATATTCCCGTACATCAACGATTGGTTGCTGAAGGCTGACTCTCTGCGGTTGCTGAAAGTTTGCTCTATGCTGTCAGTTGTAGACCACCTCATAAAGTCATTGGGTTTTACCATCATTGAGCCCATGTCCCACCTGAGCCCTAGACAGACGATTCTGTTCATCCGGGCAGTTTTGGACACTGGGGCATTCAAGGCCTTTCTTCATCTGTACTAAATCTGGGGCATTCAATATATGATCCCAGTGTTTCAGGATCAGACCCGAGTTTCAGAGAAGATGGCTCCAAAGCTTCTTCGTCTCCTGTCCTTATGTATCTTCCTTATCCTGAACACCAGGTGTCTTATGTGGATCCTGCAGTGAATCTTCCTACTCTGTTTAGATCTTGAAGCAGAAGGTACTGGATCTGCATTGGTGGCTGACCGGCCATCTGGAAAAGGTGCACATCAGAGGCCTCTCATATCTGTCGGAGAGCTGGCTTTATGTCTACCTTTTGCAGCCTTGGGCGATTTGTCTGGCACTAAAAACCTTCCTGCCACCCATAAGTAGGAGCTGGTGCAGGTCTTCATTCATGGAAAACACTACTGCCACGTGGGACTGCAAGGTGCAGTAGAGTTGTGGCCTTGGTGCCAGGAGGTGCTAACCTTTGGAGGTGTCTGCCTCAGTAGAATAGATTTCTGGTTCCCAACAACTTGGCTGGGTTCCTTGAATGTCACTGCGTACAAACGGAGAGGCATCACTTGGCGGATCACAAGTGGCACCTTAACCCCAGGGGGGTGCTGGACATCTTTGATCAATGGGGTATGCACTAGCTAGCCCTCTTCACCAATGTTGAGAATGAGCAGCGTCAGCAATTCTGCAACATGGAGTCTCTCCAAGACACTAACAAACAACACATTCTCGCTCGAATGGATGGACAGACTGTACACATTTCCTTTGCTACCTTGAGTTCACAAGAAGATTCTGAATGTGGGTTTTCTCCAAGGCAGTTGCAAGACGAATTCTCCTGCCTGGTAAGGATGGACTGGCTCCTGTATGTATTTCTTCTGCTGCTCCTCCCACCTCGAGCTCTGAGGAAGATCAAGACTGAGCCTGGCACTCATTCTCGTCACCCTAGGCTGAGCCACTAGAGTGTGGTTCCCAGAGCTCCAGAGCATCAGTATTTGTCCTTCATTCAAACTTCCACCTCGGGAAGACCTCTGTCGCAGCAACACGGTAGATTCCTGCATCCGAGTTTAAGCAGCAGCAACTAAATTTGTTTGACTTTGCAACTGAGATGGTTGATGTCATCCTTGTACCCAGATGCCATTTTGCTAATCTGGTTATTTGTCAGCCGTTTTGACTTTGCTGTGTTTACCTGACCATCATCTTTAACTCACAAGTTGTAATGCATTTTATAAAAGGTTTGATGGATGCACCTCCCCCTCCACCACCAACCATTTGTTCTACCCCAAAAGGACTTGAACTTGTTGTTGACTTTTCTCATTCGCACCATTTGAAACCTATGCACAATGGCTGGTTAAGTCCCCAAACACTTCCTTTTTGCAGTTATTTCTGTACAATGCATGAGTGAACTGCAGGCACTTTCTGTGAAGCAGCATCTCTTTTTGTGCACAAATGTATATGGAGGACCATGATGCCTTCCTCCTGAAGCTTGACTCCCTTCCATGTTGGTCTGTGGACCACTTTGCCAGCGTGTTTTGGCCTGTCAGGGCTTTTGTCGTAATACATATGTGACATTCAAACCAGGCCTGATTGTATGCCAACATTAGAACACTTGGAGTATGTGTTTGGCACACTTAGAGGCTAGAAAACAAATATATCTAGCCATGTATAGGATACACGAGACCGCTGACTAGCCTCTTAGTTCATTAACAGCACTATCATCAAGGCAGGGGCAGGAATGCTTCTCAAAACATGTTTAAAAACTATCCCTTTCAATAAATACAAACCTGAAGTGATACCACACTTATTTGCAGTCAGCAGATCTTCCATTGAAAGGGCCACAACATTTCCCACTGATGTGGTTTTACTGATAAAACAATAAAGTGTATAATGTTTGGAAATCCAGTTTTTGTAAATATTTCTCATTTGGGCATCCCCAAATAGTGTTCAGATTTGTTTTGTTCCTATTTTAATCTTTGTTTGTATCGCACTTCTGAATTACCAAAAAAAAATCTAATTCCTGATATTTTTTTAAACACTTCATTAACAACCTGTTCAAATGTTGTGTGTTAGAAAAAAAAGCCTGACATCTTACAGCGTCTTGTTTCATGATGGTGGTCAGACAGCTCACTTGGCAGAAACCTGTAACTGATAAGAGAGAGAAAAGTAAACACAGATTTCCAGGATAAAAAAACAATTCGTAATAAACTGACATTTGACCTCTGTCCTTAAACAGTCAGCAAATGTCACTGTAAAAACAAGATTTAAAGGAGTATTTATTATTGCTCATTCACTTTCTGAATTAACACACCTGTTCCTTCCAGAACGGACGAGTAGGAGGTAAAAATAGCTGGAACTGACACAATCTGACTCGCCATAGTGAGTAGATTTTTCAAGGCCTGGCAAAAATATCCGTGCTGCAGCCTGGCAGATTTCTAAACAAAAAAAAAAAGCACTACTCATAATTAAACCAATGTAATATCTTTGACCCTGGTGGAACAGGTCCGCAGGACTCCAGGGGCAGCTTCTTGTTCAGTGCATGCCAGATTTTAATGCAAAGGACTATCTGCCTCTCCAGGGTCCTCTTCTGCAACTCCAGGTCCTTCTTTGCCTGCGAAAATCTCGCAAAGAGCTGGTCATGCACACAATGAACCTTTGTACGATTGATAAAAAAGCTCAGTGCTCTCTTAGGGTTAAATCAATGGAGTCTCTCGACCTCCTCCAAGGAGTGAGACTGTCATGGGGCACAACCTAGTAGATCGCTTAAGCCCCATAAGGAATTTAACTTAGCACATCCTCTTCAGAGAAAAGCACAACTGCCATGTATGCTCCTTCAGTTAAGGCGTAGCTCTAATCTTGAGGGCCAGTTTTGTACATAGATACAAAATACTACCATGCCCCCTAGAAACCGTAGAGACACACTGCTGTTTGTATTTTATAATTAAAGGCTTTTATGCACTATTCATACATAATAAACCTTCTGCATCAGGATGATAAATATTAAAGTAATCTCTAATTTCTCTATTAGATTAGTCTAGTCCATACCAAAAACCAACATATATTTTATCAGCCTCCTGGTTATTATATTAGTTACAATATTATTAGCTTTCCCTAACGATTTATATGTAAGCCATGCACGTATATCTGCATAGCTTGGGAAGACACTGGGCCTGATGTCAGATAGCAGGAGTTCTACCCCAGCCACATTCTTGGTTATCTTTATACCTTTTCCACCAATGATGCTCAATGGAGAGAGGAGGGGAAACATCTGTGCAGCTCCTCGTATCATCGCTCTGGAACACTAGCAATGCCTCTGTTGCAGAAGCACATAGAAGAAAGGCAAATGTTGCCATTTTGATTTCCTTCCAAGCCTGATTTATCTGATACAGATGACCTTGCATATCTGATCACTGAACATAGTCCTGTAGATTTCAGTGAGCACAAAAATGTCAGCTGTTTTTAGCGTGACCAATGTTAATTTACAGCTTTGAAAATAAGGTCTAAAAATAATATGGTGATTTTGCACACGCTTTTAGCATTACATTTTGAACTGTATTCTTTATTGTGCAAATGTTTAGTCCATTAAATCAAACAAAAGTGTTTTATTGTACAGCAGACGTGCTGAATTTGTGTATTTGATGGTGCTCTCCTATGTGGCGTAGTAACTTAAAATATTTGCCCATTATCAAATGATTTAAAACCAGTTTATGGGTCAAGAGCATTATAATTAGGTTGAGTAGATTATTTAAGTCACTAGACCTGCAGGTCTAGTAGCATTTTTATGATTTTTTGAGGCCTTGGTGCATATGTTCACAAAACACTACTGCCTTGACAGTCAGGTCTGACAGTAAGGTCACGTTGCCAGTTTGGTTCTGCAGGACTTTTTGGTCAGAGTCCACTTCCCTGACACTCACTTTTGGGAGATTCTGTTATGATATCTATTTTGAAGATGAGGAGTCTGCGATTAGAAGTATCCATCAGAAAAATAGGTTACTTACACCTTTGGTCATTCTCTTTCTATTGGATACTTTATGTAACTGAAGATTTCTTAAAGCCCTTCCACCTCCTGGTCCTGTGGAGTGGCCCATTAGACAGTTTGTTCTGCGCTCTATATCTGAGGTGCAGAAAGAGAAAGACACAAAAAATGTACATCAGCATGCATGGGTGGTGCTTATATCTGGCTTTTCTCCATCACTTTGGGGTGGTGTGGGCTCACCGCAGAGCCATACAGCATCCCTTACTGGCATGCAATAGCATTTTTGTAAGAATTCTCCTGGCACCTGGGGATATTCTAAATATGAGGAATCTGTTGGTAAATTATCCACGAGAAAGAGCATTACAAAAGGTCAGTAACTTGTTTGTGTTTTGCACATCCATCAATGTTTTTGAGTTTGTAAAACAATACAGAGCTTAGTTTGCATGCAAACAAACATCGCCTCCCATAAAAACATGCTGGACACACAAAACACGTTCTTGCTTGAAAAACTTGCACAGGGAACAGAGCACGATTGTACATACTGCTGTACATCTTGGACAGATTATGCATCAAAGAAAGCCATCAGTTTTGAGATTTTTAATCCTACAGGTTTGAGGTCCAGCTCAAAGAAAATCACTTGAATCTAAAGACTTTTCTTAACATTCATCAAGGACCTTCAGATTCTACGTTCCACTCTCTTCAGAAGTGCATATCTTCGACGTGATTTACAGTCAATTCTGTACAGAATATTTAAAATCATAAACTGCTCACAGACCTGAGGAATAAAAGCTCCCTTTTGCAATAATATGTATGTGAGGACAACTCTCACATTTTTATAAAAGGGAACCACTTCCAGCTTTAACCAAGCAAGTATCATCTAAATTTGTATTTACTTGAGTTCTTTTTAAACCTCATGATCTTGAAATTCTCTGCGTTGCTCTTAAAATAATTAGTTAGATTGGACAGCAAACAGTCTATATTGGAGATTAACAGGTGTTAGATGCCAGGACCATTACATCAGCTGCATAATACTGTACATTTAGACGTTTGCCTCCAGTAGTTTATTGAATTTCATGTATATGATTTAATTTCTCTGGTAGGATCTAGATGTAACCGGAAAATAATAAAGCATGAAGCAAACATCCTCCTGTTAGATAGGGGTATGTGCATGGTCATTCCTCTATTTGACCCGTAAGTTCTCTAGTCCAGTTGTTGGTATATTGAGCCATTAGTACCCTAAGCAATCTCTGGAATGTCAAGGGCAGCTAGTTTGTGTCATAATGTTGCACTATCAGCCTCATTGAAGACTGTGGAAATATCTGTGAACATGTTTCATATACCGGCTGCCTCTTTCTTCCCACATATTTGTCATAAACTAATTGAATTGTTGAAATTATTCTGATGGAAGCGTACTAGCTCTATCAGAAATATCCCCTCATGACTCACAACAATATGACTATATATGTCTCACACAACGCCATACGGTCCCACATTAGTAGAGATTCCTCCATCCCGGAGTATTCCCCTCTGGAAGATAGGTTACTACTAGACCCCATACTAGAGAAGCCAACATCCACCATTTACCGAAAGCTCATAAACAATATGCCAGGCCCCTTCGTGAAGCTCCGGGCCGCATGGACCCGAGACATTGGCACCCTCGACGACGACGAGTGGCAAGATGCCATACAGAGCCCGCGTGAAATAGCAATCCGTCCCAGGTTTAGATTGGTCCAACTGAAAATCCTGCACCGTATATACTACCCCTGCATACATCTATTCAAGTGGGGCAGAAGTCCATCGGCCCTTTGCGTGAGGGGTTGCCAGAGGGAAGGCACCTTTTATCATATACTATGGGAGTGCCCCGAAATAGTTCCTTTCTGGACCAAGGTTACGGACACGATGTCTGTGGTGGTGGGCGACTCTGTTCCGATGGAGCCAAAGTGGCTGTTGATGATCAAGGGAGACACAGATTGGACGAGACACATCGAACTTTGGCTGACATTAGCTGCGGGTGTAGCAAAAAGAAACATCGCCAGGGGATGGGGCTTTCAGACACCCCCGCAATGGGAACAGTGGAGGAGTGACCTAGATTGGTGCCAAAGAGCTGAGGAAACCATGTATAAGAGCAGGGGCTGCACAAACAAATGGAAAAAGATTTGGGGGCCACGGCGAAAATATAGGGGATCGGGGAGAGAGTCCGGGGAGTAATCATGTAACTGTATATCCCACTTGAGTACTGATGTGCTAATTTTTGTTCACCACAACGCTATTTTCTAATCTGCTTCTTGAACACTGTCTATTGTGTTATGGTACTATGAGCTATGTTAAATAAAAAGATTTAAAAAAAATAAACAATTCACACGTCCTTTGTAGGTGCTTCACTGTTAGATATTCATATTTAAGAAACGCAGATCAGATGTAGAGCTTAGTGCTTATGGCTCCTGTTACTGTTATGTATTAATGTAACACTTGTCCTGTGGGACTCCTTCAAAAGTGACACTGTCGTAGGTGTCTTAAAAGGAACGCAGAGATACTCAGACTTATTCATCAGACCAAAATTAAATTCAAAGAAGATAATCACACAGGACTGATCTAGTTTGCATCTTGCAATGTTTTAACTCCAATCAAGTGTAACAATCAACAATGTAAGTCATTGGTGATTATCATAGATATATATATCATAGATAAAAGATACTGTGCATTTCCCAATGATTATATGCACTGATTGATAAAATTCATAACCGGGTTTACATATGCCAGTGTGGAATCCCTTGACGTTTAATTAAACTGGAGTTCAGACCCATCTTAGACCTGTGAGTGCTGAACAAATACACAGGAAAAGAAAAGTTCAGCATGGTGGCTCTTCACCAGAGCTACCGACACCTACATCAAGGAGGCTGGATGTGTTGGATAGATCTTCAGGATTCTTACTTTCACATCCCAATGCCCACAAAACATCAGAAACATCTGTTTCAAAGTAGGATCTCAATATTTTCTGTACAAAGTCCTAACATTCGGCCTAAAATCAGCTCCATGAACATTCTCCATATGTATGGCTGGCTGTAACGGAGCGCACTTAAGGAATCTTTGTTTACTCATACCAAGACAATTGGCTAATAAAAGATTTCTCCTCATTAGAGAAAGAGAACCAATATCAGATTTGTGTATAAACATTAACCAAACTGGGTCTCCAAATCAACTTCAGAAAGTCTACATATGCCCAGTTAAAAATTACAATACCTGGGAGCAAAACTGAACACAGTGTATTCTTTGGAGGAGAGACAATTGTCAATCATTCTGAAGTGTTGCAATCTTCCACAAGCTCACCATCCATCAGCGATACAAATTGCACCTTTACTGGGGTCAATGGCTTCTTGCATATTCATAGTCCCTCACGTGGAACTACACATGAGACCACTACAGCAATGCCGAGTGGACCAGTGAAATCAACTATCCGACTGCTGAGAAGACAAACTGACTTTATCTCAGTCAATCTCTCCCATGGTGTTCTCAGTGGAAGAACCTGCTGGTGGGAGTATCATTTCATCAGGATGTACAAACTAAGACACTAGTCACAGAGGCGTCTCTCCAGGGATGGGGTGCTCATATGAGCTCCCTTCAGACCCAGGGAATTTGGTCGGACAAGGAAACAATGTATTGCATCAACATTCTAGAATTGAGTGCCGTTTATCTGGCTCTTAAATCCTTCTTTCTACCGATAACAGCTAACTTTCTCCTTGTTCAAACCGACAACACGACATCTGTGCATTATCTGAACAAACCGAGAGGGACTCGCTCCCGTCCTTTATCTCTCGAAGCCCAAGCCATTTGGAAATGGTTAAGAGCTAGGAACTTAACCATAACAGCCATTCATCTCCCAGAGTTCAGAATACCCCTGCAAAATCTCTCAATTGACATTTCCACGTAAATCACAACTGGATTTTAAATGACGAGGTCTGGAAAGACATTTTTCAGGAATGGGGATACCCTCAAATTGACTTGTTTGCTGATGCTAAATAACAGAAAATGCTAAGATTACGCATCCAGTCTAAGGTACAGTTTTGGAGCTTCTCTTGTTTTCAAGTCCGCACTTTGTGGGGTGGGTTTGCTATTCTATTCAGTGTTTATGAATATTGATGAGGTCCCCTGGAAGAGAAGGAGAAACTTGCTTACCTGTTGTCCTAGTTCTCTTCAAGGGGAATCCTCATCATGTCATAAGCAACCCTCCCACCACCCCGGACGGAAACTATTGCAGCTCTCAATAAATTTGGTATACAGGATTCCCAATTAACTTAAAAAAAAAACTGACCTACCTGACGTGTTGGCCATGATGGGATACAGAGGATACGTGAGGTTCTTAAAGTCACAGTGCCAGTTTTCTGTATTATTCTTTGAATGGCAACCTGTTGATTAACAATGCCTCATGTTCCCAAAGTGAAAATTAAATGTAATCTGACCCTTCTTGCCCTCTCTTTAGGTGCATAAATATTTGTGTGTGTGTGTGTGTGTGACTACATACATGAGATATATATATATTCACTGAAAAAACCATAGGTTTCACACATGTTATAGTTAGCTGGACATTTTACTGATAAAAAACCAATGAAATTCCCCCGTTATAGTTACTGTAGGCAACTATAACTCACGCGACCGCAATCCTCTGCTGATGCTAATACTGTATTTAGACACTTATTTGCCCATATCTTCTTCCATTAAATTTTAGCTATACATATATTACAAATATTTTTTTTTCATAAAGACACATATGTCATCAGCAGAGGATTACGGTCGCGTGAGTTATAGTTGCCTACAGTAACTATAACGGGGGAATTTCATTGGTTTTTTATCAGTAAAATGTCCAGCTAACTATAACATGTGTGAAACCTATGGTTTTTTCAGTGAATTAGCAAGGTTTTTTAAATGCTATTTCCTAACTATAACGTGTGTGAAACCTATGGTTTTTTCAGTGAATTTGTACGGTTTTTTAAATGCTAAGTTACTTTACGCCATTTGTGGCGTGCGCGCCCACTTAACGCAGTTCGTTCCGTGCACGGTTTTTATCAACTTTAATAAGCCCTGTACATTTGGTGGCCTTCGGCCACCAAAAGCACAGGGGGTGAGGTCAATGTGGATAGTGTTTTTTTTATTTCGATTTTATAATTTCATGTTGCCAAAATTACGTTTTTTTTCTCTATTAATAAGCCCTGCACATTTGGTGGCCTGCGGCCACCAAAAGCACAGGGGGTGGGGTAAGTGTGGATAGTGTTTTTTTTATTTTTATTTTTTTACCGTAAGCGTACGGTAAGCTTACGGTAAGCGTACGGTAAGCGTACCCCGCGAAATTGCCGAAAAAAAAATAAAACCGTTTTTGCTCTTGGGGGATGTTTGGGGACTCCCTCAACATGACTATGTGGGAGGGAGTTGTCAAAACAGCCCCGTAACATGTTTTTGGCCATCATGTTTGATAAACAACACTCAGTGCGAGAGACAAAATGGCGGACGCCGCTTCCTGGTTTCGGCCGATTCGAATGTTTACTAAGATCTAAGAGCCAATCAGAATCGCGCTCGCGCACGCCACCGTAAGCTTACGGTAAGCGTACGGTAAGCGTACGGTAAGCGTACCGTAAGCGGGCTCAGATATATATATTGATTTAAAGGCTATTTTCTCAGAATCTACTGAACAGATTTACACCAAACCTACAAAAGGCACTTCCTTGACCTAGGGACTACCTCTCTGCCAAATTTCTAGTAATTCTGTTCAGCCGTTCGGGCTGTAGCTCGTTCTAAAGGTCCTATGGAAAAATGCATGGGAAAAACGCGTTTTGGGACCCCCCTTTTATCTCAGCCCCCGCTTGACGAATCCCCCCGAGACTTTCAGGGTAGGAGCGGAGCGTAGCGTCCCACCTATTTTGAGAAATTCGCGAGGATTCGTCGACCGGCGCCAAAGTTATTCAAAATAGAATGTTGAGGTTTTCCTATGGAAACGTGGTCCTAACTATAACTACCTACTGGCGACCGCCAGTAGGTAAAATATATATATATATATATTCACTTAAAAAACCATAGGTTTCACACAGGTTATAGTTAGGTGGACATTTCACTCGTAAAAAAAAACAATGAAATTCCCCGGTTATAGTTAGTTCAGATAACTATAACTCGCGTGCCTGCAATCCACTGCTTATGATGTCACATATTACATCACTCATGACATGGTCAGTGACATCACTCATGACATCAATGATGACATCATCCTTGTGATAGAGTGGCGGTCGCGCGAGTTATAGTTATCTGAACTAACTATAACGGGGGAATTTCATTGGTTTTTTACGAGTGAAATGTCCACCTAACTATAACGTGTGTGAAACCTATGGTTTTTTCAGTGAATTTGTACGGTTTTTTAAATGCTAAGTTATGTATTTATTAATATATATATATATTTTTAAGGTACTTCACCGTGCGCGCACGGCACGCGAAGCGCACCGTGCGCGCGCGTTGGGCGGACGGTGCGCTGCGCGCACCCCGCGATTTTTATAACAAAATATAAAATGTTTATTTCACCCTTGGGGTCCTTCTGTGACCCCCTCACAAAGGCTAGGGGGTCAGGAACTCTCTTCCCTGGCCCCCTTTCACGTTTTCCACCTTTTTTCCCCCTTTCCTTTTCAGTGCGAGAGATAAAATGGCAGCCGACACTTCCTGATTTCGACCGATTCGAATGTTGACTGACATCTAACAACCAATCAGAATTTCGCTCGCGCACGGCACCGTGCGCGCACCGTGCGCGCGTATAGATATTTATATGCTTTTAAATGCTATTTACTGAACAGATTGACACCAGACCTGCAAAAGGCACTTCCCTGACCTGAGGACTACCTCTCTGCCAAATTTCAAGTAATTCGGTTCAGCCGTTCGGGCTGTACCTTCGACTAAAGGTCCTATGGAAAAATGCAAGGGGAAAACGCGTTTTGGGACCCCCCTTTTTTCTCGGCCCCTGCTTGACGAATCACCCCGAGACTTTCAGGGTAGGAGCTGAGCGGAGCGCCCAATTAGTTTTGAAAATTTCGCGAAGATTTGTCAACCGGCGCCAAAGTTATTCAAAATAGAATTTTGAGATTTCCTAACTATAACTATCTACTGGCGACCGCCAGTAGATAATATATATATATGTTCGAGGCATATGAGCTGCAGATTACACACTTTTGCATAGTTCGCCATCTGGTGTTGGGCCCGGATGTTTGCAGTTTGTTTTTCCTCTTGGAAAGTCTTTGGAAGTCACGAGGTCGGTGACTCCTCCCTTGGATCGTATTGCGCATGGGCTTCGGCTCCATCCTCAGACTGTTTTTTTCCGCCATCGGGCTCGGATGTAATCTTCGCGCTCCGGTTCCGAACATTTTCAGTTCGACGATCGAAGCGGAATCCTCACTCACATTGCGGTATTGTTTCGATCGCGATCTCCTCAATCACCTTCTCAACGACAAATCTTCGGTTCCAATCGTCGACGGCGGCCTTCGGGCCTACCCAAGCTCCGGTCCCGGCTGATGGAAAGAACTCCGTTCAAGAAGTGCCCTTGATGTGGTTCCAAATTCCCCCACACCGATCTTCATGAGGTGTGCAACCTCTGCCTCTCCCCTGAACATGAGGCTCGAGACTGTCCGACCTGTAAGGCTTTCAGATCGAAAAAGACTATTCGGGACCGAAGAGCCAGACGAAACATGGCGCACTCCTCGACCTCCGTTCCAGTCGACATCTTCGGAGACGACGTCGAAGATCCAGGACAGCAGCACACCGAAGAGGACCTCGTCAGTGCTTCCGAAGCCGACGACTCCGATGTAGAGAACATCACCCCGGCGCAGAGGGTCGTGAGTAATATTACCCCCCCCCCACCCACACCCGCGCCGACACCCAAAAAGGCTTCGGTCACGCCTTCGCCTCCGGGCCTAGGCAAGACCAGAGACACTGCTTCACACACCCCACCTTCGGGCTCGGTGAAGAAGCCACCATAGACACCTCAAAAGCCATAGCCTTCCCCAATCCGGCCAGGATTGCAAGCATTCAGGCTTTGCGTCAAAGATTCATACCTCAACACTCCCTTCCAGCAAGAGTGTTTATGCAACTGATAGGGATGATGGCCTCTTGCATTTTCATAGTGCCCCACGCAAGACTCCATATGCGTCCACTCCAAGAGTGCTTAGCACGCCAATGGAACCAGGCCCAGGGGCAACTGACAGATCTGGTGTTGGTAGACGGTCGCACCCATCGCTCTCTGCAGTGGTGGAACACCACAAAACTTTCCAGAGGTCGACCGTTCCTGGACCCGGTTCCACAAATAATACTTACAACAAACGCATCGCTCTCCGGCTGGGAAGCTCATCTATTACACCTCACAGTGCAGGGCACATGGACGCCGCAACAAAAGTTACTCCATATCAACCATCTGGAGTTACTGGCAATCTTTCTAGCCCTAAAATCCTTTCAAAGACAGATTTTAGGCAAGGCAGTCCTCATTCGCACAGACAACATGACGGCCATGTATTGCATTCAAAAACAAGGCGGCACACACTCTCCACAGCTCTCTCAACTAGCACAGAGCATATGGAGATGGGCAATTCCACACAAAATCTTTCTCCTGGCACAGCATGTACCGAAGTCCAAAACACCATGGCAGATCTGCTCAGCAGACAGACGCAGCAGATCCACGAGTGTTAACTTCACCCGCAGGTTCTTCACCCGTTCTTTCAAATGTGGGGGCATCCGCAGATAGACCTCTTCGCCACCCACGAAAAAAAAAAATTCCCAAGCTTCGCCACCAGATACCCACACCCATTGTCCAAAGGCAATGCGATATGGATGAACTGGTCAGACAAATTTGCGTACGCCTTTCCACCTCTCCCACTAATTCCATTAGTGGTGCGAAAGCTACAACAGCATTCCCTCACTGATCCTAGTAGCTCCAACATGGGCCAGACAACCGTGGTATACCACACTGCTGGAACTCTCAGTAGTACCACACCAAAAGCTACACCTCTCACCATGCCTCCTAACCCAGAACCATGGAGAGATCAGGCACCCTGACCCAGCTCAGCTCAACCTTGCGATCTGGCTCCTGAAATCCTAGAATTCGGATACCTAAACCTTCCCCCTGACTGTATGAACGCCCTACCACTAGAGCCTGCTACGCTGCCAAGTGGAAAAAGAGTTGTTGTTTATTGCCATAACAACACAATCAACCCTCTAGACGTGTCTATACAACACATCATATGCTACTTACTCCATCTACAAAGGTGTAACCTAGCATATACCTCCATTCGGCTACACCTCGCAGCAATTGCCGCTTACCTACAAAACAGGCAGCACCTATCACTTTTCAGAGTGCCTGCCATTAAAGCCTTCATGGAAGGCCTAAAACGAATAATTCCACAGAGTACCACCCTCACCTGTGTGGAACTTAAATATAGTTCTCACAAGGCTAATGGGACCGCCCTTCGAACCTTTGCATAAATGCGAACTGCAATTTCTCACATGGAAAACAGCTTTTCTTGTAGCTATCACTTCCCTTAGAAGGGTCAGTGAGATACAAGCACTAACCATACAAGAACCTTTTCTCCAAATGCACCAGAACAAGGTTGTTCTCCGTACCAACCCAAAATTCCTACCTAAAGTCATTTCCCCTTTTCATCTAAACCAATCGGTAGAATTACCGGTATTTTTCTCGCAACCTCAAACTGTTGCAGAAAGGGCTCTACACACGCTAGATGTCAAACGAGCCTTACTTTACTATATCCAAAGAACACAACCTTTCAGAAAGACCAAACAACTATTTGTCTCTTTCTCTCCACCACACAAGGGCAACCCCATCTCAAAATCAGGGATAGCTAGGTGGATTGTAAAATGCATCCAGATTTGCTACCACAAAGCAAAACGAACACCATCCGTTCCCCCTAAAGCCCATTCTACACGAAAGATAGGGCTTCTATGGCTTTTCTAGGGAACATCCCATTAGATGATATCTGCAAAGCAGCTACATGGTCAACACCGCACACTTTCACTAAACATTACTGTGTAGATGTGCAAACCAAGCAACAAGCTAGTGTGGGCCAGGCTGTACTAAAAACACTATTTCAAACCACTGCAACAGATACCGGTGGTCGCCGCTAGGGTTGGGAACTGCTATATAGTCTATGCAAAAGTGTGTAATCTGCAGCTCATATGCCTCGAACGGAATATGCTACTTACCAGTATGCATCTGTTCTTGGCATGTAGAGCTTTAGATCTACACACACCCACCCGGCTGCCTGTATCTGTTCCAGTCTATCTTATTTAGATACAACACACATGGGTTGCTTCACTGTTATTACTACGCTCCATCTTTCCCTGTTGGCGAAAAACAATCGGAGGATGGAGCCGAAGCCCATGCGCAATACGATCCAAGGGAGGAGTCATCGACCTCGTGACTTCCAAAGACTTTCCAAGAGGAAAAACAAACTGCAAACATCCGGGCCCAATACCAGATGGCGATCTATGCAAAAGTGTGTAGATCTGCAGCTCTACATGGCAAGAACAGATGCATACTGGTAAGTAGCATATTCCATATATATATATATATATATATATTCACTGAAAAAACCATAGGTTTCAGGTTTGATATAGTTGGGAATTAGCATTTAAAAAACCTTTGAAATTCACTGAAAAAAACAGGTTTCAGGCCTGATATAGTTAGGAATTAGCATTTAAAAAACCTTAGAAATTCACTGAAAAAATACAGGTTTTAGGGGTGTTCTAGTTAGTTGGATATTTCCCTCGTACAAACCATTGAAATTGCTCCAATATAGTTAGTTGTACTAACTTTATCTCGCGGGCCCGCAATCCTCTGCTGATGATGTCACATATTGCATCATTCATGACATGGTCAGTGACATCACTGATGAAATCTCAAATATCACTGATGACATCACTGATGACATCATCCAGTGAATGTGGTTTGGTTTGTTATTTAAATATGTATATAGCAATTTGCATTGAAGAATGAGTGGATATATAAATATCCGGATGGAGGATTTAGTAGCAGTGTGATGGACTGTTTACTTGACTAATTTATAGTGTCTCACTAAATATATTGGATAGTGACTAAACTGTGTGAATATCTGTATCACTTTGTCATTTGTTGTGTAAACTGCTGCACCAGTTGGTTACTAGCTACGTGAAAGTCAATATTAGTTATTGATTAGTTAACTGAGTATTTGTATGGGAGAGTGAATGTGTGTGTGGATCGGTGGGGGGTGTGTGACAGCCCAAAGATGTGTGAATAGTTGATTCAGTAGGGATATGAAGTTAAAACTACATGTTATAACAGTTGTTTGGGTGAGTGAATATCTTTATGGGTGTGGTGATGAGCAAATATATGTCTCAATGGTACATACCCAACAAACTAGAAAAATAAAAGCCAGTGTGTGTGTCAGTTGTATATAAATAAGTATAAATAATACTCAGTGATTGTATGAGTGACTGTATGGATAACTGTATACTTGTAATAGTGATTTTATAACACACTAAGTATGAGTTACTATCTATATGAATAGATGAAGTGGTGTTTGTATAAGTGTGTAGCTAAGTAAAAGTAAGTATGATCCATTGTTTGCATAAGTGAGTAAGATTACTTCATAAGTGATATGGATTTGTGCTGGTGTGTAATGTCGATATAGGTGTATAAGTATATTTGATAGTGTTCTATTGATCATTGACAGCATGTATGAGTGAATCTATAGGTAAGTGATTAGATGTGTGTATAGATCTAGGAACCCCTGAGTGGGTGTTTAGAAACTTGTATTGGTGTGTCAATGGTTTCAAATATGGCACACTGTATTTTACAGTGAGTGATGAAAGTTTATACTAGTGTATGATGAGGTGTATCTGATTGTCACATGGATGAAGTCATCAGTGATTTCATCAGTGATGTCACTGACCATGTCATGAATAATGTAATATGTGACATCATCAGCAGTGGATTGCGGGCGCGCGAGATGTAGTTAGTACAACTAACTATATGGGAGGAATTTCAATGGTTTTGTAAGAGTGAAATGTCCAGCTAACTAGAACACCCCTAAAACCTATGGTTTTTTGAGTGAATTTCTAAGGTTTTTTAAATGACAATTTTTAATCTATTAATTGTTGTACTGATTTTTTTTATACTGATTTACTACATTTTTTAAACTATTTCTTTTTAGATATTTTATGTTTTAATTACATTATAATTACATTATACATTACAATACAAAATATACTTTCTCAGAATGAATTACTTTAGTTTAAATACTTTGCAAATAGGTAATATAATTTTAAGTACAGTAGTTGCAATGGGCAACACAATTTCAAACACAATGCAACATTGAGCTCAATGTGAATTTCTAGTCAAATGCAATTAGTAACTTTATGGATTACTTTACTAACCACAGGACTGGATCCTAAATTCAGTCCTTGGACATCTCCTGTAAACAGTTGAGTAAAAGCGTTTTGGTTACAGTAGTGATTTTTAAGGAATTTTATTGTATTTTAAAAGTTGACACTTTGAAATTTTTTCACATACAATCACCAATGTTATCCTATGGCAGAAAATTCACTTGGCAGGTAAGTAGTGTTATCGTTAGTTTTTCTTACTCAGTGGTGGTTCCTGGATCCAGCACTGGTGCATATCCTGTAAACAGTTGAAAGAATGTGTTTAAGTCATACAGACGATTTTTTAGGAATATATTTAGTTTGTGAAAATAGACACTTAGAAACTTTTCTGCTGAAAACCACACAATGGTTTCCTATGGAAGGAAATACAAGTTACTGGTAAGTACGCTTAGAATTACTTTTCAGGGTCAGTGCTGGGCTAAATGATGCAGCACTGGGTTCTCTCCTGATAACAGGTGAGTAAATCTGGATTTGTAGTTCGGCTGATTTTAGAGGAATATTTGTACAATGGTGAAGGAAGGGGGCGTGGCCTGAGGTGACATGTGCAAACACGCCATGTGGTGCGTTTTAAGTTGAGGAATTAATTCCCCAACTTAAAACACGCCACAGGGCGTGTTTGCACACATATCACCTCAGGCCCCGCCCCCTACCTTCACCACTGTGCAAACGCACCCGTGGCGTGTTTTAACTTGGGGGATTAAGTCCCCTTGAATCCTGTGGTCCCCAGGCGGCCAACTAGCCCACCAGGTACCCTCCAGTAAGCGCCATGGAGCGGCGTTGCAGAGAGGTGTAAAAAGGGGTGTGGCCTCATTACACCTCTCTGCAACGCAGCCCCCTGGCGCATACTGGGGCTAGTTGGCCCCCAGGGACCCCCAGTATTCAAGGGGAATTAGATCCCCCTCTGCCAACACGCCAGGGGGCGCGTTTGCAGAGTGGTGCAAGGAGGGGGCGTGGCCTCCGGCCCGATCCCATTTTTTTGTTTTTGTTTTTAGAAGCAGGGGTGTGTAGCCCTCCTTATTTTTCTATTTTATTGGCCCTGGGGAACCCATCCCCCAGGGCCTGCCCCCAATTGGTTTGAAAAAAAAAAAAAAAAGGAAGGGGGCAGCGTGGCCCCCCTCCCGAAGCCATAATTTGCCCCGGGGAACCCATTTAAAAAAAAAAAAATGTATTTCTTGCCCCCCTCCTGTGGCCACTTTTGGCCCGGGGACCCCATCCCCAGGGCTGTTTCTTTTTTATTTATTTATTTATTTTTTTTGTCTTTTTTTTATTACTATTTTTAGGAGGGGGCCGCGTGGCCCCCCCCTTCCGGGCTACGACTAGCCCCGGGGACACCATCCCCCGGGGCTGGCCCTCGTCGTTGGGGGCCGTGGGGGTCTCCAATCCCCCCACGGGCCCAGCCGGCTCCCTGAGTCCTGCGGGACTCCCTGAGTCCCTGCTCTTGCTTCAATGAAGCAAAGCAGTTTGCAATGACAGGGTGGGAGCCGCGTGGCTCCCGCCCTGTTATTGCAAACTACAGTGTCCCGGGGGTGGGCACCCCGGGACACTGCAGGAGCCGGCCCTGGGGGGTGGCGGTCCCCAGGGCCTATACAAGGCTCCAGGAGGGGGCCCCCCTCCCACATTTTGAAGTTGCCCCGGGAGGTGGCGGTCCCCAGGGCTGCAGGGGGCCATGTGCCCCCCGCCTATAATATGTTGGATCCCCAGGGGTGGCGGTCCCTGGGGCAGTGTGGGGGGGATTGGGACCCCCCACACTATTTTTTCATTATGCCCCTAGGATTTGGCCCCCCCGGGGGCATATTAGCCTATTTAGTGCGGGAGCCTGCACTGATTTTTTTTTTCTATCGGCGGGATGCGCGCATCCAGCACGCATCCTCCCATTTTTTAAATTTGGTTTGGGCCTTGGGCGGCCTTGTGGGACCCCTTGAGCAGGCCTAGGGGGTGAGGGTGTTTCTACCCTTCCCCCTTTTTGCATTTTGCAACTTTTTTGGGGGGGTTTCTTGTTACTCGGTTCTACTGAGGCACAAGATGGCTGCCAACACCTGATTCAGAGTGTTGGCAGCCAATTAAAATTCAGCTCGTGATCGGGAGGGTGCGCTCAGGGTGCGCAGATCCTCCGAGGCCATAGATATATATGTACTTTTAACTGTCATTTTCTCTGGAACTACTGAACGGATTTACACCATTTAAGCAAAAGGCACGAGTCTGAACTAAGGACTACCTCGGTGCCAAATTTGGTGTAATTCCGTTCGGCAGTTCGGGCTGTAGCTGCGGCTAAAGGTCCTATGAGAAATTGCATGGGGAAAACATGTTTTGGGACCCCCTTTTTTCTCGGCCCCCGCTTGACGAATCGCCGTGAAACCTTCAGGATAGGAGCGGACCGGAGCTGGCCAAAAGCTTTGAAAATTTCGCGAAGATTCGTCAATCGGCTCCAAAGTTATTCCAAATAGAATGTTGCGGGTTTCCTATGGAAAATAGGTCCTAACTATATCTACCTACTGACGACCGCCAGTAGGATATGGATATATATATATTATCTACTGGCGGTCGCCAGTAGATAGTTATAGTTAGGACCGAGTTTCCATAGGAAATCTCACAATTCTATTTTGAATAACTTTGGCGCCGGTTGACGAATCCTCGCGAAATTTTCAAAACTAATGGGGCGCTCCGCTCAGCTCCTACCCTGAAAGTCTCGGGGTGATTCGTCAAGCGGGGGCTGAGAAAAAAGGGGGTCCCAAAACGCGTTTTCCCCATGCATTTTCCCATAGGACCTTTAGTCGAAGGTACAGCCCGAACGGCTGAACAGAATTAGTTGAAATTTGGCAAAGAGGTAGTCCCCAGGTCAGGCATGTGCCTTTTGCATATATGGTGTCAATCTGTTCAGTAGTTCCTGAGAAAATTGCAGTTAAAAGTACATAAATATCTATAGCCGCGCACGGTGCGCGCACCATAACGTGCGCAAGCGTAATTCTGATTGGTGGTTACATGTCAGTCAACATTCGAATCGGTCGAAATCAGGAAGTGTCGGCCGCCATTTTGTGTGTTGTGTGTGTGATAGGGAAAAAGAAAGATGGAGAACTTGAAAAGGGGGCAGGGTAGAGAGTTCCTGACCCCCTAGCCTTTGTCAGGGGGTCCCTGAAGGACCCCGAAGGGTGAAAAAAACATTTTCTTTTCTTTTAAAAAAAAAAATCGCGGGGTGCGCGCACAGCAGAAAAAAATCACTAAAAAAAATAGAATTAAAAATCAAGTGCAAGTGTTTAGATGTTGGTTGGCTCTAAAAAGAGCCGTTGTGTTAATTGAGGAACAGAGGAACAAAAAAATATGGGGTGGGGCATGTGTGCTGCAGTATCGTGGTCTCTATTAGGTTAATGCTGGTGTCACCATAAGAGAGAACAGCATTGCACATATTGCACCGTATATGAACCCTCTGGAACAGAGGATGGATATCCAGAGGTCGAGAAGGTGGTGAAGCTGCGGCCGCAGATGAAGTGCTCGGCTGAGCTGCTGGCTGAGCTGCTGGAGGGTTGTCTCTTGCAGCTCGAGTACACTCCCGAGCATAAGCCACAGGATGTACTCCACTAAAGTGCCTTAGATACTAAAAGAGTATTTTTTTTTAGGATCTCCTCTTGATAAGACCACTCCACAAACAGTGCAGGTGACTTTAGGAGCATTCACCTTCTTCTGGCCCTCTGGAAAAGTAAAATATTTCCAAATAAATGAGTCTTTTTGTTTCCTCTGTCTTGGTGGCACAAAGCTCTCCTCCTCACTCCCAGAAGATGACTGCTGCTCTGCCATTTTCAAGTACTGGAGTACTGGAAAAGCTGCTCAGCTCCTTCTCCCAGGGAATCAGAAGAAATAATGAGGGGAGTGGGTGTGGTGTTGGAAGATTCTGGAACTGAAACTACTATGAACCAATAAAGTGTTGTTTCGTAATCACATGACTTGTCGTGCGCGCACGGAGCACGCACGCATGCGCGTACGGAGCATGCGCGCATGCGCGTACGGAGCGCGCGCGCATGCGCGTACGGAGCGCGCGCGCTTGCACGTACGGAGCACGTGCGCACGGAGCACGCACGCATGCGCGTATGGAGCATGCGCGCACGGAGCACGCACGACGTACGCATGCGCACACGGAGCACGTATTCGTGTGCGCACCGTCAAAAACCCTAAAAAAAAAAGTAAAAAAAAAAATTAAACTGTTTATAAGTTTATAGAAGACATTAACTATGCTGTTCAACTTTATCCAAATTCAAAAAAAAAAAGAGCTGAGCCATTCCATATTACAGGATACAGTCAATCTATAACTATATACATAGGTAGCTTATTGTAAAATAAATATTTAAAAAATATAATAATACATTCATAAATTAGCATTTAAAAAACCTTTGAAATTCACTGAAAAAACCATAGGTTTCACACACGTTATAGTTAGAAATTAGCATTTAAAAAACCTTGCAAATTCACTTAAAAAACCATAGGTTTCACACATGTTATAGTTAGGAATTAGCATTTAAAAAACCTTGCAAATTCACTGAAAAAAACATAGGTTTCACACATGTTATAGTTAGCTGGACATTTCACTCGTAAAAAACCATTGAAATTCCCCCGTTATAGTTAGTTCAGCTAACTATAACTCGCGCGACCGCAATCCACTGCTGATGACGTCACATATTACATCACTCATGACATGGTCAGTGACATCACTCATGACATCACTGATGACATCTCAAATGACATCACTGATGACATAATCTAGTGAATATGTGTCTTTCTGAAAAATAAATATTTTTTATATATGCATATCCAAAGGTTAATGGAAGAATACATGAGTAAATAAGTGTCTAAATGGATGGTTTTTTTTTTGTAAAATTAATTGTATAAATGACTTATTAACAGTATCTTAGTGAATACAAGTATTAGTGAGTAATGTTTAAATATTTAAATATCTGTATCAGTGTCTCACTTTGTGTATAAGTGGCTGCATGGGTTGGTGAGTAGCTACATGAGTGTGTATATGGGTTATTAGTTCGTTTTTGGAGTATCAGTATGAGTGTGTGTATGGTTCAGTGGGGGATGTTACTTAGCGTATAGATGCATGAATGAGTGACTCACTGTTTGTATGTGTTATGAAGACAGTATGTGAGCAGGACAGTATGGGTGGATCAGTGTGTGTATGGGTGAGTAAGAGAGTGAATGACTGTCTCAATAGTGTCTTTATGAGTAAGTCCATATGTTTTAAACTAGTATATGTGAGTATTGATGTATATAAGTGAGGATATATGAGAGTGAGAGATTGGAAGAGTTCCTGTATAAATAAGTATGTGTTTCTATAAGTGATTGTTTAAGAGGGTAAGTATGTGTACGTTTCTGTAGAAGTAAGTGTAGTGGTGTGTATAGCTGTATATACAAGTAAATGGATGTTTATTTGCATGTGTGAGTATGTGTGTGAGTAACTCTATGTATGAGTGTAGGTGTGTAACAGGATGTATAGGTGTATGAGTACATATGATGACAGTACATGTATGAGTGACTATATAGAAGTGTTGATGAATGAGTGGATGCGTATGTAGATTTTGGAATTACTGAATAGGTTGTTCTAACTGGTATTGGTATCTCTATAGTTTTCAAAACTTTAGTTTGTATTTTTCAATGTGTGTATCAAAGTTTATATTAGTATAAGAGGAGGTCTGCCACTCTTACACAAGGATGATTTCATCAGTGATGTCACTGACCATGTCATGAGTGATGTAATATGTGACGTCATCAGCAGTGGATTGCGGTCGCGCAAGTTATAGTTAGCTGAACTAACTATAACCAGGGAATTTCAATGGTTTTTTACGAGTGAAATGTCCAGCTAACTATAACGTGTGAAACCTATGGTTTTTTTAAGTGAATATATATATATATATATATATATATATATATCTCCTACTGGCGCTCGCTAGTAGGTAGTTATAGTTAGGACCAAGTTTCCATAGGAAGAGCATTTTTTGTTTTGCTTATAACTTTGGCGTTTTTTGTAACTTCATGAAAGTTTCCAAACTAATTCTTTGTTCATATCAGCTCCTATGTTGAAAGTTTGGGGGTGATTCGTCAAGGGGGGGCCGTGAAAAAAAGGGGGTTCCCAAAACGTGTTTTCTCCATGTTAATTTCCATAGGAAACTTTAGACAAGGCTACAGGTCGAACGGGTGAACGGAATTACCCCAAATTTGGCAGGGAGAAGGGTCTTGGTCTAGAAAGCACGCTTTTGTTTATTTGGTGTAAATCTGTTCAGTAGTTTTTGAGAAATATCGTAATTTACAGATATCGATATTTGGGAATTCTGCCATCTGATTGGCTGAGGCGTTACAAGAACGAGCTTGCTCCTTATTGGTTGGGAGCGCTGCGAGCGGTTGCAACTAGGAAGTGTGGCCGCCATTTTGTGATTCTGTTGAAGCGAGTAAAGGGAAAAAAGGGCGGAAAAAGTAGGAAAGAGGAGGGTAGGAGCACTGTAACCTCTGTGGGGTGTTTAGGGTGTGCTATAGAGGGGGTGCGAAGCGAACTACTCATACCTACTGGTCTGAAAGTGCTGGGTACGGAAATTAAGTGAGGTATTGCATAGAGTCTGATGCTGCTAAGGTGAGCTGCTGCGGGAGTCGAGGATGAAAGCGTGAGCCTAAACTGTGTGTCTTATGGTGTGAAGTCATGTGGCCTGGCCGCTGCAGCACACCTGTGAAAGTAGTGTCCGCATGAGTTTATACCTACTAGGACGAACTACTGGTTTGAAAGTCCTGGGGTACAGAAAATATATGAGGTATTGTCTAGAGTCTCATGGTGCTAAGCTGAGGTACTGCCGGAGTCGGGGATGAAAGTGTGAGTCCAAACTGTGTGTCATATGCTGTGAAGTCATGTGCTCTGGCTGCTGTACCACATCTGTAAAGTAGTGTCAGCATGTAGTTCTACCTACTCGGAGGAACTTTTGTTTCGAACATTGTAACTTGTGTATGGTGCTTAGGGGGTGTTATACAGGGAGTGCGAAGGTAAATTTGCGCGCATCAAATCAATACAGTATTTGTAAAGCGGAAACTACTCACCCCTATGGGTCTGAAGGCCCTCGAGGCCGGCGTGGAAATTATGTGAGCTATTAAGTGAGCTATTGCCCAGTGTAACATGCTGCTGAGTTGAGGTGTCCAAAGGTGTCCTTCATAAGTATTTCCAAACCTACCCCAGTCAATGTGCCTAGGTCATTTCCACCACAATGCACAATCATGAGGTCAGGGTGTGGAAGATGCAAAGAGTTTTTAACCAAAGGTAGCAATTGGTGCCACTTCAATCTTCTCTGTGCAAACCATTTAATGTCCACATTTTGCAAACCTAGGTCTAAGTCAGTACGTCTGTGTTCTGCATACCTCTTGCACCAGAAAATATAGCTATGTCCTACGATACACACTAGCATTTTGAAGGTATGGCTGGAAGGTATGGAAAGATGTCTGTAGCTCATGCAGTTCCTTGGTAGGATAAGAGATATGTTTATAGATGGGGAACTACTTTTTTTTGCCCTACAAAATGATACGTGATTGGCAGATGAAAAGCATTCTTTTTTTAAAGTAGGGTGCACATTAGTTTTGTGGAAAAGCATCTTTGTGATTGGTTAAGAAAAAGCAGTTTCAACGTAGAGTACATATCATAGGATAAAATTGGCTCAACTGAACCACAGCTGCTACTTGCGTTTGGAAGGCACTGTTCGAACGTAAAACAATCGTGAACGTTTAACCTGCACGTGCCGTTAAATGTTCGAGAAAGTGCTGCAAAAAAATATCGTTAAGGTTAAAAAAATTGATGAACTTTTAACCTGAACGTGTTGTAGAATGTTCTAGAAAGTGTGTTGATGGAATATGTTGCACTTCTGACTTCTATGTGTTGTTGATTATTAAAAAAACGGTTTATATGGAAAATTAAAAAGAAACCAATAGAGAAGTTTTGAAACCTAAAATAATCAAGGAACTATTCTAATTTTTTCTTAACATGTATTTATGTGTGGATCATCAAAATTATAGATACAACAGCACCAGTAACCGGAAGAAGCAGGGAGTGGGGGGACAGGGGGAGATGGGCAGGATGGCACAAATGCACAATTAAGTACAGCGCAAGTATAGACAAACAATGGCCAAAATGAAACACACCAACAAGGAGTACAAGTCACACAACCCTCCAACATCACACCACTGAACGAGCATAGAAGTGAAAACCACGCTGCATTCATACAGGATGTGTACAAAGGCTGGTCGTTGGTGTTGTGGCATGTCTGCGACCGTGGTCATCATGGACGAGATGCCCAGCACGTGGCACATGGGCGAGTTCACTGTCTTTTACGTTGCCAAACAGCTGCCCCTCCCTCGAGCCCCCACACTTTTGTACTGTGTGCTGTTGTATCTCGTGCACTTGTACGGCACACCATTGTAATGCCTATTCGCGCATGTCCTGCTATATTCCAACTACACTATCACAGTGCCGTTTGGCGGTGGTGCGTGCCACTTTACAACACTGACAGCTGCGGCCCTTGTGGCAGGCCACACTAGAACACAGACACACACTTACCGCACTTCCTGTACACGGACATGTCTGAGACACCCGTTCCCCTTGCCGGATAGGCACACCACTGCGCTGACCTGTGTACGCCGGACCAGCACACGCCGCTTGTGCATGCAGGAGGATGCGTGCATAGCTACATGTCCAGGCTCGCTGCCAACGCTGAGGTGACAGCACAGTGTGATGTTGCAGGGCTCGTGCCTATCATGCTAAGACAATGACCACAGGGACACACTTGCTCAGATGCGGGTTGGGGGGGGCGTTGGCGGTCCTGGAGTTGTTGCGATGAGTCTTGTGGCCCTCATGGGTATCCCTGTATCATGCTCATTGACTCTATGGCACCTGTGGGTGTTTGGTGTGGCTCTTGGCTGTTTTCCCTTTCATAGTGCAGGTAGTCGTGCTGCTTAACACCAGCAGAAAGCAGGTGTAAAATTCCTGGTGCTAACGTGGCATATCGCCGGAATTTGTTTCGCATTGCAGTTGGTGTGAAAGTTGTGATGTGCTTTTTTTCGTGTGCAGAACAATATACGAACTGAGCAGTGTATCTCGTCAAGATCCAGCACCTGACGTACTATTCCCAATCAATATAAATACAATGAGATTTCTTAATTTATTTTGTGTCAGCCACTACCTCAGTGCAATTCGATACAGGATTTTAGTATTTAGAATAAATCGCATAGGTGCACCTTGTGTCTTTTTGCACGGGAACGGCTAGTCTGCATTTCATTATCAGCACTTTAATGGAAGTAAAGTTGAGATAAATCTAACACACTATTCAGAAGTTGATGCAAACTGTAGACATCACCTGTATTCCCGCGATAAGTGCCCCAAAATTTAACACCATAATGGACTCCATCAAATAACAATAATAAGAACAAGAAACAAAAATAATACAAAACAACAAGGCGGAACACTCCTGTGGGGACCATGGATGTCGACAGAGCCTGGAAAATAAAGCACAAAATAAGAACGTGTGTAATAGGCATATCAAAGGAGAGAGCCACAGAGAAGGAAAAGAAAGCCAGAGAGAAAAATAGAGGGAAGTATAGAAAGGGATTGAGAAAGGAAGAAGGAAGAGAGAGCTAGAGAGAAAGAAGGAAGAGAGAGAGAAAGACTGACACTTCCGCCCCTGCGCATCCATGAGCAATTAATTACCTGGTGCCACCGGAGTGTGCAGCAGTGGGCACTCCACGTACCCTTCAAAACTCCGCGCATCCCAGATATGTCGCTGAGTCACGAATGGCAGAGACCACATGAGCTTCTCCGCGGATCTCACAGATGTCGCTGAGTCCTGAGTCATGAATGGCGGAGACCACATCATCTTCTCCATGGCCTGGCAGATCTCAAACATGTCGCTGAGTCAACAATGGCGGAGACCACATCAGCTTCTCCGCGGCCCGGCACATCTCACACATGTCGCGGATTCCTGAGTCATCAATGGCGGAGACCACATCAGATTTTGGTGCCCCTAAGCCTGTGGAATTCAAGTCCGTGCCACGTGGTGGTAGGCCCCTGATGGCCATATGAGCTTCGGGTGGCACTAACCCTGTGCATCTGAAGTCTGCGCCAAGGGGGTGGTAGGCCCCTGACGGCTATACAGATCAGGGCGCGACTTTTCAAAGACTCTTTATGGTTGAGACACGTAGAGCATCCGCCATCTAGTCAGCACCAGCAATAAAGGATGTGACATTGTCGATCTATTATATTTGCGTGGTCACATGGTCTGTGACGCATGTGCCGGATGGGTGTGGTGTGTGCAAACCTGCCCTCAGGGAGTGGCCGTGAGATGTTGAGAACTAGACCACTGACCTGCACACCAACAGCGAGTACGCCTGCGACAGGTAGCTATGTGGGGCCAACGTCGGAACGTAATCTGAGTGGCGTGGCGTACGACGGAACAGGGCAGGGATAGCTACAATGACGCGGATGGCTCGAAGTACTGTCCCTCTGCTAGCCTGGGTGCGTACTGTTCATAATTCACACTACATAAGCATTGAAAAACCATTTTGTGATTCAGTCCGTCAGCTGGCATTTGTCTGAGGCATTTGTGAAAACATATCAGAGTTCTTTCTGTGATAGATACCCCTTTGATGCTGCCTCTCCCCACATCAGCCGGTAACGCACCATCTTCCCACATTTACCATCATATCCCCAACAACCTTCTTGGGCCTGGAAGTGACCCTGTGTGGTTGGACAAAGAAGAATCTTAGTGATTTATAAATTTACATATAAAAAAATTGATTTAAAGAAAAGAACAACATATAAGACTGAAGGGAGTCTGATGCTGTGGTCGCTGCCACGAAGTTGGGGTGACTGCCATTCAGGATTCAGGACACAGTTGCACATGTGGGATTGGCTTGTGTTAAAGAGGGTTAGTGGCACCAGAAGCATTGAAACTGTATGAACCTGTGATGATGCTTGGTGTGGAAGACCGCACTGAGAGCAATTTGTCTTGGCTGTCATGCGGAATCAGGACTCTATCTGAATTGTGAGGCCTGCTGACCGTAGTGTAGGCCAGAGGTAGCGGTGAGCAAGGGCCCACAGCCACGTGCATATGTTGGTGGCCTCACCGGCCTGCGTAGTGCAGGTTCAGTGGCACCATGTGTCGCCGGCCTTCCATATGCAAATACCCCTCACTAATCGAAGGGAGTGTGGTCGCTGTCACGAAGTTCGGGTCACTGACGTTCAGGACACAGTTACACATGTGGGATCGGCTTGTGATGAACAGTGTTAGTTGGCACCACGTGTCCAAAATTCAAATTGCGAGGTCTGCTGCCGCAGTGTAGACTAAGTGTTTGTTTGTACTTGAAAATGAATTTGGTGATTGTACTAAAGCTATAACTGATATAAAAAATGTTCAAGAAGAAAGAATACTAAAAGGATATTATGTAGATTTGAGGCCTGTAGTAATTTGCCTAGTGGACTCTGTAGTTAATGAATGAAGAAATAATTTTCATTGTGAGCCCTACTGAGTGCAGAGTAGGCTTATGATGAAAAGATGAAATATGTATAGAGTACACTGACGAAGTGATGTATTTTCTGAGTACAATCTTGTTGTTAGAAATTAGCATTTAAAATTGGAAATTGTGAGCAGTACTGCCTGCAGTGTAGACTGCTATTCCATGTTAGTTTGCATTTGAAGATTAATTTGCTCATTGTAGTAAAGCTATAACTGATATTAAAAAAAAGTTCTTGAAGCGAGGATACTAAAAGGATAATATGTAGGGTGTAGAACTGTGATAGTTACTTGCCTACTGCAGTCTGTAGTTGCATATGGAACTACCCCTCACTGATCAAAGGGAGTGTGGTGCTGTGGTCGTTGCCACGGACTTGGGGTGACTGCCATTCAGGACTCTGGACACAGTTACACATGTGGGATCGGCTTGTGTTGAACAGGGTTAGTTGGCACCACGTGTCGCCGGTCTTCCACAGTGTAGGCTGGAGGCAGCGGTCAGCAAAGGCCCACAGGCAGGTGACGTTGAGTAGAGCTGCACAGATAAGGAGCATTTGGTCTTCTTAACCCATTCTAGTCTCTTACACAATTTGCATCGCTACTAATCTTGAATTGTGAACCGTGTAACCCCAGTGTAGGGTTGAGGCTGCGGTCAGGATGGGCGCACTGCCACGTGGCATTGAGTTGAGCTGCACAGTTAGTGGCACCTGGAGTACTCAGCGTGTGCGCACCCTGCGATGATACATGGTTCCGGCGGGCCGCACTAAGAGCAATGTGTTTTGTCTAATGAATTCTGCCTTGATGAGGCCATGTGGCGATGACCTATGGTGCAGTGAGTTAGTAGCAACTTAAGCACACAGCGTGTGCGCACCCTGCGATGATGCGTGGTCTGGGCGGGCCGCACTGGGAGCAACATATCTTGCGAACTGGACTGCGACATCTGCAATCGCCACAGCATCTGAATTGTGAGCGCTGCTGTCCGCAGTGTAGATCGAAGGCAGTAGTCGGTACAGACATACGTCTGCGGTGATGTGCCGCTGGGTTCGCAGGGGGCCTGTGTCGTGGAGGCCCGTGTCGTGGAGGCCCACGGTTATGGCGGCAGCCCCGTGCCAGGGTGAGGGCTGCCGCTGTGACAGACTCGTTGGTCTTCTCACAAGTGAACCACGCCTAGGGCCTGGCCTATTTATTCATACTCCTACGCTGGAGTGGCGTACGTTGGAGCACCCCACTCCGCTTCCAGGGGGGACAACACAGCTACATGACCAAGATCTTCCCCACTGCCTGAGGTAACATGGTTGCGTCCACTGTGCACTACACTACAAGTATCAATAATATATCTCCACATGGGAGAGGTTTGTGTTTTGCATAGTGAAGTCTGTGCAGCACATCAGCGTTACACTTGGCATTGTGTGCTTTATTGTTGATGGGTGACTTGTCTCCTTCATATATAGTTGGTTGCCACGTCTCCCAACATTCAGCTATTGTTTGGCTGAGGGGCATGGCGTTATGGGAATGTCCGTTGTCCTGTTTTGCACTGACTCAGTGGTAGTGGGGTGGGTGGTGCGGGGGGGAGGTTCTGGTTGTGGTGGCGCTGGGTGTTGTGGCCTTGTTGGGTGTCGGAGCTACATGATCAGTAGGTCTATCACGTGTTGGTCTTTAGATGTGGCTGTTAGTTGGGTCCAATTCATGGAGTAGATAGTCGACCTCCTTACACCAGTTAAAGGTTGATGTTAATTTGTTACTGCTAACTCGGCTTATTGCCTGCTTTCTGGATCTCATTGCAGATTTGGCTGGTCGTTGAAAATATGGGGAAGTGGTGTTTTTGTGGGTTTTTTTTGCAAGTGAACGCCTTCTTTGCATTTCATTAGCTTTAGTTGTGGCTCTCGTTTGTTGGTGTAAGGTATCGATGGAAGAGTGGTGAGATTTGCAGTTTTCACCAAGTTGAGAATGGGATAATAATTTAAAAACAGAGGAAAAAAAGATAGGTTTAATGAACATTATAATTAGAAATTAACATTTAAAAAACCTTTGAAATTCACTGAAAAAACCATAGGTTTCATGCACGTTATAGTTAGAAATTAGCATTTAAAAAACCTTAGAAATTCACTGAAAAAACCATAGGTTTCAGGCACGTTATGGTTAGAAATTAGCATTTAAAAAAACCTTTGAAATTCACTGAAAAAAACATAGGTTTCAGGGATGTTATTGTTAGTTGGACATTTCCCTAATAGAAAACCATAGAAATTCCCCTGTTATAGTTAGGTGAGCTAACTATAACTCGCGCCCCCCTAATGCACTGCTTATGACGTCACATATTACTTCATTCATGACATGGTCAGTGACATCACTGATCTCTCAAATGACATCACTGATGACATCAGCCACGTCAAAATCTGATGCACCTCATCAGACCCTAATATAACACTTGATACACCCGCTCTAAAATACAGACTATAATTTTCGAAACCATGAACACACCAATACCAGTTAGTACATATCCACTCACTGATTTGTAGGTCTACACACACTACCATTCATTCACCCATACACTCACTCACTCATACATACAGTCAGCCATCAATACAGCAGTATCATATCCAGTCACATATCTATACAGACACTCACACACCGCCTCTCATTCATAGTTATTCACACAACTAGTCAGTAATGGAAATAATCAATCACACTTTCATTTACTCACCTGTACAGTTATACACATACCACGTCACTTATTTAAACATATACTAACACATACTTACACTCTAATACAATAACTAATACAAGGACACACTGATCCATACAGGCATTCTCACAATCACTCACTCTCACATATAGTCATTTATACAGTCTAACACTCATATATACTGCCTTTCACATATTGAGTTACTCCCACATCAATTCACTCACCAAGACACTCATACACACACTCACCCAGCCATACAGACCTTTACAGATACAGACTTGAACACATATACCCAGTGAATTATCCACTCACACATCTATGCACCAGTCACACCCCCCACTCACCCACCCACACAGACACTCAGGCACTCAGACAAGCTCATATAGCTCCTCATTTAGTTGCTAACCAAACCATGGAACTGCTTACACACCAACTGACAACCTAAACTGTGTGAATGTCTGTATCAGTCGCTAACATATGCATTAAGCAAGACACAGTTAATCACTCACTTATACAGTCAGTCACACACCTACTTAATCATCTATCCTGACTCTTATACACCCATTCATTCTTCAATACACCTTGGCATATATATATAAAACATATTTACATTTGATAGAAACACTCATTCACTGGATGATGTCATCATTGATGTCATCAGTGATGTCATTTGAGATGTTATCAGTGATGTCACTGACCATGTCATGAATGATGTAATATGTGACGTCATCAGCAGTGCATTGCGGGGGCTCGAGTTATAGTTAGCTCAACTAACTATAACAGGGGAATTTCTATGGTTTTGTACGAGTGAAATGGCCAGCTAACTATAATACCCCTGAAACCTAGTTTTTTTCTGTGAACTTCAATTTCTTTTTAAATGCCAATTTCTAACTATAATGTGCCTGAAACCTATGGTTTATTCAGTGAAAAAAAAAATATATATATATATATATATTTTAAAGCAAAGGAACCTCGATTCGAAGAGGCACTCCGAGTCAGACCAGTAAGGCAGGCGGTTTCACTTGCATTCCAAAGTTATTAATAAAAGAAATAACTTTGGAATGCAAGTGAAGCCGCCTGCCTTACTGGTCTGACTCGGAGTGCCTCTTCGAATCGAGGTTCCTTTGCTTTAATATATATATATATATATATATATATATATATATATATATAAATTCACTGAAAAAACCATAGGTTTCACACATGTTATAGTTAGCTGGACATTTTACTGATAAAAAACCAATGAAATTCCCCCGTTATAGTTACTGTAGGCAACTATAACTCACGCGACCGTAATCCTCTGCTGATGCTAATACTGTATTTAGACACTTATTTGCCCATGTCTTCTTCCATTAAATTTTAGCTATACATATATTACAAATATTTTTTTTTCATAAAGACACATATGTCATCAGCAGAGGATTACGGTCGCGTGAGTTATAGTTGCCTACAGTAACTATAACGGGGGAATTTCATTGGTTTTTTTATCAGTAAAATGTCCAGCTAACTATAACATGTGTGAAACCTATGGTTTTTTCAGTGAATTTGCAAGGTTTTTTAAATGCTAATTCCTAACTATAACGTGTGTGAAACCTATGGTTTTTTCAGTGAATTTGTACGTTTTTTTAAATGCTAAGTTACTTTACGCCATTTGTGGCGTGCGCGCCCACTTAACGCAGTTCGTTCCGTGCGCGCACGGTGCGCTTCGCGCACCGTGCGCGCACAGTGAGCACGCGGTGCACTTCGCGCACCGCTTGCCCACGTTACGCTAGATGGGCCATGAACGCACGATGCGCTTCGCGCACCGTGCGCACATGGAGGACATATGATGAGCATCGTTGTGACAGGTAAAATATATGTTTTGCATTTAATGTAATAAGCCATGCACAAATGGTGCCCTGGGGGCACCATTTGCAAACGGGGTGGGGAGAATGTGGATATTTTTTTTTATTATTATTTATTACCGTACGCGTACGGTAAGCGTAATCGGCGAAATTTTCGAAAAAATTAAAATTGCCTTTTTTCACTTGGGGGATCGTTGGGGACACCCTCGACATGGCTAAGTGCTTGGGAGTTGTTTAAACAGCCCCTTTATATGTTTTTGCACTTTGTTTTTCAACCCCCTGTCAGAGTGCGAGTGAGAAAATGGCGGCCGCCGCTTCCTGGTTTCGACCGATTTGAATGTTTACTAAGATCTAAGAGCCAATCAGAATCGCGCTCGCGCACGTCACCGTGCGCGTACGGTAAGCGCACCGTAAGCGCACCGTAAGCTGGCTCAGATATATATATTGATTTAAAGGCTATTTTCTCAGAATCTACTGAACAGATTTACACCAAACCTACAAAAGGCACTTCCTTGACCTGAGGACTACCTCTCTGCCAAATTTCAAGTAATTCTGTTCAGCCGTTCGGGCTGTAGCTGTGTCTAAAGGTCCTATGGAAAAATGCGTGGGAAAAACGCGTTTTGGGACCCCCCTTTTATCTCAGCCCCTGCTTGACGAATCCCCCCCGAGACTTTCAGGGTAGGAGCGGAGCGTAGCGCCCCACCTATTTTGAAGAATTCGCGAGGATTCGTCAACCGGCGCCAAAGTTATTCAAAATAGAATGTTGCGGATTTCCTTAGGAAACGTGGTCCTAACTATAACTACCTACTGGCGACCGCCAGTAGGTAATATATATATATATATATATATATATATATATATATATATATATATAAATAGTGCAGTCTCCACACTCTCACGAAGTTTCTGCTTCCACTCGTGAAAAAAGGAGAAACGGACCCTCACGGCTCAGGCAGGAAGATTTTATTTCATTTAACTCCCTCTGCGACGCGTTTCGAGCACTGAGTGCCCTTGATCACACATATATATATATATATATATATATATATTTTCACTGAAAAAACCATAGGTTTCACACACGTTATAGTTACGAATTAGCGTTTAAAAAACCTTGCAAATTCACTTAAAAAACCATAGGTTTCACACATGTTATAGTTAGCTGGACATTTCACTCGTAAAAAACCATTGAAATTCCCCCGTTATAGTTAGTGCAGGCAACTATAACTCACGCGACCGCAATCCTCTGCTGATGACATCAGATATTACATCACTGTATTTAGACACTCATTTACCCATGTCTTCTTCCATTAATCTTTAGCTATACATATATTACAAATATTTATTTTTCATAAAGACACATATGTCATCAGTGATGTAATATCTGACGTCATCAGCAGAGGATTGCGGTCGCGTGAGTTATAGTACAGGGATGTCACTGACCATATCATGAATGATGCAATATGTGACATCAGCAGTGCATTGCGGGCATTGCGGGCGCGCGAGTTATAGTTTGCAGAACTAACTATAACATAGGAATTTCTATGTACGAGTGAAATGGCCAGCTAACTATAACACCCCTGAAACCTATGGTTTTTTCAGTGAATTTCTAAGGTTTTTTAAATGCTAATTTCTAACTAAAACGTCTCTGAAACCTATGGTTTTTTCAGTGAATTTCAACGGTTTTTTAAATGCTAATTTTTAAGTGTGATAGTAGTTATACCTATTTTTTTTGTCCTAATTTTCTACAGTTTAACTGTTTATTTATAAATATTTTATTCATTAAATAACATTATATATTTTTCTGAAAATTGCAACAACAAAAAAAAATTGTTTTTACTTTAATATATTTATATGCTATTTATATTATTTTCTTTAAAAAGCGTACACATCATGGTGGGTGCGCGGATTCTAGCTGCGATTTTAGAAAAGTTGTGAAGGATCCTCGTATGGTGTGCGACGGTTGCGTGTTTTTCAGTTACATCATATACATTTAATATTATGTGATGTGCACGATTGGTATGCGACCAGTCCGCGACTCTTGCCCCCGCGCATTTGCGACACATGCGCATTGCGGTACTGGATGCTTGCACGGTGGCGGGTCCCGCGTGACGTCATATACATGCTGGGGCGCGCTGGGTGCGCGACTCCCGCAAAAAAAGTGGTTCCAAAATGATACGTATGTGTCTTTAATATACATATTAGGGCAAGAGATTTTCTAAGATATTCATAAAAATAATATATTTGTACTTAAATTATATTTTGCGAAGTCTGGTGCGTGCATTGTGAGCGCAAAGAACTAGATCAGCAGAGCTGCTGTAGAGCCAGAGAAACCAGGTCAGCGGAGCCGTTGAAGAGCCAGAGAACCAGGTCCGCAGAGCTGCTCTAGAGCCTAAGAAGCAGGTCAGCAGAGCTGCTCTAGAGCCAGAGGCCCAGGTCAGCAGAGCTGCTGTAGAGCCAGAGAAACCAGGTCAGCAGAGCTGCTTTAGAGAGAGAGAACCAGGTCAGCAGAACTACTATAGAGCCAGAGAACCAGGTCTGCAGAGCTGCTCTAGAGCCAGAGAACCAGGTCAGCAGAGCTGCTTTAGAGCCAGAGAACCAGGTCAACAGAGCTGCTCTAGAGGGCGTGGTTTAGTGCCGGCGAAGATGGCCGCCTGAACCTAGCGCTCCGCCCAGGGAGAACGTAGACCACCCGAAATCCGCCCAACATCCTGCAGAGAGGACGGTACCCTGCCCTGCACCCCTCACCACTGGGGGAAGGTTCCGGCACGGACTCCGGTCGCCGCGAGATGCTGGAGCGGTGGCGCTGCGCCTACGCGGAAGGAGCGGTGACAGCCGACAAGGCCGCGCACGGGCCGGGGAAGGCGCGCGGCTGACCCCGTGTGTCCCTCCTGCCGGGAGCTCGCTGAGGCGGCACCTGGTTCCTCCTGTGATCTGCTCACCTCCGGCCTGTGGCACTGGCGATCTTCAGTAAAGCCGACACCAGAGAAGTGATCGGGGGACGAGCGCTGCCAGGAGTCCAGTCCCGAGCGGCGTGACTGCTCCACTGACGCAGGAGTACTGGCAGTATTTGGGCTGAAGGCGGTGGGCCTATCTTCACATTGGAAACGCACAGAAGATACAGGCTGCAGGGGTGAAGGCACAGAGTGGAGGAGCCATTTTATTCGTCCTGTGGACAAGGTATAGCGTGCCCCAGCCCTGTGCACACTGGTAAGGTGCTGAATGAGTGCTTCATAGCGTGCAGTCTGATCTTCTGATGAGCCCAGTCCGCGGATCGGCGGACGGTGGGTGCGGAGGTGGAAGGTGTGCCCAATGTGGAGTGCAGGATTTGTCAGGCGGTGGAGCTGGCGTTGGGGCGCGGGCGCTGTGACCAGTGGAGGCACTTGATACTGCCAACGCCTTGGGTAGACAGAGCTAACGGCCCCTTGACTGATTGTAGGGCGGGAGCGGCCTGGGGGGGCGGACGCACGCAGCGCCTTCTTCTGGGGCAGGCACCCGATGGGACCCAGGGACAAAGATTGTGATTGGCCTTAACTGGTGTGCTTGGAGGAGACTGCATTCTAAGGCAGCATCTAGCCTGTGTGACCCGGAACAGACCGACGCCGGCGGGGCGCCAGTGTGGGGGGTGAGTCACAGCCCTAGCCCTAATGCAAACCCGGCGGCAGCTGAAGCGAGGGCACAGGACTCGCAATGACCCTGGGGCTGACAGGCTGTGATCTGCATATATTGAGTACGTTCTCGCTGGCCCTGGTTGGCGTATACAGCCCGCACGACAAACGAGCAGGATATTTTATCCCCTACTGTTGAACCCCCTGGAATTGGGTCTGTCACGCCCTTCCTTCTTAGGGTGGGGAGTGTGACACGGGCAGCACAAGCCCGCACCATTGTTCAGGCTCGAACTCTGTTGCAACGATGAAATAGTGCACCCGTTGGACCGGCTGGGCACGGCTGCTCACACAATGAAACCCAAAACCAGCGCAGCGGTCCAGACCAATAAACTTGATAAATATGCAGTCCCCAAACACACTGCCGCTGAGGAGGGCGCTCAAGCTGGAAAGGCTGGAGAGAATGAACCATCCCTCACCTCCATCATGGCGGCCATCCAGGTGCTAGGTGCCACACTTGAGACTAAAATTGACAAAGTCTCCATTGAGATGAACCTGTTATGGACTGACATGAACAAGACCTCGGACAGAGTTAAAGTCACCGAAACCAACGTGCAGGAACTCCAGGTCTCCACAAAGAGGCTTGAGAAGCGGGTGCAACAACTGGTACACCAGCACCGGCAAATGGCGCTCAGGCTCGAGGATCAGGAGGGAAGGGCCAGACAAAACAACATCCGCGTAGTTGGGGTCCCGGAGGACGCGGAGGGGCCCAGCATGGACCTCTTTCTGGAGGACTTAATCCTAAACCACCTCAAACCAAAGCTTATCTCCTCCTTATTTACAATCGAACGAGCACACCGGGCCCCAATCCCCAAGCCCAAACAGGGAGCAGCACCCAGGACCATAATCGCTAGAATTCTCAACTATAGGGACCGAGACGCGATCCTGCAGGCAGCCCGTGCGCAAGGAGAACTTCTCTACGAGAATGTGACAGTAAGATTCTTTCCCGACTTCACGCTCAAGGTTCAGCAGGAACGGCGCTCCTTCGGGGTCAAGCGAGAGCTCCTACAACGCGGGATTAAATACATGATGTTCTTCCCAGCAAGACTCAGTCATAACGGACGGCAAGTCCCTTTTCTTCACAGCCCCCTCGGAAGCGCAAGACTGGTTGGATCGGGTGGCTACCCGGAGGTCGCCGGCAGCTGTGGGCGGTGACTGGAGAGACGCCGGTGTCCGATCGCCGGGGACGGCGAATGGGAGATCTGGTGTTGACAAACAGAGTCAGCGCTCCTGGAGGCCAAGGTCCAGTAGCCCGGGGAGGAGTATGGCTCAAAGAGACTGACCGTGATGAACTCTGTCCTCTTGCTCCAGTGGCGCAGCTCCAGTAAACCGGAACATATACGATTCTTTTCAGGGGTTGCATTATATTGGTAATGTAAGAGCACATCTATTGGACACCTGGTTTATTGTTTCTCTCTGAGCTGGTATAGGGGTGGGGGCATTTCCTGGGCTGCCGGAGTCGTTGCTAGCGCACTTTTCCCCCGTCAATTGTTTGAGTATTCTTGGGACGATAGGCACTCTGCTAGTTGGGGATGTGGGCAGTTTCAAACCTACGTGGCAGGGTAGCAGGGAGGGGGGGGGATCGGTTTGGGAAGATGACTACTATTGTTAGTCAATTTAATTGTTCCTATTGTTACAGGGGGAGGGGGGTGGTTCTGAGGGTGGATTTTTGGTCATGCGAAAATTGGCCTCACACGCTCTGGTTGTATTGCATCACGTACGGGCATGGCAATGCCTGGATGATTTTTGGCAGGGTTTATGAAGTGGGATAGAAGTTTGAAACTCATCGGTTGGAACGTCAATGGGCTTGGGGATAAGGTCAAACGAAGCATAGTGCTTCAATACATAAAGCGTCAATCCCCTGACGTTGCATTGCTCCAAGAGACCCACCTAATTGGTAACTCCTGTAAGGCTTTAAACAGGTGGGGCTATACAATGGTATCGCATGCTGGCTTCACTTCCGGTTTCCGTGGAGTGGGTATCCTTTTTAGACGCTCATTCCCATTCAGTATCACACACACATGGGACGATCCACTTGGGAGATTCGCCGGGGTCTCGGGGCAGTAGGAAGGGCAAACCCTAACGCTACTGGCAGTGTATATCCCACCAGGTCTTCAACCTCAATCATACAAAGACTTAGGGACACTCTTGCTCTCCCTCCCGGAGGGACACCTCATCCTGGGTGGGGATTTTAATGCGGTTATATTAGACCGCCATCCGCCCCGAGACATCAACCCCGGCCATGCATGGCTTACCACTCTCACGGAAGCATTCGGCCTCACTAACCTATGGAGATTGCGCCATCCACACCTTCAACAGTACACCTTCTTTTCGGGGTCCCAAAACACGTTCTCTAGGATAGACTATATCCTTATGCCCATACAATACAACACTACTATACAAGAAATTGGGCATCTGGCGAGGGGTATATCGGACCATTCCCCACTATGGGTACACCTCACGATTGGGGAGAAGAGGGTGGGGCGTGTAGCGCCCATCAACCCATGGTATCTCCGCAGTCCAGAAGTCAAAGACACGCTAACCCAAAACATCGAGCAGTATTTTCAGGATAATGATGGTACAGTAAATGCCCCTTCCACCCTTTGGGAAGCGTTCAAAACAGTGATCACGGGCAACGCCCTCTCGGCCATAGCTGGGCTACGAAAAGAAAACGCCAAGCAGATGGTCTCATGTGAGCGCGACTTGACTCGAAGAAGAGGCACAAGAAGGAGGTGACAAGACCACTCTCCACAGATTGCAGCTCAAAGAAGCCGAATACAGAGCGTTAGCAACAGTGGCGGCCAAAACCCTAGCTAGAGATAAGGATGGTCGCTTGTACGATCAAGCGAACAAAGCAGGCAAATTGATTGCCTGGTTGGACAAAAAGGAAAGGGCAAACAGATTGGTCCCAGAGCTTAAGAGTGCTATAGGTGATATTTTAACAGAACCCAATGATATAGTATAGGAGTTCGCCACCCACTTTGCTCAAGTGTACCGAAGCAGCTCGGCTCTCCCAGAAGAGGACTCCATAGCCCTCATGGCAGATATTTAACTGCCCTCCCTTTCTGCCTCGGAAGCAGAGGTGTTGGAAAGTCCTCTCACTGCCGATGAGATAGCCACGGCGATCAGAGCATTAAAACCAGGGAAAGCTCTGGGCCGTAATGGCCTGCCAATCAAGCTTTATAAGCTTAGACCAGACAAATTGGCCCCTTATTTAAAAAGCATGTTTGAAGACAGCAGGGATATGGGCAAACTTCCACAAGACCAGCGTATCGCCATGTTGGTGGCTATTCCCAAAGAAGGGAAATCTAAACAGGATTGTACCTCATACCTCCCTACTCAATGCTGAGCCAAAAATCCTGGCGAAGTTGTTGGCACTTCGGCTGCGGCGAGTGATCACCACGCTAGTCCATCCCGACCAATCGGGCTTCATGCCGCACAGGAATACCGCGCTTAATCTTCGAAGACTTCACGGGGTTCTGGGGCGACAAGCCTCCATTCAGGAAGACGCCATTGTGGTATCATTGGACGCAACAATGGCTTTCGACACTCTCGAGTGGGCGTACCCAATTGTAGTGCTGCAAAGGCTAGGCTTCAGGCCCAACTTCATAGGATGGGTGCGGCTCCTCTATAGCGAACCACTGGCACAAGTGGTAGTCAATAACAAAATATCATCCGCCTTTACCCTTGAAAGAGGGATACGACAGGGGTGCCCCCTCTCGCCATTGCTTTTTGCACTTTCCCTTGAGCCTCTAGCAGCCTGGATATGGAGAAATGCATCCATCAGGGGACTTAGGTGGGCAGCTGACTGGGAGGATCGTATCTCCTTATATGCAGACGACATCCTCCTTTATCTGGCTTCCCCCAGAAATCGTTGACAGTGGTCCTTGATATTTTCACAAGCTTTGGAAGAAACTCTGGCTATGGAATCAACTGGAGCAAATCACAGATCTATGTCCTGCACGGTAACCCTCCCGGGGTCCCGAACGGTTGCCAATTCAGATAGCAAAAGAAGGATTCACTTATTTGGGTATCTTCATTTCCCCGGATCCCAAACTCCGTTATAATCGCAACCTCCTCCCACCTTTACAGAGGTTCAAGAGGGACACTGTTGCTTGGAAGTCGCTTCCGCTATCTTTGCTGGGTTGGGCGGCGCTCTTTAAAATAATGGCACTGCCTCGTTTCCTTTATGCCCTTCAAAATTTCCCAGACCCAGTGCCGCAAAAATATTTTAAAGACATCGAATCCACTTAGAGAGCCCTACTCTGGGACGGTAAACCGTGTATATCACTCCAGAAATTGACACTTGGCTGGTATGATGAAGGTATTGCACTTCCAGATATCAGCAAATATTATTGGGCAGCTCACCTTGCAACTATAAACCAGGGTGTTTACCGGGGGCACGAGGACCCGGGATACAAGATGGACAGGTGAATGCTCCCGGGTGGTAGCTACACAAGGGTATTATACACAAGACCAAACAAATTCCCTCTTACAGGTCCCACACAGCTCTCGGTACAAATCTGGCACACGGCAAACCGTGCTTTAGGGTGGGGAAACAGACTTACACTTGCCACCCCACTAAGGGACTCGGAAGCCTTGGGCACACTGGGACACTCTAAGGGGTTTGATAAATGGGACCTAATCGGAATCTCACAGATAGGGGACCTTTGGGGACGTAATGGGATGATCACCTTTGACTCTCTACAACAGACACATGAGTTAACTGACTCAGAGTATTTCCGATGCGTACAGGTCAGACACTCCCTCCAGACTAACATACCGGTTGGCTCCGACCTACCAGAGTCCTCCCAACTTGAGGATAGACTGCTGGACGGTCACTTATCAGAGAAAGCTATCTCTCTCACATACAATAAACTTATACGCAATACCCCAGATCCTCTAAAGACATTAAGGCAGAAGTGGGGGCGGGACGGCCTGGAATTAGATGACGAAGAGTGGCAGGAGGCGCTCTCCTCGCCGAAGGAGGTGGCCATCTCAGCAAAACTTAGGCTGGTTCAGATAAAAATCCTAGATCGTATATATCTCACTGGTCCCAGACTGGTTATCATGGGTAGAAGTGAAGAGGGGCTGTGTAGAAGAAACTGTGGTCAGGAGGGATCCTTCCTCCATATTATTTGGGAGTGTCCGTTGATACATGCATATTGGACGGAGGTACATAACTGTATGAGTGATGTTTGGGGGGTTGAACTGAGGCTTGAAGCCAAAAGGTGTCTTTTAAATGTATGGGAACAGACCGATCTCAACACTACAGGTAAAATGTGGTCAACACTTGGACAGATGGTGGCTAAGCGGAACATCGCTCACTTATGGTGAGCAATGACACCACCGACGCGTGCCTCGTGGAAAACCGATATGGACTGGTGCATGATAAGAGAAAAAACTGTGTATGTATCACGTGGCTGTCCCCGAAAATGGATAGCACTCTGGACAAGATGGAATGACTACCGTGGCAACATTTGTGAACCCCCGTATGTGGCCCCCCTAGACGAACCATTGACTCTATGATATGTGTCTCTATTGTCCTAACATTCTTTCCCACAGATCTAATGATCGAAACAACCTGTTGCTGGAGTGGATGTACTGCATATGTATTTCATGACATGATTGTATGCATTGACTGATCTATTCGTTCGTTAATAAAAAAAAGATGTATTAAAAAAAAAAACAGAGCTGCTCTAGAGGCAGAGAACCAGGTCAGCAGAAGAACTGCTCTAGAGCCAGAGAACCAGGTCAGCAGAGCTGCTTTAGAGGGAGAGAACCAGGTCAGCAGAGCTGCTTTAGAGGGAGAGAACCAGGTCAGCAGAGCTGCTTTAGAGGGAGAGAACCAGGTCAGCAGAGCTGCTTTAGAGCCAGAGAACCAGGTCAGCAGAGCTGCTCTAGAGCCAGAGTACCAGGTCAGCAGAGCTGCCCTAGAGGCAGAGAACCAGGTCAGCAGAGCTGCTTTAGAGCCAGAGAACCAGGTCAGCAGAGCTGCTTTAGAGCCAGAGTACCAGGTCAGCAGAGCTGCTCTAGAGCCTTAGAAACCAGGTCAGTAGAGCTGCTTTAGAGCGAGAGAACCATGTCAGCAGAGCTGCTTTAGATTGAGTGAACCAGGTCAGCAGAGCTGCTTTAGAGCCAAGGGACCAGGTCAGCAGAGCTGCTCTAGAGCCAGAGAACCAGGTCAGCAGAACTGCTTTAGAGCCAGAGAACCAGGTCAGCAGATCGGTTGTAGAGCCAGAGAGTCAGGTCAGCAGAGCTGCCCTAGAGCCAGAGAACCAGGTCAGCAGAGCTGCTTTAGAGCCTGAGAACCAGGTCAGCAGAGCTGCTTTAGAGCCTGAGAACCAGGTCAGCAGAGCTGCTTTAGAGCCTGAGAACCAGGTCAGCAGAGCTGCTCTAGAGCCTTAGAAACCAGGTCAGTAGAGCTGCTTTAGAGCGAGAGAACCAGGTCAGCAGAGCTGCTTTAGATTGATCGAACCAGGTCAGCAGAGCTGCTTTAGAGCCAAGGGACCAGGTCAGCAGAGCTGCTCTAGAGCCAGAGAACCAGGTCAGCAGAGCTGCTTTAGAGCCAGAGAACCAGGTCAGCAGATCTGTTGTAGAGCCAGAGAGTCAGGTCAGCAGAGCTGCTTTAGAGGCAGAGAACCAGGCCAGCAGAGCTGCTCTAGCTGACACTGATACTGACTGACTGACACAGACTGACACTGACTACTCTCTACTACTCACACTCTACTACTCTCTCTCTCTACTACTCTCTCTCTCTACTACTCTCTCTCTCTCTCTACTACTCTCTCTCTCTCTACTACTCTCTCTCTACTACTCTCTCTCTACTACTCACTCTCTACTACTCACTCTCTACAACTCTTCTACTCTCTACTACTCACTCTCTACTACTCACTTTCTACTACTCACTCTATTTACTCTACTACTCTCTCTCTGTACTACTCACTCTCTACTAACTCTCTACTACTCACTCTCTACGTCTTCTAATCATTCTCTACTACTCACTCTCTACTACTCACTCTGGACTACTCTCTACTACTCTGCTACTCACTCTCTACTACTCACTCTGGACTACTCTCTACTACTCTGCTACTCACTCTCTACTACTCTCTACTATTCACTCTCTACTACTCTCTACCACTCACTCTACTACTCACTCTCTACTACTCTACTACTCTCTCTACTACTCACTCTCTACTTCTCTCTACCACTCACTCTCTACTACTCTCGCTCTACTATTCTCTCTACAACTCTCTACTACTCACTCTCTACCACTCACTCTCCACTACTCTCTACTACTCACTCTCCACTACTCGCTCTCTACTACTCGCTCTCAACTACTCACTCTCTACTACTCACTCTACTACTCTCTCTACTACTCACTCTCTACTCCTCTACTTCTCTCTACCACTCACTCTCTACTACTCTCGCTCTGCTATTCTCTCTACTACTCTCTACTACTCACTCTCTACTACTCTCTACCACTCACTCTACTACTCGCTCTCTACTACTCACTCTCCACTACTCTCTACTACTCACTCTCCACTCCTCCATCTCTACTACTCGCTCTCAACTACTCTCTCTACTACTCACTCTACTACTCTCTCTACTACTCACTCTCTACTACTACTCTCTCTACTACTCTCTACTACTCTGCTACTCTCTACTACTCTCTTCTACTCACCTCTTCTACTCACTCTCTATTACTCTCTACTACTCTCCACTACTCACTCTCCACTACTCACTCTCCACTACTCACTCTCCACTACTCACTCTCCACTACTCACTCTCTACTACTCGCTCTCAACTACTCTACTACTCTCTATTTCTCACTCTACTTCTCTCTACTACTCACTCTCTACTACTCACTCTCTACAACTCTCTACTCACTCTCTACTACTCTACTACTCTACTACTCGCTCTCTACTACTCTCTCTCTATCTACTACTCTCTACTACTCTCTCTACTACTCCCTCTCCACTACTCACTCTACTACTCACTCTCTACTCACTCTCTACTACTCCCTATACAACTCACTCTCTACTACTCTCTACTACTCTCTCTACAACTCACTCTACTACTCACTCTCTACTACTCACTCTCTACTACTCACTCTACTACTCGCTCTCTACTATCTACTACTCACTCTCTACTACTCACTCTACTACTCACTCTCTACTACTCACTCTCTACTACTCTCTCTACTACTCACTCTTTACTACTCTCTCTACTACTCACTCTCTACAACTCTCTACTACTCACTCTCTACTACTCACTCTCTACTACTCACTCTCTACTACTCAGTTTCTACTACTCGCTCTCTACTACTCGCTCTCTACTACTCGCTCTCTACTACTCGCTCTCTACTACTCGCTCTCTACTACTCGCTCTCTACTACTCGCTCTCTACTACTCGCTCTCTACTACTCGCTCTCTACTACTCTCTCTATCTACTACTCACTGTACTACTCTCTCTACAACTCACTCTACTACTCTCTACTACTCACTCTCTACTACTCGCTCTCTGCTACTCACTCTCTGCTACTCTCTCTGCTACTCTCTCTCTACTACTCACTCTCTACTCTCTACCTCTCTCTACTACTCTCTACCTTTCTCTACTACTCTCTACCTCTCTACTACTCTCTACACCTCTACCTCTCTACACCTCTACCTCGCTACACCTCTACCTCGCTACACCTCTACCTCGCTACACCTCTACCTCGCTACACCTCTACCTCGCTACACCTCTACCTCGCTACACCTCTACCTCGCTACACCTCTACCTCGCTACACCTCTACCTCGCTACACCTCTACCTCGCTACACCTCTACCTCTACACCTCTACCTCTACATGCGCGCATATGCACATATATATATACACGCATATATATGCATATGCATTTATATGTGTGTGTATATATATATATACATATAAACATATATATAATCTGCATTTCTATATAAATACAAATATAAATGCATGCATACATATACATATTCATATATGCATACATATGCATGTTATGTACATGAAAGTTTGAAAAACACTAATAAAAGAAAAGCTAAAAAGCCACCTAATTACAAACAGAATTGCTTTAACTTAAACGAGGGCTCGACCTATAGCATTTTCAATGCTTGTTTAATTTGGTTCCATCAAGAAGGCAATCAGATGTGTCACATATTTGCCATAAATTCTGAATGTTAGCACTATAGTTGCTCATTAGATCACTGTAGTAAAGCTACTGCTCACCAGGGAAGTCTGCTGCTGGTATTAAAAGCGCACGTTTCATTCTGCATGTCAGAATTTTTTAATGAAATAAAAGAGGATTTGAGAAATCAAAATGTGCCCTAATTTTTCTTTCTGCAGCACTAATCATAATTTCTATAGCAAAATGAACCCCTTCATTTTGTTCCTTTGTAAATTAAATGTTTTAAGTGTTACCACTTTATTCCGATCAAGATGGCTTCAGGTTTGCCATACTTTTGTCATAAGTAAGACTGTTAGCGCACTAGTTGTTCTTTAGAACACTCTGGGCCATTCTGTCATTGGGCTATACTTGGGCTACATCTGGGTGATATTTGGGTTCTTTTGTCTCTGGTTGCCATCTTGGGAGACTTATTTGTTCTGAAGTTTCCTAATTTCCTCATTTACTACAGTCTCCTCAGTAGGAAATATTTTCAGTTTTTTACTTTGATTCCATCAAGAAGGCATTCAGATATGTCACACATTTGCCATAAAGTTGGAACGTTAGCACTCTAGTTGCTTATTAGATCACTGTAGTAAAGCTACTGCTCACCAGGGAAGTCTGGTGCTGGTATTGAAAGTGCATGCTTCAGTCTGCATGTCAGACTTTTTTATTGAAATAGAAGAGGATTTGAGAAGTCACCCAAAAGGTGCCCTAATTTTTCTTTTTTCAGCACTAATCAATTTCTATGGCAAAATGAACCCCCTCATTGTGTTCCTTTTAAATTAAACTACTCACTCTCGACTACTCACTCTCTACTACTCACTCTACTTCTCTCTACCACTCACTCTCTACTACTCACCCTACTCCTCTCTCTCTACTACTCTCTCTCTACTACCCCCTCTCTACTACTACTCTCTACTACTACTCTCTACTACTACTCTCTACTACTCACTCTCTACTACTCACTCTCTACTACTCACTCTCTACTACTCACCATTCTACTACTCACTCTCTACTAATCGCTCTCTACTGCTCACTCTCCACTACTCGCTCTCTACTACTCTCTACTACTCACTCCTCTCTACTACTCTCTCTACTACTCTCTGTACTACTCACTCTACTACTCTCTATCACTCACTCTCTATTACTCACTCTCTACTACTCACTCTCTACTACTCTCTACTACTACTCTCTACTACTACTACTACTCACTCCACTACTCACTCTCCACTACTAACTCTCCACTACTCGCTCTCTACTACTCACTCCTCTCTACTACTCCCTCTCCTACTCTCTACTACTCACTCTCTACTACTCACTCTCTACTACTCACTCTCTAATACTCACTCTCTAATACTCACTCTCTAATACTCACTCTCTAATACTCATTACCTACTACTCACTACTACTCTCTACTACTCACTCTCCACTACTCTCTACTACTACTCACTCTCCACTACTCACTCTCCACTACTCACTCTCCACTACTCACTCTCCACTACTCACTCTCTATTACTCTACTACTCACTCTCTACTACACACTCTACTACTTGCTCTCTACTACTCTCTACTACTCTCTACTACTCCCTACTACTCCCTATTACTCACTCTCTACTACTCACTCCTACTCACTCTACTACTCTCTCTCTACTACTCTACTACTCACTCTCTACTACTCTACTACTCACTCTCTACTACTCAGTATTACTACTCTCTCTACTACTCTCTCTACTACTCTCTCTCTATTACTCTCTCTCTATACTACTCTCTCTCTGATTCTCACTCTCTACTAATCACTCTCTACTACTCACTCTTTAATACTCTCTACTACTCACTCTCTAATACTCTCTACTACTCACTCTACTACTCACTCTCTGCTGCTCTCTGCTACTCACTCTACTACTCTCTACTACTCCCTCACTCTCTACTACTCACTACTACTCTACTACTCACTCTCTGCTACTCTCTACTACTCTCTACTACTCACTCTCTACTCTATTACTCATCTTCTACTCTCTACCTCCCTCTTTACCTCTACACCTCTCTACCTCCCTCTACACGCACACGTGTGCACATATATATGCATATGCATTTATATATATGTATATATATATATATATACATTCATATATAAACATGTATATAATCTGCATATCTATATAAATACAAATATAAATGCATGCATACATATTCATATGCATACATACGCATGTTATGTACATGAAAGTTTGAAAAACACTAATAGAAGCAAAGCTAAAAAGCCACCTAATTACAAACAGAATTGCTTTAACTTAAACGAGGGCTCGACCTATTGCATTTTCAATGCTTGTTTACTTTGGTTCCATCAAGAAGGTATTCAGATGTGTCACACATTTGACATAAATTCAGAATGTTAGCACTCTAGTTGCTCATCACTGTAGTAAAGCTACTGCTCACCAGGGAAGTCTGCTGTTGGTATTGAAAGTGCATGTTTCAGACTGCATGTCAGGATTTTTTAATGAAATAGAAGAGGATTTGAGAAGTCACTCAAAATGTGCCCTAATTTTTCTTTCTGCAGCACTAATCATACTTTCTATGGCAAAATGAACCCCCTCATTTTGTTCCTTTTTAAATTAAATGTTTTAAGAGTTACCAATTTATTCCAATCAAGATGGCTTTTGGTGTGCCATATGTTTGTCATAAGTAGGACTGTTAGCGCTCTAGTTGTTCTTTAGAACACTCTGGGAGGCTGCAGTAGCACACAAAGGAATCAACTGACAGTCTCTGCCCTTGTTGGGTGTACATGTTTTACTGAGAATGGCAGACTTCATTCTCACATGACTGAGAAAGATAATGTGAATTTACAGAAAATATGCTCTCAGGTTAGCTTATAGATCACCTTCCAAACCTCTGTGGGAAAAGCATTAGAAAATTGTTTTCTCTCAAACATGATTCATGATATCCCAGCAGAAGGCTTTTTCACATGGTAAAATCACCTTAGAACACACCACAATTCCAAAAATGAGTATGGTACCATCAACAAATGATTTATAATGTAACTAAAGTCTTAAAACCTTGTATTAACTGCAATGCTTTTTAATGAGGTGCTATCATGTATATTGGTCCCAAGATAGCTGCCAACACTTCTTGGATGAAGTGCTGACAGCCAATCAGATTTCACGATGAGATGTGTGGTCAGGCTCCGCCCAGATATATCTATGATTTTGCTTTTCTCAGCAACTACTGAACGGATTTACACCATTTAACCAAAAGGCACGAGTGTGAACCGAGGGCTACCTCTTTGCCAAATTTTGTGTTCTTCCGTTCAGCAGTTCGGGCTGCAGCTGCGATTAACGGTTCTATGGAAAATTGCATGGGGAAAACACGTTTTGGGACCCCCCTTTTTTCTCGGCCCCCGCTTGTCGAATCACCCTGAGACTTTCAGGATAGGAGCGGACCGGAGCGCCCCACCAGTTTTGAAAAGTTTCCAAAGATTCGTCAACCGACGCCAAAGTAATTCCAAATAGAATGTTGTGGATTTCCTATGGATATTAGGTCCTAACTATAGCTACCTATTGGCGAACGCCAGTAGGTAATATATATATATATATATATATATATATATATATATATATATATATATATATATATATATATATATATATATATATATATATATATATATATATATTTTAACTTCAAAGGACCACCGTTTTGAAGACGCACTCACAAGCGGCACTATTACGGCACCCAGCGCTTCCTTTATTCAATAATTATACATCGCCTTACGCGTTTCAGAGCATGTCGGCTCCTTGGTCACAGGCATTTCAACAAGGAAGGGCAAAACAGTCAAAGGAGGCGTTGCTCAGCATGCACTTTTGTAACGCCCTCCATTAGGCAGCAGGTGTTGATAGCTTGTATGGCATGCTGGTACTTGTGGTTAAAGTCCGTTCCTGTAGTAGGTTACGTTCCTCCTTGGCAGCATTAATTACTTGTAGTAAGTTTTCGCCGTTCCATGGCATTGTTTGAAATTGTCACAGCCCTCCAGTGGGCTTTGAATTAAGAAAGCGCCGCATTACGGGATTAGCCTTCCGCCGCTCAAGCCAAGGGAGACTGCCAGATTCTGTGTCTCCAAGGTCCCCTTAATTTTCCACGGGGCGGTGCAGTCTTCGCGGCTCGGTCTGCCGCATGCAATATTTTAACTTCAAAGGACCACCGTTTTGAAGACGCACTCACAAGCGGCACTATTACGGCACCCAGCGCTTCCTTTATTCAATAATTATACATCGCCTTACGCGTTTCAGAGCATGTCGGCTCCTTGGTCACAGGCATTTCAACAAGGAAGGGCAAAACAGTCAAAGGAGGCGTTGCTCAGCATGCACTTTTGTAACGCCCTCCATTAGGCAGCAGGTGTTGATAGCTTGTATGGCATGCTGGTACTTGTGGTTAAAGTCCGTTCCTGTAGTAGGTTACGTTCCTCCTTGGCAGCATTAATTACTTGTAGTAAGTTTTCGCCGTTCCATGGCATTGTTTGAAATTGTCACAGCCCTCCAGTGGGCTTTGAATTAAGAAAGCGCCGCATTACGGGATTAGCCTTCCGCCGCTCAAGCCAAGGGAGACTGCCAGATTCTGTGTCTCCAAGGTCCCCTTAATTTTCCACGGGGCGGTGCAGTCTTCGCGGCTCGGTCTGCCGCATGCAATATTTTAACTTCAAAGGACCACCGTTTTGAAGACGCACTCACAAGCGGCACTATTACGGCACCCAGCGCTTCCTTTATTCAATAATTATACATCGCCTTACGCGTTTCAGAGCATGTCGGCTCCTTGGTCACAGGCATTTCAACAAGGAAGGGCAAAACAGTCAAAGGAGGCGTTGCTCAGCATGCACTTTTGTAACGCCCTCCATTAGGCAGCAGGTGTTGATAGCTTGTATGGCATGCTGGTACTTGTGGTTAAAGTCCGTTCCTGTAGTAGGTTACGTTATATATATATATATTCACTCCAAAAAGACAAAGGTTAAAGGGACGCTATAGTAAGACTGACTTTTTGCTCGTACAAAACCATAGAAATTCAGCAGTATAGTTACCTGCGCTAAATATAACGTACACATCCACAATGCAATGCTTATGACCTGACATATTACATCACTCATGACATGGTCAGTGACCTCACTGATGACCTCTTCCACAATACTGCTCACATACCCACTCACACGTCTACACAACCTTACACACTCACTAACACACATATAACCACTCCCATGCCCACTTACTGTTCTACAGAGCCACTCACACACAGCCACTCACGTACCCATACACCTACTCACACAGCCACTCACTCACCCATACAGCCTCTAAACAGAGCCACTCACACACCCACATAACCACTTACTTATCTACTAACCCATCCATACAAGAACTCCCATGTCTACTCACTCACCCATACGGCAACTTGATAGTCATTCTCTAATACAGCCACTCCCTCCCAGTTATATCAAACAGCCAGTCACTCACCCACACAACTCGTCACTCACCCATACAGCCACTCGCACAGCTACTCACACCCACTTTTTCAACCCTACAGCCACTCACACATCCACTCACACACTCATACAGCCACTTAGACACCCACTCACACATGAATACACAGTCACAAAGCTACTCACATAATATATGTTAAATTGAATCAATCTCTTCAGTGGCCTTGTGTGTATGTAGCTTTGCCAAAGTGATTGATGCTCAAGCGTCTTTAACAGATTACTTTATAATGTGGAACTGCAGAGAATGTATACTTGGATGATCTGTACTTTACATAGGTAAGTGCTTCTTTGTTTGGTGGAGATGCGATCGTATTCCTAGGCATCAATACCCCATCTCCAAAATCTTCAGGAAACCCGCTTAGGAGGGCCTTTTAGTAAGCTGTCCATCATCCTGAGCAAAGGGTGGGAAAATGTTAAATACTGTTAATTTATATTGGAGGGAAGAAACGCTTGGGGCTTCTGGGCAAGATTACTTACATAGTGTTGAAACGTTTGGATCATGGTTTCTGGTCTCAGCAGCCAATGACCAGACAGAACCCCCTCGTCACAGGACTACGTGAGATATTGAGCTTGAGAAATACAAGGATACAAACACCTTCTTCCCAGATTACAGATAACTTCACAGTGGAAATGCAGACATAACACACTTGCTATGCCTTTTGCCATGCACACAAAGTTGGGATGATTAGTACTTTACAGAAGTGGAGCTTCAAATCTGGCACCTGCTTTGTTTATATCTGCAAGTACTTCCCTTTGAGGGTTCATTACTGTGGAATGAGCATCATGCCAGAATCAATCCTGCCCTGCTTATTTATCCAAGAAGAGGTCACAGTTTTGTGCAACACCTCTACCCAAGTGTCATGCTTTCTACTTGCTAATTAGAAAGTCGGCAGTACAATATAAAGTGGTCACAGTGGAAACCAACTTAAAGTACAAAATTAGATTATTCCAACATCACATGTTTAATTCACATGAATGTGAGTTTATTTTCTTTGTCATCATATGGCAATCAAGGACAAGATTGTCAGTACATTTAATTAAACATGGTGCTCAGAGGGGGAGGGGACAGTGTTCGGGATGGATTGTGTGCTAGTGAGGGTAAAAGGAAAGGAGAGGCAATGTGCAATATATACATCAGACACAGCTGACACATATCCAGACTAATGATGGCAAATTAATCACAACAAACATAACAAATTGTAGACTCAGATGATTAATCTTAGTCGTCCAAGCTTGAGAAATATTGAAAAGCCGTCGACGTTTCGACCCCTAATTTCAGTAAAGGTAATTAGATCCTTATCCTGGGGTCTTCATCAGGACAAAAGATTATAAAGGGGTGGCGGGAGCACCTATAATGGCAGCATGAAAAGTCTGGCCGCAGACTGAGAAGAGGCGGGCCCTAAGGCTCTTGCAAATGTTAACTTGTATGGAAAACAATTTTAGAACAAAGATGGTCTCCGTGGCCTCATCCTGCAGGGATACGTGGGTTTCAACTCCACATCCGATAAAGGTTGATCAGTAACCTCCTAATTGAAAGTCTAGTCTAGTGAAGAAGACTGACAGCTTGAACAGATTCAATCGTTAATTTCTCTAAATATATTCAGGTACGCCGGACTTTCAATTAGGAGGTAACTAATCAACCTTTATCGGATGTGGAGTTGAAACCCACGTATCTGGGGCAGCTCCGCTGAAATAGTTTTCAAGGCCTAGGGGGTCAGGGTATTCATACCCTGCCCCCTTCTCTTTTTAAAAAAAGCTTTTTTGTTGGACTTGGCTGAAGTGCAGTACCAAGATGGCTGCCAACACTTCCTGGTTGAAGTGCTGTCAGCCAATCAGCTTACAGCACGGGGACGTCGGATCTGCATCCCTATATATACACAAATTTGGAGTTTGGTTAATTTCTTTAAAACAACTGAACGGATTTGCACCAAATCACAAAAAGCATGATCTGCTTAACCAAATCTACCTTTGTGCCAAATTTGGTATAATTCTATCCAGCGGTTCGGGTTGTAAGCATGTTCAAAGGTCCTATGTGAATTAAAATGAGGAAAATGCGTTCTGGGACACCCGCCTCCCACCCCTCTTTATTTTGGCCACCACTTGATTGGCCAACCTGAAACTTTTCAGACACAAGCTGAACTGTCGAATTTTGGGGGGAAATTTTGTGAAGATTCATCAACCAGCGCCAAGATATAGGCAATTGAAATGCAGCTTTTTAATAGAAACCAAGTCCTGACTATAACTACCTACTGGCGACTGCCAGTAGGTAATCTATAAATTTCCAGCCACAAAGTCCTCAAGACGCTGGGACACAGGCCCTGCCCTGTTGCACATCAGGGTTGTAGAACCATATGTATTATGAACCACTTCCGATAGCCGCACACAGCGTACAGAATGCTCACTCACCTCCAAATAAATGTGTAGTTTTACTCCTATTTCTCTATGAAGTTTATTAACTCAGATGCTGAATTAAATTCCTCGTACCATGGAGCATAGACACTTCACCATGTTTTTGATTGTGTGACCTAGATCCTTCCATTGTTTTTAGGTCTCGCCTGACCCAGCGCTTGCGCTGGGTCTGGCGAGACTTTAAGTAAGGGCTTCAAAAAATTCTACCCCCGTCCACAGCTTGCAGTGCATGTGCGCGGGCGCGTGCTTGAGCAGAGGCGCCATATGGCGTGATTACTGCTGCGCGCCCACCACTCTCACACATGCACTGCAAGCTGTGGCAGGCGGTAGCATTTTTCCCCCGCGATCACTTCCACTTTGGCCCCGCGGTTAACTTCCTTGTTTAAATACCGCTGCTTGTTTGGGCGCTCGTGGTATGCCAGGGGAACATTCTGTTTCTCCCTGTATTACATGAAAAATGTCTTCTGAAGAGAATATAGTGTTACAGATATTTTTTGTTCTGTGTTTTGTATCACAAACTGCTTTTAGGATGTCTTCTAGTGTGGAGCTCCGTGAGAAATACATTGATAAATCGTAGAGGAGGAAGAAAGATCAAACATATTAGTTGTGTCGATGAGTATAAATTGATACAGACCATATACTGAATTTGCACTGTTACTGGCCTAAATTATTTCTTATTCTTAATACACTTTGATTTATGATCGCTTGCATTACACCATCACTCGGTGTAGGTTCTATTGAAAGACATCATCTTTCAAGTATTCACAATAATGACACGTGGCAGAAAAAGTGTGTGTGTCTGTCTGTCTGTCTCCGTCCGTCCGTCCACACAATCGGATTATCTCGTGACGGGTGCAATCGCGGTGGGGCTGAATCCAAGCCCAAAATCAATTTATTCTGCAAAGATGCAACGCACTCCAATTTTATTGCCTTTAATGCGGCATTGTGGGAAATGTAGTGCTAGTTTATATTATATATGAATATTTACAAGGTTTTCAGGTGGCAATTCATTTCTTTACATTACAGTAATCCATCATTAAAAGCATTTCATTACATACAGGGTTGCATTAATAAAAGGTTTAGTACATTAAATGAGTCTTTTTCTATTTTAACCTACGTATCATCTTGCAACTCACTTTATGAGAATATGTTGACCACTTTCTAGCCCCCATCGCACAAAGTTTAAATTCATACATATGCGATACAGGGGATTTCTTGAGAATCCTTACTGGAATAAGCTGGAGCCCGGATTACATCATGTCTACAATAGATCTGGTCTCTCTCTGTACGTCAATTGAGCATAACATAGGATTGAAGGCATGTGCATATTTTTTACAACAGCGGAATATATCTGAATTGGAGTACACGCAAGTGTTATTGACAATGATAGAACTGTGCTTAACAAATAATGTTTTCCTCTTTAACCATGACCTATATGGAGAGCTGCTGTTCTCAGGGTGACAAATCAGGTTTAAAGTAACACTTTTCTTAGAATTTTATTGTATTGCATAGCGCTTCTTATTCCTCACAAGGCGCCTAAGTGCTTTTGCGAACACGTAGCACGCTACTTCGTGCGAGTGGCGTTGATGGAAGAGTGCCTGTCACTTGGGGTGTATGGTGAGTGTACGATGTCGTGTGTGAGGACTACAGTTGTGTTTTCATAATATTTTTGTTTATACACATATATGAAGCGAACACGTCGGAGGAATAGGGCATACACATTGGGCTGCCTTCAGATGAATTATGAGAGCATTTTGGCTTTGGTAGTAAGTGTTTTGTTTTTGTGCGTATATGGTAGACCCTTCTTTGACCGTGTTGCCTATAGACGGGGCACCTGGAATTAAGCGGCAAAGGATTGCCAAAGGATGGTGGAGGGTGACTAAATTATGCGGTGAGAAATTGCAGCTGCGTGTTCAGTTTTGCATCGCTCTTTCACTGTAAAAATAGCTGCCGGCCAACCCCGCGAGTGCTGTGTGGGGCGGCAGCTATTGTAAAGTGATAGCGTGATGCAAATACAATCGTCTGCCTTTGCGCAATGGCGACAGCTTGTTTGTAACAGCCGTTAGACGCGCGTTCCTGTATGAAAATAGCCCCCCCCCCCCACACAGTCCACTGTGCTCTGACTGTGGTAGTAAGATAGCTCAGTGGGCTGAGCACCTGCCCAGAGTAATCAAAGTCAGAGATGGTTGGATTTCCCAATGGCGCTGCTCAGACTTCCAGGCTTCGGAGGTACCTGAAATGGTAATGCATTATTAGCAAACACTTGGGCCCACTTTAGTTTGTGATGCGCTGTGCATGAATAGTGATTGCTTGCAGGATGTTTGCGTTGGTGCACAGTGCACGCCCCCTGCCTGCCTGTAATATCACAGCGTCTCATCTTTGTCATAGGCAGTTTCTTATGTACTGATGCTTGTATTAGATTGTGGAAAGAGGCTTGAACCCACAGCGCGCTAAGGGAGGGACGCGTGTACACTGCGCAGTCCAACAACTTGTTAACTCATATGTCAAACAGTAGACCGTAGGTATCAGAAATGCATGTATGCAGACCTGGAAGGAAGGCCTGCCCCAGCCCCCTGGCCAAGCCTTTCAGCGGTTCATACGTGAGGCAAGTCAGCATATTGTAAAACTTCGCTTTATTCACATCTCATGGCATTGCACGTATACGTGCTAAAATCCAAAATCGAACAAAAGTATGTGTTTGACGCTTTCAACAGCTGTTAATATTACCCATCGCATTGACGCCCAAAGGATGAATAGTGCAGTTGTCGGTCTGTGAATTTGGCCGGTGTCCAATACCTGCAGCATGTGCTAGTCCCACTGAGCTGCCACTTCTTGCTCCTCGGGGTATCTTGATACCGGTGTCCACACTGATATCCAGTGTATATGCCCAGGGCATGTGGACTAGTGTGCCAAATCTCTGCTCGCTAGTGGCCACTGCTGCAGAGGCATGGAGAGAGGCAGGTCACACAGTTACCAAAACAGATAAATAAAAGGCATTGTAATTTACAATGCCAACCGCTCAAATTCTCCCAAATGCGAGACCTATTGCATCTTACCTTGTTGTTATGCATTACTCTCCTATGTGTAATGCTTTCCCCTCACTAACACCCCGACCCCCCCCCCCCCCGCCCACGCTTTATTCATTTATTTTTCTAGTTTTTACTGTTCAATGAGAGCCTGGTAGCCCCCTTTAGCTGCCAGGTATCTAAATGCATTTAAGCACATTTCAGAACAAACTTTTTTTTTTTATTTAGCATGCTAAGTGATGTCTGCCAGAGTTGTTTTTGTCTGTACAGCATTGCCAGTATGCATTAGCAAAGTCAATAGGCCCCACAGGTGACACCTGTTTGCTTTGCCAGTGTTTTTTTGTGATGCTTCATGTTAATTCTATGTTTTCTTCCTTTTTCCTTGTCAAGATAGATCATTTATTTTTCTGATGTCCTTGTTTGAAAACTGAAGGTAGTTCATTAACTGGTGATCCAGTGATTACCACTAGAAATAAGTTTGCGTCATTCATGTACAGTCTCACCAAACAATATATAAAATGAATACAATGTATCATGGTAGTCCTTTCTTTGCACACTTGAAAGTCTCTAAATACTTTTTATGCTTCGTATTGTGGACACCTGATTTCAAATCATGATGAGATGACTTGTTTTGACCTTAACTGGTGGCCATTCATACTAGTGAATCCAGTTTGAGTTGACATTTTCCTCAGGTGAACAGATGATTGAGTTGCAAATTACGTACGTATATATGTGTTGGTCTGAATAGTCGTAGAAAGTGTTAGACCCTTTCACGATTTGAGTTACTATATTCATAGAGTAGTTGACGTTTGATGTGGTTCCTCCATCATTTTTTGTGTGAGAAAGTACTCAGTTGAGTGCAACCAAAAGTTTAAACACAGTCACTGAATCACCAGGTTGATAATACGATTCTGATGTTTTCAAAATTGATGAATCAGATAAATACTGCTAGTACTCTTCCTTCTGTACATTGGTTGACACATTGATCCCTGTGTGATCCATTGTCTCTGAGCCTACCACCCTATGTTGCAGCATGGAAGGACCATTACCTGCTTGATTGAACTTTAAGGGTAATGATTGAAAGTTAATTTTCCGAGACTGTAAAGTCATGACAACAAATATTTTACATTCTTTTGATTTTTCAGTGTTTTTGAGGGAGACTCAAACCAGAGGGAAAAAAATGTGTAAACATGTTTTCATGCCAAGTGGTGGAAATGGTGCCTTCTTACTTGATCCCTGGGATCTCTTTATTTGGTTCAATCAGGCCTTGTTCTATTATTCTCCCATTTAGCAGGTATTGTTACTGGCACTGAGACTTATTGAGACACCTTTTAAAATGAAATAGGGTCTCATTTTCCGTAATTTACTTCAATATTTTTCTGGTAGAACTTGCAAGGGGGTGTGTTTTTGACTACAATGGTATGGCCATGTAACCTCTTAACATAAAAATAGATGGTAGTTCCAGAAAAATAGAACCACCAGATTCGGAACACTAGTATGCATAATATATTTCCTGAAATATTGACAAAGCCCAAAATTAATTAGTTGATGTGTAGCAAGAAAAATCCTTTTTAAAAGTGTTTCAAGCAGTTAAAATCTTTTCAAACTCAAACTTGGAAAGAGTCCATGATTTTGCATATAAACATTTTAATCATAAGAAAAGAAAACTCCACAGACACTAAGATATGTATTCGCTTCTAAGTGGAGAGTCATTCAGAGTCATGGAATTCAATAAATAAGTAGAATTAACTTGGAAAAGAGCCATATTTTGCCTGCAATTCGTTCAGATTAAAATACTAACAGACTCCCTTCTCTTTGCAAAACTCTTTATCAGGCTGTTCACTATATGGATACACTGCTAGGTCGCAGCAAGCCCTAATTGCCGCCTTTGCAACCGACATACAATTAAATAATGAGGACATGGCTCATATACCTGTTTTGAATCGCACTTGGCTGTATAATACAAATCGGATGTTTTCAAAATTGCTGAATGTGATAAATGATGCTAGTCCTCTTCCTTCTTTAAATTGGGTAGGGGCTCTAGTGCTCATGCGCCGGGTCAGCGGTCTAGTTGTTGAAACTCGCTGTACCACAGACGCATATAAAGGGACCTGACGACGCGACCGCGCTGCGATTGCCAGAGGTGATCTGCCCTCGTAACAACCGAGCGAAGGTCACCTGCTTGAATCTCAATAGTTATAAAAAAAATGTAAACGTATTGCTGCTTTGTTTTTAAAAGTGAAATTGATGCTTGCTGCCACATTTTTAACAGGGAATCGAATTGCACAAGGGGAATTGTGTTTAACTCTGGGGAGGGGCGCTAGTGCGCATGCGCCGGGTCAGCAGTCTAGTTGTTGAAACTCGCTGTACCACGGACGCATATATTTTAGCATCTGATGACGCGCCGAAGGCAAGCCCGTCTGCGCCTGTCCACGCCCGACCGGGCCCAGGGGCCAGAACCACTGCATCTTCACCCCCAGATCATCTCCATTATACCAGTGCAGAACTAAAACAATTAAATAGAACCCTTGAAACCATTTGCGCCCATTCCATCTCACTGAAGGAACTCCAGGACAAGTGTCTACATTGCCAGTATGGATTTTCCTCACTTACCCCCCCCCCCCCCCCCCCCCCCCCCCCTTCATCTCCCACGGGGAAACCTTTCAATCTCCTTTTGCTCAACTGTAGATCTCTGCCAAAACACACGACGGAGATCTCATTTTTACAAAGACTCAGAACCAGAAGTTCTGTTTCTTACGGAAACCTGGCTCTCCCTAAGCTCAGAGCCAGACATCGTACAAGCTCTCCCCTCAGGTTATCTGATCCAGCTTTCAGATAGATCAACCGGCAAGGGTGGTGGGATCGCAATTATCTATAAAGACCACATGACCTGCTGCCTGTTGGGTAGTCCTCTATCAGATTGTGATTCAAGTCACTCCCTCACCTACTCTCATAGGCATTCTTATTTATCGACCCCCTGGAGCACAGGGTCAATTTTGTAAATCCGTGCTGGAAACAGCTACGAATCTCGCTAGCATCTCAGCCAATTTTACTCTCCTTGGAGACCTTAACTTACATTTCGACAACCCTTCAGGCCGGTCTGCCACCGACCTAGCCCAAGACCTTGCGGCATGCCAATTACATCAGAAGGTCCCGCAAGTAACACATACCAAAGAACATCTCCTCGACCCTATTTTCTCTAATCTGGGTGAACTAAAAGGGAAAGTCCCCATCCAACTACCATGGTCGGACCATTTCTTAGTCCCCTTTACCTGGTCCCCACCAATCACGGGCTCACACACCCTTTCTACACGATCCCGAATATGCCCCTGGCCCAAACTCCCCGTAAAGGACTGGACTCGTGAGCTTGAAAAAACCATACCAAATCAAGACTCCAACCCAGTCGTAGCGAACAGAAGTTTATCTGCCTGGATTGAGAATTCACTCAACTCTGTGTTACCCAAAAAATCAGTTAAGACGAAAAGTGAATCTAACAAGTCCGCATGGTTCTCCCCTGAACTACGCCTCCTGAAATAACAATGCAAGAAACTAGAGAGAACGTGGAGGAAAGATTTCTCACTCGATAAGAAATCACAATACAGAGCGGCCATTGCAACATATAAAGCAGAAATAAAAAGAGCCCAAGCCGCCTATTATGAGGAAAAAATCTCACTATCTATCATCCATCTCCTCTAAAGAAATATTCCTCATCGCAAAAAAACGTCCAAAGTCCCCGACCCCCCGTTGGCACCAGACTTATCCGGACGCCGCTGTAATGAAATTGCAGAATTCTTTTCCACCAAAGTTCAAAACATCCTTAGGCACCTCCCCCAACAAGACTTTGATCCAATCTCCAAGCCCATGGACTCTGAACCACATGAGAGTAATTTTTACCTCCAGACTTACCCCCGCTCACCCAGGAATCCCTCCTTGACATTTTATTTTCTGTCAAGAGTGGGCGTAGCACCCACATTTGTCCCCCCTATTATCAAGGTGATTAATGCTTCATTAGCTTTGGAAATAGTCCAGCAAGACTGGAAAAAAGCAATGGTAAAAGCATTACTAAAAAAGCCTCACTTGAACCCAGCTCAATTGGGCAACTACCACCCTATCTCGCTCCTCCCCGGAGTCAGCAAAATTGCGGAAAAATACGTCAACCACACACTATCTGCATTCCTTGAATCCCACAACCTGCTCCACCCCTCACAAACAGGCTTTTGGCCCTGCCAAGGCACAGAGACAGCCTTGTTAGCGGTGGTGGAAGAAGCAAGAAACATTGTCGACTCCGAAGGATCCTCTGCCATAATCCTCTTCGACCTAAGCGCAGCCTTGAGACGGTGAACCATCCATCGCACTCTGGTCCACCGTCTCAAGAAGGTGGGAGTGTCAGGTACGGCCCTATCCGGGCTCCAATCCTTCCTGGAAGAAAGATACTGCCAGGTATTCTAAGGTGATATTCTATTCAAACCCTTCCCGGTGCAGTGTGGAGTCCCCCAGGGCTCGTCCCGGAGTCCCACTCTTTTTATTGTATATATGGCCCCTCTGGCGAATATTGTATCCCCCTTTGAAATCCATATAGTTACATACGCTGATGACACCCAGCTGGTCGTAGCACTGAACCAGGCCGAACACTCGCCCGCTGATCTCCACTTCTGTCTCGAGGAAATTGCTAATTGGATGAGCCTATCTCACCTAAAGTTCAATGGTGACAAAACTGAGCTTATGCTGCTTGGCAGCCAGTTAAGTTTTAAATCTAGCACCATGTGGCCAGTCTGCATGGGTCCGGCACCAGTCCCAAAAACTGAGATAAGGAGCCTGGGTATCTGGCTAGATCAAGACCTCACCTTCAAAGCCTAAGCCAGGAAGACTGCCGCTGCTTGCTATGGCCTACTCTGAATGACCCGGAAAATACTCCCCTTACTCCCTTGCCAAGCGAAAATGTTGCTGATCCAGGCCTTAATTTTATCTAGGTTAGACTACGGCAACGCTCTCTACCTAGGAACCCCGAACTCAGTAATTACAAAACTTGGCAGCTAGATTGCTTACAGGCACAAACAATCGCTGCTCAGCAAAGCCAGCCCTACACTCCCTTCACTGGCTTCCGGTACAGGAGAGAATTCATTTTAAATCTCTGTGTTGCCCACAAGTCCTTAGAAGGAAATGGGCCACCCACCATCAAAGCTTTGGTTAGATCCTACAAGGCCTCCAGAAGACTCCGCTCCGACGACCTCCACCTGGCAGAAGTACCAAGAATTGAGAGGGCCAGAGTGAGTGGCCGTCTCTTTTCATACAACGCTGCCAAGCTCTGGAACTCCGCCCCCCCTTCGCATGGAATCTAACCACCTTGCATTTCGGAAACAGCTAAAGACATGGCTCTTCCAACAAGGGTCTCTCTTCCCCATACCCCCCCCCCCGAACCCCCCTGTTTGGAGGGGGGGGGGGGGAGTGAGACCCTTTGGATCGCCTCCAAATTCTGCATCCCGCTATAACACTGATGTGGTTTAAACCCTAGTCGAGTCCTTTTTTCTACTTCTGTTCACACCTAGTGTCACCATGGTCTCTCTCGCACACTCTCTCTTCACTGTCCTCCCCAACGGGGTAATGGGAAGTCACAGAGAAGATCAGGGCAAGAATTAGGTTAGAACGGAGAGGCAGATGAACAAGCGTAGACAGGAGGCGGGATAGGCATTCAGATGGAAGCAAACACTGGAGGGATAGTGTGGACGCAGTACAGGCTTGGGGCACAAGTGTACTCCGTTTTTACCATGACTACATAGGAGGAGCAGAGAAGCGGGTTCCTCAAGATTTTCAGTTCAGCATGGCATTTTTCACCATTCAGTAAAAGTTAATGGCAGTAGCCAAAAAAATGCCCCTCCTAAATGTAACCCATGGACATATTTGGTATTTGCTTCCATGCACAGTGATCTGTATCCTTGGCTATCCATAGATATGCATAAAAGGAAGTTGAAAAGTCCAGTTGTCTGTGGGCTCCTACATATATGCTTACAACCTGTGTTCCTTCTGGCCATGCCATGTTTGGGTTACACCACCTTTCTGGTATAATTTTTTTATGGTGGAGAGCAAATTGTGTAGGTATGCATTGTCTCTAACTAATGAAAAGGCCTAAAGTCCGCGTCTCCATATGTAGATTGAGTGGTAGTTTATAGCTTTTGCTCTTCCTCCTGTAGTCTGTAATGTTATTCTGGCGGCCAGATATCTACCCTCTTATCAAGATGGTATACGCCTGTGGCAGAAAACCTGTATTGTACTGCACTGAGAGGTCTATTGACCCCCTATCTGCTTCACTTTCTACTGTCCTCTTTTTCATTCTGACCCTTGCCCAGCAGGGCTCTGCTTTGGGGACTCTTCAGGGTTACCTTTCTGCTCTGTCTGACATTTTGTGGCTGCTAAACCAACCTTCTCTCTTCAAATCTCCCATTGTTCATAGATTCCTAAAAGGACTGGCTCACCTGTTTCCACCTACATCCCATGTGATGCCACAGTGGGGCCTTAATTTGGTCCTCACCTACCTAATGTGCAATCCATTTGAGGCTCTGAACAGTTGTCCCCTCCGGCTGTTGCCCATCAAAACAGCCTTCTTAGTGGCAATTACATTGGCCTGTATTGTGAGTGAGTTGCAAGTGTTAACTTGTTTGCCTCCTTATCTTATGTCCTTTCCGGACAAGTTGGTGCTTTGCTCCAGGACTTCTTTTTTGCCAAAAGTTGTGACCCCATTCCATCTGGGTCAGTCCATCTCTTTGCCCACCTTCTTTGCTCACCCGCATCCTTCTAAAGAAGTGGAGGGTCTCCACTGTCTGGACATAAAAAGAACGTCGTCTTTCTACCTTGACTGCACTAAAGAGTTCTGGGTAGGCGACTTTGTGGGGTACATGGGACTGAAGCAGGGAAGGGCAGTGCAGAAAAGGAACATTTCTCGCTGGGTCGTTCTCTGCATCAAGATCTGCTACGGCCTGGCGAATAAGCAGCCCCCTGAGGGATTAAGGGCGCCATTCCAAAATGGGACAGGCTGCGACTACGGCCTTGGCTCTGGGTGTCCCTGTGCAAGACATAGGTCAAGCTGGATTGTGGGCATCTTTGCACACATTTGCATAACACTGTTGTTTGGATGGTCAGTTCCGCAGGGATGGGCATTTTGCTCGCTTGGTCCTGCGGGACCTCCTAGTTTATCAAATTAGTCGACAGCCCACCGTTGGGATGGTATGGCTTGGGTATCTAATTCAAAGGTAAGGAATCTGCAGCTAGAAGTCTATCCGATAAACAAGTTACTTACCTTCGGTAATGCATTATCTGGTAGATACTCTAGCTGCAGATTCCTTACAGCCCCACCCATGCCTCCCTGCTTTGCGGACTAATGTTCTAGGACTAGGGTTATTCCCCCTCTTCAAAACCCTAGTTTTGCACACAACTACATCAAAGTACTGTGTCTGCATGCCTGGGTGGCACCTATGTAGGCACTGCAACGTCATAAGGGATGCTGCGGTCACGGGTAACATCACGTGGAACCAAATGGAGCTTCCTGACGCTGCACACGCAAGGGTATTGTTTAGCAAACATTTCTGGATCCAGCTTGATGTATGGCAATTCAAAAGTAAGGAATCTGCAGCTAGATAGTCTCTACCAGATGATGCGTTACCAAAGGTAAGTAACTTGTTCTTCATCATTGTGGGGTTGTGAAGCTATTTTTATTTTTCAGCGACATATGTATTTCTTACCCATTTGCTCTGAATACCCGCTCATTATGTTCAATAACTGAATTATTTTTTTCTTTTAATGGGTGGATGTGTCCCTACTGCCCCATTTAACAGGGAAACACTGAGCCTGTCCACTATATGTGAGTGTCTATTTTTATGCTGATGAGCATGTTCAATGCTTCTTAAGGAATATCATAGTCACAATATCCACTTAAGTTTTCAATCCCTGTCCAGATTAATTGCCATACCTTATAGAATTGTTGGGAACTTTGTATTTAATTATTTCTACCACTAATCTAGTACACTCACATTTTTAAATATTGAAACCTCTCATCTTTTAATATGTATTTTTATTTTTAGGAGCGGGCAATCATCGCTACTTCATAGGATATTTGTTCTTTTTACTCTGTATGATATGTTGGATGATCTATGGTTGCATTTGCTGTAAGTATATTCTTTCTGGATATTGCAGTTACAAGCTAATCATTTGTCAATAATCCAGCATCACAAGAAGTTTGAATGTACGATGTTATTTGATGGAAACAACAATCAAAAACCTATTTGTGCTGTGTTTTTGCCATACCATAAAATTGTCATTGAGTGAACATCTTTAATGCGATTTTATTGGGATTAGCAATTTAATTTTCTACCTTCTCTGAATTTCGAAGTATGCAAACTTGTTATATCATGTGTGTACTGTAATACCTTATCTTTGTGTACAAAATTGTTATAACAGTGTTGAGCTATGCACCAGAAGCAGCAATAGTGTTCAACTTTTGTATTTGGTTCTGGCCTGTCAATAGGGTTTAGGATCCTGTTTCCTGTAAGAAATGTATTTAAATTTGCCTCACCTTCCACTCTTTTCTCTTCCCTCATTTTATTCAAGTTAATTGAGTTAGAATGTGCTCTGTGTGAGAAGTTTTTGTTTGCCAAATTCAGTACTTAATTTTCATTTAATGCAGTCGACACTTAATTTAGGAGACTCTTGTGCATGCTTTATTAATCCAACTGGTTAAGTAACTCACTGACAAGACGTCCCCTTTTTTTGTAATCTCTTAGCTTACTTGTGTATGTGTGTCAATCCTGCTCGCCGCAAATACCTCACATATGTTATAGCAGACATGCACTATCAATTCGAAGTACTTCCGTTCGGGGTCACAGCTGCTTGGCATTGGCCGTAGAACATCTGCGAATACAAAATATCCACTTATTCCCATACCTGGATGTTTGGCTGATCAGGTTCAGCTCAAAAACAATGCTAACAGTACACTCAGATGACAATGGATCTACTTCGCAGGCTGGGGTTTACTATCAATACCCCAAAGTCTCACCTTCAACCTCTACAAGTTCAGCCCTACTTGGGATCAATCCTTAACACTCAGTTAGGATTAGCCTACCCCAATCCCACTCGAATTCAGAACTTTCAGTAACTCTTCCACAGTTCCAAACAAAACACTCACACTAAGGACTGTCATGCTTCTGCTAGGAATGATGGCTTCATGCATTGCCATAGTTCCCCAAGCAAGGTTACAAATGCGCCCTCTACAGCAAAGTCTAGCTCAGCAGAGGTCTCAGTCACAGGGTCACCTTGAAGATCTAGTGTTGATAAAGCGCTAAACGTGCCGTTCTCTGCAGTGGTGGAACACTAATAATCTGTTAAAGGGGCAGCCTTTTCTAGACGCTATTCCTCACATCACTCTCACCACAGACGCATCGAACACTGGTTGAGGTGCCTACTTACAAGACTTGACAGTATAAGGTCTGTGGGATGTCAAACATCAATCTCTACACATCATCTTCCTGGAGCTTAAATCAGTATTTCTAGCACTGGATGCTTTCTTTCCTCACCTGTCACACAAGGTTGTCCTCGTCCGGATAAAAAATATGATAGCATGCATTGTCTACAAAAACAGGAGGGGACATGGTCTTCACAACTATCACACCTGTCTCAGGCCATATGGAATTGGGCTCTTCACCACAACATTCTCCTGCTGGTAGAATATCTGCTGGGGATAGTCAACGATTTTGTTGACCTGCTCAGCAGGATGCAGCAACAGACCCCTTAGTGGGAACTCGAACCACAATTCCTCCTTCCCTACTTTCAGTGTTCTCAGATCGACCTTTTCGCCACAGCAGAAAATCAAATTGCCCAAACTTCCCCTCCAGATACCCACACCCCCTGTCCAAGGGCAACGCACTATGGAAGAGTTGGTGAGGGATATTTGCCTACGCTTTTCCACCTCTCCCTCTCGTTCCATTACTGGTACGGAAGCTCAGGAAAACCTCTTTCACCATGATCCTTTTAGCTCCTGCATGGGCATGTCAGCCCTGGTTCACAACACCGCTAGATCTTTCAATAGCTCCACACGAGAAGCTCCCCCAACATGCCAGATTTTCTCACTCAGAATCAAGGACAAATCAGATACCCAGACCCCAAAACGCTCAACCTTGCAGTTTGGCTCCTGAGATCATAGAGTTTGGCTAACTTAGCTTACCGCAAGAATGTATAAACATTCTTAAAGAATCTTGCAGAGCCACATTAAAACCTGTTACTGCCAGTCCAAACAAATTGCCCCTATAAAAGCTACAGTGCAAGACATTATCTGCTACCTACTTTATTTACAGAAAGAAAATTTAGCTTACACTTCGATAAGGTTAAAACTTGCTGAAATGTATGCCTATTTTCAAAATAGACAGCATCTCTCATTATTCAAAATCTCAATTATCACAGCGTTCATGAAAGAACTCAAATGAGTTATTCCATCTAGGGTTCCTTCAGCACCATCTTGGAATTTTAACATTGTTCTTACTAGACTCATTGTTCCCTCTTTTGAGCCTCTTCACTCATGCCCCCTGCATTTCCCTCTCTAAAAATGGCATTCTTAGTTACCATTACCTCACTTAGGCATACCTAGAGGCAAGCTTGTTCTTTGTGCCAATCCTAAATTCCTACCTAACGTAGTGTCACAATTTTACCAAAGTCCTTTGGGCTCCGAGTTTTTTCCCCCGTCCTGATTCTGTTACAGAAAGAGTTTTTCATACTCTAGATGTAAATAGAGCACTTGTGTTGTACATATATAGAACAAAAACGTTCAGGAAAACAAAGCAACTCTTTTTAGCCTTTTCTCCACCTCACCGTAGTCTTTTACTCGGACTTTATTGCAAACTCCTGTTACAGTCCTACTGTAACAGGAGTTTGCTGGGCGCACTGCTTTAGTGGAGCTAAGACCGTTACCAGGGAGCCGGCTTATCATGGTTGGGCTGCCCACTATGCGGTTCTACTTGAGGACTTGATTATCTCGTTTACTTCTTTGTGAGATATGACGCGTATCTGACACTTGACTTGTTTGGGTATTTGCTCTTTTATAACTACTGAACCACTCGGTCCCCACGTTTTTTTAAATGTCTGTTAGTAATATGTTTCTCTGGGTGCCAGCTCACCTTATGACCCAAGTACAGCATACACTGCCTATGGAAGTTCCCTGTTGAAAACAACTCCCTGATGCCTAAAGTGTGGCTACTTACTCGAATACAGTGAAAACCCATGTATGCCTGGTCCTCCACACTCCTGAAACCAGGGGTTACACAGATGTGGGTCAAGCTTTGGCAGGTGTATGTTCCTCGGTTAGGGGGACTGGATGGAAATACCACTCCTTGAAGAAAAAATGCTAACAATCTGACAAACGTTACGTCCAGAGCATTCTTCTGCCCAGCCAGTCAGGATGAGAAAGGTATGGCACCAAGCATTAAAAACCTTAGATTGTTTAAATGTTACAAATTCATGGCTGTACCATGCTGATATCCAGCACAGAAGTGATACCTACAATCAAAAGGCAACTGATATTTCACTTGCAGCTGTTTTTCAGATTTCTCAAATGCACTGAACCAAGCATATTGCCTAGCTGCAGGGGCTCACAGAAGCTGTCTGGGGCAGACGCTGCCTCACTTGATCCCCTGCAAGCAAGCAGCTTGCAATGCCCAGAAGCAGGGAGACCAAGCCATCCATGTTTCTTGGAGCGTGTTAAAGTAAAAATAATATAATAGCTGGAGACCGTTTCGATGTCCTCAATAGTGTGTACTAACCACTCTATGCCTGCAGGCGACCGTCTGACCTGATCCACTCATGCAGCCTCATCCCTGTCTGCAGGACTGCAATCCATCCTTTTCGACCTCCTGGCCGTCTAGACCCGAGGACTGGGAGTGTGTGCGTCCATGTGTTGTGGAGTGAAAAAACGAGCGGTGCGCCCTCTGCTGTCCCCTTGCTTCCAACCTCCTGCGGCTCAGGCAACACGTCCGCAATCGAACCTGGGCTTGCTGTAGGGGCAGACAGACGTTGTCCCCCTCAACCCACTACAAGCGCCCAGCTTGCTGGATCTTGGGTCTGGGAGACGCTTTCGTCCATGTGTTTGGGAGTGCGAAAAGTGTAATAACAAGAGATGAGCCTGCACTGCCCCCAACTCTCATGATTCGCTCGACCTCTCCCGGTGCATCCTGAATTTTGCAGGTGGGCGAAGCACTGTCCCAAATGCCGCTGACCAAGAGACTGCCCCCCATCACCCTCAAGCACGCAACTCGCCGGATGCAGGGACAGTGAGGAGACACCTATTTCTCTCTTTAAGCCAACGCTGCCCCTCTCTCTAAGGTGCTTGGCAGCCTTCTCTGCCTGACTGGCCCCTGCTGCTGCGCTAATAGCAAGTGAGCAGGTCAACTTTTACGTGTGTACTCAAATCAAGGGACTGCCGTCCCTTTCATTATGCCTGGAGCTGCGTCGCTCGTGGACTCAAGCTGGAGTCCACAGATCGGCTGAGCGACCCGCCCCTCGTGGCAAGCTCCCACCTATAACTGCATGTGAAGCCCACTGTGTTCTGCCTCCAACAGTTTCTCACCCCGTTGCCACTTTGAACCCCTCTGCTGCAATTCACATCAGTTTGTTTAAAATCAGCCTGCCTGAGCCCACTGCTCCTCTACGACATACGTCCTCATGACGGCCCTCACTACCTAAGAGCACCCCCCCTCCCTGTTAATTTGCCGGTCTCTGCCTTATGGGAGGAACGCTCAGCACAGAGTGCATGTTTATCTTTCCTGCCTCTAAAAAGGGGACTCCCCGCACTATGTTTCTGGTGCCTCTGATCTGGGCGTTCTTTGCGCTTGATAATCCCCCTGGCCTACCTTGCGCTGCATCATTGTGCCACTGAACTGAGAATTCTTTGTCCATGATGATCTCTCCTGAATCTGAACTGGGGACTTCTGCATTGTATTTTTTTTGTATCTGATGTGGGATTTCCTTGCATTGACAACCACCTCATGCGATTAATAAATACTGCCCATGATAACACGATTGCCCACTAACCCCACATGGAAGCGTGAGCATATCTACATTAGAACTTGGTATTAAACTCCCATATTGTCATCTTGCACGTTTTTAGTCTCTTTATGGATACCCTGTTAGTTTACACTTATTTGATGCCTGTGCGGTCATTTCTTGTGGTTATTTTCATTAATACTTTTATTTTATGCATATACTGTTATGTTCGAGGCATATGAGCTGCAGATTACACACTTGTGCATATATCGCCATCTGGTGTTGGGCCCGGATGTTTGCAGTTTGTTTTTCCTCTTGGAAAGTCTTTGGAAGTCACGAGGTCGGTGACTCCTCCTTTGGATCGTATTGCGCATGGGCTTCGGCTCCATCCTCAGATTGTTTTTTTCCGCCATCGGGCTCGAATGTAATCTTAGCGCTCCGGTTCCGAACAGCTTCCAGTTCGACGATCGACGCGCAATCCTCACCCCAAACCGCAGTATTGTTTTGATCGCGATCTCCCCCACTCGAAGCGCCTTCTCATCGGCACAGACCTTCGGTTCCAGTCTGCGACGGCGGCCTTCGGGCCTCTCCAAGCTCCGGTCGTGGCTAATGGAAAGGACTCCATTTAAAAAGTGCCCTCGATGTGTGTCCAAATTTCCCCACGCCGATCTCCACGAGGTATGCAATCTCTGCCTCTCCCCTGAACACGAGGCTCGAGACTGTCCGGCGTGTAAGTCCTTCCGGTCCAAAAAGACTATTCAGGACCGAAGAGCCAGAAGACCTATGGCGCACTCCTCGACGACGATTCCAGACGACATCTTCGGAGAAGGCATAGACGCTCCAGAGCGTTACACCGACGAGGGCCTCGTCAGCGCTTCCGAAGCCGACGACTCAGAAGTGGAGGACATCACCCCGGCGCAGAGGGTCGTGAGTACTGATCCCCCCCCCCCTCCCTACCCCTGCCGGCACCGAAAAAGGCTCTGGTCACACCTTCGCCTCCGGGCCTAGGCAAGACCAAGTACACTGCTTCCAACATCGCACCTTCGGGCCCGGTAAAAAAGCCAAGCAAGCCTTCCGGCGGCTCAGGCTCGAGCCAGCCTACCGTCGGTGCGGATAAACACGCTTCGGCACTGAAAAAGAAGCCGACCTCCATCTTGACACCGAGCCCCGCACCAAAGCACTCTGGGTCGAAACCCAGCTCTTCGGCACCGACACCACCTTCGGTACCGACCAAAGCACACAAGGCCACCGGCACCGACACTTCGAAGCCGAAACCCATCCCGGCGCCGACAAAGCGTCCGGAGGTTCCCAAACCGGGTTCCAAACAACGAACCGGCACAGAAAAGCCTAAAAAGCCAACGGCCCCGACGCCGACGGACCGACCAGCCTCACCAGACCTATTTACACAAGATCCCTTGCAAAAAACACTCACCAAGGATCCAAAAACTGGACATTTGACACTCTCTACCAAAAAGAGACATTTGGAGAAGCCTGCTCCACCTCCACCTCCAAAGAGGAAGGACTCTGCTACCTCTCCGTTAAAATACCTTCCCCACCTCCTCCACCTTCCCCACCTCCACCCCCTCCACCCCCTCCGCCTTCTCTACCCCAACCTCATAGTTCTCCCACCCCTTCTCCACACGATGATTGTCACGGGGACCCATATGATGACATAGGGGATGTGCCCCAGGACCTACCCACAGGGGACCCCACCCCTACAGGATCCCCAGACCCATGGGACGATTACAATATCCCTGATATCCCCAACGTGCCACAAGATGATCTTTACCCCTCTAGACCATCTCCACCGAAAGACTCATTGGGGTTCCACCATCTACTGCAAAGGGTGGCACACTGTCACGGGGTACACTTGCATACCGACCCCGTGGAGGAAGATTTCCTCCTCGACACATTCGACACCACACATAGGTCCACCTCCATATTGCCTATGCTCAAAGGAGTGGTAAAGCATGCGCCAGAAGTTTTTAAGGACCCAGTTAGGGCCAGGGTCATTAACCCACGCATAGAGAGAAAATATAAAGCTGCCCCCACAGATCCCTCCTACATCAGAGGGCCAGCGCTACTAGATTCTCTAGTGGTATCCACTACACGTAAAAGGGCAAACTCCCAGGCGTCAGGCGAAGCACCACCACCTGACAAAGAGTCAAAACTACTGGATGCATCAGGAAAGCGTACTGCATCACAAGCAGCCAATATGTGGCGTATCGCCAATACTCAAGCGCTATTGGCCAGATATGACAGGGCACATTATGACGAGTTAGAAAGCATAATGCACCACCTCCCTGAAAAATATAAAGCTAGGTCCAACAAACTAATTCAGGAGGGTAAGACTATTACTAACACCTCCATACGTTGTGCCCTAGATGCAGCAGACACAGCTTCCAGGGCCATCAATACCAGCGTCCTCCTCCGTCGCCATGCTTGGCTAAGAATATCAGGGTTTAAACCGGAGGTACAAGCCTCCATCCTTAACCATCCCTTTAACCAGGAACATCTATTTGGCCCAAAAGTGGATGAGGCCCTAGAAAAAATGAAGGATACGGATACGGCAAAATCCATGGGAGCCTTACAGTCACACCCTCCTCGACGCTCCTTTCGCCGCTCTTCCTTTCGAAGTACGTCTAGAGGCTACTCCTCAGACACCGCGTCCACTTCATACAAATCCCCTACTCAGTCCACCTTCACAAGGGGTCATCGTAGAGGTGGCTATAGGGGTAACAATAATAAAGGCAGAGGCAAAACAAACAACGCCCGCTCTGCCACACCGCCTACACAATGACTAACCCGCTCCCCCCCAGACCATTCCACTCCGGTCGGGGGCAGACTCCAACATTTCCTTCCTGTCTGGGCTACCATCACCTCAGACAAATGGGTAACGCAGATAATTCTGTCAGGCTACTGCCTAGAACTAATATCTACCCACCCAGACATTCCACCCAGACAGCGCCCAATGTCACAAGAACATCTAATACTCCTAAAGCAGGAGGTAATCTCCCTCCTACAGAAACAGGCAATAGAACCCGTTCCTACCAACCAACAAAATATGGGAGTCTACTCCCTATATTTCCTCATACCAAAAAGGGACGAGATTCTTCGACCCATCCTAGATCTCCGGCCCCTAAACACATACATACACTCAGACCATTTTCATATGGTGACGCTTCAGCAGGTACTTCCGCTCCTCTCCCAAAACGACTTTTTGACCACTTTAGACCTAAAAGACGCTTATTTCCACATTCCAGTGCACAAAGCTCACCGGAAGTACCTCAGATTGGTAGTGGACGGACAACACTACCAATTCAAGGGGTCCCGTTCGGAGTCACAACAGCGCCACGGGTATTCACCAAGTGCCTAGCAGTGGTGGCAGCACATTTGCGAAGACAACACATTCACGTCTTCCCATACTTAGACGACTGGCGGATAAAAGCCAGGTCATACAATCAGTGTGTACAACACACGTCCACCACACGTCCACCACGATTCAGCTACTCCACCAACTGGGCTTCACAGTAAACCACCAGAAGTCCCATCTACAACCATCCCACATAAAACAATACCTTGGTGCCCCCATAGACCCCTCAAGAGCGCTAGCCTACCCCAATCCTGCCAGGATTGCAAGCATTCAGGCTCTACGCACACAATTCATAGCACAACACTCCCTTCCAGCTCGAGTGTTTATGCAACTAATAGGGATGATGGCCTCATGCATCTTCATAGTACCTCACGCAAGACTCCAGATGCGTCCTCTCCAAGAGTGCTTAGCGCAACAATGGAACCAGGCCCAGGGTCAATTAACAGATCTGGTGTTGGTAGACGGTCGCACCCATCGCTCTCTGCAGTGGTGGAACACCACAAACCTTTCCAAAGGTCGACCGTTCCTGGACCCGGTTCCTCAAATAGTACTGACAACGGACGCATCGCTCTCCGGCTGGGGAGCTCATCTACTACATCTCACCACACAGGGCAAGTGGACACCTCAACAAAAGTTACTCCATATCAACCATCTGGAGTTACTAGCAATCTTCTTAGCCCTAAAATCTTTTCAAACCCAAATTTCAGGCAAGGCAGTCCTGATCCGCACAGACAACATGACAGCCATGTATTATATTCAAAAACAAGGCAGCACACACTCTCCAAAGCAATCTCGACTAGCACAGAGCATATGGAGATGGGCAATACCCCAGTAAATCTTTCTCCTAGCTCAGCATGTCCCAGGAGTCCAAAACACAGTGGCAGATCTGCTCAGCAGGCAGACACAACAGATCCACGAGTAGCAGCTTCACCCGCAAGTTCTTCACCCGTACTTTCAAATGTGGGGGCATCCACAGAGAGACCTCTTCGCCACCCACAAACGCCAAATGCCCAAACTTCGCCGCCAAATACCCACACCCATTGTCCAAAGGAAATGCGATATGGATGAACTGGTCAGGCAGATTTGCGTACGCTTTTCTGCCTCTCCCACTCATTCCACTAGTGGTGCGCAAACTACCACAACACTCCCTCACACTAATCCTAGTAGCTCCAACGTGGGCCAGACAAACATGGTATACCACACTGCTGGAACTATCTGTAGTACCGCACCAAAAACTACACCTCTCTCCACACCTCTTAACCCAGAACCATGGAGAAATCAAACTCCCGGACCCAGCACAGCTCAGCCTTGCGATCTGGCTCCTGAGATCCTAGAATTCAGGTACCTAAATCTTCCCCATGACTGTATGAACGTCAACAGAGAAGCTAGAAGACCTACCACTAGAGCGTGCTACGCCGCCAAGTGGAAACGTTTTGTTGTTTATTGCCATAACACCACCATCAATCCACTGGACGTGTCCATTCAACACATCATAGGCTACTTACTCCACATACAAAGGTGAAATCTAGCCTATACGTCCATTCGAGTACACCTCGCAGCTATTGCAGCTTACCTACAAAACAGGCAACATCTATCACTCTGTACCTGCCATTAAAGCCTTCATGGAAGGCCTTAAAAGAATAATTCCTCCCAGAGTGCCACCCTCACCTGTGTGGAACTTAAATATCGTTCTCACAAGGCTAATGGGGCATCCCTTCGAACCTCTGCACAAATGCGAACTACAATTCCTAACATGGAAAACCGCTTTTCTTGTAGCCATCACTTCCCTTAGAAGGGTCAGCGAGATACAAGCACTTACCATTCAAGAACCTTTTCTCCAAATGCACCACAACAAGGTTGTTCTCCGTACCAACCCAAAATTCCTCCCTAAAGTCATTTCTCCTTTTCACCTAAACCAAACAGTAGAACTACCAGTATTTTTCTCGCAACCACAGACCGTTGCAGAAAGGGCACTTTACACACTAGATGTCAAACGAGCCTTACTCTACTACATTCAAAGAACACAACCTTTCCGTAAGACCAAACAACTGTTTGTCTCTTTCTCTCCACCACACAAAGGCAACCCCATCTCAAAATCAGGGATAGCTAGGTGGATTGTAAAATGCATTCAAATCTGCTACCACAAAGCAAAGCGAACGCTATCCATTCCCCCTAAAGCCCATTCTACACGAAAAATAGGGGCTTCCATGGCATTCTTAGGGAACATCCCATTAGATGATATCTGCAAAGCAGCTACATGGTCAACACCGCACATTTTCACCAAACACTATTGTGTAGATGTGCAAACTAAGCAACAGGCTAGTGTGGGCCAGGCTGTACTCAAAACATTATTTCAAACCACTGCAACAGATACGGGTGGTCGCCGCTAACGGTGGGTACTGCTATATAATCTATGCACAAGTGTGTAATCTGCAGCTCATATGCCTCGAACGGAATATGCTACTTACCAGTATGAATCTGTTCTTGGCATGTAGAGCTGCAGATCTACACACGCCCACCTGCCTCCCCGGCTACCTGTATCTGCCCCAGTTTATCTTATTTAGATAGCACACACATGGGCATCTTCACTGTTATTACTACACTCCATCTTTCCCTGCTGGCGAAAAACAATCTGAGGATGGAGCCGAAGCCCATGCGCAATACGATCCAAAGGAGGAGTCACCGATCTCGTGACTTCCAAAGACTTTCCAAGAGGAAAAACAAATGCCCTCGAATACAGAGGGCTCTCCTGCAGATTGGCCTATAAACTCTTTTACAACCCCCAGCTCCTAGATACTGTGACCGCCAAGAACCTGGAAAGGCCCACTGGTGCTTTTTGGCATTCAGGTCCCCTTTTCCTTTTAGCGATCCCACCAGAACTTGTTGGCGACCTCCCCTCATCAAGCCGCCGCTGAAACGGGCAGCCATCTCAGCTATTGGAGGCTGTCTCTTATCCAAAATGAGAGAAGCTACAGTGGTTCTGTTGGGTAAAGGATATATTGCGTTCACATCACCACAGTCACTGAGCACTCACCTCACTGCATTATTTGTCACTATCTGTCTTGACAGCCTTATAAGTTAAATAAATATTCTGATTGCATTTTTCAGTAAAAGTGAGTCTGCCACACTATGAATTTGAATTTCTTTCACTACTTCTTGGTTTGCGTTCAGTATCCAAGTTGAATGGTACCTTTGAGAAAATATATGCTTTTGTCTTTGTGAAGAAATAGTTCCTTTACCCAACCGAACCACTGTAGCTTCTCTGATAAATACCCAGGTTCTGAGGGACACGCGGTCACCCCATTGTATTTATACAATCTTATCCAATATGCACACCTCTTATTGCTTCTTCTAAAACCTAACTTTGGCTGTCCCCAGTAACAACTTCCAAGTATCATATCAAGTTCGGGAGCCTACTGATGTGTCAATGCCACGCCACAGCACTGACATGGAAAGAGATGGCCCGAACTCATACTGCATTACATTTCCACCGAACCTCACCAAACATGCCACTAAAAACTTCAAACACAAAATCCTCAAAGAGCATCCAGAAACGCTAATAACAAACATCTTCTACAATCCACCACACGGAGGCCATAAAATGGGGTTCATCTTCTACACTAAAAAAACGGTCAAATGGAGAGAGAACTTCCTAAAACATTTTCACTTAACGAATACTACGAACCTTCCTTATGGATCTAAACTCTCCATATCCCCATCCTAGAACTTTAGAGAAGAACTGTCCATCACCATTTACAGAAATTGGAACATCCTAATGCAAGCCTCTGAACAAAACCTATCCATTATTGTCACTTTACTGCTCTCTGTGCCTCCATGCCATCCACTCCCACCATCACCCCTCTACCCTCTTCGAGAGAACCCACCCCTACACCACCTCCTCTACTGGCTGAACCCTCTTCTCCAATTCCCCCGCACACTGTTTCCCCCACCCCCTCACAGCCTCTTCCATTCCCAGATGCTTTGAAACTTTGGATTCGCTTCAAGATTTACTTTCTCTCTCAGTCCTCCAACCACAGCAGGCAGGATTCTACCTTTGCTGACAGCCCAACTCCGACGAGCTCCATCAAGTTCCACTCCTCCCCACAGACCCAACTGACTCTCTGCTAATCCCCATAATAGCCTGTCTAGAACTCCTAATCAACAATATTTTGGATGAAATTTCGTTACTACGCAAGGACGCAAAGTTTGACACATCCTGACCCAACCTCATGCATCTGTAGCGAGCACCGATCCTGCCAGAAATATACACTCTGACTCCACAGCCTTCACCCCTAGGCGAACTATCCACCACCTACACTCATCACCACCTAAAACCTAGACGCACCACAACAGGAATGACACAGCGGGAAGCCGAAATGCTAGCAACACATATGACCGTGCTCCTAGCCAACCCTGCCACAGCAAGATTTCTGTCTGTCATCCTTGGAACAAGTAGGACCCTTAACATCACACACCCTCCCAGGCTGCATGCCCAACTAACTTCCATTAAACCCAATTAGCCTGGCCCGAGATCATCACCTACGCTTTGCTGCATGCTACTAAACTTTCTATCAGCAGTCAAGCAGCAGTCAACCATGACACTGACATAGCTGAAACTATCCTACGACACGAAATTGACAGCTGCTTTCCAACCAAAACGTAGCTGAATGACCACTGATCAGCTTTCAGAGATCTCCTCACCCCACCGGGCTTCTCAGTCATTCAGTGCGACTCAAGGATGGCTTTGGCTGTGGATTATCCATTATACACAAAAAAGATATGTGCTTAACTGCCTTTCACCACATTATATACCCTATCTTTGAATATTTGGGAGCTCTCCTTTAAAAACCGCAACCCCATCAAACTTCATGTCATCTATCATCCTCCAGGTGAAAAACAACAATTCCTTGAAGATTTAATAGACCTTATAATGCTACTCTCCCTAAAAGGCAGCACAGACACATTCTAGGGTACCTAAACCTGCACTTGAATAAGGCAGAAGACTATAGTACAATCCTTATCCACCCTCCTGGAAGTGAACAATCTCACCCAACACTGCAATATACAAACTCACGATAAGGGCTCTACCATTGACACAATCATCTCTAACAATAACACCTTATCCCTCCACTCTACCCTGCCCACCGACTGGACTGATCACCACCCAATTCTTCTTGTTCTCAAGACTCACCCAAACTATCCATCCCAAGCAGTGAGGAACATGCATCGAATCCCCCAGGCAGAGTACGGATGATTAGTTGGTTCCCAAATTTCACCTCCACTCGACCACACCTCAGTCGATGACCTCACAGCCTACTACAACACAAAAATGGAAGAACTCCTTGACACGGTCGCCACTCTGAAACTCAACCAAACAAGAAACATGCCTTCCAGATCCTGGTTTAATATAGACCTTAATGATACAGAGGCGACAACTCCGATTGGCTGACAGAAACTGAAGACAACAGCCCTCATTAACAAATCTTAAGAGAAAAATCCTCCTTCTTCCGAGCCCAACTTGACCGGTCTAGGAACGGACCTAAAGACGCTTATCGTGCTGGCCCCAGGACGCTGACTATGGACACGGATCCGAATCTCTTCCGATGCGGCTAATACCATCATCTAATTTTGCTTTCAGTCGTCATCTGACTAACACGCCAGAAAATACGCTGTGTGCTTACATTTTTCTTGCCCTGAAGAAGCCCATGTCTGGGCGAAACGCGTTGGCTGGCTGTTTTTAAATGAAATGCAACAGAAAATAAAAGAACAGAAAACACTAATATGCAAGATATTTTTTGTTGATATATTACTATATAATTTGATTACACTTGGTCTTATATTGCCTCTCATTCAAACTAATTGTCAAGAGTATATTTGTGATCTACAAGCATCAGATCTCTTGAGGTGGGCAATATTGCATATTGCTAGTGACTAGTTCTGGTGGTGCGGTCCTCTATGACCCGGCTGCTTTCGATTCTTCTTTATAACCTTTTCAACATCATCAGACATCAAACCTCCTCTCTCCCTCAACATCCAATTAGCGACTCTACTAAGCACTGCAATGAATTTGCAGCATTCTTCTCTGAAAAAATATCTCAACATTGAATTCTATCCTGTGCTACCCACCTCCCCACCCGACACCAATGGTGCCCCCGAGCAACGAGGTTCAGCCTAAGGCCTTACTTTCAACTAAGGTTGTTTCCCCAAACTCATTCTCTCATTAAAGCAGAACATCAATCTCTACCCCATTGCAACTTGGACTGAATTCGACCATATCCTCAAATTACTCATCTGCATGAAGCTGACACCCTCCCTGCTCCTCCTTAATGAGCGGCTCCATGCTGGCCTTCCTCAAACTCATGTAAATCACCCCCTCATCAAAAAGCCAGACACCGACCAGAATTACCTTAACAATTTCAGACCTATAACTAACCTCCCTCTCCTTACTAAAGCCATCGAAAAATGTGTGCTGCCACAACCAGGGTTCAGGAAAGGCTGCAGTACAGAGACTGCAATACTGAACGTCATAGACGACCTACACACATCTCTGGATGATGGCAGACCTATTTCCTTGTCCTTCTGGACATCTCTACTGCCTTTGATACTGTCAACAATGACATCCGCCTAAACACCCTCTCACAGTGCGCAGGCATCTTAGGAACTGTCCTTCAGTGGTTTGCCTCTTTCCTGAACCAATGATCACAGATAATCAAACTAAACAGCTCCACCTCAAAAACAACACCTGTTGGACAAGGAGTTCCTCAAGGATCGATCCTGTCTCCTGCCCTATTCAACCTCTATATGTTATGTTATATTAGTTAAGCTTATGGAGCGCAACGGTTACCCTTGGGTGTCCTGTCGCTATGCTCTGCCTGCCTGCAGGTTGTCAGGATAAGAGCTGTCACTGAGTAAACAGCCATGTTTTCAGCCCCTTCCTGAATGAAAGAAGATCTGCTGAGTCTAATAAAACGGCATCTTATTCCAGGCCTTGGATGCACATGTGATAAAACTCCTACCTCCCCAATTGTTTTTTTTTAATGTAGGAACTCTGACTTGTTTTGATCCTGTGGACCGCAGAGTCCTACCAGTAGCATACCATTTGAATTTTCGCCTCAGGCGATCAGGGCCTATTCCATTGAGGGCTTTGAAAGTCATACAAAGGGCCTTGAAACGCGCCCTTTGTTTCACAGGGAGCCAGTGTAGTTGTCCTAATTCTTTTTTGACTGAGAACAATTTCGGTGTCCCTGTCGGCAACCTGGCAGCTGCGTTCTGTGCCCAAAGTCATGTCCTTTCATAAAGGGGCGCAAAAGGCTGCATAGGTTTTAAATCTACAGCTTCCAACCACAGATATCAAGACAAATGTCCTCACTGAGGTCCTTTTGCCATCAGCACCTACTACGGAGCCACTACTCCCATTCATTGATGCATTTTTGCTAGTCATTTAGCAATGAACTAAGGGGATATACCTGACTCCTTTTGAATTTTGCCAAATTCCTTTGCAGCTGCAATCAAACCGAAACCTTTTAGTGTTTGATTAAGGGTATTTATTAACCCAGCTTATTCAAGATTTCATGTATTTTTGCAAAAAAAATTCAGAGTGGAAAAGGTGGTTCCGCATGCGTTTCAATTATCAAACATATATGACATAGAACAACTCATAACAAAAACATTTTTTTAACAACAATACATAAAACATGACAATTCATAAAGAGACAATTCATAGAAAAATGTACACTGTTTGTTGCATCAGAATTCATTAAACATGCGGCTATCCTTCAGACTTTGAATAAATCCAACAATCAAGGCGACGCCTAATCCAGGGAACTTAGCTTGCTCAAATGGGAGGTGGGGATAATTTTTAGTCCAAGACCCTCACCTATACCAACATTATATTTTAAGTAGTTCCGCAGTGTTCAAGTAGAGTGCCAACGCGTGCTGTGCCTTTCATCAGGTCTTCATATTTATGAATGTTTTTCAAGAATCTGAAACACAAACGATGCAAACAAAAAAACTGTCAGGATGATGTGAACCTAGACAGTCGGGAAGGTTCACATCACCCTGTCAAGGGTAGGGCTAGGTCCCCGACTCATTCAGGCATTTAAGATGCTATATTTCCAACCTACCGCAAAGCTATTTATAAATGGAACATTTACTGAGACATTTAAAATAACTCGAGGCACACGTCAAGGATGTCCTAGTTCACCTCTTTTATTTGCGGTATACATTGACCCCTTCTTACGAGTATTGGAAGGTAATCAAAGGATTAGCCCAATCATTACTCAAGGTTGGGAAACAAAAGTATTGGCTTACGCAGACGATATTGCGCTTGTAACGCCAAATCCCATAATGTCAATGGCGGAAGTTGAGCTAGAGGCGAAGAAATTTGGACGTCTGTCAGGCTACTCCCTCAATAGAGCTAAAACCCAGATCGTTTGTAAAAATATTAGTATGGGGGATGATATTAGACAGGTGGAGAGAGCCACATATCTGGGAATTGATATTATGACTAATGTTGAAAAATTAGCCGAGTCTCATATCGACCCCCTGATAGATAAAATTAAACCTGAGTTAAGCCGATTAAATAACTTACATCTTTCTATAATCGGGAGATGCAATATCATTAAAATGCTCTTTTTTCCCAAATTTCTCTACCTTATGAGGGCTATCCCGCTAGAATTCAGCAACAATTGCTTAAAAAAGATTGAGGATCTGTATGCTGGGTTTATCTGGTCCTACGCAAAATCTAGGAGAGCATATACGTTCCTCTCCTTACCAAAGGACAGGGGAGGTTTGGCTCTGCCAAATATTAGACTGTATTATTGGGTAACTACTCTCTTGTATAATTACACCCTTTTATCCGATAAACCAATCGATGACCTTCCAGAAAGTATTCCCACATCTATTGAACTTATAATGGGCAAAGATGCCTGGGGCTGGGCTTGGAGATTTTTAAATGTTTCTCATTACAAAAAAGTACGGTTTAAGACACTGGCCGTTGGATATAAAATCATGAAAGCAGTTAGGAAACTGATAGGACTTGGACGCTTGAATTATTACACTCCGATCGATAAAAACCCCAATTTACCCGAAATTTTTAAAGATTCAGTAATCAAGAAATGGTTAGACAATGGCTTGTCCAAACTTGGGTGATTTTTATTCCCTCACTGGTTTAGTTTCTTTTGAGACACTCAAAGAACAATATGCACTAGACTGGAGGGATTTTTTCAAATATCTGCAACTCCGCGACTTCTTAGGTAGGAAATGTGGTGGCCCATCAGGTTTCGTCAATAATCCTATCATAGACAAGCTGAGAAAGAATCATTTATCTATAGGAATTATATACAACTCCCTCAATTCCCTAATGATTGATGACTTGGGACAGCGGGCTTCTAAATGGAAAGAGGAAATTGGTATCACAGAAGATCTATTTTTACATTCAACCGAATTAGCACAGAAAATACTTATACCAGCACGGCTTCAGGCGCAGTACCATAAAACTTGCTTCTCACTTTATTATACGCCGAAAAAGATTGCTAAATGGGGAAATGGAAAGGGAACTTTATGCCCACGCTGTTCTACGTCTCAGGCGGATCTGGATCATATGCTAGCTTCCTGCGTCACACTGAATGTTTTAAAATTCGACATAACTAAATTCTTCAAAGAAATATTAGGTTGGGATGTAAGTCTTTCTTCTGCCTTGATCTGTCTAGGGGTAGATCGGGAGGTCCAAGGAAAACTAGGAGAACAACTGATTTTCATAGGCATGGCCGTATATATACTCACTCTAACCTCAGCCTGGCTAGATCCAACTCCCCCTGGATTTCATCAATGGCTAACTCGACTAGTGTCGAACTACAACTTTGAAAAAGTTATATATGAAAAAAGAGGGATCCAATCTCGAGCAAAAGGTTTAAAGATATGGGAACCGCTGACCAGATGGCTCGAAAGGTGAATGGACGGCCAACCCTGGGGGGGTGGAGGGAGGGAAGGGTGGAGGGTTAAAAGTCATAAAAATGTGCATGAAAGAACGATATACGAAAACTTGTAGGACACAAGACTGTATCTTTTTTTTCTTACTTTCAATGGAGTTTTGCGTCTAATGACATACAGTATAATGTATTCGGCTATTTAAGTATATCATTTTTTTTTGTATGCAAACTACAAATTTAAGATGTAAAATATAACAGCGTTATCATGCACAAAATAAAAAATTGTTAAAAAAAAAGGATGATGTGAACCTAATCTACTTAATTTTTAAATTAAAAAACACTTCTCTCCTACATTCCAGCAGGTTTGGTGACCTTTTGCCAGTCATGGCACCATGGAGAAGCCATCTTCGGGCCGGGGAATAAAAATACTAGTGGCACGCCGCTATCACCCGGCTCCAAGTGATCCTCTCTTTCTCTCCACCTACGTATCGTCTTAGAGGCAGGTGATGCAGGCTTCCTGGTCATCAGGTCAGTCTAGGGGAGCATTCCAGACAGTACCTACAGACAGGGAATCGTAGCATCTGGAAGCCTGGGGTATGAAGGCCTTCTCGACAGTGAGCATGGCCCTGAAATCCATCGATTCCAACTGCCTCCTTGCACGATACATCCATACTTTGGGGAATATGGTGCAAATGGTGTACCTAATGTTCTGGAGAATATGAGGGCTCATTTCCAAGGACTCTTATATGATGGCCTGAACGCCTCCAAACATATTGAGTCAGGTTTGGACACCGTGGACTCGGTGGTCCAGGCTTTGGACACTTCCATCTTGGTCTGGTGACATGACTGGCTCCAAACTTTTAACTTTTTACCAGACGTCCAAGCTCACCTGATGGATCTGCCCTTTGATGGGGCACACTTATGAAGAACCAGAACCTTTTGGTCCTGGCGGCGCAGGGTACGCCCTCCGTCTTCTGGGTTCACCTGCAGCTAGTACAGTTATCCTAGAAGGACACAAAGTAGGTTCTCAGGAGACTGCCACTTCACTCTGTGGCGCATCAGATTAAATACTATACAGTTCGAGGCATGTGGGCTGCTGAATTCATATCTGTGCATAGATCGCCGCCTAGTGTTGGGTCCGGATGATTGCACATTGTTGTCCTGGAAGAGTCTTCGAAGCATCCTGAGATGGGTGACTCCTCCCCTGGACACAGTGCGCATGGGCATCCTCTCCATCCCCAGATTGTTTTTTTCCGCCATTGGGTTCGGATGCAACTATCTTAGCTCAAATTCAGAATACTTAGTTTAGGCCAAAAGGCCTATAGTTTTCGTCGGTACAGTTACCGTTCGGTGTCGACTACTAGTCCTAGTGCTCCACACCCTTTTCAAACTTTCGATTCGACTTGGTCAAAACTTCGACGCTCCATCGACGATGGAATCGAGAACTCCGTTCAAGAGGTGTCCGTTGTGCCACGCCAAGTACCCTCACATCGACGTCCACCCGGTCTGTAACAAATGTCTCTCGCCGGATCACGACGAATCAAAATGCATGGCCTGCGCGCGGTTCCGATCCAAGAAAACTCTACGGAACCGACGGGCAGCGAGACTCGAGGCGCAGCAGGCAGCGCCCGCACCCACCAACATATTCAGCACCGAGGACGCCGAGAGCGTGGAAGAGATACTATCTAGCCCCGCTTCGGAGCATGGTTCCCGATCGGACGACGATGACGAAGAGCTCTTTCGACGTGAAGAAGCCGTCGACGAGGTAGGGGACATCGAAGAAGCCTATGGGGCTGAAGAAGACAGCTCTCCCGAGGAGTTAGGCCAATCCGTCGAAACGGAGGCCGAAATTAGTCGTCAGGCTCCGGTCGAGGGATCGCCTTCGGGCCTTACCCAAGACCTAATCCATGGTTCATCGGCCCCGCCTTCCGGCCCGGCACTGGACACTATGCAAGAGCCAATATTACCCAAGACGACCGGGTTGTTAAACCCAAAAACATCCATCGCTCCAGTCCCTTCAAAATCGAAAGCGAAACTGGTGGTGGTCGGATCAAGGGCGTCGAAACAGTCCGCTGGCCCGGCACCGACGCCGAAAAAAGTCGTCTGCTCCGAACGCGTACAGAAAGACTTCGGCGCCGAGCTCACCGCAGCAGACGCGGTCGACGCTCAGAAGAAGCGCGCCCTTGTGCACCACAAGGCACCGACGCCTTCGGCACCGACACCGAAGCCCGTCGCCTCCGCAGTCAAAATGGCCGCCTCGGCAACGTCGACGCCTAAAGCACCGATGCCAAAGAAGTCCTCGACTACGTCGACTATCGATGCATCGCTTCAAGTCAGTGACCCCCTTCCGACAAAAAAGTTGGGGTCGGCCTCCACACCTACTACCAAGATGCCCACCAAACCACCATCTCAGTTTGCTGTGCAGCAGGTCTCTGCCTCTCTTCAACGTATCCGGGACCAGGTAGCCCTCAACTCTACCTCGGGTCCCCACACTTCCTCACCCGGTACAGTGCACTCGGAGCCCACCAACATCACCTTTGGGCTGCCACCGACATCGGCACCGAAACTTTTTCAAATTTGGACACGTGTCCTCCACACACAGTCCACCGCCTCTGGCCTAACGGAACACGCCCCTTCTGGGCCACAGTTTATCGACGCCGACACTGGCAGGCTCATGCTCCACAAGCGCAAGATCACGCCAGTCAGGGAAGAGGTGCCATACAAAATTCCTCTCAAACGCAAGCTACCGGCGGAGCAGGAACCAGTGTTGCAAGAACACTTCCATCCGCAGTCCTTTTCTCCTACCCCTTCTGAATCGGACACAATGCAGGAATATGGTGGGGACGATACCATCTACCCCGGGGACGCAGATCCCGATGACACACAGGATCCTGATCAGGCATGGGATGACCCCACAGACCCAAGTGTCACGCCACATGCTCAGGATGCGCAACTATACAATATTAAAACTTCTCCTACAGAGGACACGGCTGCATTTAATGCCCTTATCGAACGGGCAGCTGCTCATCATGGGGTGGAGCTGCACTCTGACGCCATTGAGGAGGACTTCCTGCTTGACACTTTCGCATCTTCGGAAAGAACGGTCAAGACTCTGCCCATGCTTAAAGGGGTTCTGAAGCCTGCCAAAGACATCTTTAAGGACACCACAAAAGCCCGAGTGCTAAACCCAAGGTTTGAAAAGAAATATAAGCCTGCACCTGGTGACCCTAAATACATTAGGGGTCAGTTGCCATTAGACTCTATGGTGGTTGCCAACGCTCGCAAAAGAGCCCACTCACAGACAACTGGTGATGCTCCTCCCCCCGACAAAGAGTCAAAGGTCCTTGAAACATCTGGCAAACATGTGGCAGCGCATGCAGCCAATATCCTGCGCATCGCAAATACACAAGCACTCCTGCAACGTTATGACAGGTCACATTATGACACCCTAGAGTCACTGCTCCAACACCTACCAGAGGAGTATAAAGAGTCAGCGGAGCTCCTAATTAGAGAAGGACAACTCCTCACTAATGCGTCCATAAAATGCGCCCTAGACGCAGCTGACACAGCGGCCAGAGCAATAAACACAAGTGTCATGTTATGACGCCATGCCTGGTTACGCATCTCAGGCTTCAAACCCGAGATCCAAAACAATATCCTCAACTTACCGGTTAACACGGAATTTTTATTTGGCCCAGACGTTGACACTACCCTAGAGAAAATAAAAAAAGACACAGATACTGCCAAATCGATGGGGGCGCTACAAAGCCAACAATTTCGTAGTGGCTCCTTTCGTCGCACTGGAAACAGGGGAACGTCAAGGGGCCAGGGGTCACAACAACAGTATGCTAAAGGTAGCACACAGACCACCTACGACAAAAACAACAGGGGTGGATATCGTGGATCCAGCGCCAAGGGTAGGGGACGTGGATATGGCAACACCAGAACCTCCCCAAAAAACAAACAGTGACGCCCTCTCCCTACCCCCCGACCACTTAACACCTGTCGGGGGACGACTCCAGCTGTTCCTGCCCGCATGGAAGAACATCACCACGGACAGGTGGGTCAGGGATATCATTCAACATGGGTACTGTCTGGAACTAACTTCCACTCCACCCAACATACCACCAAAGCACCGTCCTATGTCAGCCGAACACTTAGATTTACTCCAGCAAGAAGTGCTTGCTATGCTCGCAAAAGGGGCCATAGAAGTAGTGCCCACCGCCCAGCAGGGCACAGGAGTGTACTCTCTGTACTTCTTGATCCCAAAAAAGGACGGATCGCTCAGACCTATCCTAGACCTGCGACCCCTAAACCTATATATACTGTCGGAGCATTTCCATATGCTCACCCTCCAACAGGTTCTCCCACTACTCACTCAGGGGGATTTCCTAGCTACACTAGACCTGAAGGATGCATACTTCCACATACCAATACACCCTTCACACAGGAAATACCTCAGATTCACCATTCAAGGGAATCACTATCAGTTCAAAGTTCTCCCCTTCGGAGTAACAACAGCACCCAGGGTCTTTACCAAGTGCCTGGCGACAGTGGCCGCACATCTGCGAAGACAAAATATTCACGTCTTCCCTTATTTGGACGACTGGCTAGTTCAGGCCAAATCAGCACAACAATGTGCCGCCCACATGTCCCACACCATTCACCTTCTTCACGATCTGGGATTCTCACTAAATTACCCAAAGTCAAGTCTCCAACCTGCGCACGTGCAACAGTACTTAGGCGCGACAATCGACACTCTGGCTGCCACAGCTCAGCCAACTTTGGTGAGAATCAACAGCATGCAACTGCTGATCTCAAAATTCAAACCTCAACACTCCCTGCCGGCGCGAGTGTTCATGCAGTTGATAGGCATGATGGCCTCCTGCATCTTCAGAGTCCCACACGCGAGAATACATATGCGCCCGCTTCAGGAGTGCTTAGCACGTCAGTGGAATCAGGCTCAAGGACAGTTGAAAGACCTAGTGTTGGTGAGCGGTCGGGCATACAACTCTCTGCATTGGTGGAATCCACAAAACCTTTGCAAGGGCCGACCGTTCCAAGAGCCTGTTCCACAAATAATACTGACAGCGGACGCGTCTCTCCAGGGATGGGGAGCTCATGTACTCAATTACACAGTGCAGGGACTATGGACTACACAACAAAAGAAGATGCACATCAACCTTCTGGAACTGATGGCAATCTTCCTGGCAATGAAAGCATTCAAAGTACACCTGTGCAACAAAGTCGTGTTAATCCGGACGGACAACATGACTGCCATGTACTACATACAGAAGCAGGGAGGAACACACTCTCCACAGTTTTCTCATCTGGCTCAGAGCATGTGGAAGTGGGCCATTCAGAGGAACATATTCCTCATGGCGGAACACCTCCCAGGCAAAGACAACCAGATGGTGGATCTGCTCAGCAGACACAGCCACCAGATGCACGAGTGGGAGTTACACCCATCAGTACTCCAACCGTACTTCCAGCAGTGGGGTCATCCAGAGATAGACCTATTCGCCACAAGGGAAAACGCAAAATGCCAAAGCTTTGCCGCCAGGTTCCCACATCCACAGTCGCAGGGCAATGCAATATGGATGAACTGGTCCGGCAGATTTGCGTACGCTTTTCCCCCAGCGCCGTTGATACCGCTAGTGGCACGCAAACTGCGACAGCACTCTCTGACACTCATCCTGGTTGCTCCAACATGGGCACGCCAGCCATGGTACACGACCTTTCTGGAACTTTCCGTGGTGCCGCATCAAAGGCTGCGGATCAAACCCGCGTTTTTGACGCAGAACCATGGAGAAATTCAACACCCGGATCCGCAACAGCTGAACCTGGCAATCTGGCTCCTGAAGTCTTAGAGTTTGGCTACCTAAACCTGCCACCTGACTGTATGGAGATCATTAAGGAAGCTAGGAGACCCACTACCAGAGCTTGCTATGCAGCCAAATGGAAGAGGTTTGTCATTTATTGCAACAACAACCACATTAACCCGCTAGACGCATCTATTCAGAACATAATCTGCTATCTATTACACCTATACCGATGCAATCTGGCATACACCTCAATACGTGTCCATTTAACAGCAGTAGCAGCCTACCTCCAAAACAGGCAGCACCTCTCTTTATTCAGAGTGCCTGCCATCAAAGCCTTCTTGGAAGGACTTAAACGGGTGATTCCCCCAAGGCACCCCCCGGCACCGGTGTGGAACCTCAACTTGGTCCTCACCAGACTAATGGGTCCACCCTTTGAACCTCTCCATTCTTGTGAGATTCAATTCCTCACCTGGAAAGTGGCTTTCCTGGTTGCCATCACTTCCTTAAGAAGAGTTAGTGAACTCCAGGCACTAACCATTCAGGAGCCATTTATACAAGTTCACGCAAACCGGGTCGTACTACGTACCAACCCCAAGTTCATGCCTAAAGTAATATCACAGTTCCACATGAACCAAACCATTGAACTGCCGGTTTTCTTCCAAAACCCACAAAATGTCGCTGAGAGGATGCTCCACACACTAGATGTCAAAAGGGCCCTCATGTACTATATTGACAGAACTAAGAACTTTAGGAAGACTAAACAACTCTTCGTTGCCTTCTCTCCACAACACAAAGGCAACGCCATTTCCAAAGCAGGTATAGCCAGATGGATCGTTAAATGTATCCAAATTTGTTATCAAAAAGCTAAACGCACATTAACGATTCCTCCACGAGCCCACTCAACACGGAAGTTAGGGGCGTCCATGGCTTTCCTGGGAAACATTCCTTTACAAGAAATATGTAGAGCAGCCACATGGTCCACCATACATACATTTACCAAACACTACTGTGTAGATGTACACTCCAAACAGCAGGCTGCTGTAGGACAGGCTGTTCTCAAAACTCTTTTTCAGACTGCTGCAGCTGGCACGGGTGGCCGCCGCTAATAGGAGGTACTGCTGTGTATTCTATGCACAGATATGAATTCAGCAGCCCACATGCCTCGAACTGATTATGCTACTTACCAGTATGCATCTGTTCTTGGCATGTAGGGCTGCTGACATTCATATCGCCCACCCTCCTCCCCGGCGCCTGTCGCAGCTGCAGCTCTCAGAATTACTGTATAGCATGGTCATCACTTCCTGTATCTACTCCATCACTGCCACAATGGCGAAAAAACTATCTGGGGATGGAGAGGATGCCCATGCGCACTGTGGTCCAGGGGAGGAGTCACCCATCTCAGGATGCTTCGAAGACTCTTCCAGGACAACAATGTGCAATCATCCGGACCCAACACTAGGCGGCGATCTATGCACAGATATGAATGTCAGCAGCCCTACATGCCAAGAACAGATGCCAACTGGTAAGTAGCATAATCAATACAGAATTATTAACAAAACACACGCCCCAAGCAAAGAAGAAAAGAGCCAATAGGGTAAGTTGGAAACAAAGCGGAACCAGTAAGAAGGGTTCGAAAACAGAAAGATCAGATGACTCGAAGAGATCTCTCCTCCAACTGTGTTTGTCATCCCACCTCCGAACTAATTCATTAACAGATTACAACTGACTTGCAGGTGGTGAGATACGTTTGTGTGTATTGGAGGACAGGCATGACACAAGAGAATGCTAGCAGGAGACAGTGAAGGCCAGTCGATAAGATATGATCGGGAAAGAATGGTGTGAGCCTACAGACAGTTGAAACAGGGATTAGAAAAGCCAGACACGGATTAGTGTACTCGGCTAGTCCAAACACCAGCCTCGCAAACAAGGCCGAGGACGTATTTTGACACCAGGCTAAGGGAAAAGCAGAATAGACTTCGTTCGCCATGCTGCCTGAGTGATGGCAACACAAGATGGCGGCGGGTTACAAAATGGCGGGTCGATTCGATCGTGATCGAAAATCGAAGTTCCTCAGACCCTCCTTTTGCCAGAACTCAGGCAAGATAGACTCACGCTAATCTGAGTCCACATCAATAGCCATGAGATCATCAAGCTGTTTGTAACATCATCCTTATGTTTTCTGTTACTTGAGGTTTGGGTCTTGAGATGCACACAGTAGCACAAAGATCACAAATAGCGGGACCACAGTGCATACAAAGGCAACAGGAAAATACTATTGTCAAGATTATTCCAAGGAATGTCAATACTTTCCAACCCCATTTGGACAGTAGTCCCCAAAACCATTCCGTTAAGGACCAATCTCCTTCGTCCTGATGAATAGACTCGGAGATTATATGTAACTTGGAAATAGCTTGGTATACTGTCCTAGCGTCATTAGGAATGAAAATACAACAGCTTGACCCGATCAATTTACATACTCCACCACGATCGGCAAGAATAAAGTCTAAGGCAACTCGGTTTTGCAAGGTCATAAGACGATCCGCCTGTAGTTCCGCCGTGATATTACTCAAGGCTCCTACAGTGATGTGTATTGTAGTTTCTACAACACGGACCAGTTGCCTTATATTTCTGCTATTGGCCATTGGACCCCAGAAAGGAAGAAAGCCTTTAAGGAAATCTCCTCCTTCTTGTCCCGAGGTGTCTTTGGAGTCAATAATTCCTCGGCTGAGACGGGTTCGGTGATAATTGGCAGAAGCAGTGTAAGTAGGGGAAAGAAGGAAAGCTATGTAGCAGGTACCAGAGAAACCCGTTGGCAACCAGGTATAAGCTCTATCATGACAAATGAAATAGGTGCCTTGAGACGGTACTAGAGGAGGTGAGTTCAGAGAGGAATAAATGTATGTGTAGGAACAGTTACTTTTTGGTGCAGTGTCAGAAGAGCGTTCGTTTATTTTTAAACAGAAGTTACCTTGATGCGGTACAGTCCAGATTGGTGAGGATTTCTCCTTTCCCATTTTATTATTAAGACTCGACATGTATTGGGTGACGTTCCAATTGGTGTATGCTTTTCTTTCATCGATAGAAATTTTGCTATTCTCCATGATTTTAGCCATAACCACCATACCCTTAATCAAAGAACTATGACTAAAATCCGGATAATTAATTTGTGAAGTAACAGACCGTCTGAATTTACTTTGATATGCATTTGAGAAAATAACAAAGAATGCCCAAGCAGAACCCTCGTAGGAGAAAGGAAGAACTAGAAATGGCATTCCCTTCTCAGTAGTATGCGGCATAAGACCACATACCCAACAATCAGTTGTGTTAACTACTAATTGATGCTGGTGTAATAGCTGGACAAAGGAATTGTTGTAATACTCTGTTCTTCTGACAAGTTCATGTGAAGGGAAAGTATGAAAAAGGTGTGGAGAGATAGTAGAAGACAACAAAGAGGAGGAAAAGGAGGTGTTTTTTGGCTGCAAAACATAAACTATCCAACCAATAATCGCCAAAGCAATACATAATGATATCAAAATACATAGAGTTATACTGTAACGACTGTACATTATTTTACAAGATGCTTTCTTTAGTTCATTTCCTCTCTTTAATATTTGGTGTAGTTTCCATTTTCACTAGTGGATGCTCACGGCAATCTTCCTCAATCACTAAAGTCACGATGCTCAACCGTCCTATGACACTGAAAGATCCTGCAGACCTTTTGTCACTACTCAGGTCGTGACCTAGACTCCTACCATGACCCTGCAACCTAAACAGAACACTACACAAAGGAGAAGAAAATCTCAAATGTTCTTTTGTCTGGGTTGAAGATGGTAGCGCTCTTTCCCTAGAACACTCTGATCTTGAAACAATGTTCTTGGTTCAGTCGTATTTAAGCGACGATGCAATGGAATCGCTTCCTGTAAAATGTCGTCGTCCTCTTTCTCAGACAATGTCCCATTCAGGTGTGCATCGCTAAAGGGTACGAATTGTGGAACTGTTTCGCCTTCGCAGTCACCAACCCCTCTGCGAACCCACTGATCGAAAGGCAAGGGCAAAGGTACTTTCTTGCAGTGCACACCGTGAATCCAATTTTTCTTTCCTTCAACTTTAACTGCTGTCCTCGTTGTGAGAAGGACCATTCGGGGCTCCCGCCATCTGGGCTCCAAATTCTTTTTCTTCTGAAAATTGCGGATGCAGACCCAGTCACCTGGCCGGATGGAGTGACCTGGATCTGTGGAAGCCTCCGGCAAAGCACCCTGAACCTGTTGATGAAGGACATGCCGTTTAGTTGTAAGGTCATGCAAATAGTCAATTAACATTGGGTAGGGCAAATCTGAGAACTTTTTAGGACGAGGTATTCCCCATACGTTGGCCGGACGGCCAAACACCACTTCGTAAGGGCTAAGTCCCAGACGAGAGTGTACTGCAGTTCTGGTGGATAGCAGAGCTAACGGCAAAGCATCAGGCCAATTAAGTCCCGTACTTGCTTGAATTTTCGCTAACTTTAGTTTCAAGGTCCCATTGTAACATTCTACTAAACCTGCTGATTGGGGATGATTTGCCGCATGGAACTTTTGCTTGATTCCAAGACCTGCACAAACTTTCTGCATGACTTGGCCAGCAAATTTGCTCCCATTGTCACTCCAGACGATGCGCGGCAATCCAAACCTGGGAAAGAACTCTTTCAGAAGGATTTTGGCTGTGGATAAAGCTGTGTTGTCTTTCAAAGGGTATGCTTCTATCCATCTCGAAAAGGCACATACTACCACCAGAACATATTTGAGGTTGTTGCATCGATCCATGTGAATGTAATCGATTTGCAACACTTCAAATGGGTATGTCGGAGGAGCAAAGTGACCTGCTGGAGTGGGGGTTCCCTTTCCTGGATTATACATCAGACAAACAATACAATGCTTTACTACGTTGTCTGCACATTTTGGGATACTTTCATTCTGCCAAACTGGAGCTAGGAGTTTACAAATGCCTTTCGCACTAAGGTGAGCTGGACCATGAGCCATAGTAACCACTGGGAGTACATAAGCGTCCGGTAACAACCAACGTTGATGTTCGGATAATTCTACCCAACAACCCATCTCATCTAACATTCCCGTACTTTCTCTCCACTTGCTTATCTCTCTTTCTGTAGCCTCTTTCTGAATCGTTTTCACGATTTCCACTGTATTCTCACACATTCCTCTCTCTCTGACCCAATTCGCAGGACCTGCCATATACATTCGACTCATTGAATCTTTCGCTGTTTTCTTTGCTGTTTCATCGGCAAATGCATTTCCTCGTCCAACATCATCCGTTATCCTCTTGTGAGCACTACACTTCACTATCGCTATTTGGACAGGTAATTTAATTTAATTTAATTTTGGCATTTATAAAGCGCGAGCGAATACCCGTAGGCGTCTCGGCGCTAGACTGAACGACTGACTCTCCACAGCATTGAAAAGACCCGGGGAATTACTGGTTAAACAACCAAGTTTTCAGGCTCTTACGAAACTGCAATAATGATTTGCTGGATCTGATATGCTGAGGAAGCATATTCCAGATCTTGGGAGCTGCTACCGTAAAGCGGCGGTCACCCCATGAGACAGTTTTAGAGCGTGGGACCACTAGATTATTAAGAGTCGAGGATCTGAGTTGTCTAGTTGGTCTATAAAATTTAAGTTGGTCCTTGAGAGGACGTGGACCTTGGTCATGTAGGGTTTTATAAAGTATACAAAGAGATTTGAAAATGATCCTATTCTTGATCGTCAACCAATGGAGTGTCTTGATGGTGTCCGAGATGGGTGAAAACTTGGGTGTTCTTGTCAGGAGGCGTGCTGCCGCGTTCTGAATGGTTTGTAGTTTTTTTATAACTCTGGTTTGACCATTAAGAAAAAGCGAGTTGCAGTAGTCCAAAGAGGGAAGGACCAGGGAGGTTACCAGAGTTTTGGCAGCTACATCTGGAAGAACTGGCATGATTTTTCTTATCATCTTTAACTTGTAATGAGCGGTGGCTGCTACTTTATTGGCATGTGCCATAAAGTTTAGATGATCATCAAAAGTAATTCCCAAGTTCCTAACCTTGGAGGTCGGATTGGGTGGAGTACCGAACTCAGGGGGCCACCAAAGAGCAGGCCAACTCGGAGAGAGGGGTCCAAAAATGACCACCTCCGTTTTATCGGAGTTGAGCTTTAGGCAGTTCCCTGCCATCCACTCACCTATCAGGCTCATGGTATTTTGAAAGCGTTCTGCCACTTCCGTTCCTTTATCCTTAATAGCCAATACGAGTTGTGTATCGTCAGCATAAGAAGTTAGGCTCATCCCAGATGCCTTTATTATACTTGCAAGGTCCGACACATAGATATTGAATAGCGTCGGACTCAGGGATGAGCCTTGGGGAACCCCACACAGGAGTGACAGCTTAGCTGACTGATATGGTCCCAGGGTGACCACCTGAGTTCTATCGGCAAGGAAAGACGCGATCAACTCTCTGGCTAGATGGTCAATACCCTTCTTCCCGACACGGTCGACCAGAATCTTGTGGTCGACCGTATCAAAAGCCGCTGAGAGATCCAGCAGTACAAGCAGCGCTGTCATGCCCTGATTACGGGTGGTTCTAATATCATCGGCTGCCTTGAGAAGGGCCGTTTCTGTGCCGTGGTATTTACGAAAACCGTACTGTGTATCATCCAAGAGCAGGTTTGTCTCTAGGTATTCTGAGAGCTGCTGATTCATCGCCTTTTCTGCCACTTTAGCTTGGAAGGGAAGACTAGCTATGGGCCTATAATTCTTGAGTTCTTCAGTGTCCAGACTGGGTTTTTTTAATAGAGGTTTGATCAGCGTGCTTTTAAGGCAGTTAGGGTAGATCCCAGAGGTCAGTATGGTATTGCAGACCTGGGTAATGGCAGGGGCGGTAATGTCCATTGCCATGGAAAATACTGCAGGAGGGCAGGGATCCAAGGCCGAACCTGATTTAATAGATTTCATGATGGTGATTATTTGATCCGTGGAAAGGGTCCTAAAGCTAGTCATGGAGCTACTGGATCTGGAATAAGCAGGGGGAACCTTGCTGATGTGATTTTGAGAGGAAAAGGCTTGGTAGATGTTATTAACCTTAAAGTAGAAAAATTCTGACAACGCGTCACAAAGTGATTGGGACGGGGGAGGATGTAGATCTGGCGCATTACCAGTCAAAGTTTTTGTAATAGTGAACAGTTGTCTGCTAGAATTTTTAGATGTTTCGATTTGCTCGGAGAAGTATATTTTTTTGGTACCCACAATCGTGGATTTATAAGTGGCCAAGGATTCTTTATAGATAATTTTACTTTTAGGGTCATAGCTTCTGCGCCATTGCCTTTCCTTGTTCCTACTTATCTGTTTTAAAACTCTTAGTTCATCGGTGAACCACGGAGCAGTAGGAGTGCTTCTGTTCCTGGAGTAACGTTTAGTCGGTACCAGATGATTTGACGCCTCGCTAAACCAATCGTGAAATTGGTTGGTAGCGATGATAGGATCAGCAGATAAGATAGGGCGGGTTTCATCTAGTAATGCTACAAGTTTATCCCGGTCTAGACTCTTCCAAACCTTAAAGGGAGATGTTATAGAAGATACAGCCTTATTCTTTGCTGCTTCCTTAATTTTTAAACTGCTGAAAATGGCATAATGATCCGTCCAAGGCATAGGCGAGATGTGTGATGTATGTAGGCCTTCTGCGTTGGAGAAAATACCATCCAGCGTATGTCCTGCTTTGTGAGTAGGGGCGGTGACTAGTTGTCTGAGACCCATGGTTTCTAGGTCCGAGATGAGGGCAGCGGTGTCTCTGTCCTCCAGCTGTTCTAGATGAAAATTCACATCGCCCATTATTGTAACAGATGCTTCTGTGGCTATGACTTCTGTTAAAACACTGAGGTTGGTGAGGAAGTTTGCTTTGGTCCCCGGGGGACGATATAGAAGTACACCCTTTAAATTATAGAGGGCTGTAAGTTTTATATCGAAGTACATAGCTTCACAAGCGGTGACAGGGATGGGTGATGTTCGAACTATGAGGTGCTCTCGAATTATGATCGCTAGCCCCCCACCCTTTTTTCTAAGCCTGTCCTGTCGATAGACTTTATAACCGGAAGGAACTGCCACCGCAAGATCGGGGCCTGAAGCGTCATCTGCCCAGGTTTCCGTGATGTACAGTACATCCAGGTTATTGTCGATAATAAGGTCAGCAATTTCTTGGCTGTGTTTAACTAAGGAGCGCGCAATAATAAGTGCCATTAGAGTGACCACTTCATTGGGGTCATTCTGCTGGTTGACAGCGACCATGGTGTTATAAGTCCGGATCATGATGCTGCAGTGTGGGCAGGTCAAGTAGGCGTCCTTATTTAATAGTGAAGGATCATTTTTGCAGCGTGAATCTTTCTGGATTCACTATGCTGTGCATTATTCCGCGATCTTGTGGTTGGGTCCGGATTCGTAGTCTTTTCTTTGTTTTTTTTTTTTTTTTTGTAGCCCAGGTGGGCGTCGACGTCCACCATTTGGTGCACCTCCCGTGACGTCGTCGTGCTTCCTGCGGAAGTCCCACCTTTGGGGCGCCATCTTCAGATTCTTTTTTCCGCCGTTGGGTCTGGATCGTCATCGGGAAGCTCCAGAAGTTCACTCGGAGGAAGAAGGAAGAAAAGCGAGTTTCATCGATAGAATCAAGAGAAGACATCAGGAAAGAACAGATTTCGACAGGAACGCGAAGAAAGAAGACCAGCGAGCCTTTTTCTTCGACAACCTTGGAGAATGCACGCTCAGAGACCCTGAGCGAAATGGACAAGACGCCATTCAAGTTCTGCCCAAACTGCCACCACAAGTTCGCGCAGAAAGACCTGCATCCGGTCTGCAACCTCTGCCTACCGGTGGATCATCAGAGTATCGACTGCAACGCCTGCTCAGTCTTCGCGCCGAAGACACTCAGGGTGAGAGAGAGGCAGAGGAGAGCCAACGCCAACATGGAGGGCCAAGGAAAACCCCCGACACTCTACGCGCTGGGCCTCGACACGGACGACGAGGACAACGTCGCCGAGGCAGCCGAAAACTTCACGGTCGTAGAGACCGACAAGAAGAAAGAAGACGAGGTAAGAGAATCGTCGAGCGCAAATCAAAAAACACCTCGAAAACACGAGGGTGACTCGAGAAAAACTGAGTCAAGGTCCACGAAGGGAGCCCCGGCGCCGAAAACTTCGACGTCCAAAGGGGGAACTTCGGACAAAAGGCCCAGCGGATCCTTACAAAAGGACTCCCTGGCGCAGAAAGACGCCGAAAGGCAAGGGTCGTCGAAATCATCCCATGAAACGGGCCGATCGACGCAGAAAGAACGTTCGACGTCGACGCAAGTTTCATCGAAAAGGCCCGCGGTCGACGCCGAAAGCATCTCCGAAATGGAGAAAAAGAAGAGGCGGCTCGAGGCCGAAATGGAGAACATCCTTCAAAGGAAGAAGGAGTTCGACGCCAGGATGAAGGAATTCAAGATTCCAACGGTTTCATCGGCGGACGTCGTCGAAGTCGAGGAGGAGTTCGACGCCGAAGGGCTGACAAGGGACCTCGAAGAGGAAGAGGAGCCCTATTATGAGGAAGAAGCCGAGGAAGAAGACCAACAATCGTTCTTCGATTCGGCGACATCTACCGGCAACGACGTCGAATGGCAAGATCTCGACACCGAAAACCCGGAGGAGGCCGTGGACACGTACCCCTCGAGGCCTTCGCCACCAGACGACATCGGGGTGTACAATATGGTGGTGAAGAGCGCAGCAATGGCCTTCGGCGTCAAGCTCGACGAGGAGAGGCCGAAAGCAGATTTTCTCGTCGAAACACTGCTCCCCATCCAGACTAGGAGCCAGTTCCTCCCCATGCTACAAAGCGTGATGAACCAGGGGAGAGAAGCCTTCAAGGAGCCTGCCACCTGTCGGTCGATCACGCCCAGGACAGAGAAAAAGTATAAACACTCCTCCCTGGACCCACCTTACATCAAGGGGAGCGTCACCGCAGACTCCATCATTGCCTCCACGGCCAGGAGAAGGGCCAACGTGCCAGCAACCTCGGGCCCACCTCCAGATAAAGAGAGCAGGAGAATCGACCTCACAGGCAGAAAGGTCGAGAGGAACGCCGCAATGCACTGGCGCATGGCGAATTCAAATGCACTCCTAAATAGACACCAGTACCAACACTGGGATGAAATGGGGGAGCTAGTAAAGCACCTCCCCGAAGAATACCGCCAGAGAGCCTCTCACCTGGTAGATGAAGGCAAGAACATCGCCAACTCCTGTATAAAGACGGCGTTGGATGGGGCAGAGACTTCAGCAAGACTCATGGCCATAGGGGTCACAGAAAGGAGGCATGCATGGCTAAGAATCTCGGGATTCAAACCGGAAGTGCAGAACAACATCCTGGGCACTCCCTTCAACGGAGAGACACTGTTCGGAGCAACGGTGGACGAGAAGCTCACCCAGCTCAAGAAGGAGAACGAGACAGCGAGGTCCATGGGGGCCCTGCAGCTGAGGGGAATGAGACGAGGAAATCCCTCGAGGAGACCCTACGGTAGGGGTGGAAGCCAACAGGGGACGTCGCACCAGGCGTTCCAACAAGGTCAGCAGGGCGAAGGTCACGGACAAAGTCAGCAGAAGCAAAGCTGGCAATATCAACCTCGGGGCCAGTCCTTTCGAGGGAGAGGGAACGGACGTGGCCAAAGGAGGAGAGGGGGCGATCAGCCCTCCTCGAAGTGACTCAGCACGCAAGAAGACGCCCACCCTCGTCAGGCCCCCAAGGGTGAGGCGCAAAAAGGTGTCATCAGGGGGAAGAGAAGATCCAAGAGCCTACGAGCATACGTCACCGGTAGGCGGAAGGCTGAGGTTCTACCTTCAGGAGTGGCAGCGCATAACCACAGACAAGTGGATACGGAACATCGTGCAGCACGGATACTGCGTAGAGTTGGAGAAAAGACCTCCAAACAGAAAGCCGAAGGGAAGACAGAGATCGGCCCAAGAACTGGCAATACTCAGAGAAGAAACACGGAAACTCCTGCAAAAGGGAGCCATAGAGACAGTGCCGTTCAGGGAACGCAACAAAGGGGTCTACTCAAACTACTTCGTGGTTCCGAAGGTAGACGGAGACCTCAGACCCATACTGGACCTCCGGTACCTAAACAAGTTCGTCAAGACACAAAGGTTCAAAATGACTTCACTGCAGGAGGTACTGCCACAGATAAGAGAAGGGGACTTCATGGTCACCGTGGACCTCAAGGATGCCTACCTTCACATCCCAATAAACAGAAGGCACAAGGGCCTCCTAAGATTCAACATCGAACAGGAACACTACCAGTTCACAACCCTGGCCTTCGGATTAAAATCAGCGCCAAGGGTCTTTACAAAATGCCTGTCGGCGGTAGCGGCACACCTACGAAAGCAGGGCATACACGTATACCCCTACTTGGACGACTGGCTGGTCAAGGCAAACTCACACGAGAAGTGCGAGAGGCACGCAAAACGCGTAACGGACACCCTCACAAATCTGGGATTTTCCATCCACTGGGGAAAATCATCGCTGGAACCGGAGCAGGTAAAGATTTTCCTGGGGGCACAGATCAACTCCCTCAAGAGTACAGTAGTGCCCAGCGACAGGAGGACAGATGCCCTACTGAAGGAGACGCAGCTCTACCAGAAGGGGCGAGCTCTGACAGTGAGGGCGGTGAGCAAGATGATGGGGATGATGGCGTCCTGTATCCAGCTGGTGCCGAATGTACGCCTGCACATGAGACCATTCCAGGAATGGCTGCAACAGCAATGGTCACAAGCAAACGGAAGTTGGGAGGATCTAGTGGTTGTTACGCACGCAGTGCAGGAGGAGATAACTTGGTGGAACAGAGACAACATAACAACAGGGAGAAGCCTGACACCACCAAGCCCAACAGTGACCATTACCACGGACGCATCGCAGATGGGATGGGGAGCGCACATGGACAACCTCAGAGTGAGGGGTCTATGGGCTCCGGCAGACGCGGTCCGCCACATCAACTACCTCGAGTTGAAAACAATACTGCTAGCCCTGAAGGCATTCCAGAGACACCTGTGCGGGCAGAGGGTGTTGGTGCAGACAGACAACACCACGGCGATGTTCTACATCAACAAACAAGGGGGGACACAGTTGTTTCCCCTCTCATCCCTAGCTCAGGAGATTTGGAGATAGGCCATACCTCTCAGGATAGATCTACTGGCAATTCACCTACCGGGGAAGGACAATGTGGAGGCAGACTGGCTAAGCAGGCAGACCTCAGCATCGCACGAGTGGGAGCTCAATGGCCAGGAAGCGGAGAAACTCTTCCGGAGATGGGGGACTCCCACAATAGACCTTTTTGCAACACGCCACAATGCAAAATGCCAAAGCTTCGCGTCCAGGCAACCAGATCAGCAATCCAAGGGAAATGCCCTATGGATAAGCTGGTCGAGGACATTTGCCTACGCCTTTCCACCGATACCCCTGTTGCACAGAGTGCTCGACAAGTGCAGAACCAGCAACATGACTCTGATCCTGGTGGCCCCACAGTGGGCGAGGCAGACATGGTTCTCACAGATTCAAGAAATGGCGCAAGGCAATCCGTACAGGTTCGAGCGAAGAAAAGACCTGCTCTCAATGCAAAACGGGGAGGTCCTGCACCCAGAGCCAGAGACCCTCAACCTAGCAGCATGGCTCCTGAAGACCTAGAGTTCGCACACCTAAGGTTACCTCAGAGCACTATGCGAGTGCTACGGGAGGCAAGGAAACCTACTACAAGAAAGTGCTACAGCGCAAAGTGGAAGAGATTCACGGTGTGGTGCAGGAAGAAGGGCCTGCACAACAGAATGACAAGAGACTCAACGGTGCTGAGGTACCTCACACACCTTCTAAAGAGTAACCTCTGCTCGAGCTCCCTAAGGGTGCACCTAGCAGCGATCGTTGCCTACACCAGAGGTGAGAAGGGTGGAAGTTTCTTCAGCTCGCAGGTGGTGAAGAGATTCATGGAGGGAGCCAAAAGAATGGCACCCCCGAAAAGGTTGCCGCCGCCGGCATGGAATTTAAACGTGGTTCTGACGGAGCTCATGAAGGCGCCGTTTGAACCCATTCACAAGGCCAATCTACAAATGTTGACGATGAAGACTGCCTTTCTAGTGGCCATAACCTCACTACGCAGAGTGAGCGAGCTTCAAGCACTAACGCTACAGGAGCCCTACATTCAAATTCACAAGGACAGGGTAGTCCTGAGGACGGACCCACACTTCATGCCCAAGGTAGTGTCGGCGTTTCACATGAATCAGAGTATACAGATACCGAGTTTCTTCCAAAACCCGACTACAAATGCAGAAAAGGCCCTGCACACCCTCGATGCCAGAAGAGCGGTGATGCACTACATTGAAAGAACCAAAGAACTCAGGAAGTCGAAGCAGCTGTTTGTGTCCTTTGCTACTAGCTTCATGGGTAGACCAGTGACCAAGGGCACCATCGCTAGATGGATTGCCCTCACTATCCAATTCTGTCACAAACAGGCGGGACAGGAGCTAACGGAGGGGCCACAAGCTCACTCCACAAGGAAGAAGGGGGCCACAGTTGCCTTCCTGGCAAACACGCCCATCCAAGACATTTGTCTCGCAGCAACTTGGGCATCTGTGCACACGTTCACAAAGCACTACTGCGTGGACATTCAAATGAATAAGGAAGCACAGGTCGGACAGAAGGTGCTACAACACATTTTCAACGACCAGCGATCATCTTCCACCCAGCCACCACAAAAATAGGAAAACCGCTACAAAATCTATGCACAGCATAGTGAATCCAGAAAGATTCACGCTGCAAAACGAAAAGTTTCTTACCTGTCGGTGTAGTTTTGCAGCTTGAAGATCTTTCTGGATTCACTAGCGAACCCACCCACCTCCGCCAGGAAGATGAGGCTGGAGGAAGAGGGGGTGAAATGGATAGGATCAAAAAAGGTGGATACGTACAGAAATATGGACAAAAGGATTAATCAATCGCCTAGGGTTAAAAAAAAAAAAAAAAAAAACAGGGAAAAAAGAACCCGAAGATGGCGCCCCAAAGGTGGGACTTCCGCAGGAAGCACGACGACGTCACGGGAGGTGCACCAAATGGTGGACGTCGACGCCCACCTGGGCTACAAAAAAAAAAAAAAAAACAAAGAAAAGACTACGAATCCGGACCCAACCACAAGATCGCGGAATAATGCACAGCATAGTGAATCCAGAAAGATCTTCAAGCTGCAAAACTACACCGACAGGTAAGAAACTTTTCGATATGGTGCATTGTGAGGAGGGGGCGGGATGGAGCGGGATGGAGCCTCATAAGGGTTGAGCGGTCATATGTTAGCAAGTGACTCAAGGAGATCAGTCACTAACTGACCATGCTGTATCTTAGTGCCATGTGAAGTTAGGAAACCCCTCTCTCCCCAGAGACGCCCAAAATTGAACGCGACACCAAAGGCATACTGACTGTCAGTGTACACGTTCACTCTTTTCCCTTTTGATAATACACAAGCTCTCGTCAGTGCTATCAACTCTGCTGCTTGCGCTGAATTGTGTCTAATGCGTGCAGTTTCCACAATCGTATGTAAGGTAGTTAGAGCATAGGCTGAAACCTTATCTCCATTAGGCATCTTAAAACAAGAACCATCTACCCATAGAGTCCCATCTGGATTCTCCAACGGTGTGTCTCTCAAATCAATCCTTCCTTTTGTTTCTTCCTCAGTACGGAAGAAACAGTCATGCTGATTCTCAACACTCTCCTCATTTGGAAGGGGCAATAAAGTAGCTGGATTCAGAGTATTGCATCGTCTGATGTGTACGTGACTAGCCAATAGCGTCAGCTCGTAACCAGTTAAACGCGCACTCGTGAGATGCTGTGTCTTTGTTCTGTTTAGTAAGGTATCCACTGCATGTGGCACCATGACAATAAGAGTGTTATCTAACACTATCCCAGCGGACTGTCAGATAGAAATCGCTGCGGCTGCTGTGGCTTTGAGACAACTAGGCAATGCTTTTGCTACGGGATCTAACGTAGCCGAAAAATAAGCATATGGCCGCTGTCTATCTCCAAATTGCTGTGTCAAGACTGATAATGCACAACCTTCTTTCTCGTGAACATACAGCGTAAAAGGCTTAGTGTAATCTGGGGTACCCAGTACAGGAGCAGAACACAGAGCAGTGCGTAAATCAGTGAAACTCTTTTGGCACTAGTCAGTCCAAGCAAGGGGCTGAGGCGTATCTTTTAAAGTGAGTGCTAACAAAGGTTTGGCGATCAAAGAGAAGTTAGGGATCCACTGTCCCCAATAAGAAGTGATTCCCAGAAAAGCACGTACTTCCCTTTGTGTGGATGGTACAGACATTCGTGCAATCGCCTGAATTCGTTCTGGTGTTAATCGTCGTCCCTCCTTTGATAGGAGATGACCCAAGTAGGTGACCTCTCGACAAACATACTGTAGTTTGGAAGGTGAAACCTTGTGTTTCAGCTTAAACAAGTGACGCAATAGTGCAACAGTGACATCCTTACAGATATCTTCTGAATCGGCAGCGACTAACAAGTCGTCCATGTATTGGATAAGAGCCGCACCAGACGGCAAGTGAAAAGTATCAAGATGACATTTCAAAGCTTGGCTGTAAATGGAGGGACTTTCACAGTACCCTTGGGGTGCGCGCTTAAATCGGAAGCTTCGGCCTCCAAGAGAAAAACCAAAAATGTCCCTACTCTCTTCTGCAATTGGAATACTGAAGAAGGCATTCTTTAGATCAATAACGGAAAACCAAGTCGCCGTGGAAGGTATCATAGTCAACAAGGCAGTGATATCTGGAACAACAGGAAATTGTGGAATCACAATTTTGATTGCAGATCAATCACAAACCGGTACACCGGAGGCTGAGAAGGATCAGTACGTTTAAGAACAGGAAGAATAGGACTATTGCATGTGTTGCCTCTCGTTTCTTCGACCACACCCTTCCGAATTAGATCGTGAATGATTTCTAAAAGCGCTTTTTCACCTTCAGCAGAAATTCGATATTGTGGAATACGAGGTAATTCAACATTGGGCTTGAGAGTAACAACATAAGGCGGTATCTCAAGACAATCCACATCGTTCGGACCTGTGGCCCAAAGTGCTGTCGGAAGAGAAAGCAACTCAGGAGGAAACTGATCTTTAGACAGATACATTGGGGAGATCAACTTCTGACCATGGGTGAGATGTACGCCTGAAGGAGAACAACATATCGTAGCATGCATTCTTTTCAATAGGTCTAGACCCAACAGATTCTCACCACAACCATTCGTTAACAAAAGGGAAGCTTCCAAGTCATAAGGACCAACTGAAATAGGCAAGGACAAGAAACCGGATTGCGAACAGGGGCGCCAGAGAATCCTACAGAAACATTCGTTAAGCCAGACAAAGGTGCGCCAGGGAGTTTAGAATGAATAATAGAACTTCTCATTGCTCCAGTATCTAGAAGAAATGGCTCTGATACACCCATAGTAGTGACGTTGACATAAGGGCCATTTTGATCTACTGGGATTGGCACAACTTCTCTATTTTGTCCATGGCTGTCCTAGTTGGCATGAAGACTCTCATTTTTGCCTTCAACATAATGGTCCTCATTATAATATTGAGTGGATCTCACATTCTGCTGATCGAAGTAGTTCATGGAATTAGGAGAAGGAAGGGCACGCTGTTCTTGAGTTAACATGCCTCGACCTCTATCTCTGTTTGCTGACTGGAGGCCAGCACGACCTCGTGGAGCAGATAACGCTCCATTGCACTGCAATAAAACCGGACAACTATTCTTAAAATGACCTTCCTCTTTACAATAGGCACATTGATTAGGACCTAACAAAGGTCGCGGAATGTACGGCTCAGGTTTCTGGTACAATCTCTGAAACTGTGGTGGCTGTTGAGTCTGAGGCTGAACATAACGTGGAGGATAAGCTTGTTGCAAGAGAACCTTCGTTTTTAAATCTTTCGTCTTTTTCTCTTGCTTTTCTTTTTCTTCTTTGTCCCTATTTTCGTAATATTGTGCAGTAGCCAATATCTGGGCAGAAGAAGAAACAGCCCAAGAACTTTCTGAATCCTTTAATTTGTGTGACAGCTCGAAAAGCAAATTGAATACAAATTTGTCCACGAATAGTCGCTGCCCACCCTCGGTAGCCATGTCCTGACCACTATGATCGATAAATGTCTCCTCGAAGCGAGTAAAGAAATCAGAGACACTTTCATCTTTCTTTTGTTTACATGCTGCTAGCTTATCCCAATTCACTCTCAATGCAGGCATCATAGTTTTCATTAACGTAATGATTCTACCAGGAAGCTCCGAGATCAAGGCGTCAGGCTTTGCACCACCCACTTGGTCTCTATCTGTATCAGCTATGACATCCCAAGTAGCACCCAGTTCCTGTGCATGATCCTCTCTACGAATCTTTGCCCATATTGTCTGTGGGACTACATTACCCATTAGCATATCAATATCTGCCGGATTCATAATACAAGCATCGATTGTCTGCGATAATTCTTTATAATACCCTGCAGGGTTCTTACGAGGATCTGGTAGAGTCTGCTTAAGGGCCAAAACTTCAGATCTCTTCCATGGTACATGTACCCATATACGCTGAAAGTGAGCTGGAATGGCTGGATTAGCACCTGCTGCCGCAACCTCTTCCTTCCACACTGGCGGAACCTCTCTCGTAGGGTAATTTTTCGATTTCAATTTAACCGACGGATCAGAATCAAGAAAAATCTGAGAGAACAATAAGGTTCTATAGGAGATGAGTGTTCTTACAGCTTCCTCAACTTTGGAACCTACAATAAGTCCTTTTTCAAAATCGGCTTGGACATCTAACAAATCTTGTGAGATCGCACTCAAACTCACATCTTCCCATTCTTTAATGAGAATATCGCACATTAGATTAAAAACATACCTTTGTGTAGGTGCATTCCATTGCAAAAAGGTAGGCATAATATCAGACATACTATATTGTGGACCCTTCTTTATCCATCTTCGTGCCAGAGAATCTAGCTTCACTCGTTCCTCGAAATCTGGGAACTGACTACGAGATTGTCTTCGAGCAAAAGCCGGAGACGCATTAAGATAAAATACTAGTGACAGAATCTGTGAGACGCTTACGTATAGACGGTGAATTAGACATCAGAACTGGAGACAGAATATTAGGAGAATTTTCAAGAGAAGAACTAGAAATTACAGGAGGAGCAGAAGGCAAAGGAGAGCTAAGATCAGGAGATGAAGGCTGAGAAACTAAAACTAATGGTGAAACCGGCAAGGGCGGTAGTACTGGAGGAGGCAGATGCTGAAGAGCCGGAACCGGCGGAGGTACTACCAGCAACTGAGCAGGCTGTAACGGCTGAGGTACATTAGCATTTTGCGCATAGGGCGGAGGCAACCTCAATAAACGGGACATTAGGGGATCTTCTTCTATATCTTTCTTGTTATCAGAAGGAGAAACAGGCAACACCGGATAGCATTTATCTTTCGCCATACGATGTTGTCTTTCTGAAATTTCAGTCGCATTGTCAATTTCATCTTTTTTTAACTGTTGGGCAGCCTGTATAATCGTCATACCCTGTGCTTTCCTAGCTCGTTTTGCTTGTTTAATTTCTTTTTGTTTGGCTTCCTTACGCCAAAGGCGAAGAGAGTCAAACATTGTCGGCCGGACTTTTCTTCTGAATAATACTGTTTCCAAATTATCTAGCACATTAGGATCAAAACTACCGTTTTCTGCCCATTTGAGAACACCATCTTTCTTCGTGTATCGAGTCCATGTCTCGTTAAAGGCAATGGGGCCGATACCATGTTTCGAGTAGAGCTCATATGTGGGAGTTCCAACCGAAGGAATCGGACAAGAGTCCTCAAGTCGGGAGTCCCTATTACAACCAAGACAACAAATTCTTCCACACTTAGTCAGACCAGGCATTTCACAATGTCTCTGGACTGTTCACAAACTTCAAGGGAGTGAAACTCAGTTTACGCAGCACAAATGCACTTACCCTCGGCTTTAGTCTCTGCAAAAACTAAATCTAAGAAACCTAAGGACATCAAACAAAGAACCAAAATTTGTGGGCGCGACCCACGAAAATACTTAACTTAACTAAGGACGTCTTCTTCCACCAACAGCGGCCCGTCTATCGTCTCGCTTTACCATACATCACCAAAGGAATGGGCCAGAGCAGGGCAGCAGTCAGGGCAGCGGTCGCCAGTAGCCGTCAGGAAGGAGTAACCGCGCTGCAAAAGACCTTCGGACCACTTTCGACATACAGGGGTCGCTTAGTGTGGCTCGCGAACCCTCCGGAATTTTCTTGCGAGGTTCCTCACGACCTTCGAGCAGAACCGGTACCACTGAAGCCGCCCCACGTTGGGCGCCAATTGAAGAACCAGAACCTTTTGGTCCTGGCGGCGCAGGGTACGCCCTCCGTCTTCTGGGTTCACCTGCTTCGATACACAGAGACACGGGACACTCTGTTGGCGTTAGAAGATTGGATTTATTTAGCTGCAGCTAGTACAGTTATCCTAGAAGTACACAAAGTAGGTTCTCAGGAGACTGCCACTTCACTCTGTGGCGCATCAGATTAAATACTATACAATACAGAATTATTAACAAAACACACGCCCCGAGCAAAGAAGAAAAGAGCCAATAGGGTAAGTGGAAAACAAAGCGGAACCAGTAAGAAGGGTTCGAAAACAGAAAGATCAGATGACTCGAAGAGATCTCTCCTCCAACTGTGTTTGTCATCCCACCCCCGAACTAATTCATTAACAGATTACAACTGACATGCAGGTGGTGAGATACGTTTGTGTGTATTGGAGGACAGGCATGACACAAGAGAATGCTAGCAGGAGACAGTGAAGGCCAGTCGATAAGATATGATCGGGAAAGAATGGTGTGAGCCTACAGACAGTTGAAACAGGGATTAGAAAAGCCAGACACAGATTGGTGTACTCGGCTAGTCCAAACACCAGCCTCGCAAACAAGGCCGAGGACGTATTTTGACACCAGGCTAAGGGAAAAGCAGAATAGACTTCGTTCGCCGTGCTGCCTGAGTGATGGCAACACAAGATGGCGGCGGGTTGCAAAATGGCGGGTCGATTCGATCGTGATCGAAAATCGAAGTTCCTCACTTATATGGTGATAAGTTGAGATTGGCACTGGAGCAATTCAGTCAATGAATCAGAATGTGTAAAGCACAGCTAATCACCCATAAGGGCATCCAGGGGCTAGGTTCTTTCTGGGCTCAGTCGAAAAGCAAAGTCTTGAGTCCCTTTCTGAATTCTGGAAGAGAGGTTGATGTTCGGAGGTGGAAGGGAAGATTGTTCCAGGACTTGGCAGCGAGGTAGGTGAAGGAGCATCCTCCACTGTAGCTTTGGTGGATGTGGGGAGTGTGTGTGAGGGTGCGGAAGGCAGATTGCAGGTGTCTGGAGGTTTGGTGGAAGTTCAGGCTGTGGTTGATGTATGCTGGTGCCTGGTCATTGATGGCCTTGTTGGAGTGTATCAGCATCTTGAATTGCATCTTTTCGGGATGGGGAGCCAGTAGATGTTCCTGAGGTGGGGGGTGATGTAGGTCGATTTGAGGAGGTCAAGGATAAATCTGGAAGCCATGTTCTGTTTCGTCTGGAATCTCTTCAGGAGTTGGGTGGTGATTTCATGGATAGAGTGTGTTACCATAGTCCATCCAGCTTGAGTGGCGCAGTCTTTTTCGGTTACGCTGTTTTCTCTCAGGACCCCTCGACTGCTCAGCTGGTTGATGTGTCTCCATAGTCCTGCAAGATTCTTTTGCTTAAGCAGGGAGAAAACTCTGAGCCGTTCCCTTTCTGTGTTGAATTTTTTGTGTTCCCATATTTTTTTCCTTAGGGCTGCCCTCAGTTAAGCCACGGTTGGGCCCTCTGATTGTTCGCCCCCTCTTTTCTTTGCTGCAAGCGCCTTAAGCAGGAGCCGTTTGCTGTCTCGCAAGCCTTTGTTTGACCAGATGCTTCCAGATCTTGTTTGCCCTTTGGCCCTGGTGCAATGGGAATGGGGATTCCCAAACTTTGCTAGTAATTCCTCTGCAATGTTCTCCCAGCCTTTTATGGGGGAACATGTAGGGGATGGACATCCTTCATTTCTTTGTTCCATCCATATTTGGAGAGTGTTCTCTATCCTGTCAGACCATTTTATCCTCCTCAGGACGGTGTGTCTTTCGTCCCCTAGTGATTCACCAATAGCTTGAAAGCTGTTGGCTGATGGGACTTCCAGCTGGAACACCGCTCTCAGTGGCCTGTGATCACTGTCCGTCCGCTCTACAACTACAAAATCTTTTAATCTGGCCACCGCTCCTTCGCTGGCCATGATATAGTCGATCCTTGATGAGTCTCGCAAAGTGGTAAAGGCTCCCATATATTTGAGCGGGTTTTTTTCCATGTGTAAGTTGAGGTCAATTTGTGATAATTCTGGAGATCTTGGAGGGGTGCTGCCCTTTCTTGTCCCTGAAGGGAGGAGTCAGCTTTGTCGAGGTCCTTCAGATTGAAGTTCCTGGCTAGAATGACCTGGTGTGATGAATGCTTGAATAATAGGTCGTCTATTTTCCGTGTTAGTGTCCCCAACTGATTTTTCGAGGTGGTCTGAGTGGGATTAATATAACAGTTTATTTTCAACAGGCATATTGGGTGTGAGTTCTGGACAAGGCCTCCGATCTGTAGGGCTTGCAGCCCTGGTAGGTTCAGGTTGATGTCTATGGCTTCAAGGGCGCATCCGTGTTTTATGAAAGCTGATAATCCACCCGCCGGTCTGCCAAAGAGGTTCTTTTATATCGCTGGAACAAAGTGCTCATGGAACCCAGCCAGTGGGGTGCTGGACAGCACCCATGTTTCTTGGAAGCAGAGTATGTCCCCGGTTTCCAGGAACTGCTTCAGGTTTTCATTTCCGTTGATTTTGCCAATCCCTGCTATATTCCAAGAAATTATGTTGAATTGTTGCTTGCTGGAGACTCCTCTCCCCTGCTGGACAGGCGTTCTCGGCTGTTAGGAATGTTGCGCCAACCTTCCTGGTAGTCCAGTGTAACCAGGGGTGGGGGAAACTACATGTATATCACGCTGGTTATTTCTGCATAAGATCTTAATGCCCGTTAAGTCCCTGGGGCCCAAATGACTGCCGCCTCGAGAGCCTGCACTATTTGTTCCTTGCATGACCGACCAGGGTGTCTTGCCACGGTTGATTGATGCTAAAACGTATGGATATTTTGAGGGCGGCACCAGCTGGACATCTATGCCCCACTCGGCGAGTTGTGTATGAGTTGTTCAAGATGGCTTGTTGAGCTTTTTTGTACTTTAGGCCTACCACTGTTGAATCGCCGTGTGCATCTCCCTTCATGCTCCGAAATTTCACCCATTCTACTTCCCCTGATTGAATCTTTTCTAGATTAGCCAGATGTTTAAAGAGGCATAGAATGTTGTTCCTGTTCAGGATATCATGCTGTCCCGTTCCCCTTCCAAAGGCTTGCTCTGCCGCGGTTGTTCCTATGCTCGTACTTACTTGGCTGATTTCAGCTGATCCTGCTTGGGGCCGATTTCTGTGGCCATGCTTTTCCCGGGAGCCAGACTGATGCCTGAGATGTGGCTGTGGTATGTTTATTACATCCAGCCGCAATGAGGTTGTTACCGACTCGAACTGAGGGAGAGTGTCAGGAAGTCCCAAGCTTATTCCTGCAAATGCGTTGTTGTCTGCATGCTTTTGGCCTTGCAGGTGGCTTTTGGCCCGTCGCACTAAAATGAATAGCTGGTGGGGAGTGTGTTAGCTGATTTCCCAGAATCCGAGACTCCGCATGGTCCTTTCTCCCCCAGTTTTTGGATGTAAAAATTGGTTATGGTGGGATGATTTTGGAGGCACCTTGTTGGGGTGGCTGATCGGGGTTCAATAGCTGGAGTGGTTTCCCTTTTATCTTTGTCTTTTTTAATTGCTTCCTTAGCTTCTTTTTTGCTTTCCTTGATAAATTGGCTCCATATGTGGCCGCTATACTTAAAGAGTATTCCTGCGAGTCTGTGGTGGCTTCCAGTAAAACAGAGAATAACATTGAAAATTACCTGCACTGTGATCAAAGTACTGAATGATCATGGCTCCACATGCTTACCAGCTTTCTTCCAACTCTACATGCCTAAATGTAACCTAATATCAGTTAGAGCAAACATTATTGGACAATCCAGATACAATCACAAAAAAACATTGAGGGAGATCGATCCCGGTACTGTGTGCTCAACTCTATATTGTGTGTATGTAGAACCTTGGGTACTCCTGAACTCCATCTTGTTATAGAAAAAGTGAAAACCTGATTATTGAAATACGCTCTCTAAGAGCTCCGCTAATATTCTAGGACTATTCCCTTTCCATTCGCCCCTATTTCAAGTGACAGGTAACCAATTATTATAGAATGACCAACACAGTTGGCCTCAACATGTCACCCCAGACCCTAAAAAGCATCGGGTAACCCTCTTTGAGGAATGGGCCAGAGTTACCCAAGATCTTCTTGCCAATTCTCAATAGCATTATGAGGTGGCTCCCATTTAAAAAAAAAAATAAAAAACAAAACAAAACCTTAGCTTAATATCCAATTTAGATGTATAGAAAATGTGTTTACCTCTATTCTGCTTTTTAAAAACACACAACAAACTGGAAACCGTGAAGAAAATCTAACTTTAGAAATTACATTATGAGAGTAATGACTCCTCTTTTCCACTTTCTTATTAGGTGCTTGGTAATGTAAACAAAAAGTTAGTTATCAACAATGACAAAAAACATTAGAAAAAGACAAATGTATTGTGGTGGGTCAGTTAACCCCTAATTTAAGTGTATGCTAATGTTTTTAAGAATGTAAATGCAACAGAAGTTCTGCGTGTGAGTTTGTGGGTATCTGGCCGCATGAGCTGCCAACTACGTGTTGTATTGCATGATAAATTGAGTGTACAGGTGTACACAGTAACATATAGGAAAGTCCCAAAATCTGTGCGGAAGAGAGAGGAACATTTGGAATTGCCTAATTTACAAAGGAGTGGCGCAAAGCGTATCATTTACATGTGTGTATTCAGTACAATATTTTTGATGGTTCTTTTCCTTTTCTAGATTGGGGCATTCACTGTGAGACAAATTACACAAAGGATGGATTCTGGACCTACGTCACGCAAATAGCCACATGTTCGCCCTGGATGTTCTGGATGTTCCTGAATAGTGTTTTTCACTTGATGTGGGTGGCGGTTTTGCTTATGTGTCAGATGTACCAGGTATGGGAAGTGTTTTCATTGAGCCTGATTTTGTATCAAATATTATATTACTCATGCAATATGCTATTACAGCCTAAGTTTTCATCTTAAAATCATATGGCCTTTATTGGATTGTTTAGTATATTGTCTTTTCAGGGTTTTGTATTGAGGAGTAATGTGTTGTAGCAGTGTTTCTAAAAAAGAGACCACTGGAAGCAAAAACTGACAAGCTGAATTACTGAAGATTCCACTTATGGCCGTCATCAAAGCAATGTTTCATAGCAATTTAGATATCTGAAACCGCTGTAATAGCATATGTCATATTAAAACGTTTGTGTCCTAGCTTGAGACCTTGACTCTCCTCTATCACTTTTCAGTTAAAACAAAGTTACAACCCCTTTAGTTTTTGGAATTTCCATGTCTACTGAACAAAGTCTTCCAAGCTGCCTAGCTTGATCAGCTGCGTGAACAATCTCTCTTCTGCCACAATCACATCAGAAACTGTGTGTCTGTGCATGTAATAGTACAGTCAGGGGTACTCATCAACAAGGATATGCTTTCAGTACCCCTCGTATTACCACACTTGGGCAGTTATAAAAGGGGCAGAATTGTAGGAGTGCACCACTCATTCAATTGCTTGCCCTCCCTCTGCTACCCCACAAGCCTAGCTGTGGCAGTCATACCAATCTTACTGTCTCTATTTTTACAGAGCGTTGTCTCAAGTTGAATTTTGTATACAGTTTTCTAGTAGCTGGGGTGTTATTGGAACCAGAAATTGGCTGCCATTCAGTCCCTTAATACAGATTCTGATGTCTCTTCTGGGAAACACTGCAAAAGAGGTTTGTTCGGCAATAGAACTTCCATTGGACAGAGAGATACCAGACAATGCAGCAAAATATACCATACTACTCACTGCCAAGCCTGTCCTCATATACAGCATTTAGTGTAAGCCGTAATACAAACTTTATTCACACACAGGCAGAAGCAATAATTCTTCTCTCCCACTCTCACACACAAGCTGTTCAAGTGTTCTTAGTCCCATACACAGCTTAGTCAGCAACTGCTCCAGATTCCCTTACATGCAGAACTACACAAAAAGCAGCACTGCATGCTTCCTTGAAAATAGCATACATGGAGCAGCAATGGAAGCGAGACACCCTCTTCCTGCCACTGCATTCCCCTTACCCAACTGCTCTGTCACCTAACGCCTGGACAACTCCCTGTCCCCTCGCCATAAGGCTTGTAAGAGTCCTCCTTACTAGGTATTTATACTGAGATGGGGGTTTCCCCTCCTTGGCATGGAAACTCTCACTCCGTGTGCTTTTTTAGTTTGAGCCTACCAGACAGTGGTGCGAAAGACATATTCTGGGCTTACCAAGAATATACAGGGGTTTGCAGCCCACCCATTTGGTTGGTTTTACTGTGACTCTTAATTGATTGGTTTCTTTTGGATGGCTTTCCTTATTTCAGCCTTTCAATCTTTGTCTCTCCCATGGAGCATTGCCTTTGTACCATCTCATTGATTGACTGGTTGACTTCTACACTTCCTCTGCTCACCTTTAGGGATCTACTTTTTTGTTTTATTTTAGCACTTCATGAGAGTGCATGTGTTTTCTAACTGTATTCTTCGTGAGCTTTTCTTCTCCCCTCCATGCTGCTCTGTCTCCCCTTTTGCTTCTCCCCTACTTTCTCCACGTTGCACTCTTATTCTAGTGTTCTTTCCCTCAAGTTGCTTCACTCGCTCTCTCATTTACTTTTTAGTGCTCTTGTACTGCGCTTTTTTACAAGCAAACTTGTACCACTATGATTAATTTACCAATCCATCTAGTAGCAGTAAAAAAAAGTTATACTTTTGTATGCATGTGTGCTGAACACCTGCATGTGCCTACAAAATGACACAGTAGACGCAATGCTGTACAGCCACACAAACAATAATTGGCAGAGACCATAGGTCTGGTAGAGGAGACCTATTAACTTTGACAATGCTTGTTCATTGGTGCAGCCTCCCATGATAGTTGGGAGTCTCTCTTCCTCCATCCATTTTAGTGTTTTCCAATGTGCAATGCAAGGAGGGCTGCTGGCAGGCTCAGAAAAATCTGAAAAAGAGAGAAAATGAGCTTTGGGGATCAGCAGAGGCTCATCAACACCACAACTTAAGGTCATTTTAATTCAAATTTGAATAGCCAAATCCTAGTGGCACTTCAGGGGTTGTTAAACCAAACTAATAATGAATTATTTAAAAATGTGAGAATGTGATACTTGGTCTTAGTTGGAAGTCTTCCATAATCAAGGGTATTTGCGAAGGACCATGTTGAAGCACTGGAAATTTGTTCTGATACAATCACTACTGCATTTGACAAAACTTTCTGACTGTTATGGAATTCCCATGACTTCCAGGAGTAGTCCTGCAAAACTTCCTGTCCTAGTTTTCGAGGAGTACTCACTTGGGTATCATTTGTGACACAAGTCTGCAGTTGCACATTTTACCTGACTCTATTTTTTTCATGATGGGTCAGATATTTTTCCTAGTGGACAAACTATATCACTTGAACTCCCATTAAATATTACAGAGTTACTTTCCTCCTTGGAAACAACCTTACTCGTGCTGCTCCCTTGTCCAAAGAAATGTGCAGTCATTGCTAGGGTAGCAAACGTCTTGCAGAAGGGAACTGTGAATGCTCACAAAAGTACAAGTTTATTTGCGTTTCACCTACCTTTACAAGACCTGTGTGGAACAACCAGAAATCTGCCAGGCTCTAAATTTACAAATACTGGAGGAAAGCAAGTATCATAAAACTGTTTGTGATAAGATATGTGCCTATATCTTTTTTTTAATTAAATCTGGGTTTTCTCTTGCTGATGTATTTATTTGCGTACGGATGTTAAGGGCACAAAAGCTCTGTGAATCAAGGCCAGTATGTCTTACTCAACAGACACATACTACAGGTTTGTTTTTCACAAATTAATTGACTCCATGTGGCCCAGAAACATATTAAGGACATAATAATGACGATATTTCTCTTTTGTTTCGAAGAAAAAGTAGTACCTGCTGTACTCGGGTGCTCCTGAATCTTTTAAAATACCTGTCATTTGTCTAAACTTCTGTATGCTGTTGGTTAATCCAGTAGTTAGTTAATATAAACATGGCTCTGTAAGTAGGTGACACACAGTAGGAAGCATGTACTCCTTATTATGCCTGCCTTTCTTAGAAATCTAGGTGCTCCGAGTATTAAACACATGGGGAGGTGGGAGAAATGTTTGTGATGTTGCTCACTGCAGCTGCAATTTTATGGAAATTTAAGGTGTGGATGATGAGCACTTCTGTTTTGATACCTTACTTACCCAATACGAACTTGGTTCTTTTTAAAACTGCTAGAAAAGCATAAGCAACTTTCAAATGAAGATGTGTGTGGACGATAACATTGGTAAACTGTTTGTTGCTCAGATTATAGGGCACAAAGTTAAGAACTTATGTATTAAGCTTTAAGATCCTCTAATATTTTTTTCCACAGATTTCTTGTCTAGGGATTACAACAAATGAAAGAATGAATGCAAGAAGGTATAAGCACTTTAAGGTTACAACTACATCGATTGAAAGTCCATTTAAGTAAGTAGTACTGTGAATGAGTATTACAATCCCATGAATGTGCTACTACTTCTCTATTATACATTCTCCAGCATAGTTCGGTGCATTGTAATGCAGACATAGACTGTTCTGTACTGTTGTATTTAAATAGTGTTCATCCTACAGTGTGGAGTTGTGCGTGATTGGCAAAGTGTAGTATTTATTGTGATTCTATGTTGGAAGTGTTTGATGTCATACATGAGTTTCCAGAGTTGGATGTGTGTAAATAAAATTGGGTTATTGGTTGAGGAGGGTGGAAGCCCCACTCAGGCAACAACCACAGTCCTTGTCAAGGTGAACCCAAAAAGTCACTAAATTAACCTCTGCTTAAACCTCTGGTAGCTCAGCACAGAGCAGTTATGCTTAATTTAGAGGTAATGTGTAAAGTACTTATGCCGCACACAAACCGTAATAAAGGTAAAATGCAACACAAGAAAAATCCCAAATCAATTTAGAAAAATAGAGTACATTTAAGATAATAAAATGTTACCAGAATGACAAACAACCGATCAACAGAACTGGCGATGTTAAATTCAAACGTTTTTTTTTATGTGTGAAAATAGCAACTAATAGCATAATTTCTGGTCTTCTGATCGGACTAGACTGGCAAAAGTCACAAGTTAAGGCCAACCATAATGGAGCACGGGTTGGATAAAGGTACCAGGTTAGTCTCACTGAAAAGTTAGTCTTTTAGGGTCGAGCATGAAGAGTTCCATTTACGGTGGAGTATAAGGCTCAGCATCGCAAACTGTCATCATTGTAGCATAAAGAGCAGGTTGGGCGTCCTGGACGATCGTTGCTGTAGCTTCTCATTTGCGGACGTCCAGGCTGTTGTTGCTATACTGCGAAGTGAAGGTCTCGCATTGGTGGTCATCGCAGTTGGCAGAATCTTGCCGTAAATGGGGCAGTTGACTTTCCCGAAGATCCCAAACCTCAGGATTTTCTCCTTTTCTTCAGGATAAATACACTCTGATGCCAGCCAAGGGTCCTGTACCTGGCGAGGCACTTCTTGGGGCGTGTCTAGGATTTACGCTAGCAGACCTTAGGCAGGTCCAGTTACAGCAGGTCAGCTGGGCAGTTGCAGGGAGGTCTCTGAAGCTTATTGTGTCTCTGTAGCTCAAACAGGAAATGGCCCTTTGAGTCAATCTGGTTAGCCTGACCTGAAGGCAAGCAGGTTCAGCCTTTCTTCTCAGACACCAAGGCAGTCCTTCAGGCAGCAGGGCAGTTCTTCTGTAACTTCCACAGGTCTAGGAGTGTTCTGATGAGTGGTTCTGGAGGCCCAAAACTTACAACTGGTGCCCGTTTTGTGTGGTGAACACCCTGTCCTACCGCCACATCTGGTTCTGGAAATTTCTTCTACTGTCAAGACTCAAAACTGTCTGGTGTTTCAAAAGATAGGACAGGCATGGTGTCATATTCATCGGTGTGGGCAGGAGACAAAACCCTTGCAGTGTAAGTGGAGCTTGGTACAGCCTGTCCGCAGTCACCCTGCCAAGATGGCCCATGTTTTTCACACCTTAGCCCCCTTTGTGTCATTGTCTAGAAGAAATACAGAAATTCCAAAATCAGAGCCCTTCAGTCTTATGACCCAGGTCACTGGCAGAAGACACAAATTGTTGGGACAAGAAAATGTTAACTTTCTAAAAGTGGCATTTTCAAGATTGTGGCTTTAAATTCCAACTTCACCATCAAAGAGGATTTAAAATTGCAATTCATTTGATTGTAAACAGCATATCTCGGTCTGCTCCCATTCAAAAGTCATCAAATAAGACAACCCAGTTAAACGGGAGATATTTTCTTTCCAGCAGTGAAAACCGACTTTAATACTGCACTATATGCTGCAGTGGCAAGCCTGATACATGTTGTAAAAGGCCACTTGAGTGGGTGGCACAAGGAGTGCTCCAGGCCCACTGTTAACGTCTAATATGCAGGCTCTGGGTATAGGTAGTACACCTCTATTAGGTACTTGCAAGTAAATTAAGTGTGCCAATTAGGTACCAGAACCTTAGCACTAGTTATCAGTGGGTAATGTAAGATGGATTTGTAGAGTGTTGCTTGTCGCCCATGAGGGTATCCACCTGCTGTGGTAGATGCTGCAAATTTTACTATCCTGGGAGATCTAAATATTCATTTCAACGACCCTACAGGCACTATTAGCACCACTTTGATGGCCGATTTGGCAGCTATGAATGTTCTACTCTGCAACTCCGGTCCCACCCATAGGGCGGGTTACTTGTTAGACCCCCATCTTTTCTAATCTACCTAGTATCTCATGCCAGGCAGCCCTCCCTATACTCTGGTCTGATCATTTTTTGGTCGGTTTCAAGGTGAGGCTAGATCTGCGGTGTGGGAACACATTCATCTCAACCACCAAGTCGGGGTCTAGAAACTAGAAGAATCTAGATTTAGATTCTTTCAATCAACAACTTTCGAATAACATTCCTGACATCACCTCTATTAATATTGCAGATTCGGACACCATCCATAATTTGATCATGACATCCATTGATGCATGCCTTCCTACTTCTATCAAAAAAATTAATAATCATCGTCCTCCTGCCCCTTGGTTCTCAGAAAGGTTAAAAGTAGAAAAAAACAAATGCAAAGCACTAGAAAAACGTTGGAGGAAGGACTATGCGCCCGAATTCAGACGTATTTTCAAACTAGCTAGAAGGGACTACCTCTCCCTCTGCAACGCTACTCGAGCTGAATATGTGAATAACACCATTACGTCAGCACATAATAACCCCAAATTCTTGTTCAAATTAGTTAAAGATCTTTCAGGAGCAAACTGCCAACCGGTGCCATCCATGCTCAATGAAGAATAATGTGAAGATTTGGCAAAATTCTTTATTGGCAAAGTAGAGAAAATCTACACAGAACTGAATGCAGCGACAATTAATGTGGAGCAGCAAATGAAGAGCGCTCCCTCTACATCAGACCGCCTTACTCCACTGGTGACCCAGATCACCGGGCCAACTATGCTAAAAAACTGGTTGCCTCTGGACACCCTTTCCTTCAGCCACATCTTAAATAGCCTCAAATCTGGCTCACCTAAAGATCCTCTTCCCATCTCCATTCTCCAAAAATTGGAACCATCACTAGTCAAAATCATTATGGAGTTACTTAATGTGTCACTGCAGGAAGCAACCGTATCAGCGGCATGGAAACATGCCATGGTTCTCCCCCATTTGAAAAAAGCTAATGCTGATCCGGCGGAACTTTCGAACTTCCGCCCGATTTCATTACTTCCAGCCTTTTCCAAAATTTTAGAAGAACACATCAACCAACTACTGACGCAGTTTTTGGACTCCCCAAAAATCTTACAAGCATCACAATCTGGATTTAGAGCTGGTTCCTCTACAGAAACCGTGCTCTTGGGAGTTACAGAAACTGCGCCAACGTCTTGCCATGGGTGAAACTGTGGCACTCATACTGCTTGATATGAGTGCTGCTTTCGACACTGTCTCACACACTGCCCTCCTAAAAGTCCTACAATCCTTAGGCATTGTCGGATCAGCACTCAAATGGCTTATGGACTTCCTGACCGGCTGGACTTTTCAGGTCTTTTCCCTGTCTGCTAGCTCAAGTCCCACGCATCTCCTTACGGAGTACCGCAGGGTTCTATTCTCAGCCCATTACTATTTAATATCTATGTTAATCCCCTGGCCACAATAGCTGAAGAGGCTGGGCTATCCATCTTCTTGTATGCTGATGATACCCAGCTAATCTTCTCTGTCCACCAATGAGGCATCTAAGGTGTCACCTCTCCAGGTAGGGCTGCAAAAGATAGCCAGTTGGATGCATGCAAACAGTTTAAAACTAAATGGTGGAAAAACTAAAGTTTTAATTCTTGAGAAAGACAAAGATCTCTGGGGCCCCCGTCATTGGCCTCCTCAAATTTTTGATCTTCCTCAACCGGTGCAATCAGTTCTCAATCTAGGCGTAGTCATAGATGACCAGCTATCTATGAGGAAGCAAGCAGTCAAGGTCGCCTCAATCTGCTTCACCATTCTAAAATGGCCCAAAAAAATACTCTGATTGTTGCCTAATCCCACACATTGAACAGTGATCCAGGCCCTGATCACGTCCAGGCTGGACTATGGCAATGTCCTGTATTTAGGAGCCAACAAGGAGGTGGTTCGAAAACTGCAGGTAGTACAGAACTCGGCGGCCAGACTGCTTTGCCAGGCGCCTAAAAAGGACTCTATTTCAGGCTCTCTCCTTGACCTCCATTGGCTTAGGATGAAGAATCGTATCAAATTCAAGGCCCTATGCTACATGCATTAGATCAAATCGGGCGCAGCGCTACAGTATTTGAGTGCCTTAGTCCATCCCTACCTCCCAACGCGCCTTCTCCAATCCTCCACTCAGGCTAAATTTTTAGTCCCTAGGATCAAACGCTCGCTTATGGGTGGCCGGTCTTTCTCTTTCCAGGCCAATTCACTATGGAATTTGCTCCCCACGCCAATCCGGCACAAAACCATCTATAACAACTTTCGCAAAGGCCTAAAAACGTGGTTATTTAACAAATAGTTGTTTCTTTCTCTTCGCGTGTGTCCGATGGCGCCGGGAAACATCCGGGTAGCTGTGCGCCTTATAAAATTAATAATAATAAAAGTGCACAAAGCCTTTGAGCCAACAAAATTCAGCAAAACAGGAGGTGTGAAGGCAAAAGGGGTTAGGGGAATACCACGTCAAGAATGTCAGGTCTAACAGTGTGGCACCATGTGAATAAGGGGGCTTGTTTCCTTTGCACCAGTTCCATATTACAGACGTGATGTAGAGGCACACATAGATTTTGGTAGGCCTACTGACTGTGTTCCACTTAGAGATGGTACACAGTCAATGTGGACCCAGAGAGCAGCCTTTGGAGGTGGTCACAGGGGTAAGAAAGAAAGGCCTAAAATAGACGGTTGTCTTCCACCAGTCAAACATGGAGCTGTGGTTTCAACTGTGTTTAACTAACACAGTCTCCTTGACGCTGGCCAAACTGTCTGAGGACTTTTTCATTTGGGCAATCAAGCGCATTCTCCCGGACTTTGCTATACATATTAAATAAAGGTAGCATCCTGTTACAAACAGGGACATGTAATTAATGCCCAGGATTTTCATTTCTTTTTTTGAAAAATAGGGCAGGGACTTGTTTCTCTTGGCACTGGGCTCCACACTCCACCTTCTGGAGCTAAAACTATCTTTATATCCAAAAAGGCCTAGAGCCCGAATTCTGTAGTCACCACCATGTCAAGTGAGGGGAAATCTGGATTTTGTTTGGTGTAGATTGGACATATGGGCCAGTACAGAGGGTATAAATCCTCCATTTGTATTTCCTAGGTGTGAGAAACACTATCTGGTGCCCAGGAGTAGGTCCCAATGGTATGAGGAGCTGACCTCCTACACCATAGCTTTTTTGGCTAGTCTCTAATAGGCTTTCTGCCCACTGGGGCAATAAGGTAAGAGGTGAACCCTCCAATGAGGGCAGAAATATGTCAGTCCCGGTGCAGGTCCCACAACCCATTCAGTTTCTCACGTTTTTCTTTGATCGCTTGGTGTCTTTTTTAATCCCCTCCTCCCTTTCCTGAGATGGGATAATTGGAGTTAAGCACCTCAGTCTGATGCCCAGGTGGGTGTTGAAAGACCATTTAACAGTCAAAATAAAAAACTAGAAGGAATAGGGTGGGTGCGGGATCATGTTAGCATCGGGCGGGGCTAAGAGAACAAGATGTTCGAGGCATATGAGCTGCAGATTACACACTGTGCATAGATCGCCATCTGGTGTTGGGCCCGGATGTTTGCAGTTGTTTTTCCTCTTGGAAAGTCTTTGGAAGTCACGAGGTATGTGACTCCTCCTTTGGATCGTATTGCGCACGGGCTTCGGCTCCATCCTCAGATAGTTTTTTCCCGCCATCGGGTTCGGATGTGATCTTCGCGCTCCGGTTCCAAACAGTTTCCAGTTCTCCAATCGACACGCAATCCTCACCCCAATTCGCGGTGTTGTTTTCGATCGCGATCTCCACACTCGGCGCGGCTTTCATCGATCAAGAGCCTCGATTCCAGTCGTCAACGACGGCCTTCGGGCCTACCCAAGCTCCGGTCCTGGCTAATGGAAAGGACTCCCTTCAAGAAGTGCCCTCGATGTGGGTCCAAATTCCCCCACACCGACCTTCACGAAGTATGTAACCTCTGCCTCTCCCCTGAATACGAGGCTCGAGATTGTCCGGCGTGCAAGTCCTTCCGGTCCAAGAAAACCATTCGAGACTGAAAGGCACGAAGAACTATGGCACACTCGTCGACGGCGATTCCAGACGACATCTTCGGGGAAGGCGTTGACGCTCCAGAGGAACAACACACCAACGAGGGCCTCGTCAGCGCCTCCGAAGCCGACGATTCAGATGTGGAGGACATCAACTCGGCACCGAGTAAACAGACAGCCCTTTCCAAGCCGCATAGTTCCAAACAGCGGACTAGCGCAGACTCTAAACCAAGAAAACCAATGGCCCCGATGCCTTCGGCGCTGACGGACAAACCACCCTCGGAAGAACTTTTTACACCTGATCCACTGCAAAAGACATTGATCAAGGACCCCAAAACCGGACATTTGATGCTCCGCATCAAAAAGAGACAGCTGGACAAGCCTGCCCCAGCTCCACCTCCAAAGAGGAAGGACTCTGCTACCTCCCCTTTCAGAATGCCTTCACCACCTCCTCCACCTTCCTCTCCTCCACCTCCTCCTTCTCCCCCCGCCTCATCATTCCCCCACACCCTCTCCGGATGATGATAATGATGTCTATGATGACATAGGGGACCCCACTCCCACAGGCTCCCCAGACCCATGGGACGACTATAATATCCCTGACATGCCGAACGTCCCGCAAGATGATCTCTACCCTTCGAGACCATCCCCACCAGAAGACTCATTAGGGTTCAACCACTTACTCCAAAGGGCTGCACACTATAACGGGGTGGATCTCCATACCGACCCCGTGGAGGAGGACTTCCTTCTCGATACTTTTGACTCCACGCATAGGGCCACCTCCATACTGCCCATGCTCAAAGGAGTTGTCAAACACGCGCCGGAGGTCTTTAAAGACCCAGTCAGAGCCAGGGTCATTAACCCGCCCATAGACAAAAAATATTAAGCCGCCCCTACAGGTCTCTCCTATATCAGAGGGCCAGCACCACTAGATTCCCTGGTAGTGTCCACAGCACGGAAGAGGGCAAACTCCCAAGCATCAGGCGAAGCACCTCCACCTGACAAAGAGTCAAAACTCTTGGGCGCATCGGGCAAGCGCACTGCATCCCAAGCTGCCAACATATGGCACATCGCTAATACACAAGCGCTACGACAGGGCCCATTATGACGAACTAGAAGCCATGATGCAACACCTCCCTGACAAATATAAAAATAGGGCAAATTAGTTCATTCAGGAGGGCAAAACCATTACCAATACCTCCATCCGCTGTGCCCTAGATGCAGCTGACACCGCCTCCAAAGCCATCAATACCAGCATCCTCCTCTGTCGCCAAGCCTGGCTAAGGATCTCAGGTTTTAAACCAGAAGTACAAACTTCCATCCTGAACCACTCCTTTGACCAGGAACATCTGTTCGGCCCAAAAGTGGATGAGGCCTTAGAAAAAATGAAAAAAGACACAGATACGGCAAAGTCTATGGGAGCCTTACAATCACTCCCTCCCACGAGCTCCTTTCGCCGCTCTTCCTTTCGGAGCACATCCAGAGGCTACTCCTCTGACACCGCTTCCACTTCATATAAGGCCCCTACCCAATCCACCTTTACAAGGGGTTACCAAAGAGGCGGCTACAGAGGCAACAATAATAAAGGCAGAGGCAAGACAAACACCATCCGCTCTGCCTCCGCACCTACCCAGTGACTCCCCTCCACTCCCCCCAGACCATCCCACTCGGTCGGGGGCAGACTCCAAAATGTCCTTCCTGTCTGGACTACCATCACCTCAGACAATTGGGTAACACAAATAATTCGGTCAGGCTACTGCCTAGAACTAAGATCTACCCCCCCAAACATTCCACCCAGACAACGCCCAATGTCACAGGAACATCTAACACTACTAAAGCAGGAGGTAATCTCCCTCCTACAAAAGGGGGCGATAGAACAGGTTCCTACCAATCAACAAAATATGGGGGTCTACTCCCTATATTTTCTCATACCAAAAAGGGACGAGACTCTACGGCCCATCCTAGACCTCAGGCCCCTAAACAGATACATACACTCAGACCATTTTCACATGGTAACACTTCAGCAGGTACTTCCACTGCTGTCCCACAATGATTTCCTGACCACTTTAGACCTAAAAGACGCCTATTTCCACATTCCTGTGCACAACGCTCACAGGAAGTTCCTCAGATTTGTAGTTGACGGCCAACACTACCAATTCAAAGTACTCCCATTTGGAATCACAACAGCACCACAAGTATTCACCAATTGCATATCAGTAGTGGCAGCACACCTGCGGAGACAACACATCCATGTCTTCCTAGACGACTGGCTAATAAAAGCCTGCTCATACAACCAGTGTGTACAACACACGCACGCCACTATCCAGCTACTTCACGAACTGGGCTTCACAGTAAAACACGCAAAGTCCCATCTACAACCATCCCACGTAAAACAATACCTCGGTGCCACCATAGACACCTCAAGAGCGCTAGCCTACCCCAGTCCTTCCAGGATAACAAGCATTCAGGCTCTACGCGCCAAATTTCTGCCACAACACTCTCTTCCAGCTCGAGTGTTCATGCAACTAATAGGAATGATGGCCTCTTGCATATTCATAGTACCTTACGCAAGACTCCAGATGCGTCCTCTCCAAGAGTGCTTAGCACGCCAATGGAACCAGGCCCAGGGTCCACTGACAGATCTGGTGTTGGTAGACGATCGTACCCATCGCTCTCTGCAGTGGTGGACCACCAAAACCCTTTCCAAAGGGCGACCGTTCCTGGACCCGGTTCCTCACATAGTACTAACGGCGGACGCATCGCTCTCCAGCTGGGAAGCTCACCTACTACATCACACCATGCAGGGCAGGTGGACACCGCAACAAAAACTACTCCACGTCAACCATCTGGAGTTACTAGACATATTTTTAGCCCTAAAGTCTTTTCAAACGCAAATCTCAGGCAAGGCTGTCCTAGTCCGCACAGACAACATGACAGCCATGTACTATATACAAAAGCAAGGAGGCACACACTCTCCGCAGCTCTCTCAGCTAGCACAGAGCATATGGAGATGGGCCATACCTTGAAAAATCTTTCTCCTAACCCAACATGTCCCAGGAGTCCAAAACACTTTAGCAGATCTCCTGAGCAGACAAACTCAACAGATCCACGAGTTGGAACTCCATCCACAAGTTCTTCACCCGTACTTTCAAATGTGGGGACAGCCACAGATAGACCTCTTCGCCACCCAAGAAAACGCCAAATGCCCAAGCTTCGCCGCCAGGTATCCACACCCATTGTCCAAAGGCAATGCGATATGGATGAACTGGTCAGGCAAATTTGCGTACGCTTTTCCGCCTCTCCCACTCATTCCATTAGTGGTGCGCAAACTACAACAACATTCCCTCACACTAATCCTAGTCGCTCCGACTTGGGCCAGACAACCGTAGTACACCACACTGCTGGAACTATCCGTAGTACCGCACCAAAAGCTACACCTCTCTCCACACCTCTTAACCCAGAACCATGGAGTGATCAGACACCCGGACCCAGCTCAGCTCAACCTTGCGATCTGGCTCCTGAAATCCTAGAATTTGGTTATCTAAATCTCCCCCCAGACTGTATGAACGTCATTAGGGAAGCTAGACGTCCTACCACTAGAGCTTGCTACGCAGCCAAGTGGAAACGATTTGTAGTCTATTGTCACAGCAACAACTTCAATCCCTTAGATGTGTCCATTAAACACATCATATGCTATTTACTGCACTTACAGAGATGCAATCTAGCCTACATGTCTATTCGACCTCACCTTGCAGCCATAGCAGACTACCTACAAAACAGGCAGCACCTATCTTTCTTTAAAGTACCTGCCATAAAAGCCTTCATGGAAGGCCTCAAAAGAATAATTCACCCCAGAGTGCCACCCTCACCTGTGTGGAACCTCAACATCGTTCTCACCAGACTAATGGGGCCTCCCTTTAAACCTCTACACAAATGTGAACTTCAATTCCTAACATGGAAAACTGCTTTTCTAGTAGCCATCACTTCCCTCAGAAGAGTCAGTGAGATACAAGGACTCACTATTCAAGAACCTTTTCTGCAAATGCACCATAATAAGGTTGTTCTACGTACTAATCCAAAATTCCTCCCTAAAGTCATTCCTCCCTTTCACCTAAACCAATCTGTGGAACTACCCATATTCTTCTCGCAACCACAGACCGTTGCAGAAAGAGTTCTCCACACACTAGATGTAAAACGAGCCTTACTCTACTACATCGAGAGAACACAACCTTTTTGTAAAACCAAACAACTGTTCGTTTCCTTCTCACCACCACATAAAGGCAACGCAATCTCCAAATCTGGGATAGCTAGGTGGATTGTCAAATGCATCCAGATTTGCTACCACAAAGCAAAACGAACGCTATCTGTTCCCCCTAAAGCCCACTCTACACGTAAGATAGGGGCTTCCATGGCATTCTTAGGGAACATCCCCTTAGATGATATCTGCAAAGCAGCTACATGATCAACACCGCACACTTTCACTAAACACTATTGTGTAGATGTGCAAACTAGGCAACAAGCTAGTGTGGGCCAGGCTGTACTCAAAACATTGTTTCAAACCACTGAAACAGATACTGGTGGTCGCCGCTAAGGATGGGTACTGCTATATAATCAATACACAGTGTGTAATCTGCAGCTCATATGCCTCGAACGGCAAATGCTACTTACCAGTATGCATCTGTTCTTGGCACGTAGAGCTGCAGATCTACACACGCCCACCCGCCTCCCCGGCTACCTTTATCTGATCCAGTTTATCTTATTTAGATACAACACACATAGGCATCTTCACTGTTTCTTACAACGCTCCATCATTTCCCTGCTGGCGAAAAACAATCTGAGGATGGAGCCGAAGCCCATGCGCAATACGATCCAAAGGAGGAGTCACATACCTCATGACTTCCAAAGACTTTCCAAGAGGAAAAACAGCTGCAAATATCCGGGCCCAACACCAGATGGCGATCTATGCACTGTGTGTAGATCTGCAGCTCTACATGCCAAGAACAGATGCATACTGGTAAGTAGCATTTGCCTTCTGTGTTAGGAAGAATGGGGGTTTATCCTCTCTCTGCAAGCCCATATGTCAAAACTTCACCCAAAGAAATCCTCGTCTCCTCTAATTTGCCATAGGGAAAGATTGCAGTATTCAGGCATTCAGTCAGTCTGCATCTAGTGAACCCTACCAACTTTGGTTATTTCTGAAACCTAGTGGCCCTATGGAATCCAGGATGGATACCTGCGTGTTTTCTTAGCCAGAAGGTGTGGAACCAGAATACTAGAACACTTGCTATTATCTATTTTGTTTTTGGCTTCCTGATGTAAGTTAACATGGAGAAAAGAATCAATTTTGCTAACCTACTTCCCAATCACATATTATGGGTGACCCCTAATTCAGAGTTGTACACATAACCAAAGTTCATAAACTCAGATTCTTGGGTAAATTTTAAAATAATGCATAGCTTTCATTCATACACATTTTTAATGCATTGGATTTTACCTCAGAAATTGATGCATGATGGGTGCACAATAAAAATAGTTATTGTTGCTTGGTATTGTGTATTTCTGGACAAAAACTATATGGCCCTGTGATCAAAAGAGTTTGACGGACAGAACTGCATGTTACTTTTGTAAATCTGCTCTTGAAAGGAAAACTTGCATATGTAAACATTGACACCTATTTCAACATTTTTCCCAACTGTCATTGGTTTTTTATTTCAGGGATTAGTTTCTTTGGGAAGACCATGAGGAATCTACACAATTGACTACATCTAAATTAATAATATTGTCTACTTTTCAGAAATAAGCAGCTTCCTGGAATCCCTCATGAGTTTTACACCTATTTTCCCTCCCAAACTTCCCAAGCAGGTGTGAACTACAAAAAATAGGAAACATTGACTCCCACTTAAAACTTGCCGAAACTGTGGTGAAAAAATGTTTGTTTTTTACAACTCTGCCTTTCCCTGTATGCTCTAAAGAGGGTAATGTAAACATAGCAAACCTTTTCTTGATTTGATTTTTGGAGAAAAAAAACATACTTTCTGACAAAGAACTTAAAAAAAAAAAAAACGTTTTTAAGAAAAAAATGCTATATTTGGGCAATTCTTTTCTGGTCTTTCAGGTGAAATCTACAAACCCGGAGTCATTTTACAATATCCTGTATGTGGCAAAAAAGGGCGCAGATTTGGCCGTAAAGCCTTTTCAGGAAAAACGTTATGAAGGATTAAGTGCGAACTGCACCAAATATAAAAAAAAGGCACCTCAAAACGACAGGGGTTGAATTTAGATCGCATTGTTTTTAAAATGGTGGCGTTTTTTGTTGTGATCCCAAATACGTTTTTGTTAGAATTGTTTTGAAACTGGACGTTATCCTGTTTCTTTTTCACTTCACCACTTGTAGGAGAGCACTTTTTGTTGGATGTAGCCTACTCATCATAATCTTTAGTAGGTCCTCAATAACTGTAAAAGTCAATAGGGATGTAGTTCTGCCTGAATGGTGATCAATTTTGTTTTGCACATAGAACCTCAATTTAGGTGGAAAATACTGCAGAGACAGGTGGGGTCATTAGCATGGCGGACGGACTTGAGTCCGTCCGCCATCCTGTGGTAAACCGGGACCGTCAACAATACATGCGGCGGTCCCGCATACCAAATCAGGATGCGACCGCCACCATGGCGGTCGCATTTTGGTTTTTAACATTGCAATGGATGCTGCTCACAGCAGCACCCGCCGTGAAGCGCAAAACCATGCATTTCACTGCACTACATTGCAGGAACCATACAGTGCCTGCCAAGTAGTGCTGTGAAATGTAGGGGGTACCATGGGTACCCCCAAGTGCACCCTCACCCCCCAACACATGGGGGCTCGCAACGGGCCCCCTAAGTAATCCCCACATGCATTTCCATGGCAGCATCGCCTCCATGGAAAGGCCTGAAATTTCCATCATCATAATTTGGTGGACGTTGCCTGCTAGGCACCGCCACCATTTTATGATCCCTGGACCGTCCGTCCGCCAGGCAATCTGAATGAATGCCTCTTGCGGACAAGTGGCGGGCGGTCTTTCTGTCTGCCGCAGTCAGGAAACTATTCCACCCCATCCTAATTTGGTGGGGGAAATCTCGCGGACGGAAGGACCGCATGGCTGGCGGCGGTGGTCCTTCCACCATTCTAATCGACCCCAATGTTTTTTGTAGATTGATCACCAGATATCTTACTACTTTGTTGAGGTCTTTCAATGGAGTCTTTATGTAGATGGTCATTGTAGCAAGGTGATCTTTACTATTTTTGTTATGTTTGGTATAGTGGCTCATTTGTAGGTTGTTAGGCTGAATCAGATCCTTTTGGATTGAGAGCAATAGGAGCACAAGACCCCGGTTGGATGGGGAAAAAGGGGAGATTCTTACATTTTCGAATGAGGAACGTGCAGGGATTGTGTTACAGAGTTGGGAACGGTCAGTAGGTGTTTCATATGTAGCAGCAAGATTAAGGTTTCTCAGAGGAGTGATGCGGTGGGTAGTCTGGGGCTCAATGTCTTCAAGCAGAGTGACTGGTAAGTGGTGCATCTCTTCAGGCACTTGTGTTTGCAGATCCTTAGTGAACCTGATAGGTCATGGGTAATTCTTATGGATGTGAGCTAATGTGTCGAGGCAAATAGTACCCTTGGACTCATGGGTGACCTGAAGGAGTTTTTCTCAATTTTTTTTTTTTAAACTCTGTTTATTTAACTTAGAGAAACCTTGGTCATGTGATACAGCTCTGCACCTTACATTTTCTATCTGCACCAGTTTTAACACATGTCAGAACATAATTTCCAACTTAGCGGGTAATGTTACAATACATGCAATGCAATTCTTAAACTGTACAGTGATCTTCTGGGTCCGAGACGATCGGTGGTTCACACAACCCCCCTCGGTATACATTCCATTTAGTCCAGATAGCTAACCATTTTTTGGGACAGCCCCGTGCAACATATACAGTTCTCTCGCGAATCATACACCAGTCCATGTCTTCCTTCCATTTCTTTAACGTAGGCGAGGCAGCGGCCCCCTATAACTGCGCTATGTTGCGCTTGGCAACCATCTGTCCAAGTGTGACCCATATCCTCCCCTTCATGTTTAAATCTGTGGGCTCCCAAATGTTCAGAAGGCATCTCTTGGCCTCCGGCATCAATGTCACCCCCCACACTGAACTCATTACTCTCAGGATATTACTCCAATAGATTTGGACCAAGGGGCACTCCCAGAGCACGTGTAGGAATTCGCCCGGCATTCCGCATCCTCTCCGGCATAGCCCGTCCACACTCCTCCCCATGCGAATCAATTGTGTCCCCGAGAGATAGACCCTATGTAGAATTTTTAACTGTACCAGTTTTAACTTCGCAGAGATAGCCACTTCTTTGGGTGAGGAAAGTGCCTCCTGCCACTCCTCATCGTCTACTTTTAGGCCATCCCTCACCCATTTCTCCCTGAGTGTTGTGAGGGGATCGGGCGTGTGGTGGATAAGCTTTTTGTACGTGAGGGATATACATTTATCTGGTAGGTGCCCATCCAGCAGTCTGTCCTCAAGCGGGGACGTCTTAGGTAAATCCATGTCAGGCTGGATGTTGGCCTGAAGAGCATGGCGAATCTGTGCATATCGGAAGTGTTCTGACGCTGCCATGTCGTATGTTTGCTGTAGTGCAGCAAACGTCACCACCCCATCCCGCCCCCACAGGTCCCTAATGTACGAAATACCGATGAGGTCCCATTTGTCGAACCCTTTGGTGCGCCCCAGAGTCCCCAACTGTTCCGTATCCCAAAGGGGGGTGGCCAATGTGAGTTTATTGGCCCAACCCAGGGCTTTATTGGCCACGTGCCATATCTGGACTGCGTGCTTAGTGGGGCCTGTGAGCGTGTACCTAGTGGGTCTGGAATAAAGCGACCTCGTGAAGTCACCACCCGGCAGCAACCACCTGTCCATCCCGTAGGCAGGGTCAACACCACTCCCGTACTGGCATTGGTTAATCGCAGCCAGTTGCGCTGCCCAGTAGTACTTCCGAATGTCTGGTAGGGCAATACCCCCGTCATACCACCCCAACGTGAGCTTTCCCAGAGCTATTCGAGGTCTACCATCCCATAGTAGGTCTCTCTGCAAGGATTCGACCTCTTTAAAGAAGGCCTGCGGCACCATGTCCGGATAGTTCTGGAGGGCATACAAGAATCTAGGCAGTGCCATCCTTTTGAACAACGCCGCTCTCCCAAGCAGGGACAGGGGCAACTTCTTCTAGACATCTACATCCCTTCGGAGCCTCTGCAATGGAGGTACCAGGTTTCGGTCATATCGTTTCTTGACATCAGCTGTTCTGAATATACCGAGATAACGGAAGCCGTCCTCCGCCACCTGAATCGTGCAGTCTCTTGGGAGGGTGGGGGACGTTCCATGGAGCATGTAGATTTGTGATTTGCTCCAATTAATACGGAAACCTGAGTTTCTTCCGAAACTAGCAAAAATATCTAGTACCACTCGTAAGGAACGCGCAGGGGAGGAAAGATAAAGGAGGATATCATCTGCGTACAATGAGATCCTGTCTTCCCATCCCTCCGTCCAACGGAGTCCGCGGATGGCTACATCCCTGCGTATCCAGGCCGCGAGTGGTTCAAGGGAGAGAGCGAATAACAACGGCGACAGAGGGCAACCCTGTCTTGTTCCTCTGAGAAGTGTGGCTCAATGATTAGAGCGGCAGACCCTGATGCAGAGGTCTAGCCCGGGACCAGGGTTCAATTCCCCGCCTCGGCGGGTCTTGGGCTCAAAAATTCCACGGACCTGATAATTCTCGCCTCGGTGCCATTCCAATCATGGAGTCCCACTCTGCAACTCTGGGCAATAGCTTGCTTAATCTCCACAACGGCCCCCACAACGCTAAGGATGCCTGGCCTCCACCTTGGGGGGGCCCTGGAGTGGACGCCTCACAGGGAAAGCCAGGATGGGTTCCACAGCGGTATTCGTACAAGCGCCTTGAGACCCTTGCGGGTGAGTAGTGCGCTATACAATTGTCAATTTAAATTTTTTTACCAAGCGCGAATACTTCTGACATTTTGTTGTTAACCGATACTTTTGCTAGCGGTTCAGCGTATAAGAGGCGCACCCAGCCTATAAACTTGGGCCCGAAACCTAGCTTTTTGAGCACTGCAAATAGGTAAGCCCATTCGAGGGTGTCAAACGCCATGGTTGCGTCCAATGAGACCACTATGGCGTCCTCCTGGATTCCGGGGCAACGCCCCAGAACGCCGTGTAGGCGCCGGAGGTTTAGGGCTGTGTTGCGATGAGGCATGAAACCCGATTGGTCAGGGTGTACTAGTTTGGTTACAATAGTCCGGAGCCTGTTGGCTAACACTTTGGCCAGAATTTTCGGTTCCGCATGAAGAAGTGATATTGGCCTATACGACGTACATTCAGCCCTCGGTTTGGGAATTGCCACGAGTGTGGCAATGCGCTGATCTCGTGGTAACGTACCTCTCTTCTTACTATCGTTGTACATGGCTTTCAGATATGGCGCTAGCCTATCTGGCTTAAGCTTGTACAATTCAATAGGGAGGCCATTGGGTCCTAGCGTCTTACCACCTTAAGGTCACCTATTGCATCAGTTAGTTCCTCCGACGTGAGATCTTCCTCCATCTGGTCATGTTCGCGGTCTGTAAGGGTGGGCAGTTTAATGTCCGCTAGGAATTTGGTAGAGTCGTCCTCCGTGAGATCAGACTGACTCTGGTACACCTTCTCAAAATGTAAGGCAAGTTCTCGCACTATGTCGTGCGGCTCGGTGAAGATTATACCCGCCGCATTCCTAATTTCTTGTACCACTCTCTGCTCTCTTCCTTTCTTATCCAGCCACGCTATAAGTTTGCCTGCCTTATCACCTTGGTCGTAGATACGCCCATCCCTGTCGCGAGCAAGGGTTTTCGCCGCGTCCGTGGCAATGGCGTTATATTCTGCTGCTCTGAGTTGCAATTGATGGGATATATCATCGTCAGGGTCGTGTCCAATTTTATCCTCTAACTTCGTGCTTTCGCGCTCAATATCCGTCATCTGTTTTTCTTTTTCCTTACGCCTACCCGCTATGACCGAGACAGCCTGTCCCCTAAGGACTGTCTTGAATGCCTCCCATAGTGTGAATGGCGAATCCACCGTGCCCTCGTTGTCTACAAAATATTGGTCAATTACTTTCACCAGTATTGTTCTGGTCTCTGGGCCCTTAAGGTGCCAAGGATTTATTGGTGCCAAGCCCCCGACTCTCTTGTCCCCTATCGTCAGATGGACCCATATTGGTGAGTGGTCCGAGATACCTCTAGGTAGGTGCCGAATTTCCGTCGTGTTCATGTCCATCTGTACCGGGGAGAGAACATAGTCGAGTCTAGATAGGGTACCATGTGCCCCTGACAAGAAGGTATACCCTCTACTAGTGGGATGGTGTTTCCTCCAGAGATCGACAAGGCCAAAGGCATCAAGGAATTGAGGGAGCCATTGCTGCTCCATTCCTATATCCCGTGGAGGGTGCCTATCCCATTCCCCTGATACCACGAAGTTAAAATCTCCTCCAATCACGAGGTGTCCCGTAGGTAAGCCTAATAAAAAGGCGCCGAGGTCCTTAAATGATTGCGCTTGCAACCCGGGTGGGATGTACGCTGTCACCAGAATGAGTGTTCGGCCCTCCCACTGTCCCGCTACTGCGGCATACCTCCCCAACGGATCCGGCCATGTGCGCTGAACCGCATAGGGAAAATTGTGGCGCACCAGGATCCCAACTCCTCTGGACCCTGTTGTGAACCCCGCATGCGTCACCATTTTATAGCCCCACCTGTTGAGCGCTCTACATGTGTTTCCCATTAAGTGTGTTTCTTGTAACAATGTGACATTGGGGGAGTGTCGTTTAAGGTATTGCAGCACTATACTTCTTTTAATTTTGTCCCCCAACCCGTTGACGTTCCAGTTAATTATTTTAAGACTTTTATCCCACTGCATAGTTAGCTTGGGAACAGTTATTACGGGCCCACTCACCCATCAAGTAGACTGAACGTGTGACTGATGCTGTGCGTTTGTTTGACCAACAATAACCCCCGCTACCTCCCACCCCCACCGTCCTCAACAACGTAAAAAAACCCCACCCCAAACATACAATCTCTGATGTACCCGCCCCCCTCCCTGCTACCCTGCCACGTAGGTTCAAAACTACCCACATCCCCAACCAGCAGAGTGCCTATCGCCCAATGTTGAACAACTGTGCCTCGGGGAAGTGGACAGTAGCCGACTCCTGCCGCAGGAGCCCCTCCCCGTATTAAACTGTATGGTTGCCACATACGGGATCAAGAGCTGCTACCATGCACTCTTACAGTGTCTGTTCCCCCAGTAAGTGGGGCCTCCCCCGCAGTATTGCTTGCCTCTGGCACTGGGCCATATACTTGTAGCTCCCCGCATTTAAAAGAAACAAGGAAAGGTTGGATTGCGAGTGCCTGTGAACACAGACCCACCCCCTGTTTGCCCGGTAGGGTATCACCCCCCCCATTGTACATTACGGTTTTGCAGTCTTCACCAGAGCGGAAAGCAGCAGTCCTATGTTTCTGAGTCTTGGTTTAGCGGCGCCCGGACCGGGCTGCCGGACCTCGATCTCCATTCTCGATCCGTGTGTAATCCGCGAGTCACATTGTCTCCCAAAGGTACTTCCCTGCGAGTCTCTGGCCCCGTCTGTCTTGCAGCGTACCTGGGGCGCCTCCTCCGGTCTGCCTTCCCCTCTAGCCAGTCCTGCACCTCCTGAGGGCTGGTGAAAAAGAGTGAAGTGCCGTCCACAAGGATCTTAAGCTTCGCCGGGAAAAACATCATGTATCTGATCCCGCGTTGCCGCAGGGTGGCCTTCACCCCTTCGAAGGATGGCCGCTCCTGTTGGACCTTTAGAGTGAAGTCCGGGAAAAACCGGATAGTTGCATTTTCGTATTGCACATCTCCTTTGATCCTTGCGGCCTGTAGGATTGTGTCCCGGTCTCTGTAGTTCAGGATTTTGGCAATGATCGTTCTGGGGGCCGCCCCCGGTTTCGGTTTCGGGAGTAATGCTCTGTGCGCCCGCTCCACCGTGAAAAGAGAGTTGAGTCTTTTAGGCTTGAGGTGGTTTAGTATGAGGTCCTCCAGAAAGAGGTCTACACTCGGCCCTTCCAGTCCCTCCGGGACCCCCACCACTCTGATGTTACTGCGTCGGGCCCTCCCTTCTTGGTCCTCGAGCTTCGCCGCCATTTGGCGGTGTTGGTGCGTTAAGACGTTTATTCTTTCTTCCAGTCGTTTCGTTGTCGTCTGGAGGTCAGTGACGTACGATTCCGTTTCCTTGACCCGTTCCGTTGTTTTCTGCATATCAGCCCTCATAAGGTTCATTTCTATGGACATCTTGTCCATTTTTGTTTCGAGGGTGGTTCCCAGCCCCGTGATGGCTGCCGTGATGGACTGTAGCGACGGTTCCGTCTCCCCCTGTCGGCTATCCAGCCCTTCTTCAGATGTTTGAGACGCTTTAGGAATCGCATATTTGTCCAGTTTGTTGGATTGGACAGCGGCGCTGTTTTTAGGCCTCATGATGGTGCGCCGGCCGGCTGCCTCCCGTGCCCCGACCACACCAGGTCACTTAAGGGCCCCTGAAGGGCAGTCTCGCGGTCGATCGGTCACTTAGGCTGCGCTCTGGCCCTGCTTATCTTGTTGCGGTGTAGTTGGTGGGGTCGCTACCCCGTCTCGGTTTGCCTTACTGTTGGCACTTGAATGGCGGTCGCCTTGCCTCGTCCGGTCACGCCGTCGCCGCTCCGAATGGGCTCCAAGCGTAGTTCTCTACCACACGTCCGCCACCCGGTCCGGCCGCCTGCTGAGGATCTCTTTCTGGGGGGGAAGGGGGGGGGGGGGGGGGGTCAGGCCCGTCTGTCCCAGCCCCGCGCCGAGCGGCCCACCACCTGTGCCTCTGCCGCCCACGAAATGGGCTACCCGCTGCGCCTCAGCGCCCACTGATCACCGTCACGCCGCTGTCCGTTCGGGCTACGAGGAGGGCCCCCGGCGGCTATCACGCTCCCGCGCCTTGCTCCCACCTCCGTGCAGTCTGCCAAACAGCTACAAAGGAGTCCTGATCAGGTCTTCATCTGTGTGCCTATTCCCGGTCAGGGTGAGCTCGTTATCACCGGGTTCCAGCGCTCCCCGACCGGTCCAGTGCCTCCTTGATGTGCCCTGGTCTGAGTCGCATTTGAGTCCTCCAGCCACGTATCGCGTGGTCCTAGGCACGGGTCCCGAAGGGCAGGGGGGGGGGCGGGTCTTCCACCCCGTTATGCCGCTACTCACTGCTAGGTCGATGAAGGAGCAGACGCTTGCGTCGCAGACCTCAGTCCGGTCCCGGCCGCCTACCGCCGATGTCACCAAGGCTCCTCCGCTTCCACCGTGTTATTTCTCCCCGCTCCGCAGTCACTATCGCCAGTCCGCACCTCTGGAGCGCCTTAATTCGCTGTCCGATCTGTCTTGTGGGGGCTGGGGGGTCCGCGGGGCACCACCGACCCGTTTTTGTCAATTTTGGTGGCCCTCGGTTAAGGGGTAAACTGCTTTTTTCAACTAGTTAGCAATTTCAAGCCAGGTGCGCTCAAAGGAGAGCTGCCTTCATTCTGGACAGCTTGAGCTACATATCTAGTTGTCTCCTCACATCTGTGAGTTCCTCCGCTGTGTGGTAACACAATTTACGAAGAAATTCAATACTGTGCCATCCGTTTTACACAGAAGTGTTGACACCATCATTCAGGTATCTTCAAGGTGCTACTTCTAATCTATTCTTCTGGTCCGGCCATTTTAAATCTTCTCAGACTGAGAAATAAGCATAATTTCTACACTTTTAACTGGAAAGAAGATACATAAATTTTTCTTTCTCGTGTTGATTTCAGATGCTAGGCCTAACGTTCTCTTGGGAAATGTCTTAGCTGAGTAGTATCCGGTGTTTCTATACCATTTAAGCCTGTATTCTGGTTATGAATTGTTTTCCGTTGCGGCTGAGAATATGCTGCTGCTCGTTATTGAAATTCACAGTTGAGCAATTGAGAATGGCCATCTGAATACAGTACAGGGCTTGATTTATACGTTTTTAAAAACTTTTCCCACTGTGAAGAGGAACTTTGGTGCCAGATTCTAATCATGGAAGAGTTTAGCCTGTGACATTCAATTCTTTGTCTGTTTTTGAGCTCTCACCAGGAGCCCAACCTATGCTATTTAATTATTCTATTTATTTGGTAATGATTGTTCTTTAGGAAAACCAAGCTAGATCAGTTATTTACAAGATGTTCTGTTGTACACTTCTATCTGGAGATTTCTCAGCTCATGAATCTATCCCGAAGCCAGACATGATCTGTAAACTTTTACAGTGTCTCTTCTGTGCTGGTAGCTGGAGCCACAACTCAGTCTTAGGACTGTGATCTCCCAGGTTATAACGTCGGAGTAATCCAAAACAGCACACAAATATCAGGTGGATTTTTCGCACCCTTCTGAGGGGGTCTGAAGTTTCTCTTCCAGAAATGTATTTCAGTTTGTTTTATATTGCAAAATATCCCCCTAAAGTTTGCAGGATTTAAGCAGTACTACTCTTGTGGTATCTCTTGGACCCCATGACATCTGTTTGCGGTGCCTGAGCACCAAGCATGACTCCAAGTATTGCAAATAATGCAGCGGCATAAACACCAAGTCTGTTGAAGAGTGGAGTCTACATTTTTTGGGGTCAGACCCTGGGATGATCTCACAGGTAAGCAGCACCACTCCAATTTTCGTGTCTGTTCCCACTCCAGCTTACCTTCTTCCAGGACCTTGGAGTGGTCCTCCTCCAGAGAGAGTGGAAGGTTTTTTAAGAGTGTTCGAGTTGTATAGGAGAAAACCCTTATCTTGCAGAAGCTGATCACATTCCAATGTCAGGTCTTGTCATCCACAGTTATATTTCCTAGCTCTGGCCTCAGCATTGACTTAATTGCTGCATTTGCTTGAGGCGCTAGCACCAAACTCAGCCACAGATCTGAATTGGAGCCTTCCAATGTGCTTTTAGCCTTTACAGACCCTGGTGATGACACTGGGCAGATCACAGCCCTCACCCAAGCCATGCAGACCTTGACTCAAAGGAACTCCAAATTGGTTCATTCTGGTGCACCTCATGACCCCAAGGTGTCTTTGGTCTTTTGATTGGAAATCAGCAGTTTGCCGCAGGAGGCCTTGCCAGCTGCCATGCCATTAGCACCCGCCTGGTCTTTGGATCTGTTGCATACTCTGAAATTTCAGACGACTAAGGCCATCCTGGTCAAATTCAGACATAGAGTACAACGGTTTTTGGTGGAGGCCCCTATTAGACATTTGCTCCACAATTAATATTTTGGCAGGCTTGGGGAGCTCTTTTTTTTGGAGTCAAGTTATTTTTGGATACAAAGGGTCATTTGTCACAAGGACAGTGACTGCAGTAAGTCGGGACAGCGTCTTCTCCAGTATTGAATCTTTCATAGATTGACATGCTTGTATCTTCCCCGTCGTCATGGTGGGAGTCTCATGGTAAAAGAATAATCATAGCAGTAAAAGAAAAAACTGCATAGAAAACCCATAGGGAAGTATATTGTTTGGTAACCGAACATCATTATTATGTGGTCCAAAACTCAGCCAATCAGCTGCCAGCCCTGACATCACACTCCCCAGCAGAGCCACCATACCACAGATTTCCAACCGCCGTCGAGTGAGAAGGAGTCTCCCTGAGCCTTGCTCAGTTTGTTCCTGGGTGAACTTTTGACCTTTCTATCTTCAAGTCTTTTCATCTGGATTGAAGATACTGTTTTTCATCTTGTGTCTAAATATGTCTGAAGGCTCTAAAAAGAGACTTTTTAGGCCCTGCAGATCTTGTGGGAAGGCCAGATTATACTCCGAAGACCCCCACAAAGATTGTTTGTACTGTCTGCATCCAAAACATGTACCTAAGGAGTGCAAGCACTGCAGAACGTTCTCTGCCAAGACTTTAAAGGACAGAGAAGCACGTTTGCTGTTGTGGCTTCAGAAAAAGGCCACCTCAGAGACTGACTCAGAAGATGATTCTAAGGCACAATCTCCTAAAAAACAGAAGTCAAATACTTCTGAGGAGAAAGTGGATGCTAAAAAGCAAAAAATTAAAGACAAGGAGGTGTCTTCATCTTCTCTGCCTCATACACCTCTAAAGAAGTCTTCAGAGACGAGAGTGGTGTCTTCAGCCCCGTCGACGAAGACTGGAGCGTCTCCGGCGCTTGCATCTGTGAAAACTTCGACGACTACATCGTCGACTATAACAATCTCGACAACGACAGCGGCGTCGACTGCAGCTACAAAGACAACGCCATCGAAGAAAGGTTCGTCGACGGGAAGATCGTTGTCGACGCCGTTGACGACGACCTCGTCGACGGAAGCACCGGCGACGACGGGATCTCCGTCGATGACGACCTTTAAGTCACCAATGGCAAGATCATTAATCTCTATCAGGTCTTTTCCACCGTCGACGGGCTCGTCGACGGGCAAGAAAACAACAGAATTTACTGCTTGGACAAAAATGTCTCCACTTCCTCCCTCAAATCTGCTGATTTTACAAGAATCGCAGGATGAAGGGTCGTTTGGAGTGGCCTATAGCTCCTCACAGCTACAAATTAAGAGCCAGGACACAGACGAAGAAGAATGCCAGGAAGGGCAAGAGGATTTTTCTTTTAAAGACCGTCCAGTATCCGGCTCCAAAAGATAGGAGTCTTTCCAACAGTCATACGAGTATGAAGAGGAAGAGGAGGCACATCCTAATGTGAGGGAGGAGTCAATTTCGATGCCTGTTTCTCTAGTGACTGATTTATGACACATGATCAATGACTGTTATCGTCGTTTTCCTGAGGCTAACGCCCCTGTCTTAAATACCTCAGGCGATTCTCAACCTGCAGCTCAAGCTTCGGTGGTTCAGCCTCAGCCTACGGTGCACAAAATACGCTCTCCTCCAATAATTACAATTAGAGATGATTTCGCAGAGAGTGATGGAGAAGACCAGCCAGAAGAAGGGGAACTTCTTCAGGAGGATCCAGTTGGTGACGAATGGGATCAGTATATCTTACCTAAAACACCTTCTCCGTCGCCGTCACCATCAAATTCTCCACTGGAGGACATTGGAGGATTCCACGACATCATGGAAAGGGCCTCCAAGAGGTTCGATCTTCCAGTACAGGAAACGGATTGTTTCCTCTGACTTCAAAGAATCATCTAGAAAGTCTATTAGATGAATTCCTATCATCAGTCATATCTGGGACGAGGGCTTGAAGATAATAAAAAATCCAGCCTCGGTTGCAGCCTCGGTGCCCAGAATAGAGAAGAAATATCGAGCCCCAGAGTCTTTTCCAGCATCCCTAATTGGGCATCCACGCCCAGAATCAGTGGCAATGCAGGCGGCACAGAGACAGTCAAAAACCCAGTCTCGGCTTCTTCAGCTCCCCCCTACAAGGAAGGAAGACGGATGGATGGCGCGGGTAAGCGTTTTGCAGTGATGGCAGCGGATTCGATTCAAGCCTCAAACACTCTAGCTCTGATCAGTCATTACAATAGACAAATGTGGTCGGACATTGCTCCATTATTAGCTCATCTCCCAGATGACAAAAAGGAAGAAGCGACCACTATTTTACAAGATGGGGCTATGGCAGCCTCCGAATCCATCGATATAGCTATGGACATTTCGTTGGTGGCGTTTAGACAAATGGCCGGAGCAGTGGCACTCCGGAGACAAGGCTGTCTAAAGGCTACTGCATTGAGGCCGGAAGTCCAGGCAAAAATTGTGGATATGCCTTTTGACGGGGAGAATCTCTTCGGCATGCATGTAGACGATGCTCTCCAAGGAATCAAATGCAACAAGGCCGATTCCAGTCATTTCTGAGAAGAGGTTCTAGAGGTCAGTACAATCGGAGATCTTCTTACCAGTCCAATAGGTACCAACCTTACAATCAGCAGGGGTACCGCCAGTTTTCGAACAAGCAGCAGTTTCGTTCTTCAAACACTTCCTACCAGCAGCAGCCCAGAGGGAAGTCTGCTATGAGAGGAAAATCACAAAACTCCAATTGGAGACAGTGACTTCACCAGGGCGCCCACCACCTTGTCATACTCCAAAAAGGACCATTACCTCTCTCTTTTTTATCAGCGGTGGCGGTCAATAACAACGGACAGATGGGTACTGGATGTGATACATCAAGGCCATACCTTAGAATTCATACAGAAGTCCCCGAATCAACCACCTATTCACAGGAAACAACAGCATCTTTCAGCCCTCAAGGCACAAATCTTGTCTCTTATTGTGAAAGGGGCGGTTAAAAGGGGCGATAGAGGAAGTTCCGCCTCAACAGCGAGGGAAAGGATTTTACTCGCATTTCTTCCTGATAAAGAAAAAGCAGACTTCCAAATGGAGGCAGGTAAAGGACCTGAGAGGTCTGAACAAATTCATCAGAAAAATATTGTTTCGTATGCACTCAAAAAATCTTAAACCTGGCATCACAATTGCAAACAAGAAGCTTCACTTCAGTGACAATCGTCAAGTCTTTATTGGGGATGATGTCTTCCTGCATCTCCTTACTTCCCAACTGCTGGTTCACATGAGACCTCTCCAAGAGCTTCTCGACAAGCAATGGGTGCAATCCCAAGGGTCCTTCGAAGATCGGATCACCATCACTCCTCAGATTCAGGCAGGTCTGTCATGGTGGAGGATCAGAAAACATTTAACAAAAGGGCTGCTCTTCAAACCTCAATGTCCCAGTTATGTCATGACAACAGACGCATCCCTTCAAGGTTGGGGTGCACACCTCCAAGACCTCGAAATACAAGGACATTGGTCCACTCACGAAGCTCAGCTTCATATCAACTTATTGGAGCTAAAAGCAGTATTCTTGGGATTACAGGCGTTCCCCCCCCCCCCCCCCCATCCCCCCCATAATCCATGATTCAGCGGTACTAGTCAGGAGAGAGTACGACAACTATGTTTTACATGTTAAAACAAGGGGGTACAAGGGCAAAGCTCTTATCGAAACAGGCTCAAGTGATTTGGAAATTGCTTCTGCTGCACAATATCTCTCTCCAGGTCCAGCACGTTCCAGTAGTTCACAACACACGGGCAGACATCCTGAGCAGATCAGCCAGCGTTTCCCACGAGTGGGAATTAGCTCAAAGTCCGCTTCAGAGAGTGTTTCGTCTATGGGGCACCCCAAATCTGGATCTGTTTGCAAACCACTACAACAAAAAATGCAAGCACTTTGCAAGCAGGTTCCCTCAGGCGGGATCTTGGGGCAATGCTCTACATCTACGCTGGACAGGAATGTTCACGTACGCATTCCCTCCGTTTCCTTTGATACCGAGAGTGTTACGGAAAATGAGATCAGAACCGTGCCATTTAATTCTGATAGCCCCGGCATGGCCGAGACAGTTCTGGTTCTCAGAGCTCCTCCAGTTGTTGGTGGCCCCCAGAGTACAGTGTCCACTAATTCAAGACCTACTCTCTATGAACGACTGACAAGTTTTCCATCCACAATTAACATCGCTGAACTGGTCAGCCTGGAACCTCATGAGCACGAATTCCACTCCTTAAATATTTCTCAAGAATGCCTGTATATCCTCTCTCAATCTCTGGCAATTTCAACAAATAAAATTTACACAGCAAAATGGAAGAGATTTTGCTGGTGGTGTACCTCTCAAGCTCTGCATCCTTTTAATACCTCTCCAGAGCAAATTCTACTGTACCTTTTACATTTGGCCAAAGAAGGACTCTCACATGCTAACCTCAAAGTGCAACTTGCAGCTATTTCAAGATACCGCAGAGTACCAAATCATCCATCTCTTTGGTCGCAAAGGGTGATAAAGGAATTTCTCAAAGGGCTCTTCAGTGTTTCCTCCAGTTCAACATCCGCTGTTCCCTTGGCAGCTCAATACGGTTCTGACTCAGCTCATGAAGCCTCCATTTGAACCAGTACATAAAGCTGAATTACAGTTCATTGCTTGGAAGACGGCCTTGCTACTAGCCCTCACTTCAGCTCTGAGGGTCAGTGAGATTCAGGCTTTCTATATTGCAGAACCATTTCTTCAATTCAGACAAGATAGTCATTCTCAGGACACATCCTAAATTCATTCTTAAAGTCCCTTCTGTTTTTCATCTCAATGAACCTGTGGTGTTGCCTACGTTCTTTAAGGATCCTTCTTCTGCAGCGGAAAGGTCTCTGGATACTCTAGACATCAAAAGATGTCTAAAATTCTGTATTGACAAAACAAAATCATTTCGAAAGACAAACCAACTATTTGTGGCCTTTTCTGGGCCTAGAAAAGGCTTAGCTCTGTCCAGATCTAGTATTTCAAGATGGACAGCTACTGCCATTTCCTATGCCATGAGAAAGCTGGAAAACCTCTGCGATTCAGAGTCACGCTCATTCCACGAGAAAGATGGCAACTTCAGCGGCATTGTTCGCGGGAGTATCGCTCCCGGACATCTGCAGAGCAGCAACATGGACAAATGTGCACACCTTTACTAGACACTACTGTCTAGAGACAGCGTGGAAAGAGGATACAGCGGTGGGACAAGCAGTTCTACGTCACCTGTTTCAATAAGGTATTTCTCAGACCATATATATATAGATATATATACATGTATACATATAGATATTCATATATATAGATGTTGTCATTGGATAATTTTTTCAATGCATGGTCGTTTATGATATCCTAGTGATAAGAAGCAGAGCCCTGAGAAAATAGAGGGTTCTATCCTGGAAACGCAATTTGGTATACGTACTGCTCTCTATTCTGATACAAGCATGTGAATCTATGAAAGATTCAATACTGGAGAAAAAAATAGTTACTTACCTGTACACTATGGTTCTCCATTATTGATATCTTTAATAGATTCACATGCGGCCCGCCCGCCTCCCCGTTTCTCAGGTAGACCATTTTATCTCTAGATACATCCTTGGCTCTCACTTGGGGCTGGAAATCTGAGGTATGGTGGCTCTGCTGGGGAGTGTGATGTCAAGGCTGGCAGCTGATTGGCTGAGTTTTGGACCACATAATAATGATGTTAGGTTACCAAACAATATACTTCCCTATGGGTTTTCTATGTAGTTTTTTCTTTTACTGCTATTGTTATTCTTTTACCATGAGACTCCCACCATGACGACGGGGAAGATACAAGCATGTGAATCTATGAAAGATATCAATACTGGAGAACCATAGTGTACAGGTAAGTAAATAGTTTTTTCCCCCACCAGCACTGATACAGTGGAATCGGATATCCCCTTCGGGGCTCACTTTTTTGGTGGGAAGGCCGACTCTGTTGTTTCAGGCAGGAACTCTTCTTGCAGCCTAGACAGTCTTGCACCTTCTGGTTATTCATACCCCCAGCATCTTGCTGTGTCTTATGCACGATGGTGCATGCATGTGCTCCAGTTGTGTTCGTGCAATTTTCCTGGGTGCGGCTCTGGATATGTAGTGGTGCCTGGTGGTGGATCACCTCACATGCAGGAAACTGTTTTGCCCTCTGTCACCAATAATCATGGTGATGGCTGATGCTTCTTCCTTCTGAGTTGGCCAGTCATTGATTAAATGCTTTTCTTCTCTCTCAGTTAAGTCTCATAACAACCTTCTTGAGCTTTGTGGAATTCGCCTGGCCTTTGAGATGTTCCTGCATTCCATTTTTCAGCTAGACAGTTCCGGTCCCAACACACACACAGCACTGCTGAGATGTGGTATGTCAACAAACAGGAAAGCTTGAGCTCATGTCACTATGTCTGTAGGCTCTGAAGCTGTGATATTGGGCTCAGGCTCACATAGACTGGCTTATCGTCACTCCCTGGCAGGCTCTCTGAATGTACAGGTCAACGATTTCCGTATGGGCCACCTTGTAAACCACAAGTTACATCTTCACCCAGAGGTGCTCCAGCCCATCTTTTCAACTGCGAAGATTGCAGGGGTGGCTTTTTTGCCAGATCTGTGTTCCAGGACGTATTGGGTTGATCATCTCCTCAGGATCCCCATCTTGATAATACAGTGAGGAATCCCCATCTTGATAATGGTGAGGAATCTTTAAGTAGAAGTATCCATACATCTCGCTGCATATTCCTTGTCAATCCCACCTGCCTCCTGTTTAAGTGCTAGTTCCAACAGTTCACAACAAAGCGCTTCAATAGATCAGTAACAAATAATAGAGTGACTGTTTTTTTGCTCCTCTGCAACGTAGTTGTTCTTCTGTGAGAGTTGTCCTTTCAGAATCGTATCAACTACTTTTCCCCTTTATGTGGCCAATTAAGAAGACACCTTGAGTCCGAGATCCCATAATCGTTATCAAGTGGCATATGAACTTTTTGGCAGCTATGAGGAAAGAAACAGTCTAGTAAAACCACTAGAGGTAAAATAATGTACAGGATGTGACATAATAACTGCATCAGCTACAAAATTGCTGTTACAGGTAAGCAATTTGTTTCATTCCGGTTATAGTTCTCTTACTTCTTCACCTGGTAATAGCTAGCATTAACAATGAATTTGCTGACTCTGAAAAGTAGATGTTTATCCCAACTGATTGTCCTCAGTTATTGCTTAAATGGTTATTGTGCGAGTACCCCTTTTAAACTTGGGTACCTTACAATTTGGTTGATTGGGATCCCTTTCTACTTGTGCTCTTCCTAAACGCTCTTCTTTGCTTTTGCAGTATTTCCCATTTCGTAGTGTGAAATTGATGTATATGCTCCATTATTCTAATACTTTATTAAAACTATATATCTTTTTTCTTTTAGCCATGGATGTATAAGAAATATTATAGACTTCTTTGAATTCAAATGCTGTGGTCTCTTTCGCCCTGTTATTGTGGACTGGACAAGGCAATATACGATAGAGTACGACCAAACTACGGGATCAGGATACCAACTGGTGTAGCCTCCGAGTCCTCGTGGGATCATATCATACCTAAGTGGTGCCTGAACGTTTCTCTACTCAATCCACGCCCCTTAAACTGTAGCATGCTATTTGTGGGGCCAACTAGGAATCTTGCGATACCTTCTCTTTGTCAGGATTTTATTAATGAAAGAAAACCTGGACAGAACCATCTGCCAACACTGATAAAGGAGGAGGAAGATCACAATGGAATTTTAAACGTTCTTAATAAGGAGGCTATTTGGAACACGTTTGACGGAAATTGTGTGTACATCGTTTATTATTTTTTTATTTAACACCTTTCTCACGAAATATGACTTTTCAGTATTGACATTCTAAAGTCACACTGCAGTAAGTGGAGGAGAAACGACTCCAGTTCCTGTTTGAATAGCCCTACCGGAATGACAACCTACTGCCCGGAGGTGAACTCTGAAACTTGAGCCAGACTCGGTGGCGTCATTTCATTCCTGTAATGTGATCATATACCAGGGCACCTTGATGTTGTGGGCGTGTGTAAAATGTGCTTCAGAATTAAGGAGTACAGTGCTAAAAGATCATGTGGTTGTGTTGGGCGCCCTTAGTTATCCGTTAAACTGGTGAAGCAGGCCATACAAGGAGAGCCGTTGACAAACAAATGTGCGGCCTACGTTTTATAGCTATCGCCTGTCAAAGTCATCTGTTCTGCGTCAATGCTATAACACATGTTACGAGATTGTATTCTGAAAGTAACCCGTTGCATGGCCATGAAGCTCCTTGCAGCTATTGAAGCTTGCTTATATATGACTTCATTTCATATCACTACAACACGTTGGGTTTGCAATTCTAAAGTCCTCTGGTACATTTTTGTCATGGAGGTGATAGTCTCACTTTTTATTTTAATAATTATTAAATCTTTTATCACTCAATGGTTCCTGCGGAATTGTCATCCTCGTTGAGAAATTAATTTAATCTCCTCCCCATTGGTCAGTGCCTTCTGATTGATGTGTGAGAGATGAAATAGTTACTTCTCATAACAATAATTTGTTTTCAGTGCCTATTTTTATTCTTCTTTTGCTCTTGATCCTTTAGATTCATCCTGTTTGAAATTGATTGATATGAAATGCATTTTTTATCTATTTCACGCTCTTATATCTGTTTATACATATTGTATGTGCAGTTGACAAGTCAGACACACAGCCAAAGTCCCCCTTAGGGCGCAGTAAAAATGTTACCTTGCACATTCTGCTGGCACATTTACTGTTGTTTACTCGGGATTGTACGGAAGGTATAAAGATGCTCTTAGAGTTTTCACAACTCCTTGTCATGTAAAAACCAACCTTTTGACTGTTTACTTTTTTTTTTTTTTAAATGGTCACCTAAATTACCCGCACAGTTATGCCAAGTGTCTCTTGACCCGTTTCTTGTAAATATATTGAAAAGGATTATGATTAACATTTTGTTTTTAAAATCAACTTCATGTTATTTGTTACACTTTTAAATATGATTGAAAGTACAACATAGCTGTTCATATTTAGGAAAGTAGGCATAGTTCTCTGGTGTGTTGGGTCTGTAGCCATGCCTTGTGAAAACCAACATTATCTGCATGTTTGAAATGCAGATGTCCTTGTAACACAGTCTGTTAAATCCGAGAACTCTATATACAGGAAGGCAATGGACCATTTGCTCGTTGCTGAAGAAGAGTGTATCCTCCGTGATCGCTCTGATTTTGCAGCTTTTTCCACTACCTGTTAAAATTGTTTTGCAGCTAAAGCAGCCAATAGCTGTAGGAACAATGTGGAAAAACAGTTACAATGTCAAGTAAAATTATATGCAAAACGGCAGCATTCAGCTTTTACAAATTTTCTGGTTGAATCTGTGCTATAGAAGTTTGCTTGGAAATGCATTTCCTTAGGTAGAGCCAAAGAGAAGCGATGTGAACGAGTAGTTTCAATAACATAGAGAAGGAAGCTTAATCCTTAATGCGGTTTCATATCAATCAAAGACGTGTGACCATTGTTACACGTATGAACAGCCCAAGAATTAATCACTGGAATTGAATTATATTTTGTTCACATTTGTATCAAATGTAACTGGCTGGAATGGGGACCCTAATTTAGGATGTCTGGCGAGGAAGCGGTGTTCATCGGTTAGGTAAAGAAAGTATTTTATCATTTGTTGAAACTGCAAATGCCGAAATGGCAGGTATAAATATTTAAAAAGTGCATTCCAGTGGGGTTTTCGGGTTTTTAGTTAATGGATACGTTGCACTGATAATACTTTTTTCACTTTCTTATACACATTTGCTCAATTATTTACTGCTCCTGAATATTGTTTACAGAGCCACTGAGATACGGATTATTCCTGTAATGCTGTAGAAATGGTAGTGATGCGAGAAATCCTGTTGGGGAGATCTCCTGAGAGCTGGTCTGGAGACCACTGTAAAGAATGTGTATCTGTATATAAATAATTTATCAAATCTGTTTGTCTATGTGGATGTATGTGTTAGTGTATACAAAGCTGCTTATTTAATTTTTATTCACTCTAAAAGTGTAGGAGATAACAAATGGACTTCAAGTGATGCTCAATATGCTGTCCTTAGGCTATTATACCCAATACGGTCACTGCATGTTTATGCTTGGCATAATAGCATTCCCTGTAATGTTTTGAATTGCAGGTATTTAAGCAACCTAGTGGTATTGCCGCCCCTTGCCTTAGGAAGAGGAGCAGTGAAGCTGTAAATATTTGTTGTTCAGTATTTGCAAGTAGAGATTTATTTCCTTATTCCTTTGATGGCACAATAAATGAATTGTTTGCAGTATCATACATCAAGACTTACAGAAATGCATAATTAGTGTACGCAAATACCACCCTCAAGCATCACCTTTGTTTTCCATAGTTATTGTTTCCGTGGGGATCGAGGGGTGAAGAAAGCTGCAAAAAATGTCACTCCTTCACAAACTGTTTATTAGCATAATGGATGAAATGCGGATACTTCAGTGGAAATTGTCTCACCTGCTTGTGGTTTTTTTGTTTATCAGTGTTCACAACAAAAGCATGCAACATTGATCTGAAAGTCCTTTATTTTAACACTCCGCAAATTGTTTTATAGCATTACTCTCAATATTTATAATTTTCAATTACCTTTTGCAGTCGGGTAATGAAAATGAAACCTGTGCAAATCTTATGGAGTAGGTTGTGGTTTCCAATATGTTTCTGCAAACAGTTGTACTTGCTCCTGAATATAAATTAAAATTGACTGCCTCTATATAAAGCACTGTTTATTCTGTATTTTTGAAATTGAAAAGTGAGCTTTGTGAGCATAATGTAAAAATCAAGTAGAAAATTCTAAAATATGTTATGATAGACCAAGATAATATTCTGCATCCTAGATATTTGAATCTCTATAAAAAATATAGAGACCTGTAAAGCTAATTCATTGAGAAACCTTTGCACTTTGTTAAATTTGACAAATTCTTTATATTTAATGATCAGATATTGTGATCGTTGTAACTAAATTTATCACTTAAAATTTGGATTGTGTTGGGCCAAACGTCTAGGAAACAATAATGTGCTCACTTTACTTCAAGAAATTGTATGACTTTCAAGTATTCCACCCACTTGTAGATTATCAACATATTTTAACATGCCCCCTTGACAGTCAGTAACTCAATAGACTATTTTCAGTTTACATGCCAAAGATACACAGAGATGTACTGTTGCTGCCAGCTGTGATATAGGCCTTGGTAGACTAAACACCGGATGGTCCATTACCTTTTCCACGCTACCTGATGTCCACTTGAGAACATTCTCCATTGTATAGGAACGATTTGTTTCTAATCCTTCACTTCCTGGCTCCTCTAAAAGTTTTGAAATTTAAATAAGTGTGTGTACCTGTCCATAGAGCATGTCACTTACTGATCTTTTAGTTGTATTTGGGAACAAGGCATGACAGTTCCTAGTGTAAGATCAGTAACTCTCTCACCGACAAGGCACTGGATCAATGTGAAAGAAGGTTCCATGGATATAGTTAATGTTGGGAAATCCTGCAACAAGAGTAAAGACCAATTAACCTGCAGCTGAGGTTGCATGTCTGGTTCCCTCAATCATGAGCCTCCTTCAGTTTCCAGGAATTATGCTTTCTTTCACCCCTGCCCCCAAGTACCTGCAGTTTTCTCCACTTCGGAAAAGATAAACAAAACATCTAGGCTCTGGAGCAAATGCAAGAGCCTCAACATCTCCATGCTGTTGTGTTGTACATAGATTGTCACTGCATTCTCAGGCCAGGAAACTGCTGAATTAAGGGAAAGCCTTATTCCCCTAGAGTTTGTTCATCCTTCCGAAGCAGGGATTCAAAAGAACCATGTCCTTTGCCATTTTATTTGAGGCCACAATAATATTGGATTCTAGCCAAACAATAATGATGACAAGTGGATTTATGCAGAGAGTTTTATATAGCTAAAACATGAACCTGTTATTGGCGGAGGTGGGGCGGAACTCATGGAGTTTCACTGTGGAATTCCGCGGAGTTACATAAAAACTCTGCGATCTGGTGGAATTTGGCACGTCGCGCTGCTGGCTCCGCTTTTTATAACCAGAAGCTTGTTCCACACTGTAAAATCAGCATGAACAGCACCACACATCGCACCAGAGGGCACTGATTCTTTCTGCCACTCGAGTAGATTTTCTAATCGAGTGGCAGCATTCTCAACACAAACGGTCGCGACTTGCCGCGACCGCCCATGTTGAGCAATCCCAGCGGGAGGAGTTCTAGTGCCTGAAAATTGCGCTAGGGGACGCAATTTCTTGCTCGCCAGCGTAACTTAGTGCACAAGAAAAAACTCCTCGACGTGGAGGTTGGCAGACTTTTGACGGAACGTGGAGTGGGCAAAAATCCGCAAACTCTGCCGGCTGAGCGTTTTTTCCATCCAGCTCTACCTATTATTCATATCTGGAGAAAACATGTGAAAGATAATATAGCCTGCCGTAGCGGGCTATACCGGCCATTTAAGGTCTGCTCCAGCGTTAGAGGCCAGACCCGAAGGCAATGGCCTTTTACAAGGAAGCGGGACTTTAATTGCTATTATAGCCCAGCTACGGAGGGCCATAAGGCTATTAGAACATTCTGCCACTACAGGGCAGAATGTTCTAACAAATTAAACAAAGGCCGCTTAGAGCCCGAGGGGATTTAAATCCCCTTGGACTCACAGAGGCCTTTGTTCACAGCAGTAGCTGTGAATGAAAAAAAAAATTGAATGTTGCTCTGTGGGCCTGTAGAAGCACGGAGCACTCCATTGTCTGCAATGGAGTGCTCTTAAAGGTTTATGAGGAAATGACCCTTTTTTTTTGCTCATAATGTGCAAAAATAAGATATTGGAAGACAATGATCCTTTAGGCGTAACTTTACCGAACAGAATCTTTTTCACCTTGTTTCGGAAATCGGAACCTTACATAATCTGAGGTGGGGGTTTCACCTTCTGATCTCGAATTCTTTGGGCAGGTCTCTCAAGGTTCTTCCACTGAACCATGCCCGTAATTAGTTTATTGCACAAGAGTAATCATCTGACTGCCCTTCCTACCTTATCCCTTCTCACTACTCTATGGTTCATTCTTTCCCCAAATCTCCCAGAACTTCGTTCGTTTTCTTCCCATCTTATTCACTGAAGTCAGCCATTCATTTACCGTTGGGGGGTTTACACTTATCCGTTTTATACATACTTCCCGTCTGGCAAGTTATATTAATACAAACAGTAAGTCCCTCTGTTTATTATTTAAATTAGGTGAGCCACCAGTGTCATTCTTAATTCCAAAAATAGTTAAATCTATGCTTACCTCTATGTCTTGTCTTAATACTTCATTTATAACCTTATCCACATCTGCCCAGAATTGTTGTCTTTGCGGGCATTTACGGAACATATGGAGGTCATTAGCTTTTGTCTCTCCACACTTGCGACATCTTTTCACCCCCTGTTAATTTATCCTTGATAGTAAAAAGATGTTTTTTTCTGAGAGGTGTAGATTGTACAACTCGCCATAATGTAATCATAGATACTTGCCATAGATGTTGGAGATCCTTTGCTAGCAAGTCCTTCTCCCAGAGGTCAACCGGTAGTTTAAAGTCTTCCTCCCCTGCTTGGATCATTAACCAGTACCATTTTGATACCTCTTTTTTTGGGGTGAATCGCTTTGTAGTTCTTCCTCTGCTGTCGCTTTCTCTGCAACTCTCTTCGCCAAGCATTTTGACCAGCTTGTCAGTTGATAAAACTTAAACCTTGATAGTTCCCTATCCTACCTACTATAAATCCATAGTGTTGGAAGACTTTTTTTTAATATAAGTTCGGCCACCCAAAATATTAAAAAATAAATAAACAAAAAGTCCTACGCGCTGCTTGTAACCAATGGTATCAAATCAGAAGAATACTGCAATACCATACTATTGTTCCTCTGCTCCAACCTTGGACTCTCCATGCACACCAGAATGCTTGAAAGACACCCTGGCAACCCCAATTAGACAAGCAGGTATAACAAAATGCGGTCAACTGATACAATCAAGGTCACTGGTTAGTTAGGACTCTTTACAACAAAGCACGGATAAGGAAATTACCTTGTTGGATTTCTTTTTCTTATTGTGAGGTGAAGCATTTATATATCTTGAGTAGACCTTTGTACTTCATCACAACACCCTCTTCTCCCCACTCCAATACCTAAGATTTTGTGGCAGATATGATTATCAGTTATAATAACCCTCCATGCTTTGCAACTTAAAACGGTTACTCAAAATTATTTCAGCCGTTTGTCTGCTATGTTAGAACATTTCTAAACCCCAGCTGTTGCAGACGTAATATGCATATCTGCCTTATGAACAGTTGACATAAGAGGACTGGGTTCTCATAACAAAAAGGGACATGATCCTTCTGCCATATTACGCATAATGTACTGTCAATCAGGTTCTGTTTGCCATTCTAACATTGTCCCTACTTTGTTCAGTGTAAACAAAATTGAATTCTACCTTTACTAATGTTCGCAGTTTCTCAAAAACAGTGTGAATATACAAGAGGACTTCAAACATGTTTATTATGATTCAGTGGAAGACCCCATTAAACATATAAACATGCTTCATATATGGTAAAAATACATAATATTGCTTTTTTCTCAGCGAAGCTTTTGTAACTGGGTCTACTATGCTTTTCGCTTAGATTTAAGATAGGTTTAAAAAAAAAAGGGTAAAGACAAGATTGTTTTTCATCTCCCAGTCATTTCATTTCTTGATGCATCCCCTTTTTAGGTCTCGCCTGAGCCAGCGCATTAGCGCTGCTCTGGCGAGAGCTATAGAAAGCGGGATTTGGAAGCGCAAACTAGTGCTTTTCATGCCGCCGCGCGCACCATTTGTCAGCCTGCTGATCACTTTCGCGGCCGCTTTGATGTTCTCAGTGAGCCGCGCGGCCACTGAGAACATCAAAGCGGCCGCGAACGTGCTCACCATATGCCAGCCTTCCCTGTTTGCTTTAGCACTCACTGCCCCCCCCCATCTCCCCCCCATGTTACCCGTGTGGCTCACTTTCTCTTTCACGGCCGCGCGGCCAATGCTTGTTTACTTTACCTCATTTCATTCCTTTTCATTCCCAGTCTGTCTTCTTTACCCCCCCTTTCGACCTGTATCTCTCTGTTTGGTTTCCTGCGCGTTCTTTGTTACCTCATTTCATTCCTTTTCATTCCCCGTCTGTCTTCTTTACTCCCCCCTTTCGACCTGCATCTCTCTGTTTGGTTTCCTGCGCGTGCTTTGTTTCTCCGATTAGGTCACGTTTCCTGTTTTAAAATATTGTGTACATTCTGCATATTATTTAGCTCTACAGAATGGCAGATCGATATAACATGCCACACTGTCTGCTGTCCAGGTTAATGTAACACTGCTGCCCCTCTACAACATTCCCAAATCCCGAACTAACTCGCGGTTTAAAAATATTTTTGTGCTGTGGCGGCACCCTGTGGCCTTTCGGTGTAGGTGTTAAGTCGCCCTGGAATTGTTCCTCCTTACATACAGCTTTGCTTGTGACTGATGCCATGCGCCTCTGCTAAGTGCCTTCAGGAAATAAAGCAAGCATTGGCATAGCCAATAGGTCTCGCTTTTGGGACCTTATAAGTATTTAGTTATGCAACTGTTGCATGGCTTAACACTTATAAGGTCCCAAAAGCGAGACCTATTGGCTATGCCAATGCTTGTTTCTTGTTTGCAGTTGGAGACACATTTCTCATGTAATCTCTTAACATGTTTTAAAGCTTACTCTTTTAGGGAAAACTTTAGAATTCTGTACATACAGTAGCCGTCCATCAAGTAGCATCTTTAATTTCCAATTTTACAGTTGTAAGTACCGACAGTGTTGTTGCAACTCCTATTTATAAAAAATGTTGGTAGTAGAAATGCTGTTTTCTGGGTACCACCCTCTCATTCGTACTCTTGTTTTTCTGCTTTTGGTTATTTTGCTTTTGCAATGCCCTTCTCGCTTTCTTGAGGAACTCGACCCACGTCTCAACTTGCTTCTTAGTTTTATTGCTCACTTCCTTTTTGGAAACTTCAACCTCATACCTGTAGAATCCCTTTTCTCCACAGCATCTCCGTTCATACAATGCTGTCTAACTCACCACCTCCGCTATCTAGCACAGCCTCACTTAATTTTCTGCATCATTTATGTATCATTTAATTCTCTTTCATCATGCACCCTTCCCAATTCACATTACTTTTGAGTCCTTGCTTGCTTTCCACAACTTAACACATGCACTCCTTCCTCATGCTTCTGTTTAAGCGTTTTAACTTCTGAGCAGCTGACTGTCACCCTTGCAAAGGAGATCTTGAGAAACGTCTCCTCTTTCACCTCCTTTTGAGAATGGAATCCTTGCTTTCTAAAATATTTCCCCTGGTGTTGATTCTCCCCATTCTCTCGCACTGTATGCTCACTTATACAAGTCCTTTAAGCCCTCAATTTCTCTATTTATCCAGCACAAAAATGTGCTCTCTTCTGAACCTGGCTTCAAATTCTTCACTGGATTTTGACTATGCCTTTTCTTCCTGGTAGATAATATGAGATCCTGTTATCATGCCTCTCAATTCCACTTTTTGTCTTATTTCTTTAACCATCTATTCAGCCCTCGCATCCCTAATATTATTGCCAGTTCTTTTCTATCTCCTATAGGCATCACCATCTACTTAGTAGAGAAATTGATCATTTCACTTACGCATTTGCCACATGCTCTACTCTTTCATCCTACCCTCCTTCTGAGTCATTCTCATTTCTCCTGATCCATGAAACAAGTGAAGGTTATGGCTATCTTTATTTACAAAGTTCTTTCTCATAGACTCTTGCCATAACCCTTCCTCGTCCACATCTAATCTGTTCATACCTTTCTTTTTGTCTGCTCAATATATAGCTCTTTGGAACACCATTGTTCTACCCCTGCCTAATAGACGTTCTAAAGACTTGTTACTTACAGCTGAACCACTCTTTCAAATTTCTAAGCTTTCCGGGTGTGATATTCACTTCAATCCAAATACCTTGAAACCTAGTCTCTACTCTCCCCACCCCATAACTCCTATTATCTTGATTGCTGTTTGACCACTATAGCGTGCAACATTTCTCTTGTTAACTAATAATTTTGCCGTTATTTGACATTCATAATTATCTACTCCACATAATCTATTAGCTAATTTTCAAAAGCAAAACTGATACCCCCTATTGAGCGCTGCTTGATTTAACCGTTAAACATCTGCAGATCTGGCCCCTCTTCCCAGATGCTGCAATGCACCCTCTTACAGATTAATATCCTTTGATTCAATGTCAGTTTTCAAACAACTGCTTTCCATGTTCATTAATAAGCACAGTATGTCATAAATTGATTTGGGTTTCTTTATTGAATATGTAATTGGATTTCAAGTATGTGATTCTTCAGTTGCCTATTTGTACAGTGTATTTTAGCTCTGCAGTTTGAGCTTATTCCATGCACTTCAACAGAAGCATGTACAAATGTTCTACATACAAAAAAATCCTTTCATTACAACAGAGAAATTATAAAATGACATAAATGAGCAATTAAAAGTGCACATCGTAATCATGTACATTAGACTCTACAAAACGGATTACTCCCCATATATTTTTAGTTACGGTTACTTGTTCTACATACTGGCTGCAAGAGTTTGCAGTGAAACATACCTGGATGACAACTTGGCTAATTGTAAACATAGGTGGGCTGATGGGGACTTTGAACCGCAGAGGCCTCACCGTTTGAATATCCCAGGCACCATACTGTACCGGGAAGTTTTCTTTACAGTTGCTTCTGTGCTCTGGTAGGTGGCACCATCGGACCCTGTGATGACCTCGCACCACCTCCGAAAGTTACAGTGGGGGTACTACATGTAGGTGATGCCCCTGCGTACTCATGTAAGTTACTTTCTTCCTGCACCCTTCTACTTGGATTTGAAGCTCTGCTTTTTAATTGTCAGGTTTATTTTCACTTTCCTTTTTACAGACAGTGTGCCAGGGAAATGTCTCCCCTGAAACCTACAGGCTTCAAACCGTGCTGTGACTGCAAGAAGCAGATGTCCTTAATACATCCACACAATGTCTGTGTGGACTTTAGGGTTTAGACGCGATCCAAAGGTGTGAGACAAATACTCTCTGATGCACCTGAAGGCCATCAGGGAGTCTGCTTCTGAACTAAACATTGAGAAACACAAGAAGAGTTATGTTGCAATTCAAGAATCAAACCCTTTTCATGTTGCAGGACCGCTCTCACTTCAGATCCTACTCTCGCTTTCTGTCTACGGAGAATTCGAATACTTAGTCCAAAGACTAATCACCTATCTAAAAAATGTGATTCCCTTTTGTGCAACCGCACTAAGTGGTATTACAGTTTGCTTCCCAAGAAACAATGCGAATGCACTAAACAGTAACTTTTACAACGCTCGAGCCTTATCACATTAGATAAAAATTAATAATGTCTCACTATATGTAGAGATTTAACCATGTTTATTTTATGATGTCCAATTCATATATTCCCCATATATATGAAATCACACACTGGATTAAAAAACTGTTTTCCCATAGTCCAACCCGTTCTAATAAATTTTCTTTTACAAATCTTTTATTTTTCCATGCCAAATACCTACAAAAGTCCATACGTCCCCGCCAGGCTACGTGTGGTGTATGAAGATCGGACTTTCTTCTTCGAATCACCGGACATGGCAGGGGACTGGTTGGATGCGCTCCCGCGGCGACAGCCTGGCCGGGACAGCGTGGATGGAGCGGAAGGCGACCGAGATGGCCAGAAGTGATATCCCCGGTGTCTGCTTGTTTTTGACTCAGCTCCGGACAGTGACTCGCACCTTACTGCAGTAATGGGAGGGCGGCGGGGGGAAGATAGGAGCTCTTTCCTCCCTTGGGGTACTTTTTGTAGATTTGTTTTTGATAGGGCGACAGGCACACTGCAAGTTGGGGGGGCTTAGTAAGCTGACGCAGGGGTGCAGGGAGGGGGGGGATTCGGGATGTTGGGGTTGTTGGGGGTTGTTTTTTTTCTCGCAAGGCGTAGAAATGGTTGTCAGTATTGTCCGATCGTGGTTCCCCGGGGAGGGTGGAGGTCTCTTTGTGTTCAGGGATGGGGGATAGGGGCTTAAACATAATTAGCTGGAATGTTAATGGCTTAGGGGATCGTATTAAACGGGGGATAGTCCTGCAGTTCTTGAAACGGACCTCGTCGGATGTGGTCCTCCTGCAGGAGACCCACCTTATAGGGCAGTGGTTCCCAAACTTTTTCGACCCGCGGCTCCCTTGACCCGTTGGCCATTGCCCATACCTCCCTATTGTTACTTTTTTTGGAGGGTGGGGGTGATGTAAGCCTGGACTCGGGAGTACTTGCATTTTTCTCCCTGAAAATAATTGGGATGAAGATGATGAAGCTGATGAAGGTATTATAATCATATATGCAGGGTGTTTCTTATTACTAAGGCAGCGTCTCTAATAAAATATTTCTAGTTACACTTCTTTGCCCATGCCTTTTTAGAGTACCCTCTCAAACTTTTTTTATCCCTCTTACAGCGCTAGATAGCACCCATATGCATTTAGACCCTATTGCCAAAGTGTTTCTGCACCTGAAAAATATTTGCGTGCACTTCCATTTCTACCCATGTCGTACGCACCAACACACTTGTCTCAGCAGGGTGACCACGATTTTTAAAATCACATACAGCTTTATTTTGCTGTCTCCTCCCTAAAATTCCCTCCAAATCAATGCAAGTAAAATAAATTCCTCAGATTTCTTTTCTTTTAAACGTCCCTCTTTCTTGCTTCCAAATGTTGGCATTATGCCGTATATGGCGTTTTACTTCCCTGTGCTCAAGGAGAGCGCAGTCCTGTCTGGAAATGTGTGTAGGCTGAAAGAAATCTGTACTGGAAGTACCTATGATTCAAAAACAAATGTCAATACTTAATAATACTTAGAGGCCTATTAGGATGGTGGTCGGAAATTCTCCCAGACCGCCATGGTAGCGGGAAAAGACTGCCCGCAAGGACCACGGCATAACCGTCCAATTAGGATGTTCCGTAGTCAAAATCAGACTGCGGCGGTCGGATTCTGGCGATTAACATTGAGGCGGTTGCTGCTGCCAGCAGCACCGCTGCGGTGTGAAAACGAGCATGTCATGCATGTCACTGCACTGCGTGGCAAGCACTGCACAGTGTTTGCCACCTGGTACAGGGACATGTAGGGGGGTACCCCCAGTGCACTCACACACACCCCCAACACATTGGGGGCCCGAAATGGGCTCCTGGAGACATTTTCTGCATGCCTTTCCATGGCGGTTCCACTGCCGTAGAAAGGCTGGCTACCACCGGCATCATAATCATGCCGGCTGAGCCTGGCCCTGCATCATTGTAGCGGTCCAGTTCTGCCTGCTAGGCATGCGTGCGGACTGGTACCGGCAGAAAAGTGGCGGGCAGAGATTCTCACCACCACGGTCGTCACCTAATAGAAAGACCCCTTAGTGTGTTTATTAGACAGGACAACTATACTTTCCTGATAACTTGTATTGATTTAAAATGCATTTGGGAAAAAACGAAACTATTAACACGTCTAACTAATAAAAAAATCAGGCATCTTCTGCTTTCTTTGGGGATCCAGTAAAATATGGAGGTCATCTCACTCTACATGCCATCAATTAAGCTTTGTTTACAACTAAGGGGCCCATTAGGATGGCAGGCGGATCGCCACCGCCAGGCCGGCGGTAGTCACCGCTGGCCCGGCGGGGGCGATCCGCCCGCCATCCACACCTCAAAGACCCCTCGCCATGTTAGGATGGCTGGGGGGTCCACAGGGAACGGAAAGCCCGTCCGCCGCTTTTACGCCGGTCGACTCGTCGACCGGACGGAAAACATGGTTAATATGGTGGCGGTGTCTGCAAGACACCGCCATTCATATTATGATTACGGCGGAGATCAACCTGGACAGGCATACAGTGTTTGCCTGTAGCGGGCTCCCAGGAGGTTGGGGGGTGGGGGGTGCACATGGGGGGTACCTATGGTACCCCCCTGCAGTGGCATGGGCAAGGTGGCAGGCACCGCGCGGTGCCTGTCACCTTGTGCATGCCAATGCACAACATGCATTCCGAGCATTGTGGCGGGCGGTGCTGTGAGCACCGCCCGCCACAATGCTGGGAATCGGGGATGCCACCGCCACGGTGGCATCCTAATTGCAGGTGCGGGACTGCCGCACACCTGGCGGTCGGTCCAGCATTCCATTACGGATGTTCTCCCGCCATTGTAATAGACCCCTAAGTTTACAGCTTTAGGCATGTCACTTACAAATCATCAACATCATGCGTTTAAGTCTAATTCGTTTAGCTGAAGCCAACAGACCCTTCAACATTAAATGCATTAAGTGCTTGGTGCGCGGCTCCCCAGGCTAGGTTTGACGGCTCCCCAGGGAGCCACGGCGCACAGTTTGGGAACCACTGTTATAGGGAATATGTGTTATGCACTTAACAGAAAGGGTTACAAATTCATTGCTCACTCTGGGTTCTCCACGGGCTCCAGGGGTGCGGGCATACTCGTTAGAGCTTCCCTACCATTCGAGGTTGACTCCACCATTGCTGATGACAGGGGGCGCTTTGTGGCTGTGGCGGGGAGGTGGGAGGGCAGAATGTTGGTATTGGTTTCGGTTTATGTCCCTCCAGCCCTGCAGGCCTCCACGTTTGCTGATCTGGGCAAGGCCTTGTTGGAACTCCCCGAAGGGATGCTAGTGGTGGGAGGAGACTTCAATGCGGTTGGTTCTGGAATGCTCGATAGGCACCCGCCCAGAGACACCGGGGGTGCTCAGAAGTAGCTTCCCGACTTTATAGATACTTTAGGTCTGGTAGATTGTTGGAGGTTACGGCACCCCACTCAGAGACAATATACCGTTCATTCCGGGGCCCACGGGAGTCTCTCTCGGATTGATTACTTGCTCACTCTGGCTGCCCACGCCTCTTTGGTGTCTGAGGCTAGGCACATGGCACGGGGCATATCTGATCATTCACCGGTGTGGGTCCGTCTTGATAGTGGCCGGGTGGTGGGGGGCAGGGTGGCTCCCATTAACCCCTGGTACTTTCGTGACCCCAAGCTGCGCAGTGCGTTGCTGAAGACAGTTGACCACTATTTTCAAGATAATGAGGGTTCAGTTGAATCTGCGGTGTCCCTGTGGGAAGCTTTTAAGACTGTATTGAGAGGGGAGGCCCTTTCCTTGGTAGTGGCCGCCAAGCGGCGGAGAGACGCCGAGGTGACACAAGTAGAGGACGAGATAGCGGCTTTAGAAGTGGCCTTGGAAGAAGATGTTGCAACGGCCACACTGCATAATTTGAGCTTGAAGCAATTGGAATATAGGGACCTGGTGACGAACGCTGCCAAGACCCTCAATAGGGAGCAGCAGGGTCGATTGTACGATGTTGGTGATAAGGCCGGGAAATTGCTGGCGTGGTTGGATAAAAAAGAGCGTGTTAAATCGCGTGGTGCCGGAGTTGTCGACGGATGGGGGAGAGGTTGTCACTGACCCCGACGGTATAGATCTGAAAGAAACACGTTAGTTAAATTCCTCACCTTAGAATATCCCCAGGCGTCAGACTGGATCCGGAAGATTTTTCGTCAGCAATACCCCTTGCGCGTCGCTAGGCGTCGTCTGCGGCTCCGCGTCCGTCGTCGGTGTCGTGCGCCGGGATGACGTCGTCTGAGTACTTAGACGCCGCCCTCGCGCGCTGACGTCAGTTCTTCTTTTTTCCGCGCCAGTAAGCGCAGATCCGGGAGAGCTACCCCTTTTAGTCTTTTTTGACTAAATCTTTTTTGATCATTTTTGATCCTTGTCTGTCGACATCTGGTGCCGGTAGGATGCCTGGGTTCAAGGCTTGCGAGGATTGTCATCGACTGATGTCGGTGACCGATCACCACCGCCGGTGCCTCTACTGCTTAGGCCCCGACCACGACGCGGAGTCGTGCAACGACTGTCAGGCCCTGACTTCGAAGGCTAGGCGGGAGCGGTCCCGCAAGCTTCTCGAGCTTCGCCACTCGGCTCCGCGTCGTGCGCGATCCCGGTCCAGGAGGAGGTCCAAGGATCGCTCGCGGAGCCCTAGCCGACGCCATCGATCGTCCGGCTCCAAGTCGTCGGGTAAGTCCAAACGCTCAAAGAAGTCCAAGAGGCGACATCGCTCTTCGGACTCCCCTCGCCGGTCGCGCGACTCGGCCGAGGGTCAGGGTGGTTCCACCCCCGCGGCTCCGGCGGAGCCGCAGGTGCCGCGTCCGCCCCATACCTTCCGGTCCCTGGGGCTGACGCGGCGCCGGCGGAGATCAGTGCCTTCCTCTCGGCCATGAGGAGCCTGGCCCCGCCGTCGACGCCCGCTGGCGCGCCTTCGGGCCCCGCGGACTCGACTGGGCGACCTCGCGTGCCGGCGGCTCCGGCCCCGGCGCCGTCGACGACTCCGGTCTCGACGCCGCAGGTCCCCGCGGGGCCCATGCCTGGGCCCCAGTCGACGCCGGTTGACCTAGTCACTCCTCCACCGGCGCCGACGCCTGAACCACCGACGCCGTCACCGGCGCCGCCGACGCCTTTGACGCCGACACCCCAGTTTAGCCCTCATCCGGACCCGGCGCCGGCGCGGCATCGACCGACGCCGCATCCGACGCCGCTTGAGTCCTACCATCTCTACAGTCCGGTTCCGATCATTCCTCCTGTTTATCAGGAATCGGAAGAAGGGGGCGACTGGGAGGGGTTCGAGGACCCTCTGGCTGTTCAGTCACAGCTTTCTCAGGACTGGGCAGATGAACTGGGGGAGGCCAGTGGGCTGGACACCTCGCCAGACACTGGATTCACTTCTCCTCCGACCGTGGCTTCGGAGGAGGGTGCAGCATTTTCTGTGGTGCTGCGCAAGGCGGCCGAGGCCCTTGGGCTCGAGTTGCCTGCCGTGGCTGTGAGGACTAACATCCTCACTGAGGTGCTTCAAACCTCAGCAAGCTCCACTGAGCCTCTGCTGCCGTTCAACGAGGCCCTCACTGACGTTCTGCAGGGCACCTGGTCCAAGCCCTCCACAGTTCCTCCTATGGATAGGAACGTTGCCAGGCGCCACCGCCCTGCTCCGGGCGACCCCAGTTTCCTGTCCCAACACCCCACCCCCGAGAGTCTGGTTATCCAGGCCTCTATCTCCCAATCCTCCTTCCCGACCGCTCCGCCGGACCGGGATTCCAAGAGACTCGAGCAGTTTGGCAAGAAACTGTTCTCGTCCCTTAGTTTGGGCCTGCGGTCCTTAAATACCGCCTGTCTCTTGGACCGTTATTCCCATTCCCTGTGGGATACGGTGGAGGACGTGCTGCCCCTGTGTCCGGAGGAGGTCCGGCTGCGTCTTACCCAGGCTTTGGCCGATGGGAGGGATGCAGCACGGCACGCCATACGCTGTGGGCTTGACACCACGGACTCGCTGGGCCGGGCGATTTCCACCACGGTGGCGCTCCGCCGCCACGCCTGGATGCGGTCCACGTCATTTTCCGGGGATGTCCAGACCACCCTCATGGACATGCCCTTTGATGGCACTCGCCTGTTTGGTGAGAAGGCGGACAGTGCGCTGAACCGCTTTAAGGACTCCCGGGCTACGGCCAAGTCCTTGGGCCTCTCGGCTCCGTGGGCGCACACCTCCGCTTTTCGCCCCTTTCGTGGCCAAGGAAGGGGCGCCTCCTCACGTCCGCAAAGCCACCAGCCGCAGAACCAACCTGCGCGCGGTCGTGGACGTGGCTTCCGCCGTGGCGGAAATGGAGGCCGACGTGGTCAGCCCACTTCCACCCCTGCAGCATCCGCCTCAAAGCCCTCCTAGTCCGAGCTTTCAGGCCCATACCACGCTAGTGGGTGGCAGAGTTCGCCATCACCTGCTCCACTGGCGGTCCATAACATCGGACAGGTGGGTGCTGCAAATCGTCCGAAGGGGCTACTCCCTCCCCTTCGAGACGACCCCTCCAGCCATGCCACCGCAGCACCACCGTATCTCGGGGGATCATTTGAATCTTCTCCGCGAGGAAGTTTCGGCTCTCTTGGCCAAGGGGGCCGTCGAGCGCGTTCCGAGTCCAGAAGTAGGTCGTGGTTGTTATTCCCACTACTTTCTGGTTCCCAAGAAGGGCAAGGGGGGGCCTACGCCCTATCTTGGACCTCCGGAACGTCAATGCCTTCCTCCGAAAGGAAAGGTTCAAGATGCTAACGTTGGCTCAGGTTTTAGCTGCCCTAGACCCTGGAGACTGGATGGTAGCGTTGGACTTGCAGGACGCATATTTCCACATCCCCGTCCTGCCGGCCCACCGGCGTTACCTGCGGTTCACGGTGGGCCAAGAGCACTTTCAGTTTACCGTGCTCCCCTTCGGCCTCACCAGTGCCCCTCGGGTGTTCACGAAAGTGATGGCGGTGGTCGCAGCTCATCTGCGCAGATCAGGGGTTCCAGTCTTCCCCTATCTCGACGACTGGTTGTTGAAGGCGGGCTCGCCCCAGGCAGTCGTCTCCCACCTCCAGACTACGGCGGATCTCCTGCATTTGCTGGGGTTTTCCATCAACGTGCCGAAGTCACACCTGAGTCCCTCTCAGAAGCTCCTCTTCATCGGAGCGGTTCTCGATTCGGCGCAGTTCCGGGTCCATCCACCGGAACAGCGGGTCCGGGATATACGGGCCCTGATTCCCATCTTTCGGCCTCTATCCCGGGTTTCGGTCAGGCTAGTGTTGCGGCTTCTGGGGCTGATGGCCTCCTGCATCCTACTAGTGCATCACGCCAGGCGGCGCATGCGGGCTCTGCAGTGGGACCTGAAGTTTCAGTGGGCCCAGCATCACGGCAACCTGTCCGACCATGTCTTGATCTCGGAGGGCACTGCACAGCAGTTGCAGTGGTGGCTCACGGACCGCGAGTGGGTCAAGGGCAAGAGCCTCTCCCTTCCCCAACCAGAGCATGTCGTAGTGACGGATGCGTCCCTCCTGGGATGGGGTGGCCATATGGGAGAGGCGGAGATCAGAGGCCTCTGGTCTCCGGCGGAGTCTCGTCTCCACATCAACCTGTTGGAGTTGAGAGCGATCTGGCTTGCACTGAAAGCCTTCCTTCCTTCTGTCAGGGGAAGTGTCGTGCAGGTGTTCACGGACAACACCACCGCCATGTGGTATTGCAACAAACAGGGCGGGGTGGGGTCGTGGACCCTTTGTCAGGAGGCTCTGCGCCTCTGGACATGGCTGGAACACCAGGGCGTCACCCTGGTGGTTCAACATCTGGCGGGCTCTCTGAACGCCAGAGCAGACTAACTCAGCCGCCGGTGCATGATGGATCACGAATGGCGTCTGAACTCCGAAGTGGCGCAAGGCCTCTTTCAGCAGTGGGGAGAGCCTTGGTTAGATCTATTCGCCACCGAAGAGAACGCGCAATGTCAGCAGTTCTGCGCGTTGGAATTTCCAAGGCGGCACTCGCTCGGCGACGCTTTTCGTCACGAGTGGAGTTGCGGTCTGTTGTACGCCTTTCCGCCTATACCACTTCTGCCCAGAGTGCTGAAGAAGATCAGGCACGACCGGGCCCAAGTCATCTTGGTGGCTCCGGATTGGGCACGAAGATACTGGTATCCCGAGCTACTCAGTCTGTTGACCGATCCCCCGATACGTCTGCCCCTTCGGGAGGATCTTCTGTCGCAGCAGCAGGGGACGGTCCTCCACCCGAACCTGTCCAGCCTCCACCTCCATGCGTGGAGATTGAGCGGCGGCAGTTGATGCCATTTGACTTGCCTCCTGAAGTCTGTGATATCATTCTGGCAGCCAGGCGTCCCTCCACAAAGTCGGTATACGCCTGCCGGTGGAACAAATTTGTGGCATGGTGCACAGCAAAGGCTGTGGATCCCCTTTCCGCCCCTCTTTCTGAGGTTCTCCTCTTCCTTCTTTCTCTGGCCCGGCAGGGCTCTGCCCTGGGCACCCTGAAAGGTTATCTTGCTGCCATCTCCGCCTTCTTGCGGCTTCCTGATCAGCCTTCTCTTTTCAAGTCCCCTGTGGTTACACGCTTTCTCAAAGGCATTACACACACGTTCCCTCCTGTCCCTTTTGTAATGCCTCAGTGGGACTTGAATCTGGTATTGACATTCCTGATGTGCGCTCCCTTCGAGCCTCTTCACAATTGCCCTCTTCGTCTTCTAACTCTAAAGACTGCTTTTCTGGTAGCCATCACCTCGGCTAGACGGGTGAGTGAGCTCCAGGCTTTATCTTCAAAGCCTCCTTTTCTATCTGTTCATCCGGACAAGGTTGTCCTTCGGCCTCGTCCCTCCTTTCTTCCTAAAGTGGTGACTCCATTTCACCTTGGGCAGTCTGTCACCTTGCCCACCTTCTTTCCGCCTCCGCATCCTTCCAAAGAGGAAGAGAGGCTCCACCGTCTGGACCCAAAACGTGCGCTCTCCTTTTATCTGGACCGCACAAAACAGTTCCGGGTGGACGACCAGCTTTTTGTTGGGTACGTGGGCGCTAAGAAGGGGAAAGCTGTGCACAAACGAACCATCTCTCGGTGGGTCGTTTTGTGTATAAAAATTTGCTATTCCTTGGCTAAAAAGGACCCTCCTGTTGGGCTGCGTGCCCATTCTACTCGGGCCACGGCGGCTACTACTGCCTTGGGACGGGGAGTCCCTTTGCAGGACATCTGTCAGGCGGCGACGTGGGCTTCGCTACACACGTTTGCCAGTCATTATTGCCTTGACAGCCAAGTCCGGAGGGATGGCTTCTTTGGCCGTTCTGTCCTCCAGGACTTTCTGGTGTGATCTTGGTTCGCAGACCCACCACCGGGGATGGTATTGCTTGGGTATCTATTCTAAGGTGAGGAATCTAACTAACGTGTTTCTTTCAGATGAACAAGTTACTTACCTTCGGTAACGATGTATCGGTAAGAAACATTAGTTAGTTAGATTCCTCACCGACCCTCCCATCCTCCCCGTTCTGCGAACTGACATCTAGGGTTAGGGTTGTCCTTTCAGGCCCCTAGATTTTATTTTTGGCACCAGTGTCGGTCTTTGCATGGCTCTGCGTTCCTGGCGCGGAAGGCTATGTACAAGAACTGACGTCAGCGCGCGAGGGCGGCGTCTAAGTACTCCGGCGACGTCATCCCGGCGCACGACGCCGACGACGGACGCGGAGCCGCAGACGACGCCTAGCGACGCGCAAGGGGTATTGCTGACGAAAAATCTTCCGGATCCAGTCTGACGCCTGGGGATATTCTAAGGTGAGGAATCTAACTAACTAATGTTTCTTACAGATACATCGTTACCGAAGGTAAGTAACTTGTTCTTCAGTGTTTCTCTGACTATTTTCGTACGGTATACACCTCGGTCTCGGACAGGCCAACTGAGGACTCGTGTGACCTTCTGCGTGACATCACTCTGCCCTGCCTTTCTGCCATTGATAGGGATGACCTCGATGGAGATATAACTGTAGACGAAGTGGCGTGTGCTATCTGTGCGCTGCGCTCCGGTAAGGCTTCGGGCCCAAATGGTTTGCCGATTGAGCTGTACAAGCTCCATCTGGATAAGTTGGCTCCTCACCTGCGCGCCATGTACGTGGAGGCGCGGGTGAATGGGTTTCTTCCGCTCGATCAACGGCTGGCGACGATTGTAGTAATACATAAAGACGGTAAGCCCCGGGACAAGTGTGGCTCCTATCGGCAGATATCACTTCTCAACGCCGAGCCGAAAATCCTTGCTAAGATCCTTGCTAACCGCCTGGTCCGGGTGCTTGGCGACTTGATCCACCCGGATCAGTCGGGCTTTATCCCGCACCGTAACACTGCACTGAACCTTAGACGCCTCCATGGAGTGATTGCTAGGACGGGCACGATGCGAGAGCCAGCTATTGTGGCGTCCCTCGATGCCACGATGGCCTTTGATACGGTGGAGTGGGCATACCTGTGGGCTGTGCTAGCCAAGTTCGGCTTTGGGCCTGGATTTGTAGGCTGGGTGAGGTTGCTCTATGAGGGGCCTCTTGCTAGCGTCGTGGTGAACGGGCGGGCGTCGGCACCGTTCGAGCTCGGGAGAGGCACCCGGCAGGGCTGTCCCCTGTCGCCGTTGTTGTTCGCCCTTACTCTTGAGCCGCTGGCGGCGTGGATACGATGGCACCCGGATATACGTGGGATTCGTTGGTCGCCTGACCACGAAGACCGTATTTCACTTTACGCCGACGATATTCTGCTATATCTCGCCTCACCTAAGAAATCTCTGATAGTTGTCTGTGACGTCTTGACTTCTTTCGGTAGGAACTCTGGTCTTGTCATTAATTGGGGTAAGTCATACTTGTACCTCCTGTGTGGGGACGTCCCGCCTGTCCCACGCAACTGTTCGATCCAGATAGCCCAGCAGGGCTTTTTGTACTTGGGGATCTATATTTCTACCGACCCCATTTTACGGTACGAGAAGAACTTGCTCCCTCCCTTGGCACGTTTGCGGCGGGACGTGGCGGGCTGGCGGCGGTTGCCGCTTTCCCTCCTTGGCCGTGCCGCTTTGTTCAAAATGATGTCTCTCCCCCGTTTTCTCTATGCCCTGCAGAATACCCTTGACTTGGTCCCGGCCAGCTACTTCCGTGAGGTCGAAAGCCACCAGCGCGCGCTATTGTGGGAAGGGCGTCCGCGTATAGCGATTGCTAAGTTGACGCTTCCGTGGTACGACGGTGGTATCGCGCTTCCAGACATTCGACGTTATTACTGGGCCACCCAGTTGAGCGCGATTAACCATGGTGTATATGGTCCGGCGCTGAGCCCCGGCTTCGCCATGGACCGATGGTTGCTGCGTGGGGGTAATTACCACAGAGCGTTGTACTCGAAGTCGTCGGACTTAACCCTTACGGGGCCCACCAGGGTGGCCGTGCATGTATGGAAGGTGGCGACGGATTCACTGGGCTGGAAGGGTAAGCTTACCCTTGCCACCCCTCTGTTTGACTCCGATATTCTGGGAAAGCTTTGGCATACAAAAGGGTTTGCGAAGTGGGACCTGATCGGTATATCCAGGGTTGGAGACCTTTTGGTTAAGGGTAGGATAAAGTCCTTCGAGGAGCTGCAGAAGGAATATGAGCTAGGGAACTCGGAGTTCTTCCGCTACGCCCAAGTGTGCCACGCCTTGCGGTCAGTCCTGGTAGAAGGGGAGAAGGTGCCTGAGTCCTCCCCGTTAGAGGACCGGATCCTTGATGGCCATATGCCAGAGAGTACGATCTCGCTCATTTATAAGAAACTTATTAATGTTAGGGCGGATCTTCTTCTAGGGTTGCGCGATCAATGGATCAGGGATGGCCTTGAACTGGATGATGAGGATTGGCAGTGTGCAGTTTCTTCTCCCAAAGAGGTCGCGATCCCCGCGCGCCTGCGGCTGGTGCAGCTTAAAATACTCCATAGGGTCTACGTGACGGGGCCTAGGCTGGTTCATATGGGTTTCTCTGAGGAGGGCTTATGTAAGAGAGGCTGTGGTATGGTGGGCACCTTCCTACATATTATTTGGGAATGCGGTGCGATCATGGAGTTTTGGAGGCGAGTTCACGAGGTGATGGGGGAGGTGACGGGCATCGTCATGCAACCTGAGGCGCGGTGCTGTCTCCTGAATGTTTGGGGTCCTACTGACCACGACGCGGCACAGACTCAATGGGTGACCCTAGGGAATATGGTAGCCAAGCGCGACATCGCACGTCTGTGGGGCTCTAATAGGCCACCTACATTGACAGCGTGGATGGAAAACATGGATTGGAGCATGTTCAGGGAGAAGACAGTGTATTGTGCTAGAGGGCGCCCTCGGAAATGGCACTCTGTATGGGGGCGATGGAACCAGTACAGAGGGGGCATATGCCTGCCCCCAGACCCGGACCCGCCCGAGGAGCAGCTCTCCCCTTAGCCTTTTTTTCCGGCTTTGACCTCCTTGCTGGTATGTGTTTGTCCTCATGAGTCCCTGAATTCCCCTCCTTTCCCTTACTATAAACCTGTGTCTGTTGGACGAAATGGGGCTCGCTCCCCCTGCTGGGAACCCTTTTGGTGCTTATAGTAATTATCGCCTTGCTTGTGTTTAGATTTGGATTTGTGTTTATTTAAAACAGAACCTTTGACTTCCCTGCCCGTGAACTGTGGACGCTCGCATGTGTTGTGTTTCTAAAGCTGCCGTACCTCCGGGTTGTCGGCTGAATAGCTGTGTCACTGATTTACAAAATAAAGGTTTTGGGGAAAAAAAAAAAAGAAAAAAAATCCATACTTCTACATTTAGTCGCATAAAACAAAGCCATCTCCGACAGAGTCCCCCCACTGTATCACATTCATTTAAACCCCTTCCACGTGCGGGTAATTACCCCGCAGCACGGGGGGGCGGCGGCGGTGGCGCTGTGCTCGTGATGAGCTCAGCTCTTCATGAGGCACAGTGGAGCTGTGCTCATGACGAGCTGAGCTCATCATGACCCCGCCCACTGATTGATTCTCCCACACAGGTGGGGAATCAATTGCGCGTGGGTGGGTCGCGACGGTTATTACGAGCCCAGCTCATCATGAGCACAGCTCCACTGTGCCTCATGACGAGCTGGGCTCGTCATGAGCCCCGAAGCGGTTAAATAAGTACTGCTGCCATTTCGTGGAGCCCGACCTCCCCTCCAGGCCCAGGAGTGAGGATAACCTGATATGTTCTCCATTAGGGCGGGTCTCTGTGCCTGACAGTGGTGGCGGTCCATGTAGATTGTGGCGTGAGCTCTTGCTTGGCCTCCCAAAGTGCTTTGTCCATGGACCCCATACTCTATAGAATTTTCTGGGGAAACCCCTGCTTGGGTACATGGTATGTTCTGCGGCCATGTAAAGGTCCCTCCCTCTTGTCCATTCCTGAATCGTTGGATTCTCCACCACAACCCATTGTCTAGCCACATCGCTCTTGGCTACTGACAATCCCAGAGAGGCGAAGAGTAGTTGTGTGTTGACATCCACCACGCTCGGGATCCCCAAAAAGATAAATTCAGGTTCAACTGGGAACGTCGTCCCCGGTATTGTTCATAACATCTCAATTATAGCCTCCCAATAGACATCGCAGGGCAAGCCAATATTGTGTGAAACAAATCGCCTTTGATGTTTTTACATGTAGGACAGCATGGCATCTCTGATCTGCCCATCTTGTGTAATTTCTCTATATCATTGTATATTCTTTGTAGTATCTTATGTTGGACATGTCGCAAACATGCCTTGATAGCAATCTCTCTGGGGTGCATTAATACCGCCTCGCAATCAATGTCTTTCAAGGGCCCAATGTCATTTTCCCACACCTCTTGGAGTCTCCCTAATCTGTCTGGCAGTTTATTGTTGATACTTTTACATGTTCGAGATAGCCTTTCTGAGGAGTTCCTCCTGTAATAATCTTCCCTCTAATGGGGCGTATTCCGGTAGGTTCGTGCACTGTATGCCTTCTGCCCGCCATGCATGTCCCAACTGGGCGCATTTGATGAATTGGGATTTTTGTAGGCCATAATCCTGGCTAAGCCTGGGCCAGGTTTTAATTTCACCTTTGTCCATAATGTCTCCTATCGTGGAGATGCCCAAGAGAGCCTAGGCTTTGAACCCCTTTAGTTTGCTCAATTCCTTGAAACCTCCCCCTTCCTAGAGCGGCGAGGCCTTTTTAGCCCGGGTTGCCTATTCTCTTGCCTTCGTTGCTCTCCCCCATGCCTCTATGGTGGCTCGTGTGTCAGGCAGTAAATGGGAGGTTCCCTTCCCACCACAAAGATAGTGTAGATGCGTATGAGGCGCCATCAATTCTCTCTCCATTCATTTATGGGACGAGGCGGGAAGCCCAATAGTAGGCCTCAACATCTGGTAGCGGAATCCTACCATTGTAGGGGTTTCGCTGTAGTGTTTTGAGCGTGATTCTGGGATGACCTCCCTGCCGTAATGAGAATCTGAGTCCGTACTCCAGCCCGATAAGCACTTCCCTTGGGAGTGGGTGGTATGTATTTTAGAGGGCATATAGCAGTTGGGGCAAGGTAACAATCTTGAAGATGGACGCTCTTCTGAGCAATAAGAAGGGAAGCCTACATCTCTCTATATATGGGGTTACAAAAATCCCCAAGTATTGGAAGCCTTCATAAAAAACTCTTCGGTCTCCAGGCAGCGGCCACTGTGACTGGGTTCCATTAGGTCAATAGAATGTGGACTTTTTCCAGTTTATTTTGTACCCGGAATGACTGCCGTACTCTGATATCGAATAGGATGGGTTGGTGACCTATAGAAGGATGTCGTCGTTGTAGAGGGACATCATTTCCTCCTCTTCATCAGTGGGAACCACTTGAAAACCCAGGAGTTCTGGGTGAAGTCGGATAGCGCAGGCAAGGGACTCAAGAGTGAGCATAAAAAGGAGTGGCGAGAGGGGGCATCCCTGTCTCATCCCTCAGGTGATGGGGGAAGGCTGTCGATCTTACCCCATTTACTCTGACTGTGGTGATGGGCTGATTGTAAAGTAATGCTACCCAGCTACATAGTTTTGGGCCTATTCCAAATTTGGCCAGAGTATATTCTAAAAATGGCCAGTGTATGGCGTCAAACACTTTTTCTGCGTCTAATGATAGGAATATGTGGGGTGTGTCACGGTCTTTTACCTTCATTGGCCAGTTGTGGGTCCTTCGAAGGTTCAACTGGATGGCTCGACCAGGCATAATGCCAGACAGGTCTTCATGGACTAATGATGTGATGTTTAAGAAGACAGGTTGCTAAGATTGTGGCCAGTATCTTTACTTCAATGTTTAATAATGATAGGTCTATATGAGTCGTAGTAGATTGTGTGGTTTGCCTTCCTTGTGTATGATAACTATTGTTGCCGATCTCAAATCAAGAGGTAGGATACCTTCCTTGTATGCATCTACGGAGAGCCTTAGCAGATGGGGGCCTAGAAGGTCTATATAACTTTTATAGAATTAGTCCGGCAGCCCATTGGTGCCGGGGGTCTTCCCTTGGTGCAACTTCGCCACTGCCTCTCGTATTTCCATCAAGGCCAAGTCAGCCTCCAGCTCCTGCGCCTCTTTCATCTCCAAAAGCGTGTGCCATGAGGGGAAGGGCTGTGTAAAAGTCGTGGTAATAGTCTGCAAATGTCCCGGCTACATGAATGTGGTATGGGTAGTGCCTTGACTATCTACAATTTCCTGCACCCATCTAGCTTGCATCTCTTTCTTGCCGATCAAGGCCAGTAGTTTCCCTGCTTTGTCCCCTGATTCGTAAAGACGCTGGAGTGTTGCCAGTCTCTGTTTCCTGGCGTCGTCCATAGCCATGTCCCTGTATTCCTGTCTCAAGGTGTTGAGTTTACTGGTTATTTTGGGATCTTTCTCTCGAATTGTCTGTTCTTCAAGCTCTAGTATCTTTTGTTCAGTGGCCTCTAGGCGTTTACTCCTCTCTTTCTTTTCCCAAGAAATATGACTTTAGGCTCTATCATGCAGCACTGTCTTGTATGACTCCCACACTATCACCCCCAAAGGGACCGAGGCCTCATTTTCCTGAAAATATATTTGTGTCGGCTCGTATGCCTCTCAGCACCTTACCAGTCTGCAATTCCCACCCTGTTGTCAGGACCCCTCGTTCCTATTCGTACAATGAGTGGGGAGTGGTCAGAAAGACCACTCACCGAGTATTCCGCCTGTTCAATATCATTTAATTCATCACCGGGAATAAAGACATAATCTAATCTGGAGAATGCATTGTGTGCACCCGAATGATAGGAAAATTGCTTCCCCCGTGGATGTTAATGCTGCCACGTGTAGACCAGCCCAAGAGTTGGCAGATATCAACAGAGGAGTGGTATTTGTTGACTCATCACCTTCCCCCGAGCGATCTAATTCCCGGTTTAAATCACCCCCTACTAAGTGAAGGGTAGAGGGCGTCTCCATTACGATATCTACGACCTTGCTCATAGTGGGTGCTCGGAATCTGGGTGGCGTGTACACACATATCTGAGTTACATCTCTCCTTCCACATTGCCCAATCACTCCTACATATGTACCCATGGGATCCTGCCAGAGGCCGTTTCCAGAAAGGGGATGGTTTTCTTTATTAATATGGTCACTCCCATCAACCCTGTGGTGTAACCTGCATGTGATAACACCGCGTAGGCGACCCGGCCGATAAATTTGCATTGTGTGCCCTGGAGGTGTGTTTCTTGGAGCATCGCCATCTCAGGGTGAAGTCTCTTATCTGAAAGAAACACAGTGATATATTCCTTACCTTAGAATTACCCCCAGGTGTCAGACTGGGTCCAGAAAGTTTTCGTCAGCAGTACCCCTGCGTGTCGGAAGGTGGCGTTGTGCGGCTTAGCGTCCGTCGTTGGCGTCGTGGTCGCCGAGATGACATCGCGGCAGCTACTTAGACGCAGCCCTCACACTCTGACGTCCGTTCTTTGTTTTTCCGTGCCAGCAAGCGCAGATCCGGAGCGAGCAGTACCCCCAGTAATTTTTTGACTGAGTTTTTTTAGGCTTTTTGTTTGTTTTTTCCGAGTCGATCATTTCCTGGTGCCGTAAGGATGCCCGGCTTAACGTCTTGTGGGATCTGTCATCGTATGATGTCAGTGACGGACCCACACCGCGCGTGTCTCTACTGCCTGGGGCACGACCCCAAGTCGTGCCCCGACTGCCGGGCCATGGCGCCGAAGACTTTGCGGGAGCGGTCCCGAAAGTTGCTTGAAGTCTAGCAGTCGGCTCCGTGCCGCTCAAGGTCCCGGTCCCGTGGGAGGTCAAGGAACCGGTTGCGAGGCCATCACCATCGTTCACACTCGAGGTCAGGTAAGATGAAGCATCACAAGAAGTCGAAGAAGCGTCATCACTCACTGACTTCCCCTCGTTCGTCGCGTGACGTGGCTGAGGGTGCGGGTGGTGCCTCCCCCGTGGCTCCTGCGGAGCCTACGGTGTCGCCATTGGCCTATCCAATGGGTAGAGGTGTGGCGCCGCGGCCAGGGCAACTGACTCCGGAATCTGGGGATCACGGTTCGATCCCCAGCGCCGGTGGCAGATTAGCCCAGCACCATGTGGCTCTGGGCAATAGCTTGCTTAATCTTCCCGACGGCCCCCAGCGCCTAGAGACCCTTACAGGTGATTGTTCGCGCTTTACAAATGTGTATTATTATTATTACCCGCCCTTCCCGTGTCCGTCAGCGACTCCAGCCCAGCTGCAGGAATTTCTGGCAGCCATGGCCCGCCTCTTTGACCGTCTGGCCCTGCCGGCGCGCCTTCGGGCCCGACTGGGGGTCCTCGCCCTTTACTGTCGGCGGCTCCGACATCGCTGTCAGCTTCGGCCCCCGGCGCTGCAGGGCCCACAAGGATCCTAGATCCCGGTTGATGCCAGTTGACCTCGTGACACCTCCACCGATGTTGGCACCACATCCGACGTCGCCTGTGGCACCGGACGACGTCGTCCCTGGTCTCAGCCCCGATGTGGACACAGAGCTGGTACGGCGTCGCTCGACGCCGATGGGGGATTTCTATCCAACCTCATTAATTTAGGCCTGTTCATCAGCCTTCGGAGGAAGGGGAGGTCTGGGAGGGGTCTGAGGCCCCTCTCGCAGCTCAGTGCGAGTATGACCCGGACTGGGCTGAGGAGCTGGGGGATGCCAGTGGTCTTGACACCTCTCCTGACCTTGGCATGCTAACTCCTCCTACTGTGGCTAAGGAGGAGGGTGCTCGTTACAGTGGTGTTGCTTAGGGCTCATTTCAGTCAACTTGAACTTTCATTATGTAATAAATGGTCAAGTTGACTGAAATGATGAAATAACCGAATAAAAGACAAAGAATCACATTTTATTCTACTGGAAGAGTTTTCTTTTGGACAATACACATGATTATTTAATATATTTTAGTGTTAAATCGTTTCATTATTCATACGCTCCTTCTTGTATTAACATGTGTTTCCTGACAGAAGTGCTTCAGCTGGCGGCTACCTCTGTGGAGGCACTTTCTGACGTACTTTTGGGCACCTGATCCAGGCCCAAGAGGGCCTCCTGTGGATAGGAATGTGGCCCGACGCAATCGCCCAGCCCCGGCGACCCTCTTTTACTCTCCCAACACCCCACCCTGAGAGCTTGGTTGTCCAAGCATCCACGTCCCAAAGTGCCTTCCCTACTGCACCCCGAATTGGGAATCGAAGAGACTGGAACAGTTTGAGAAGAAGATTTTTTCTTCCGCCGGTTCATGGCTGCGGTCTGTGAACACCGCATGCCTCTTGGGCCGTTATTCCCACTCTGTGTGGGATATGGTGGTGAAAGTGCTGCCTCAGTGTCCGGAGGAGGCCCGGACAGTGCTCTCTCAGGCTATTGCTGAAGGGAGAGATGCAGCCAAGTTCACAATTCGATGTGGCCTTGACTCTGCCGACTTGCTGGGCAGACTGATTTCCACGACAGTGGCGCTTCTTCGCCACGCTTGGCTGAGGACTACTGGCTTCACGGGGGATGTCCAGAACACTCTCATGGACATGCCCTTTGATGGCATTTTCCTTTTTGGCAACAAGGCAGATAGTGCGTTGAAGCGTTTGAAGGACTCATGGGCTACGGCCAAGTCCTTGGGCCTTTCGGCCACTCGCCCTCCTCCGCCTTCTGCCTTTCACTCCTTTCGTGGCCACGGAAGGGGCACCCCAACACGTTTGCTTCAGAGCCACAGGCCTGCGCAGCAACAGTGCCAGCTGAGGTGGGTCAGGGGGCCAGCGGGCGGGTCAGTCCACCTCCACCCCGGCCACCACTGCCTCTAATCCTTCTGGTTTTTCAAGCCCATCAAACGCCAGTGGGCAGCAGAATTCGCCATCACCTCCCCCACTGACGCACCATCACTACGGACAGGTGGGTTTTACAAATAGTCAGTAGGGGCTACTCCCTCCCCTTCGAGACTACCCCTCCAGCCATGCCACCCCAGTACCACCACATGTCGGGGGATCACTTTGCACTTCTTCAACAGGAAGCTGTGGCCCTCTTGGCCAAGGGGGCCATTGAGCGCGTTCCTGCACCAGAAGTAGGTCGTGGTTTTTATCCCCATTACTTTCTTGTGCCCTAGAAGGACAATAGCCTGCATCCTATCTTAGACCTCCAGAGCGTCAATCGCTTCCTCCGGAAGGAGAAGTTCAAGATGTTAACTCTGGCTCAGGTCTTGTCTGCCCTGGATACTGGATGGTAGCATTGGATCTGCAGGATGCATTTTTCCATATTCCCGTCCTGCCGGCCCACCAGCGTTGCCTGCGGTTTAAGGTAGGTCACGAGCCCTTTGTTTACCGTGCTCCCCTTTGGCCTTACCAGCGCATCTCGGGTGTTCACAAAGGTGATGGCGGTGGTCGCAGCTCATCTGGGGTTCCAGTCTTCCCCTATCTCGATGACTGGCTGTTCTAATAATCCACATTTATAAAGCGCGAACAATCACCCGTAAGGGTCTCTAGGCGCTGGGGGCCGTAGGGAAGATTAAGCAAGCTATTGCCCAGAGTCACATGGTGCTGGGCTAATCTGGCATCGGGGATCGAACCGTGATCCCCGGATTCCGGAGTCAGTCGCCCTGGCCGCAGCGCCACACCTCTCCTATGCCTAGGCTGTTGAAGGCGGGATCACCCCAGGCAGTCATCTCCCACCTCCAGACTACGGTCGACCTCCTGCATTTACTGGGGTTCTCCATCAATGTGGCGAAGTCGCACCTGGTTCCCTCTCAGAAGCTTCTCTTCATCGGAGCGGTTCTGGATACGACGCTCTTTCGGGTCTATCCTCCCGAACGGCGAGCCCAGGATATTCAGACTCTGAGTCAGATCTTTGGCCTCTGTCCTGGGTTTCAGTCAGGCTTACACTGAGGCTGCTGGGCCTCATGGCCTCCTGCATCCTGCTGTTCGATCATGCCAGATGGCATATGCAGGCTCTTCAGTGGGACCTGAAGTTCCAGTGGGCGCAGCATCAGGTGAACCTGTCCAAGTCCGTCCAGATCTCAGAGAGCACTGCAAGACAGTTGCAGTGGTGGCTCACAAAACTGCATTGGGTCAATGGCAGATCCCTCTCCCTTCCCCAACCGGAGCACACAGTGGTGACGGATGCCTCCCTCCTGGGAAGGGGCGGTCACATGGGAGAGGCGGAGATCGGAGGCCTCTGGTCTCCGGCTGAGTGCTGGCTCCATATCAACCTTCTGGAGCTTTGGGCGATCCGACTTGCACTGAAGGCATTCCTGCAGGTGTACACAGACAACACCACCGCAATGTGGTACTGCAACAAACCGGGTGGGGTGGGGTCATGGACCCTATGTAAGGAGGCTCTGCGCCTCTGGATATGGCTGGAACATCAGGGCATTTCCCTGGTGGTTCAATACTTGGCAGGTTCATTGAACGCCAGAGCGGACGAACTCAGCTGCAGGTGCATGATGGATCACGAATGGCGTCTTCACTCTGAGGTGGCACAAGGTCTGTTTCAACAGTGGGGAGTGCCTTGGTTAGATCTATTCGCCACCGATGAGAACGCGCAATGTCAGCAGTTCTGTGCGTTGGAATTTCCAAGGCAGCACTTGCTTGGCGCCGCTTTTCGTTGCGAGTGAAGTTGCGGTCTGCTGTATGCCTTTCCGCCTATAACACTTCTGCCCAGAGTGCTGAAGAAGTTCAGGCGCGACCGAGGCCAAGGCATTCTTGTGCTTGAAGAGTATGGTATCCAAAGCTACTCAGTATGACCATCGATCCCCCGATCTGACTGCCTCTTCGGGGGGATCTTCTGTCGCAGCAGCAGAGGCCGGTCCTCCAACCGAACCTGTTCAGTCTCCACCTCCTTGCGTGGAGATTTAGCGGCGGCAGTTGTTTCCTTTCGATTTGCCTCCTGAAGTTTGTGATGTCATTCTGGCAGGCAGGCTTCCCTCCACTAAGTTGGTATACCCCTGCAAGGAAAACAAATTTGGGGCATGGTGCACAGCAAAGGCTGTGGATCCCCTTTCTGCCCCTCTTTCAGAAGTCCTTTTGTTCCTTATTTCTTTGGCCCAGCAGGGCTCTGCTCTGGGCACTATCAAGGGCTACCTTTCTGCTATTTTGTCCTATCTCAGGCTCCCTGATCAGCCCTCTATTTTCATGTCCCCTGTTATAGATTCCTCAAAGGCATTACTCACCTTTTCCCTCCTATTCCTTTTGTGATGCCACAGTGGGACTTGAATCTGGTCCTTACATACTTGATGTGCTCTCCCTTTGATCCTCTTCACAACTGTCCTCTACGTCTCTTAACTCTAAAGACTGCTTTCCTGGTTGCCATCACCTCCGCTGGGCAAGTGAGTAAGCTCCAGGCTCTTTCTTGTAAACCTCCTTTTCTGTCTGTCCATCCGGACAAGGTTGTGCTCAGAACCCGTCCATCCTTTCTGCTGAAAGTTGTCACTGCTTTTCACATCGGGCAGACCATCACTTTGCCCACCTTCTTTCCGCCTCCGCAGCCTTCTTGAGGAAGAGAGGCTCCTCTGTCTGGACCCTTAACGTGCACTCGCCTTTTACCTGAATCGCACACAACAGTTCCGGGTGGATGACCAGCTCTTTGTTGGCTACGTTGGCGCAAAGAAAGGTTGGGCCGTACACAAGCGGACTATCTCCCGTTGGGTCGTCATGTGTATTAAAGCCTGTTACTCTTTGGCAAAAAAAGGACCCTATGTTGGGGTTGCGCGCCCATTCCAACAGGGTGACGGCTGCCACTACGGCATTGGGTTGTGGTGTCCCCTTACAAGACATCTGTCAAGCAGCTACTGCCTGGACAGCCAAGTCCGGACAGACAGCTTCTTTGGCCATTCTGTTCTCAGAGACTTCCTGATGTGATCTTGGTTCGCAGACCCACCACCGGGGTTGGTATTGCTGAGGTATCTATTCTAAGGTCAGGAATCTATCACTATGTGTTTCTTTCAGATGAACAAGTTACTTGCCTTCGGTAACGATATAACTGTTAGGAACATTAGTAGTGATAGATTCCTTACCGCCCCATCCATCCTCCCTGTTTCTGCAAACTGATTTCTAGAGTTAAGGTCATCCCTTTCAGGGCCCTAGTTTCAAGGCACCAGTGGTCAGTATCTTGCATGGCTCTGCGTTCCTGGCGCGGAAAGTCGTGTACAGAACTGACATCCGCGCGCGAGGGCGGCGTCTAAGTAGCTGCCGCGACGTCATCTAAGTGACCATGACGTCATCTCAGTGACCACGACGCCAACGACAAACACGGAGCCGCACAACGCCACCTTCCGACTAAAACTTTCCGGATCCAGTCTGCCGCCTCGGGGTAATTCTGAAGTAAAGAATCTATCACTACTAATGCTTCTTACAGATATATCGTTACCGAAGGTAATTAACTTGTTTGATAAGTTGCATCACCAGTCCTCTTTTGATTTTGTCACCCAGCCCATTAACATTCCATGTCAATACAGTAAAGTACAGGTTTTGGGATAGTGTATGTAATGACCATGAGACAGAATTATATCTCCTCCTCAGTGGGAGAAATCTAACCTCTCATGCTTAAGCTCTGCCATTAAATCTCTGGCGGTGCATGGTTATGGGACTCAACTACCACCTGTGTGAATACTCTAGATTTAAGTAATAGCAAGCCTAAATGAATGCTCGTAGAAGGGCTTCACATGGACCATACGAGAGAGAGCTTAGAGTTGAATACAGTGTTAAGTACTCATAAACTCTTTTTCCTACTGTAAGTTAGTGAAGTCCGCGAATCCATTTTTTTGGGCCTACGTTTAAAGGGAGGGGCTTTGCTTCTATAATAGATTATATTTTTGTGTCAGCGCCTCTGTTTTTGCTTATTTCTAATTTTATTATCGTTTACAGCCCTTTAAGTGATCACAATCCCTCCCCCACCACCCCCACCCCCGTCCTCAGCCATTGGTGGATTAAATGTTAGTTTTAGTAATCTTGTTGAGGCACAAGATTTGATTTTTCACTCTCTAATCAAGGTAGGAGGCTTAGATAATATCAGGTGGGCTCCACGCAGATTAAAGTGTCGCTTTTTCCAGGGTGCGAGCAAGAGATTGCCAAGTCTTGATTTATCCTCCTCTAGGGGGCCTATTTTGTAAGCATTTTCTGGTATAGCACAGAAGGTGTCAGCACTACTGAATTTGTCTTTGATTAACACTAGGTCACATGAAACTAAAAAAATGGTTTGACCGTAATTGTTCTAATGCCCTCTGGCAACTGAAGGCCACTTTAAAGCAGGTACCCAGAGATTGGGATCTTGCTGCCTCCTGTTGGCTGGTAAGAAGGCACTTGCAAATCACAAACTCATTTTATGCAAGAGTCTGTGGGATGAATTAGCTCAAGCCTGTGAAACCACAGATTGCTCTTTATTTTGATTATTACGAGTAACCCTTGCTTTACTGACATAGCTGGCCTGGCCATATGCCATCATATCTCTGAGCAACACTTAGGGGAGCATTTTGAAGGTGTATATTATTTTGGGCTCAGTGGAAGCGAGGAGGATCAGGGTGAGCCAGCGAGACACCAAGCTAATCTGGTTTTTATATTGGATGAAGTGACCCAGGGCATTAGGGCTTTATTTCGTAACAAGGCCCCATTTTCTAAGGTGCAGTATGACTTTAGACCTGGCAGATCAACAGCAGATCATTGTTTGAATGTATATCTAATCATAAATAAGTACACTGTTGTCCAGCCTGAATCACTTCATTTGGCATTTACGTACCTCACGTCCACATTTGAAAGGGTCAATCGCAGGAAGTTGTGGGACCTGCGTCTTGTGATGGGGTGGATCCGGATAACATGCTTCTCTTATCCGATCTATACGCCCACACCTCTGCCTCGGTGTGGTACTCTTAGGACGCACGCGGATTATACCCAGACCTTCAAAACTAGCAGGATAATTCGCCAGGGATGTATTCTTGCCCCTTTTTTGTTTACATTTTGTTAATGGTTTGGAACAAGCCCTTCTCTCAATGAAAGCTGATTGCCCAAAGGTAGGGATAAAATCGTTTGTTTTTTTGTATGCCGATGACAGTTCTCATGAGATGGACTGTTGTGGGACTTCAGTCGTTATTGGATATGTTTGTTGCCTTTATGGCTAGTTTGGGTCTTCACATAAATTTCACAAAATCCTGGAACGGTAGTTGGCCTGCGGTCTACCAGCTCAAAAATATTTAAGGAAGGAAATCATAGCCCGGCTAAAGTCCCGGTCTTCTCATACCTTGGAGTGTTGTTTGATGTGAACGAAAACTGGCAGCCCCTGACTGAGAGAAAGAAAGGTGAGCTTGTTAAGGCCACAGGTGAAGTGGCCAGTTTTGCCGGAGTTTAGGCTCTAGGCCACCAGCAAATTAGCTAAGATTTATCAAGCTAAATGTCGTTGCAAGGCTCTATATGGCAGTGAGGTATAGGGATATATGATGTATGAAAAACGACACTATTCAGGCTGAAAATATGTTTTTAAGACTGATGTTGCAGGTCCCCAAAATTATCCTGGCTGTCTCTGTCCAAGAGGAGCTCGGAATCAAATATATAGGAGATGCAATTGCTCTTAGACCCTTGTTATGTTGTATCAAGGTCTGGTGAGGGAGCTCAATTGAGCAGGCAGATTCTTTCTGACGGTTTGCCCCTTGATCATGTGCATAATATTTCTTGGATTGCTTATGTGTAGGCAGCTTTTATTGATTTGTGCAGGAAGGCTATATTTTATAACCCTCAATCCCTGCACCCTTTGGAGCTGAGAAGGGTGAGGGCCCAGTGGCATGTCATTTCGTCTGGTTGTAGGGTGTTAAGTTATGCCGCCCCCACCCCCGATATTCCACCTTTATTCTCTCATATTTCATTGGATCATTCTGCAGTCCTCCTGCAGGAGGTTTTGGTGGCAGAGAGGGTCGAAGATGGAGAAGGTAAGGGGTGTTTCTCGGATATTTCTTTGTCCCCAGAAACAATACAAGGCTTTAGATCTTCCCCTTCTGACTGCCTTCATGCTAAAGGACAAATTCAGAGCGCTGGCTTTGGCCTGGGTCCTCCCCGCCCTGGATCAAAGGATCTCGACTGCAAGAAGTATTCTTAAATGTGGATGTCCTGCAGTCCCACAGGCACTACCTTCTGTTTATAGTTGAGGTATTCCAATTTCCCATTCCTCCTTCAGTCTTACCTCCGCTCTTTTTATGTTTACAAAGTTGACAGCGGTTGTCGCTGCCAATCTTCGTTAGTCAGAATGAATGCATTCCCATACCTCAATGACTGCTGAAGGCAAGATCTGCACAGTCAATCATGGACCAACTCTAAACAATGATAATCTTTCTTTCATCCCTGAGGCAGAGGCTGAAGTCCCAAGTGATATCTGGACTGAGGATTCCCTCCATAGGGGGCCTCTTGTACATGGTGGAGTTCAAGGCTTTACTGCCTCCACAGTGAGTCTGGGGCATTCTGAGACAACCCAGGGCCTTCATTTGTGATAAGTGGACACCAGTTTGCTTTGCAGCATTCCCTTCTCTTGACCTCACCCACAGCTCAAAGTAGGGAGAGCTACATTGTCTATTGGCCATCTTAGGGAAGTGCAGAGAAGAGCAGCTCGTCATAGAACCAACTCACACCACAGGACACACACTGGGCCCCATTTTCACCACAAGTGACCGCATCAAATACAACTCCACCCCACAGCTCACATGGACTGATCACTCCATCATCCACTTCCAAATCAGCTCAACTCAAGTCAACACCCCTACCAGGTTCAGCACTTCACACTGCAGCTGGAGCAAAATCACAGAAGCAGACTGGCTCAGCACCCTCAGCACTGATCACCTTAGCCCTACAGACAAACTCTCCGCACTCATTGAACCTAACAAGTAGATCAACAACTCTGCGACAACCAGTCCAACTTTTTGCACAGCAAAATCTAAAACATCTATAGCAAACTCGCACAACTACCCAACCCCTGAGAGCTCATCGCTATCCCACCTACCATCAACCAATATGGGCAGCTGACCGAATGGGCAACGCTAACCAGAAACGACACAGCGGCAATCATGCGGACAATCCACTCAGTGGCCCTACCACACCTATGCCCCCACCACATCTACATCCTGGGAACATCACCAATTGGCACCACCCTGACCCACATCATCAACCTCTTTCCTGGATGAATGGAAACTCAAAAATCAACGCCCTCCTCAAGATGGCCTTAGCCGACCTCAATCAACTGAGCAACTTCCGACCCATCTCTGTGCCCCTCTATCCAGCCAAACTGAATGAGAAGGCCATAAACAAGCAACTCACAACCCACCTCCACTTCATCATCTTCTAGACAACACACAATCGGGTTTCAGAAAGAACCACAGCACCGAAACAACACTCCTCGTCGCCACCGACTACATTTGAAACATCCTAAACCGAGGAGAAACAAAGCCCCTCCTCCTGCTCCACCTCTCCATGGTCTACAACACTGTCTCCCTCAACACCTTCATCAGAAGGCTACACGAGATTGGCATACAAGGATCCTCTCTCCAGTGGATCTTTTCATTCCTCACGGGAAGAACCCAAAGGGACAGGCTGACACCCTTCACATCAGAAACCAAGAAACTGATATGCCGTGCCCCACAAGGATTGTTCCTTAGCCCCACTCTTATCTACATGTAGGTGACCCCACTCGTCAACATACTCTGATCACAAGACATCACCATCATCTACAGCGATGACACTCAACTCATCCTCTCCCTGGTGGACAAGACAAACACCACCAGAATCAACTTCACCAACTGCATGATCATAGCAGCATGGATGCTAACCAGCTGCCTGAGGCTCAAGTCAGACAAGATGGAAGTACTGGTCTCTGGCAACAAGAACTCCCCATGGGATTCCACCTGGTGGCAGTCTGAGCTAGGACGAACACCCACACCCAGAGACCATGTATGGCATCTCAGGATCATGCTAAATGACAAGCTCAACATGGCAGTTCAAGTCAATGCAGTGTGCACCCCCTGCTTCCACATCCTAGGCATGCTGTGAAAGATCTTCAAATGGTTGCCTCAGAGCACCAGACAGACCAACACGCATGCACTCATTACCAGCAGCCTAGACTATGGCAACGCATATTGGAGGAATCTCCAAACAACTCCTACACAGACACCAGACTATCAAGAACGCAGTTGCAAGACTCATGCGTGCCCTCCCACGCTGCACTCACATCACACAGCACCTCAGGAAAACGTTGCTGGTTCCACATTCAGAAGCGCAGCCAATTCAAACTTCTCATGCACAGCACAGAGCACTACGCACCACAGGACCAGGATACCTGAACAGCCACATACATTTTCACCAACCCACCAGACACCTACGCTCTGCCTAACTAGCGCACACGCTCCACATCCCCAAGAGCAAAACTGGAAGTTGCTCATTCTCCTTAGACATGGATTGATCTCCCCAACACATCAGAACCTCCTCCTCCTCACCTACTGAGCTCCGCAAGAATCTGAAGACCTTGCTCTTCATACAAGCACTTTGGGTCAACATATCTACACATCATGCCCAAGCGCCTGGATACCCTCTTGGGTGATTAGTACACTATACAAAATCAACATCACATCAATGGACTTTGGTCCCATGCAGAGCAAAAGTTGCACATCAGTGGAGCTCCATTCAGTTGGCTCTGAAGACCTTTCTTTCTTCCATCAAGGGGAATACAGTTCAAGTGGATAACACAACTGCCATGTGGCACTGCATCAATCAGTGGCGTGGGTTCATGGACAATGATTTGAGAGATGGCTGGACCTGCAGGGTATCTCTCTAATAGCAATCATTTGGCAGGCTCAATGAACTCCAGGGCAAATGAGTTAGCAGATATTAGCTGACAGACCACATATTGTGTTTTCATCAGATGGTGGATTACATGCATCTTAACCTACTGGAGTTAGACTTGGTTGGTTCTTTGTGCCTCTGCCAAGAGCATACAGTGTCACAATTATTGAGCACTGGAGTTCCCCCTAGGATGCTCCCTGTGAGACTCATTTTGTCTGCACTGGGTCGCAGGTATCCTGTATGCCTTTGTGCTGCCACTCCCCCTGCCAAGAGTTCTGAAGATCAGAAAAGGACCAGGCTCAGATCAACTTGAAAACCCCTTATTGGCCATAAGCATGGGGTACCCCGATCTGTTGAACCGAGTATGTACCCTCAGATCCGTTTACCGCTTTGGTATGCCCTCCTATCTCAGTATTGGGGCAGAGTCTACACCGGAGTCTCCACACCCTACACCTAAATGCATGTAGATTGAGCGGCGACAACTGACCAGTTTCATTTTGCATGCTGTAGTCGTAGATGTTATTCTTGCAGCTAGGTGCTCATCTACTAAATCTATTTGTTCTGGTTGTTAGGGGAGGTTTTTGGGCTTGTGTTGAGAATGTCAAGTTGACCTTCTGCAGGCTACGTTGTCTGAAGTTTTATTGCATGGCTATCTGTGGCCCAGCAATGTAAGTAAGTAAGTAAATTTATTATGCATAATTAATTAAAATCATTGCATATGGTGATCATACAAAGAAAGCACAATTTCTTATTAATATAACTTTTGTACATATAAAATGAGAAAAACAATATTCTAAAAATCAGAAGATATTATACAATACAAAAAGAGAAAAGGTTAATATTCTTAAAATGTGCGAATAGGAGAAATGTGTCCATCATCAGAGGAATAGTCTGTTTCCCTAAGCCATTTGGGAATCTTTTTAGATATTTAATCTTTTCTCTGTAATATCCAGAAATTTTGTAAGGCAACAATTTAATTGAGTGACGGTCGGATTAAAACATAGAAGTATTGCTTGTCTGCAGGACCTCACACCGTGCTGTATAAAAAAAGGCTTTTACAAAGATACCCTTATGTCTTTTAGTTTTTCACATATGCAGATAATGTGGATAATGTTCTCTTCGCCCAGTCCACATAATCTACATTTACAGTCTAGTCCTGTTCTTTTCCATGGCGGCAATAGAACTTTTATGGGTCCAACCCCCAGTCTTAACTTCAGGAATTTTTGTTTTGTATGCATCTTTATTCCTAGGTAAATAGGTTTGAGGATTGCCATTTTTATAGTTGTTAATAACTGTCCATCCATGAGCTCGTCTTGATAGTGCTTCCTTGTCTAGTGCGAGGGAGATGCTTCTTATTGCCTTTGTTGCTAGTTTTTTAAAAACAATATGGGACGCTGAAGTATTCCATAGGTTCTCTAAACCTAATTTCTCAATTGAATCTTTGAGATATTTGTTAGTTGGAGATTTGCTGGTTCGTGTTATCTCTGTCCATAAAAGGTTGTTTAAAGTACCTTTTTCAGCTAGTCTGATTTTATGCCAGCTTTTTACGTAGGCTCCCATTTTCTCCACTATTTGATTTTGTACACCGATTTCCAGCAATGTTTTGTTGTGGTCACTGTTAAGCTATTTATCAACTCTTTCTATATTTGCCTAACCAACATTCTTTTAGTCGGACTGTTCTCTGCCATTTGTTTTTACAGCTGTTGTTACCACTGTGACTGTAATCAACTTTTCTATAACCCAAAGATTTATTATTTTATCATCCTGATGCGGCCTTCCTGGGGTTTAATATAAGTTAACATTACATTACATTACAGATGCTTCGGTTTATGAAACTTGCACTCGATAGATAAGTCCTCTCAGTCAATTGAATATCTGAAAATGAAGTATTTTGACCCATCTTCCACATGTAGGTAATATGAGTATTTTCCTTCATTTGACAAATGTCGACAGTTAATCAGAGAATCGAATAAATATATAGATTGACTTGTATTGCAAACTAGAGTTAACAGTTATATTATTCTTTACTATGCACTGATGTTTTCTTTAATATATTTTTGGTTCAACCTGTTTTCCATTATAATATTGAATCTCTCAAACTATTTGATTGTTTTTAAACCAAAGGAGTGGCAGGGTCACTTGCGCAAACTCATTAATTATTTCCTCATTGTGCATAAGATGAACAAATTCTAAATTAGGTGCTCCAAGGAAGAGGGCTGCCACTATTGCCCGCAAATATGGACTGAAAACATCCAGTCCTGAAACAGTCAACACAATTTCCTGAGCACCAACCAGTGTGAAAATGAAGTGTGTCCAATTTCTCTTAGTTCCAATTCGATTTATTTCATCAAAAATCTTCTACTTCACAAGTTCTCATCTTCAGATATAGCCTTCAAATATAGCCAACACGTGTTTAGTCAAAACACGATGTTCTTACATCACTGACTTCATCAGGGCTATAAGTAAACAAACAAAAAGAATCTAAGATCCTATTCGTAAATCATATCATTCCTTCACCAAACACCCTGGTGTATGGGAATCTTAGAACGATTCTTGAAATTTTCAGATCGCGTAGCCATATCCTAAAGAGGGAAATCACAAATGTAAGCTAGAAGCGCAGTGTCTTTTACAAGGAGGGTATTTTGTATAAAAAAGAAGAGCCGCATTTGTGTACATTAAGTAAAAGATTTTTTGTGAAAAAGTTTTCAAGCAAACCGAAAAAGTAAACTGTGTATTATTAAAATAGACAACTGTACAACCCATGCAGTGACCACCACTCTATTCACATATTGATAGTCGGGCTCATCGTCTCAGAACAACATTAAACATCAAATCTTCAATTAATCTTTTCTAAACAACAGAAATAAAAATATAAATATTACCCCACAACCAACTCCTCCAAAAAGTATTCTACTTCAATATCTTAAATGGAGTCCTCACCACAATTCCTTTCTGCCTTCTTTCTCAACAGTAAGGACCAAACCATGTATTATTCAACCCACGAGTAATAAATATTTATTAAAACACTAACCAGCTCTCAAACAATCCAAAATTATCTTAGCTTTACATTACATGTCATTCGTTCCTCATTTTGAACTTTTACACGTTAAGATGGGCAATTCACTATTTCATCTTCATCACACATATACATGGGCTACAAACGATCAACCTTCTCAAAGTGTCGATATCACGACCATACCTATAGTGCATGTCCACATACATCAGAGCTCATTCGAATCTATAATCCACATAATTTTCAATTAAATCTCAAAACTAAACTCTTAACGCTCGGGATAACTTTGTACCTCCATATACGATTTTATTTAACAATATCACACAACAAATCGCCATATGCGATCACAATCATCTCTACATACCTATTCGAACAGAGAGTACTCCATGCACAATTCCAGATGGCGTGGTAAACAAGTGCCATCTTGAGGGTTTCTTAAAATTATTAAGAGAGCTTTGAATAATATTTTTGAATATGGAAAGTGAGATGGAGAACACCTCTACAGAGGATAGACTGCTTGAGGAAAAGTCACAGTCAATGGTTGACCAAGCTTTTGTGACTTTGACAGATACTCTGGGTAATTGAATAGATGATTGTGTGGAAAATGTATTCCTGCTAATAAGCCAATATATATGGTTACTGGTAATCATACAGAGAAAGAGAGGTTTTGAACAGTAGAAGAATCAGAGGCTTTAGTTAGTAATTTAAAACAAGGTAGAAAAATTACACAATGAAGTTGAAAGGAACACTGCGTGACGTAAATGGAGGAGTTGTGATTATGTGTTAAAGGTTGGTATTGAAATGGATAATAAAGCAAATAAGGAAAAGGCTATACATGCCAGAAAAGGGACAACAAAGTGCCAGATGGTAGTGTAGTTGTGGAATTAAGTTGTTCTTCAGATATTTATTCAGAAAAAGATTGGGATGAGTGAAAATAATTATAATAGAAAAGACTAAGAAAGGGGATGAGGATCAGAACTTGAAGGATCCTTTTTGGGAGTTATATGTTAGACCCATTATTGATACAGCACCTTCTTTCCCCTCAGTGGGCATTAGCCCACCATGTAGCTCAAAATTTTGAACACTGAACTAGGAAGATGATGCCACTGGAGATTCAGACATGTATGAGCCCTGAGAGTCCAAGGCCTACTTTATGTAACAAAATAGTGTTACCCCGAACTGAATCCTAAGGTGATGGTTTTTGAGAATAGGTTTGGAAAGGATCTAAGAAAACAGCATAGATGAGGGAGTAAAATTATGTCAGGATAGACTCTGAGATATATTAGGGGCATTGGAAAAGATTTTTGAAATCACTGGTGAGGCTTTCTTACGCAATTCAAATTAGGAAACCCTTGCAACACTGGGTGCATAGGGCAGTTTGCATCCTGGTCGATGCAAATACTGCTTTAAGTAATGAGGGGCAAAAGAGTCTTTTAATAAATATTGTCCTCAAGTTGGCTGAATTGCTAACAACGAAGGGGGTGCTTCTTTGATGATGATTTTGAGAGCAATATGTCTTGGTGTGTGGGAACCTTTAATTCCATTCAGAAGGTTCAAAGAGGCGTTAAAAAAATGTTCAGAGACAGAGTTTATGGTGCGGCCAATAAAAGGCAGGGTTAATTCTCTGGCCATTGCTAAGGCATCACACATTCTCCATTTGAACAGCACATTTAGACCTGTTAGTGGACAACAAGATTATTCTGGATTCTACCCACTATGCCAGAGGAATCTGGCTTGTTATGCTGAGCAGAAAGGAGAGCTAACCGAGGCTCAGCTGTTTAAACAAAGACCGTATATCCACCCCTCTAAAGTTGAGTGCAGACTAACCCAAAGTGTGGACAGATGGAAAGATAAGGCAGTTGGATGTGTGGGTTTTGAAACAGTTCAGAATAGAGTGTGTAGGTCATCCTATTTACTATCCGGAACCCACAGTTCTGAAATTCAGGCCCGAAGGGGAAACTTTGGTAAATTGAGAAGTGGCGGCATTGTAACAGAAAATACAATAGAGCTGATGAAGAATGCCTCTTGGCTTTGTGATCAGTATTTGTTCAGTAGAAAAGGAGGACAAAGAAATGAGACTGGTGATAAAACTTTGAGACCTAAACAATTTGGTGGTTTACAGACATTTCAAATGGTGGGAATTCATTCACTGACGGATATCTTCAGGAAAGATTTTTAGATTAAAAAAAACCCTTATCTGCGAGTACCCATATGTCCAGAACACTAATGTTTCCATTGCAGGGAAGGACATGAATGAATGAATGAATGAATGGTATTTAATAAATCGTTCAACTACTCAACAAGAGTGTCCCGGCACTGTGGGAGCAAAGCAGGTTCTGAGGAGCAACTACTTCCTGAAAAGCCAAGTTTTGAGATGTTTTTTAAATGTAGCCAGGTTAGTTATGGCTCTAAGTGACGCTGGCAATCTGTTCCACGCTTGTGCATCCAAAACCCGAAACACCTGCCACCCATGCTGGCCAAGCGGACTTTAGGGGTTTGGACGAGATCGGAGGAAGAGGATCTTAAAGTCTGTGCTGGAATATAGTGATTTACGCGCTTGTTAAGATAGCTGGCTCCTAAGCCATGAAGGGCCTTAAAGAATATCAACAGAGCTTTGAACTTGATCCTTTCCTTCATTCGCAACCAGTGTAGGGTTTTAAAGATGGGGGTCATATGGGACCTGGGTTTGGGTCAAAGAATCGCCCAGGCGGTGGCATTTTGCACTACTTGCAATCGCTGAATGAGATAACTAGGTAGGCCCAAGTACAAGACATTGGCGTAGTCCCGTCTTGATGTCACCAGGGCTTGGACTGCAATCTTTCTAGTATCTAAGGATAGAAGAGGAAGGATTTTTTTTAGCATAAGATGTATGCATAAATGGGAACCTACCACAGCTTGCACCTGGGACCTCATGGAGAGAGTGCAATCAATGAAGATACCCAGATTTTGACAATCGTTTGTGCTGAAAGGGGAGGTTTACTTGTCTCCTGTCCTCTGTAATGTCTGTCCTGTGGTGTTTCCCAACTGTAATGAGACATTTGGTAGGGAGCAAGCAGGGTTCATCTGATTGTCTACCTAGATGATATCCTCTTCATAGCACTAATGGAAAAGCAGTTGGAGAAGCACAGAGTTAGCAGTGCATCATATAAGATTTGTGTTTGTTTTCAACAAGGGACAGTCATGCTTAACTCCAGAATAGAAATTGAGATTTATAGGTTTTCAGATAAAAGACATCAGATTGTGTGTTAGGTTTGCCAATTGAAAAGGTGAAACATATTCACAGGCAAATCAGGCTGGTGAAGTTGGCAAAGAGGACCTCTTTGTATCTGTTAGCAAGCCTTCTGGGGTGCTTGTAAACCTGGATTAAAGTGATGTTTTGTGCCCTTGAAAATCACAGGGCCATTCAGTAGTAGAAAGTGTATCATCTAAGAATGGGTTTGAAATATTCACAGACTATAATGTTAAGTTAGGAGGTTGTAATGGAGTTGAACTGTTGGTTAATGAACATGGAGGCATGAAACAGCAAAGCCAGATATAGTGATAGAATAGGATGCCAGCATGGAGGTCTGGGGGCAAGATGTGTATTGGTAACAACAGTGAGAAAATAGTCGTCTGCAAAGAGGATGATGCATGATGTCTGGAGCTATTAGCAGAGTCCTTTGCAATAAGGAGTTTAGCAAGGGATCAAGTGAATTGTATTTTGTTGAAGATAGACTATATATCAGCAGTAAGATATGTGAACAAGTTAATGGCCCTGATAAATTGTGCAAGGGAGTTCTGGCAGTTTTGGCTCACACAAATCATTATGATTCAGGAGCAGGACATTCCAGGAACTCTAGATTTTTGAGGGATTTGAGTGACTGGTTCCCAAAATAGGTATTAAATAGAAGATGGGGTCTGTTTACCGTAGCTCTGTTTGTAAACAGGCTAAGTGCTCCAATTCAGTCCTTTTTAGGTCGAGCCTAGAACAGCGCATGCGCTGTTGCTCGACATTTAGTATACGTGTTTCCAAAGTGCTACCTACCAGACCTCGCTGGCCTAGCGGTTGCGTTCACGCGAGCGTGCACGCCCGCAGCCGTCAATCACTGCTGCACGCGCACCACTCGGGTGCTTGACACGCAGCGCGTCCCATCCTCGTGATCACGATCACTTTCGCTGTGATCGCGATTACTTTCGCTTTCACGGCCGTGCGGCCGTTACTTTTACGGCCACGCGGCCAATGCTTGTTACCTTCTAGTCTTGCACTCGCTGTGGCAGATGTATTTCAACCTTACCACTCCGTGTCACAGATATATTGTAGAGTATTAAATAAGTGTATGATTTGAGCTAGTTGATCATAATGTAAATGTGAATTCTGCACCCCCTGCCACTCCATTCTTCCTCCTTGTGTGCTGACTTCCTGTAGGGTAGCTTTGACTCAAGATCCATTTGCAAAACTGTTTTGTGTAGAAAATATTTGTGCACGTCATAGGATGTGTTTGTTTGGACGTTATATTTACCGTGTAATATTATGTGTGCCCGTTTTGTGTATCTTTTTTGCATACGTTGTTAGCCGATGAACAAGGCTGGAGCTACATTAAAGAAGAAAGTATTCAGCTGCCTTTTGGCGCCACAATGTGGAGGTTCCAGAAGACAACACTTGACCTAAAAATATCCTTGTCGGTACTGTCCCAACAACAAATGTTGTGTATTTTGTTTGGGGCTCAAAAAGTCCTTGCCTCGGAGCAATCGATTACTCTCCGTTATCGTGGTTACTTTGTCAGGTCAAAGCTGGTAGTAGGCACCTGAGATTGAACCGGAAGTAAAACAGGATAAATTGATTTTGCGTCCTTTCTTAACGCACGCTCATGGAGCTAAATGACCCCGACACTGATTCCAGATCTTGTTATTAAGCTGACATAATCACAGAATAAAATAAACAAGCCACTAAGTGCAAGTTGAAGGTTCTTCTTTAAAGACTGTGGTTAACTAAACAATATTGCCAGACAGATGGGAGGCGTTCGGCAGCCTGATGTTTTAGTTCTAATTATATTATCACCAGGCCAGCATGGCTCTACTGAAGAGGTGTATCTAGAGGCCAATTTATAATCATTTAGCCAACACCTGTTTAGGAGAAATTGACAGTCAAAGGGCACATTTAAAAAAAATCACATCTGTTCTCGTATTTATTGCTGCAATGTGAATGGGCTCCAGCTGTAAACAAACTTGGGAGACCAACACAAAGCAGGAATTAAAAGCAGCTCATCTGTTCTCTAACGAGGTAATTTATTTTACTCTCATAAGGTGTAGCTTATCGTTTTTTTTGGGCTTCTTAATGACAATGAATGGTGGTATTTTGCGTGTTTAGATTAAGGTAAATGTTTTGAGACAAAGAAAATGGTACTGCTGAAATTTAAAAAACACACTATATTGAACTTTTTCAATAATGTCCTGACCATCCCTATTGCACGTTTTTGTGTGTTTTTATTTTGTATTTACATCTGCGGCCTTTAAGTGCGAAGATTATTGCATTCCAATTCCGCAGACGTTTCAGGAATAGCTCGTACAGCCCAATACATATATCCCAATTTTGCGAGGGTATCAGCAATTCCATTCCAGGGGGCAACCAGGTGTTTGTGTCCAAATCAAATTGTATTCCAAATTGCATGAAAACTGCAACAAGCATTTGCAATGCAACAGGTCTCGCATTTACACAAGTTTGAGCTATTGGCATTGTAAATGACAATGCCTTTTATTTATGTTTTGGTTTTTGAAACATAAATAAAACATTGTCAGGTACAATGCCAATAGCTTAAACTCTCATTAATGCGAGACCTATTGCATTGCAAATGCTTGTTTTTAGTTGCAGACTGGATCCAGAAGCAGAAGGAATAGATCGATTTCTGCCACGTTGGAGGCCCAACCATCTTTATCTGTTTCCACTATTCGCTATTATTCCACTGGGGTTAAAAGCCAAGAGAGAGTGTGACTCTTGTTCTAGTAGCACCATTTTGGCAGTTTCGACCTGGTTCCCGGATGTGATAAATAGGTTGGTGGAAGACCCGATGTTGTTGCCAAGAATCACACTTTTGGCTTACAGGTCATTGTTTTGGATTTCACCCAACTGCGCTATTATACCAGCATTTTAGAATGTTTACAGGCATGTTGATTAGCTGTGGTTGGCAACTCATAGATAATCTCAAATTTTTTTTTAAATTGTACTAATATGAAGAAAGACTTTTAGTAGTAAATTCAGAAAGATCCGGAAGATGCAAAGCATCTTTGTTTCTGCAAATGCTGCAGCTAAAAACTTGGATTCAACAGAGATTTGCATATTCCGCCTTCTTTTTCACACCGATCTTTGTGACTGTAATGTTACAGCCCAGAAAGAGAAATTTTGAGAAGTTGTTTGTCTTCTTGTTTACACAAGGTAAACATTAATGGCAAAGACACCTCTCTCTGGGCCATAATTTGGTCAATTGTGCTAGACAGTTATTCTATCTCTTTAACAAAGGAGAAGTTGTAGTGTCCTTGGTTCAGCATCAAAATGTCAATAGCTCATAATTTGGAGAGATACGCTGATAAAGAACTGAGCTCAGGTTGTTACGCATTCAGCTCTGCCCCCTTAATCCACCCCTCCCACCCACCCACTCTATTTCACTAGGGCTTGAAAATCTCAGTGAAATACTTCATTGTGTCTTCAAATACGAGTATTTGCGCACCGCCATTGACTCAAAACTAAACTGGTCCAATCATCAGGAAATTTAAAATTAAAGCGTCCATTGTGACCAAATGTCTTGCCAATTAAGGCAGATAAGCTCTCTCACTCACAGCTCTGAAGCCAAACCTCTCCTGCTTCTCCATTATAAAGCCTTGGTGGCATTTCAAGACAACCAGATCATTGAGCTTATCATCATGCAAAATATCAGACTCTTGATTTACTTACAGTCCCTACCACAGAGATAATTCTTTGTTTAATACAAAACTTAAAACCAGTCATTACTCTGCATATGGATTTGTGACTACCTTTCCCAGTGAGTGTTGGTCTGCACAGGAGGACACACTGAAAAGTGGATATACATGGACGTAACTTTTAATACCCCAACAACGTTCCGTCTAACCTGCAGTAGTATCAATCAAACAGTCTTTCTTTATTCGATCTTCCATAAGCAGATCGTAAAATATACATAAATAAAAAATACAATTAAAAGACAAAAATATTGAAAATATCTACAATAAAATTCTTTGATTACATTCTATTTGAAAAGAAATACATGGATCTTGGTACAACGACTTAATAGGAGAATAGCAGCATGTAATATGAATAAACTAATGTACCGCAACATCAACTTTAGGTATTCTAAAATTCATAAATCAGAATTCATCATCATGATAAAAAAACAATCACTCAAAGTGTAGTTATTTGTATATACACTATTATAAAAACAACATACTCCTTTGTGCTAAAATGCTCTTCAAAAAGCAGGCTGCGACGTAATAGTTGTCATAGTCATTGTGTTGCTGTAAAAAGAGTAAGGCAGCTTTTCACTTAGAAAATTTGTACCTCTGCAACAGAGGTAGTAAAAACCTTTTTGTAAATGGCAAACAATAACCACAAAAAAATACAAAGTGCAATAAGGATTTACTTGATTGGTCATCGCATGGACAATTACCGATGGCTGCGGAGGAATATTGTCTTAATGGAAAACATAACAGCCATCATATGGAACCTAGCCTGAATCTAGCCAATAATGTTCTCTCATAAACATTTGTCAGAGGAAGTAAATAGGGAGCAATTACTGACACTGTCTGGATAATACAAGGGGTTTAGCCACTTCTGTTAACTCCCTAGTGGCCTGTCTATGCTTGGTAAAACTATCCTGGACCCAATATTTATCCTTTTTCATAAAGAATTCAGGGTGCTCAAACAGATATACACAGCCAAGAACTAGAAAGGAGTCTTTGATGTTAATTTAACCATGGAATTGACAGGCCGCGGGTGCACGACAGGTAATCTCTTATGACTGCCTGATTAGCCCAAATTGAGCATTAAAGGACCAAGGAATCGGCATTAATAATATCTTGCACATACTCAATCCCTAGCTGCCGGTGAGAGAGTAATGCGGTGTCGAAGGCAGTACACCTAATAGCCGTCAGCAGAATCTATTCTCCGCCTGCATTGCTTCTGAATCCCCAAATACCCATGCCGTATGTAAAAGTTGGCAATATTTCCAGGTATATATCTCTAATATTGGGGCAATCCTTTTTTTGCCAATAGTCATGGCATGCAAAAAAGTAGTGCCTACTGCACGGGTATAATGAGTTATCCTATTTTTAATGCAAGATGACCAGGTGCACCCATCATCGAACTCCAGGCCAGGGTATGAAAATAAGCTAACCCTGTTCAGTTTTTTCCCACCTATACTTAAAGTGTGGGGTTTTGTATTTCTACGGCCACATACCATAGTGTATGTTTTTGTAAAATTAGTCTTGAGTTCCAGATCTCTCATAAATGATACATAACTAGAAATTAAAGTCTTAAGGTAATTGGCTGTTCTGGCAAGGAGCACCGCAGAAGTAATGGGAACTGTCTAACCACAACCTGCCACCCCTACTACATTATCATGTCTCCTGAGAAACTGCTTCAAACGGCTCATAAGAACCTCTCTGCTCCAACTCAGTTGGATCAATAAGGCAAGTTTTCTCCCCCACATACAAGCACAGGTATTTACTATCAGACTCATGATGCTACCTAAAACAGCCGTATTTTGACTCTGGTTTGGAGGCTGCCTAAAAAATCAAATACCTTCAAGGTCGTTTGTTGTACGTTCCTGTGGCATAATTTGCTGGCTCCTGGTAAGCGTCTATTGTCTTACAATCGTTGCAAACTCTAGAAATATGAATCGTTGGTCCACACACCATTTGTCCACATTTATTGGACCTGAATAGTTTGAATCTGCGCCAATCCATTATAGAGAACAATGTGAGAACAGCTATGGAAGTAACAATCTGCTGTTGTCCCTTGAGACGAACCGTTTTGTTGGCAAACTCGAGCAGTATTTCAGGCTTGGCCTAGCTCAGGTTGGCAGGCTTTTAAAATCAGGGGCCTCAAGCAAGACTGCCAGCAGCAGACCTGAGTTCAAGCATAACTACAGAGGCTTGCTGATTCCGATATTAGGATGCATTTATTGTTCTAACAAGTTGGTTTCGCACTCTAGAAACAAGAAATGTATGCTATAGGGGTCCAATATTTCTAGCTTAAACACAGATTCCGATCTTCCCAGAAAGCGAATCAGTAGTCCATACAAATTGATTGTAGTCAAGGATTCTTTTTATTCTTTTATTCTTCCATAAAGTTTCATGGAAAAAACTTCACGCTATAGACAAGACTGCCAATGCATTTCGTCCCTTAGGGACTTCTTCAGGGCTTAATCAGTAGTACACAAATAGCAAGTATTCTTTCACACTGTTAGCAATTCAAGTATGTGGGAATGATTTTGCCCTAGAATCTGTAAATGGTGTCCGGTTCAGATAGTGAAGTGCATTTATTGTTATGTAATGAAATTTAAAATGTTACCATTCTGTACTTGATAGATTTAAATACAAGATTGTTTTATCTAACTGCTGAGTAATAAGATAGCCAGAAATGTCTAGTCTGTTGATGAATACTTGGGGTCAGTTATAGGTCTGAGCTGGAAGGTTTAACTAGCAGGAAGACTGGTTTGGAAACCAATGAAGGTATAGCAGGTAATCTTGTAAGTTGTTGCATTATGACTTACAACTAGTAACATTCCCTGACAGACCTCTAGAAGTGATGGAAAGTTAAACACCTTTACCTTGTTGCCAGCTGTATTGTGAGCGATTCTGCAATGGTTATAAACGTCATTTCCTCATCTCCCTGCCGGTAATATTTTTTTTCTATTGTACTTATGACTGGTGTTTGATAGAAACAAGTGTTGTTTTATAGAGCTAAGTCTTTAACACAGCTTATGCGATACGCAATTCTTCATTGAAGGCCTGCACCTGTGCGTGTGTTGCTCTTGATCCCACAAGGTTTTATTTTATCGAGAAATCATGCAGCTTCCACAAGGAAGATATACTGGTACACTTAGGAGAACATGTGGTTTTCTTTATTGTGACTGATGTTCATGGGTTTTTGCTTAGCTTAACTTGTGCATATGGTTTTGTGGTACTGAAAATTCTGGACCTGTATTATAAACATCATCGTATCATGACGATTTTGGTATCAGCGAACCGCGAATGATGAGTGCGGTATGCATGAGTGTTTTCGTCATGTTACACCGATGGATCACTGTGTATTTGAAGATTTCGTTCTGAACCATGGGTTCCATTTTGTGCATAGCAGCCATTTTGTGGTTGCCCTCACATAGGCTGATGACTTTAGCTGACTTTTGAATGACCTGAGTGAACTGACCCTGTTGCCTGAAGCTGACCTCGTTGAGCCAGTTCCTTGTTAGGCAGCTGGTCAGATAGAGATCAAAGAACAGGAGATTGTAAAGTTTGGTATGCACATACAACCCCCTTATCCTACCTCTCATCTGTTTCTGTTCTTGTTTTTATGGTCTATTTACGATGGTGTGGAAATATGGATTTTTATGATCAGTTATGTCCCCTATCTTGGACCCCAACGGTTTCATGTATAAATCACAAGTACATGTATGTTCCCTCCAGTTCCAGTTATGAAGACGCAAACACTTGTGCGTCCACCGTCAACATGTCCTCTTTCAGATCCGCCATGAATGGGCCGGATATTCCATTCCTAAGTATGAAAGGCCACCGGCTTTATATGGTTCATTTATGCCATTTTACAGTCCAGGCGAGTAGGCCCTGATTCTGCCATCAAGCCTTTTCCTGCCTTCTGCCTCTGAAAGCTCCAGTCTGAGCTCGCATCTGTATCCATGAACTTTGTCCTACTCCCTGCGCGGCTAACGGTGCCTGACTCCAGCCTGTTGCCTGCCAAAAACTGTATTTCACCTTCGAAATTATCTGCTCTGCTCCCTGTCCAATGCATTCCTGTCTAGTAGTTTAAGTAAACATTCTTCCAGCTACCGAGCAAAGGGCCCGGCTTCTCTGTCTTTATGCAAGTAATTCATAGCCCTGTTACTATGGAAGATTTCTGCCCTTGCATTTAGTGTAGACACTTAGACGCTTGTACACGCACTCACAGTCAGTATAGAATAGATTTTGTTCGAAAGACCTTTCTTTTTGGATAACACAGTTCTTTAAACATAGGATGTTAGATATGATTTGGGATTAGGTTGACTTGACCCTCCAGACTTCTGTCGCCACATGTAGAGCTAAATGTCAAGTCCCCTTCACCCCCTAGTTGCACGTCAATCACACGTCATGCTGCTGCGCGCGCATTTCTGCCAAGTATTTCTGCTGACATTGCGAAATTCTTTCATGGAACCACCCTATTATGACATCATACCTGATGACGTTCTTTAGTTACGCCCAGTTACACCCACTCTAGCTACGCATGTATGTTTTATCTTTGCTATCAATTGTTACGCCTCCTCCATCTGTTTCACAGTAATGCCTATTGTATAAAAATGATTACTTGTCAATAAAGTAGGTCCTTCACTTCCTGAACCTTCGTGGTGATGGAACATGAAGTCCTCAATTCGGATTGATTTTGGAATAAAGCCCGTTCCGAACCTCTAATACCACAGATTCTGCCTCTTATTTTACTGAGCTATTATTATAGATTTTCCGCATCAAATTAAGTTCCGGTAATTAAATTATTTACCACATATATGGCGCCCGAACAGGGACACTTTCTCATCTCACGCGCCGGCGGTGCGTTGCAGGCCCGGTCTCCTGTCACAGCTGGACGGACAACAACGCGTACCCACAGGATTTCCTGTATCTCCCTCCTGCCGAGCGGGGGTAACTGAGGCTGCGATCAACACCCAGACGAGGCGGTGAGAAGTGCGAAGTATCCCGACCAGAGCCTAGCTGAGAGAGCAAGATCCGAGGTATACAGAAGCCCACCAGTTTCCGAAGTTTCCGAAGTTTCGAGTCGAGTCCAGTCCGGTTCAAGTTCAGTTCAGTTCCGAGGCCTTCCGTTCCGAGCTACCCGGTGAGTACCATTATCGGGGAGGCGTTCTGACGTGCACATAGTTTGTGCCGGTCAAGACGGGTTTGGGTACACAAATCCGGTCTGCACTGTTTCAGCAGTGTATCTGTACTGTTTAGCAGTATATCAAGTATGTCTAGTATATAATTCAGAATTATCTAGTTAGTACCGAGTATTATGTTTAGTGACTAGTTCCCTAAATTGGCCATCATGGTTTATTTTCATTAAATGTTAAATGTTAAAATGTTTTAAATACGTTCTGTATATTGTGGTATGAATGACTGTTTATTATTGTGTTTTATGGTATTAAACGTGTTCAAAATTAGGTATCAGATCAGTTCACAATATGCCGCTCTTTTCGAAATTAAGACAGATCAAAACTAGAAAAGGGGTACTCGAAGAAGCTGTTCCCATTCCTCCTAGGGACACTCCAGGGTACTTCATGTATCATAAACATGGCCTAGACGCCATATTATTTCTTGATCTATGGGTAGACTACACCAAGGAATTACCAGAAAGTCAGAGGTGGCCCGCAGCTGGGACCTGGGATGCAGACTGCATCATGAAAGTAGAAGAAGAATTATGGAAAAAGAAAGCTAGACAGTCACAGAAAGATGCCATTGAATTATGGCGTAAAGAATCATATAGACGCACAGAAAAAGCGCTCAGACAGGAAGAGAAAAGTAAGGAGAATTCAAATAAAGTTCGAGAAAATGTATTAATTGAAGAAGGTACTCGAGTAAAGTCAGAACAAACAGACAGACAAAGAAATGCCCTTGTGAATGGTATGTATCCTCTTCTGGCCGAAGGATTACCTAAGGCTACTCCGGAGATACCAAAAGACTTGCCACCCCCATTGTTTCCGATAAAAGTACATCCCAAAGGGCATCCCAGAACCGCAGAAGATGTTTTTCTTTCCTCTTATTTAGACGACGCAGCTCCCGAGTATGCTAATGCTGCGCCACATAGACCGCCTGCCGAGGGGGTTCAACGCCAAGACCCTCCTCCGTCTGTACCTCTGCAACAGCAAACCCCGACACAAGTTCCGGCAAGCACATCTGTTTCTACATCTGCATCCACACCTATGGTTGCTATATCACGTTCAACGAATCCTTTCACATCCAGCACTCCAGGTGGTGCTACCGGAGGTACATCAAGCATTTTTTCCACGCCACCCAGAACAAATAAACTTTCCTTTCAAGAATTAGCCCACCAACGTACGCCCAAACTAGTAACTCCCAACACGCTCAAGGAACTTCTAATAGATTGTAGATATGACCCTGTGCCCGGAAAAGGGGACGAAATGATGCTGGCATCATTACGTATCCGACGAGCTGCAATATACTTAGGGAAGCTACCAGGAATGACTGCACATTTAGAAAATATATATCACTTTGTTCAGTCAGGGCGAGACCCTGAGAGTATTAACAGAGCCATGGAGTACCAAAAGGTGGAAATACAGGGGGAACTGTTACGTTTCCTCATAAACTGTGTGATCAGAAATCAAGATCAGCCAGGGGTAAATCCGGAAGAAATGCAAATTCTTACCACATGGGGTAAGAATATATCAGAGGGGAAACATGATAAACGATCATGTATAGTAGCTATGTGCCGAAAGATCCGCAGAGAAATAGAACGAATACACGAAGAAAGATTAGCAGTAGACGAACCTGAACAAACCGAGGACGAGGAAGAATTAGAACTGCCCACAGGACAGTTAGAAACCATGGCCTATGTAGGTAGAGGAAGACCTTGCAATAATACTAGATGCTTTACTGATCCAATACGTCCGATACGTCCAGATAATAGCAGAAAATTCCAAACTCCTATAATAAATATAAGGTCCCCCGAACATTCATTCCAAGCCGCTGACAAATTACTCCGAGAACGAAGGGGTTATCATATACTCGATTCTATGGACGAACAAGAATTAGCCAGGTCAGCCGTACACTGGGTTGATAGTCCTGGAAAATATGGTGATGATACACTAGCACATACGTTTTTGAACCTCGCCCCAGATGAACAGCGTTTAGCTGGTATCTATATGATTCAACAACTCCTTATATTATATAAAAGCCAACACTCCGATCCTGGCCCCTTACCTGATATATTGACTGAATTACTCACGAATAAATGGAGAGGTTCCGGTACTAAGGTAATTAGAGAAATACTAGAATCTAGAAGGCAGTACATTCTTTTTGTATGTCCTGAACATGTCTCACTGCCCATCAAGGAAAGAACGACGTATTACATGGATAGACAGAATCCCTTACGCGAAGTGCACCCGATAAAGGGTGATGACAATGAGTTTAAACGTGTGTTTGTATACACACCCATATCCAAAATAGAACTATTAGAAATGAAGAAAGTGGTACCCAGTCATGACAAAGACCCAGCGGGTTTCCACCGGGAAATTAAAGACATGTTACTTATGGGAGAATATACCTACCCCGACATTATGACAATATTGAAGGTATTAATGCCTGCGGGCATTTACGAAAAACTCAAGGAAAAGGATTGGGAGGTGGGAGACCAGAAGATAGATTGGACAGGATTAGAAAACGAAGAAAAAGCTCGAGGTCCAGGTTCAGGGCTCGGGGACAAGACCAAAGCACTACCAGGTTTACTAGTACAGGTACTGCCACGTTTATTAACTACGAAAAAGGAAGACTGGGGTGCAATCTCAGCCTGTAAACAGAAATCAGATGAAGACACTAGTGATTTCTATTCCCGATTTGAAAAATGTTTTGGTATAGTGGAATCAAAGCAAGTAGCGAGTCGTATCCACATCCACATCTGTTTGTGACAAAATTGGTTGAAAACGCCTTGCCCCAAGTTAAGAATAGAGTATTGAAGTTCGAGAGTACCTGGCAAGGTAACACTCCGTCACAAATGTTACAAATGCTACAGTACCATCACAATAGAATTAGAGAAGAACAAGAACATGAACATAGACGCATGAAAGACACGAAAATGAAAATGCTAGTTTCCCAGACAGTGCCAGCTGACGGTCATAAGAAGGGTATAACACAGTCCAGTGTTTCAACAGGTCCTGTAAAAGGGACATGCAACTATTGTAAACAGCCAGGTCATTATGTACACGATTGTCCCGTTTTAAAACATAATATCGCCATAGGTAACACAAAAGAAAGACCACGACCACTTAGACAGGATCAGAACCAACAAGGAGCCCCGCAGCATGCACAGTCCATGCACAGTCCATGCCAGCTCCGCAACAGTCTATGCCAGCTCCACCACCGCAGCCTATTGCTGCCACACAAACAACGACCCGACAGATGTATCAGACCGCACAGTATGACTACCCTGATTATCAACGATACTCATGAAACAGCCTAGAGAGGGAAGTTGGCTTACCCCTTATTGAGGTCCCTGTAGATCAAGAAGGACCTTATGTACACAGTGAACTATTAGGCCAAGATAGAAAATTCTTACTTGATACAGGGGCAAGCCGAACAACAATAAAACGTAGTGAAGTTCCAGGGGCACCCCTCTCAGGCTCAAAGAATATTTCCCTTGGCTTTTCAGGAAAACCTATCATTAACGAAGTATCACAGCCTCTTCCACTTACGATCGGTCCCTTGACACGAACTACAGATTTATTACTTACTAAATCATGTCCAGAAAACTTGTTAGGCATAAAAACTTTGAAAGCTCTTGGAGCTATAATATGTTGTTCTCCGGAAGGAGTAAGATTGTTTTTACGTGATTTCAAAGGGCACTACGTGTCCCGAGACATGGATCACCGACTGCAGACTTTACCGACACATTTATGGGCACAAGGCCCTACAGATGTTGGTTGCATGAACATTACACCATATCGAGTCACACTAAAGGCAGGAGTGGTACTTCCACGAATGCGACAATACAAGTTACCCCCAGATGCTGTAGTGGCTTTACTGCAAATCATTGACGAGCTTATTACCCAAGGAGTGGTTGTGGAAACTGACTCCAATGTATGTAATTCACCGATAATTCCGATTCTTAAACGAACCGATCCAACAGCCCCACCAGTATATCGATTGGTTATTGATCTGCGCGAATTAAATAAATGCATAGTACCACAATACCCCGTAGTCCCAGACATTTCTTCATTACTGACAGCCATTGATTCCGAAGCAACATTCTTTACTGTAATTGATCTCAAGAATGCCTTTTACAGCGTCCCAATAGATCCGGAAAGCCAATACTTGTTCGGATTTAGTTTAAATGGACGAAGCTTTAAATTCACACGCGCACCTCAAGGATTCACAGAAAGCCCCAGCATCTATAGCCAAGCACTGAAACGAGAACTCGACAGTATCCACATGCCAGTCAACACTGCCCTGCTTCAATATGTCGATGATCTGCTGATCACCGCTAGAAGCGAACCTGAATGTGAAAAAGCCTCACTGACGGTTTTACAATTTTTGGCCGAAAAGGGGCACAAGGTGTCCCCTTCTAAGCTGCAATTCTGTGTCCAGCGAGTTGTTTACCTTGGTCACTCGCTGTCCAAGGAGGGAAGGCAGCTAACATCAGATCGCATCCAGTTAATTGCTAATATGCCAATACCCAAGACACAAAAGGAGGTGCGGGCTTTCATAGGCCTCACTTCATATTGTAGGCAGTGGATCCCTCAGTATGCATTTCTAGCAAAACCACTCATTCAATTGACAACACAGGAGGCAGCCACATCGACTGTTCTCCCTTGGACTCAGGAACATACACACGCTTTTGAAAGCCTAAAGAAAGCTTTATGCCAAGCACCTGTTTTAGCAACACCATGTTACAATAAACAGTTTACACTCTTCGTTACAGAACGCGAAGGTACTGCCTTGTCAGTACTCACACAGGAACAAGCAGGATCACACAAACCATGTGCTTATTTTTCTAGTACATTAGATCCCGTAGCTCAGGCTTTGCCTGCGTGCCTGAAATCAGTGGCAGCAACAGCTTTAGCAATCAGACAAAGCGATGCCATAGTACTAGGACATCCATTGACAGTACAAGTACCACATGCAGTAGAGGTTCTCTTGAACCGCACACAAACACAACACTTGACTATAGCACGACTCACTGGTTACGAATTAACATTGTTTCAGCCACATATAGAAATCAGACGTTGTAGTACATTGAATCTTGCCACACTGTTACCAATAAACGGAACAGACCCACTAGCACATGATTGTATTGAAGTTATCACTATCACGACGAAACCCAGACAAGATTTAACAGACGTCCCATTGTCAGACCCAGACCTGACGTTGTATGTAGATGGTTCATGTATGAGAACAGGTACAGGAGAGCTAGTGGCCGCTTACGCAGTCACAACAGACACTGAAGTCATTGAAACAAACAGCATAAATACCTTGTCAGCTCAAGCCGCAGAGCTCATCGCTCTGACACAAGCCTGTATTCAAGCCACAAATAAAAAAGTCAACATATACACTGATTCACGTTATGCATTCGGAGTTGTACATGACTTCGGCGTGCTGTGGCGAGAGAGAGGTTATTTAACTTCTCACGGTGCTCACATTCAGCACGGACCCCTCATTCATGCCTTATTAGATGCAATACATCTACCCACTGCAATATCAATTATGAAATGTAAAGCTCATACGAAAGTTACTGATATCATTTCTCAAGGCAATGATCTAGCTGACAGAACAGCTAAACAGACTGCTCAAACTCAAACATCCGACATGACAAAGACAATAGTCCCGACACCAACATATTGCATGACCGTTAAGGATCCCGCTCTTGACGTAATTGACATACAGACACATGCTACACCAGACGAAATAAAGAAATGGACTGAATTAGGAGGGATCCAAACGGATCAAGGATGGATGTCGAAGGAAAAATCTGTGTGGTTCCTTCCTGATTCAATGGTCCAAGTTATAATTAATACTGTACATAGTCCAGCACATCTAGGAGAAAAAGCTATGCTAGACAGCATTCAACACATTTGGTTCAACAAACATTTACGAGCAGCAGCTAAACAAAAAGTTCGTACCTGTATGATCTGTTGTCAGTTTAACCCAGGTAAAAGCATTCCCGTAGAACAGGGTGGATTTCAGCCTCCTGATCACCCTTTTGAAGTCCTCCAGATGGATTATATCCAGATGGAACGATGTCGAGGATTCAAATATGTTCTCGTAGTTGTTTGTGCTCTGTCCCGTTGGACAGAGGCATACCCGGTTTCAGATTACACTGCCCCGACTACTGCCAAACAGTTGGTTCGAGAATTCTTCCCACGGTACGGTTTACCACGTGTTGTCTACTCAGATAACGGCCAGCCGTTCTCATCCGAACTAATGAAACACGTTTCACTTTTGTTAGGCTATCAGTGGAAATTTCACTGTGTCCGACACCCCGAGGCAGCAGGTCTCGTGGAACGACATAACCAGACCCTGAAAATTAGATTGTCCAAAATTTGTAGAGAGAAAGGTGTCGACTGGGTAGTAGCCTTACCAGTTGCACTCTTTTACATGAGAATGGTAGCACACTCTCGAACAGGGCTATCCCCTTATGAAGTGATCTTCGGTAGACCACCAAATATGTGGGGGACGCCTATACCACGCAAAATAACTGATATTGACTGTAATATGCTGACAGATTACTTGGCTTCCTTGATGTCTGCACTACAATCTTGTCGTTCACAGGTAGCTGCAGCTTTTCCCGACAACACCGAGGTGAAACCCCATGACGTAATTCCAGGGGACTTGGTATTAGTGAGGAACTTTGACCGGAAGTCTCAGCTGGATCCTAGGTGGAAATCGCCTCAACTCGTATTGCTAACGACGAGGACAGCCGTGAAGGTCGAAAAGGCTGGATACATTCAAGTCATATCAAGAAATTTCATGGACTACCGTCAGACGTAAACGACACACCTTGCGTGTCTTCACCGATTGACTCAAAACTTCCTTTGGTTGAACTGAATAACAATGAACAATATAAACTAAAACTTCGGTCTAACAAGTCAGGCAATTTGATTGTTTAAGTCCTCTCCAAGGTGAATCGGTCGAATTTGTCTCTGACATGTATCCCTTAGACCTGTATAGAGAAAGAAACAGAAGGATAAAGTTGAAACAACATGCGTACTGTAAATCACTGCGTAGTCATTGCACAGTGACGTTATTAATTTTGTTTTTCTTAAGTCTTTTAATAATCACTGCAAGTATATTGTTGCATATATATTATCCTATTTCTAAACATGTTTACAATGTTACTGCTGAACATTCTTTTAGTGAATTACCCCCGCATGAGTTGTCCTATAGATTTGCGCTGCGCAATAACACTTTTATTAGTATGTTACATCATTCCCATCAGGTTAGCAATGCTACAAATTGTTGGATATGTGGCCGACTCCCTCCCTATCAGAACTATAAAGGAATTCTACCTCTCTTTCCATACCCATTCACACACAATGGCTCCTGTGGAGCATGGTTTAGTTTAATTAATTCCCTAGATTCGAATTCTGCAGTTTACCAGAATAACTGGGTATGGGGAAATCTGAACTTAGTTTTACTCAAAGTCTGTCACCCTAACAAGGAGGGACTTCCCAAAAGAACAGGAACTGATCTAGAAAATGAAGTATATGGATTAGGTAATTTTACGCTTAATCTCATGATCCTGAATGTCGAATCCGAAGCTACTCCAATTTTGCCCGCCATGTCAGTGTTTCCAGTTAAAGGTGAATTATGTGTAAGAAAGAATGGTTCCATACATATGGGCCATAGTAGATGCACTACTGTAATAGAATTTAGTGATCAAGGCAAGTCTACATTTAGAGCTTCCCGCCATTCCTACTTCATATGTGGTCAGACGGCATATATACGTTTGCCTCTAGATTGGGATGGTACCTGCTACATCGGATTCCTTTTGCCACCTGTTTTCCTAGCTCCTCCTGATTATCACAGAAATACTCATTTAGTACACAATAGAGAAAAGAGAGATCTCCCAATAGTCGATTACACTGAGACAGCATGGGAAAAATACACAGATTTCAATAAAGGTCTCTTTCCCTATATAGGTACAGTTACTAATAGTAAACTGATACGTAGATTAACTAGAACCCTTGAAGCAGTAGTGAACGAAACTATTTCCGCCTTAGGCAATTTAACAGAAGAGCAGTCTGCTATGCGGATTGTTGTGCTTCAAAATCGTCTTGTCCTTGACGTCATCCTGGCCGATAGGGGCGGAGCCTGTAGGGTCATCGGATCAAGCTGTTGCATTTTCATACCAGAAAATTCGCCATCTGTATATAAAGCCATAACTCGCCTTCATAAGATTGTAAGCCAGATACACCAGAATCCAGGCACCTGGACTTGGTCCGGTTGGTTTTGGAGTGTATTATCTACCTTTGGATGGAGGGTCCTATCCTTCCTAGGTATTGGCTTTCTCATATTATTCAGTTGCTGTCTATGTCTACAATGTGGACCAGCGATCTGTGGTCTGTGTGCCACATCGTGTATTCCACTACCAAAATTTCGTTCATCCCAGAAGAAAAAAGAAGAGCAAATGATGCTATATGAACAAATCAACGGATTGATGAAGATTGATATCTCTTAACGGGCAAGTAGGGGACAAGGAGGGAATGTGGAAATATGGATTTTTATGATCAGTTATGTCCCCTATCTTGGACCCCAACGGTTTCATGTATAAATCACAAGTACATGTATGTTCCCTCCAGTTCCAGTTATGAAGACGCAAACACTTGTGCGTCCACCGTCAACATGTCCTCTTTCAGATCCGCCATGAATGGGCCGGATATTCCATTCCTAAGTATGAAAGGCCACCGGCTTTATATGGTTCATTTATGCCATTTTACAGTCCAGGCGAGTAGGCCCTGATTCTGCCATCAAGCCTTTTCCTGCCTTCTGCCTCTGAAAGCTCCAGTCTGAGCTCGCATCTGTATCCATGAACTTTGTCCTACTCCCTGCGCGGCTAACGGTGCCTGACTCCAGCCTGTTGCCTGCCAAAAACTGTATTTCACCTTCGAAATTATCTGCTCTGCTCCCTGTCCAATGCATTCCTGTCTAGTAGTTTAAGTAAACATTCTTCCAGCTACCGAGCAAAGGGCCCGGCTTCTCTGTCTTTATGCAAGTAATTCATAGCCCTGTTACTATGGAAGATTTCTGCCCTTGCATTTAGTGTAGACACTTAGACGCTTGTACACGCACTCACAGTCAGTATAGAATAGATTTTGTTCGAAAGACCTTTCTTTTTGGATAACACAGTTCTTTAAACATAGGATGTTAGATATGATTTGGGATTAGGTTGACTTGACCCTCCAGACTTCTGTCGCCACATGTAGAGCTAAATGTCAAGTCCCCTTCACCCCCTAGTTGCACGTCAATCACACGTCATGCTGCTGCGCGCGCATTTCTGCCAAGTATTTCTGCTGACATTGCGAAATTCTTTCATGGAACCACCCTATTATGACATCATACCTGATTACGTTCTTTAGTTACGCCCAGTTACACCCACTCTAGCTACGCATGTATGTTTTATCTTTGCTATCAATTGTTACGCCTCCTCCATCTGTTTCACTGTAATGCCTATTGTATAAAAATGATTACTTGTCAATAAAGTAGGTCCTTCACTTCCTGAACCTTCGTGGTGATGGAACATGAAGTCCTCAATTCGGATTGATTTTGGAATAAAGCCCGTTCCGAACCTCTAATACCACGGATTCTGCCTCTTATTTTACTGAGCTATTATTATAGATTTTCCGCATCAAATTAAGTTCCGGTAATTAAATTATTTACCACAATGGGGAGGTGACCATTTTTATTATGGGTTTGTCCAGCTTGTCTAAAGAAGAATGTTGGTTTTGTCCGGTCTTTTTACCTTTGTCAACTGTAATCTTTATGAAACCCTGTAATTATAATGTTTTGCTCATATCCTGCTAAAACCCCAAAGGCTACTCACCTGTTGCCTCTCTAGCTTTTTCATTTGTTTAGGAATGTGACTGGTACAACTCCCTTGCATGCCTAGGGCATAATAAATGGTATAAAAGGTCTGAGCTAAGACCATTCTGGGGACTGCCTCTTTCAGTTGCTATAAGTCAGCTTCTGGGAGACGTAGTCTCACTCATTTGAGTTTAATAAAGATGTCTTTTCATATTTCAGCTTCTTTGCCAAGTTCTTTGTTATATTACCCTGAGAATGAACATTTTACAATACCACAGTTTATGTGTGTGCTCTTTCTGGCAGAGGAAGTTACTAAGTGGTAATGAGTTTGTGCATTGTAGTCCTCTTATGTATCTAAGCACACACAATTATCTGGGCTTGGGGTCTCTTTCAATTCCCCTTTTGAACCCAGTAAGCCTACTATTAATGCTATTTTATGTGTGCCCTTCTTACTGGCCAGAAGTGTCAGTCCCCTCTAGGGGTCTGACTCTTCAGAGAAGGGACGTCTATTAAATATTGTTTGCACTTGGGCACCTAGTCGAGTGTGAGTTCTTTTTGGACTGTTTAAAGAACTGAACAGTTGCCACCATCACTTGGTAACTGATTATAACATTTGTCTGGCTTCTAGTTCTGAACGTCTTTACAAACTTGTGTCTAACGTTCGAATCTGACACCCTGAAAAAGGGGTGGATGCCATGAGAGTCTCATCACACACCTAAACTTCTGCTCAGTAGATGGTCCTTAACTAATGGCTCTATTTACTGGTAACAGAGTCTGCACTTTCGAGTCCAAATATGCCATCCAGCCGCGAATCGCATGGAGTCACCTGGGCAATCCCATCCTTCATTTAAATTTCAGGAGTTCACAAAGCCTGATGTCATTAAATTCTCCAATGCACATAACCTCTTGCAACACATGCGCGGTTTGTGTTCCCCTTTGCCCCCGTCATGTTCAAAGAGTGTTGTAGGATCCTCGCGCTCATTGCCACAGCTTTTATTTATTGCTCATTTAGCACTGCTCTCATACGAGACTGTGAAGAGAAGGAGCGAATACCGCTGCTACTCAATTTGAAGTCTTTGTAGAGTCTCGCAAAATTGTACATGTACGGCAGTTTAGAGTTTGTTAGAGCTGTGGCACCGAGAGTGCACTACTTGGTGTGCAGTGACCCAGACATGCTGGTAATGCTGGATCAGCAGCTGCCTTTGACTCCCTGGATTCTCTCCTTTTATGTCCGGTCTGAGGGAGGTGGCTGAGTTGTCAGAATGGTTTAATTGTTTTGGGTTGTAGCCAATCCATGTTACTGTAAATCTCTTCTGTCATGAACTACAAACATGCATATCACAATCTATAAATGATCCGAAAAGCAGTTGGCAGAACTGTGGTGACTATCTTCATACAAGAGCATATTTCCACCACTTAGAACAGATTACTCTGGCTAACACTTCAGGCCCGGATACAATTTATTGACTTAACTTAAGTCAAAATCTCCATATTAATATCACTTTTTATTTGGGACAGGTAGTAAATCAATTCAACCCAAATAGATTGTTTATTTCTAGGTACAAGCTATAGTTAGCATGCTTAGAGAGTATTGAAAGCCATGGCTAGTGGTTGTTACTTTGGCTAAGTTAGGGAGTGCCTTTCCTGTCTCCATGAGAGAACGTGGGCCACTCTCAACTTCTGAGATCGAGATTATGAGTTTTAAAAAATGTAGATTCCTTATCCTCTTTGGTGTGGATGTAGGTTTGATGGTGCAGTTAAAGTGGTATTGATGATGACATTCCAAGCTGGTGTGCAGCTTCCTTGTTGGGTTGGGGGGGAGGGGGGGATTAAAAGGAATTACAACAATCAATGTGAGACCTGGTATTAGCCTGAGCTACCAATTTCTGGCCACTGATGGGGCGAAGTGAGATGATTTTCATTAGCTTCCATACATCGAAGAAGCAGGATACTGTCTCCCGGTCAAATTTAACATCCACATTTCTAGCAGAATCTGAGTGAGAAGTACTAGAACCTAATTCTAAAGGCCACCAGAGGATGGGGATTGCGGGCATGATTATTGTGTTTCAAAGAAGAAACCAACACAAAGCACTGCAGTATCACAGAGACTGTTCTTGGCTCTCAGGCCTTGCGCATTACCTCATGGGTGCATAACAGATCTCTGGTACTTGCTGGACATAGATCCTCATGTATAAACACTCCTGCTGCTGGGTTGGCAGGACCATGCCCACTTCCAGCAGGCAGCATTACTTACAAGCGCTTTAGGATGGGTTCAAATGCCTGAACTGTGTGAAGCAAATGTCCAGAAGAGACGTGCACTTGTAAGAAAGCAGCGTTGTAAGTACTCTGAAGCACTCCCTTGCTTGTCAATAGATGTTATAAAACAAAAGCAACAAGAGGGGTATTGATGTACAAATACTGTAACACTGAATCTGACAGACGATATATTTCTACTGTCAGGAAGTCTACATTATGTGGGAGGTGGTTCTCATCTCAAATTTAAATTCAAGCTGAAATCTAAACACACCCTTTATTGGGAGCTATGCTTCCCATAACAGTGTAGTGTCCGAACTGTAGCACCCACAACAAAGACAGGGGTGTGAGAGATTTCTGCACCTGGCTATCACCAGGGAAAATGGAGTGATGAGGAAAGGCACACGTCTGCCCTAACAGAACCACGTCCTACCATTATCCAACAGAGTCTGTATGTACAGTTCCTCAAACTTACAATTAAACAACTGTCAGTGGTTTGATATGCAATTAAGTAGCTACTTGTACATTAAAATGCATGTTAGAATTGTTTATGAATGTCTATCTTTACTATCCTAAATCGGCGCCTACGTCTCCTTTATTACATTTTTGAAAAGTGTGGAATATTGTTACATTGTCTTTGCTAAAAATATAAACAGCGTCCGGAGCACAAGACCAGGCATGTGTCATCTAATAGTATTCCACGGCCACCCGTTGGTTAGGCTCATTCAGTAACAAAATGACTGTCTCACAAAGCCTACAAACACATTTGCAGATTTTAAAATGAGTCCGATGATAGACATCAATTACCAAACAAATGTGTTTTTATTACTAGGTGTACCGAAAATATGTTAGCCTGCGATCTTTGCTCTTTCAGCTAAACACAGACGAGGGAAAGGCGTCCATTTTCGCACTGCAATTCCTACTAACAATTAAAACATCATAGATTCCTTTTGTTATGCCCTACTGAATTTCAAACATTTGTGTCAAAATGCTTAAGATTTTTTGCAGTTTGTAAATTTGACAATAGAGCCTGCAATGAACTAGGTGGACTATTTAAAATCAGACATTTGTTTCAAATACTGATCTGGTTTCCAAATTAATATATGTTTATAATTTTTTTTTTTGGGTTGGGGGGGGGGGGTAATACACTGTAAGGTTTTTTCAATATTAATCAAACACAATTATTTTAATGCATTATTTGATTTTGATTTTTCTTTATTTCAAATTATTTTTACTGAGGGTAAGAAATGAACAAATAACTAATAGAGATATAAAAGAAAAGAAACACAAGAGCGATAATGGTAAGTACTGACAAATCATATTAAGTACAAATCATGAGGATTACAGGGTAAATAAAAATGAAGTGGAGAACTATAAGTTACTCAAGTGCCTAGCCATAGTAGTCGCAGTGGTCCCGCAGAAACATGCAGGTGGGCAAACAAACACTGTTACCCCTCAAATGTGTTGAACAAAGATACAGTACATTATATAGTGTGTCAAACAGGAACATATTTCACAATTGTGGATGCAGTAATACTATGGTGTGCAGAAGTGTCATCGCAAATGTAGCATTCAATAAGCATTGCAAACTAGGGAGTCGGGTCAATTTTCACGGGGGCCATATGAGAAGGATGAGGCGTCAAGGGACCTCCACAATTTCTTGTGTGATTTACGTCAGGGAGAGGACTGGAGTGCCACATTGTCTGCTCCTCTAAAAAAAGTTAGCCATTCTTGCCACATTCTAAAAGAGATTTTGAATTTTTAACCGAATCAGCAAATTTGGATGATAGTGATAGGAGAAACCAGGTCATCTGGCAAGCCAGCTACTTCAGGGTGGAAACTATTGCAATAGGCTGATGAATTAGCTCAATATACTTTCAGGCACATGAACGAAGGAGGCAGAGCCAAGAAACGTCTGCTCCCATGCCAACATAACCAGCAAGACCAATACTATCAACAACACAATCAATACAAAGGCAGCAGCAAAGGCAATGTAGGAGTCATCAGAAACATAATCAAGTAGTAATTACAAGAAGACCTAAAATAATTTCAAGGTTCAGAAACACTGAGTCTCCCTGGCATGTATTAATAAATCAATGGATATCAAATCAGGATCTCCTTCTACTTGCCCAAATAAATAATTAATTGGTCACAGTAAGTTGTTTTGTTCATTGTTACATATTGGATATAAGTGAGGGTGAGCTTGTTTGAGAGAGTTTTATATTTTTAAATGTTAGTATATTTGTATTTGCTAGTAGTTAGTGATTGGGAAATGTTAGAGTGGTTTAAGTCTATAGTTAATATTGGGGTGCAGTGGGTTAAATGACTTTTTAATAAATGTTTAATTTAAAAGAAATTGTTTGTGTATTTATTATTTTTGGTTTGGTGATAATGTATTATTTGCTTTTGGTAATCTATGTTTAATTTTTAGATATCATTAAATACATCCTGGCATTTAATAGTGGTATGATAATGTGTACACACATTTTAAATAAATTACAAAGTATAGAACCTAAAAACATATGTGTTAGGAGTCACCTGTGTGGGGCCAAGTCGTCCTCTTGTCGGGAATCCTCAGCGAATCTGGAGGGAAAGAGTGAATGGCATTAATAGCGTAGATGCCGCACTAACTAAAGACGGGCATCCAATCAGAATCCAAGAGATGGAGAAAGGAGGAAGTTGAGGAGCAAAAAAGGGGGGGAACTTCAACAAGGAGGAGTCAGACTCAAACGCGGAGGAGAGGAGCAAGGAAGCAGGACTGAATCAAGACGGAGTGGAAAGGAGCACTGCAGAGAGCGTGGAAGACAGATGTGGGACAGCCAGAGACCACCAAAGACTCCAATGAGCCAGATGACAACCGCCAGACTGAATGGGAGGACGTCGAGACTGGACCCGTGGAGTGGTGGTTGGCTTCATAGGACGCCCAGTGACCATGCAACTGTGGAGCGTTGTGGCTGAGTAGGATGAGTTTCAGAGATGGGAATTAAGCAGAAGGAGGGAGGATAATACTGACACATTCACGCAGTGCTTGGTGGAGGAAAATGCTGTGAGCGTGCAATTCATGGTAAGAATGTCAAAGCATGCATTTCTGCCCACAGTGATTTGGTGAATAAGTAAGGGAACCTAAAAGGAAAGGTTTTACACAGGACTTTCTCTTCCATTTTTTTCTCTTTCTTTTCATTTAAGTGCTCGTTATTACTTCTTTCCTTTCCTTATTACTTCTTTCCTTTTCTTTGGGCATCAGTATATATTTTCTTTTGGGCCAAAATAACTAGACACAAGAAACAAAAGTGTGTGCTTATCTAAGAGGGGAAACCAACTGGGCAAAGCAATATCTGAAGAAAAGAGACACAAAAGCTGTTATCACCACTGGCATAGGGGAGAAATAGATCAACAAACGGAACCCATACTCACTGCTCGCCTGCCTTTTCTTATTTTTTGTTTCTTTTCCTGAGACTCCGGGGACATCCACTGGTACCAAATAACCTGAAGAGAAGAACAGAAGATCCTGGTTACACAGAAAAGGAGTTTTCCTTATGAAAGTATAAATATTTCAATATTTATAATCTTAATAAACAGATATCATTAAGTCATCAAATAAGCATCCTTGCGTTTACCTCTGACCCAGCCTTCTAAGATCCAAACACTATGTACGAAAAAGTAGGGACACTTAAAAAAAAAATAAGATGAATATATATGTCCTGAGAATAATAAACCTTTCATAATAATAAAGGCATTAGGAATTCCCAAATATTATTTATTATACTAATACGGAAAAAAATGTTGCTTAATTTCAACTCTTCTCCTATTTTCACATTCAAGGGCTAGTAACCTCTAAGACCTATATTATACGCTAATGCACAAACACCTATCAATTTGCAAGCCATTTGTATATAATCTCTTTTCAACCCACTAATCATGACACAAATCTAGACTTCCATACTCCAAAGTAACTTTGAATGAAACATCTGGTTCTCTTAAGTGATGAATTGTATTTTATGTGTGCAAACGTATCTGGATTTCCAATGGGAGTCATTAGACATGGCTAAGGGGCATAGCCTTAGTCACCTATGGTCCAAAAATAGTCAATCAATTTTCCATATTTCGAAAGAACTAAAATAAGTAATATGAAATGAATGAAAACATTTTTTTTTTTAAATAATGAACTTGTCTGAGACCTATTTTTATTGACTAACCATATTCAATTATATTAAATAACAATGTATATATTTTTTTATAAAAACCTTTTCCATCACAGACGTGCAGGGTTTGCATTTTATGTTTAATATAATTTAATATTAACCCCTTCGCTGCTAGATCTTTTGCCCCCCTGTGCTAAGCCTTTTTATGGCTATTTGGGGTAGTTCGCGCTTAGGCCCCTGTAACTTTTTGACCACATAAGGTATCCACGCCAAATTTACGTCCTTTTTTTCCAACATCATGGGGATTCTAAAGGTACCCAGGGATTGTGGATTCCCCTGGAGGGGAACAAGAAATTAGCCACAATACAGCTAATTTTTGATTTGTGGGGGAAAAATGCAAAAAAAGGGCTACAGATGAAAGCACCTGTTTTTTTCCCTGCAAATGGTATCAAAAAGGGGTTGTGGTGCTGAAATCACCATCTTCCCAGCTTTCAGGGACAAGCAGACTTTTGTCAGAAAACCAAAATGTTTTACACAGTTTGGGCATTTTTCTGGGACATTGCCTATTTTTGCTATTTTTTTGTGCTTTCAACCTCCTTCCAGTAGAAATGGGTATGAAAGCAATAATGGATCCAGGAAAGCTATACATTTTGGAAAAGTAGACACAATTCTGAATTCAGAAAGGGGTCATTTGTGTAGATCCTTCAAGGTTTCTTTATAGAAACTAACAGTTAAATAGAGGAAAAATTGAAAATTTGTTGAAAAAAACAGCCTTTTGTGTCAATGTGTTCACATGTAACTTCTTCTAATTATGACAACTGTTTGAAAGCAATATACCGTTACATCCGCTGGACCTCCCTGGTTGTGGGGATATATAGGACTTGTAGGTTCACCAAGAACCCGACGAACCCAGAGCCAAAAACTGAGCAGCAACTTGTAATGGTTTTTTATTATGTACCGGGTATATAGCAATTATTCTGGGAAAATGTATACATGGAAAAATCGGTATGAAAGACACCTATGTATTTCTGAAATGGCAACAAAATATAGAGTTTAGAAACAGTAGATATTTGCACATTTCCGAAATTGGGAATACTCATACTAGCATGAGAATTATCGATCATTTTATAAAATTACGTCTTTTTTTACACATTTTCGATGCATTTCTGCCTTCCAAATGAAAGACAGTCAATAGGTAATAACAGTTGCTTTACAAATCTGAATTACCCTAAGACTCCCGATAAAAATGGTACCTCACTTGTGTGGGTAGGCTTAGTGCCCATGACAGGAAACGGCTCACAACGCAACGTGAACACACCACATTTTCACAATGAAAAATTACCCTTTTTTTGCAAAGTGCCTAGCTGTAGTTTTTGAACCCTAGCTCTGCCGGCACCTAGGGAAACCTAGCAAACTTATACATTTTTGAAAACTAGATACCCAGGGGAATTCAGGATGGGGTGACTTGACTGCCTCTCACCAGGTTCTGTTACCCGTAATCCCTTGCAAACCTAAAGAATTGTCAAAAAAACAAAATTTTCCTCACATTTCTATGGTGGAAAGTTCTGGAATCTGCGTGGATCCACAAATTTCCACCCACCCTGCATTCCCCAAAGTCTTTCGAGAAAAATAGCACCTCACTTGTGTGGGTAGGCCTAGTGGCCGCGACAGGCAATGGCACAAAACGCAACATGGACACACCACAATTTCACAGTGAAAAATGACCCTTTTTTGGCAAAGTACCTAGCTGTACTTTTTGAACCCTAGCTCTGCCGGCACCAAGGGAAACCTAGCAAACCTATACATTTTGTAAAACTAGACACCCAGAGGAATCCAGGATGGGGTCACTTGACTGCCTCTCACCAGGTTCTGTTACCCAGAATCTCTTGCAAACCTAAACAATTGTAAAAAAAAAACACATTTCCTCCCATTTCTGTGGTGAAAAGTTCTGGAATCTGCGTGCATCCACACATTTCCATTCACCCCGCGTTTCCCAAAGTCTTCTGTGAAAAATGGTACCTCACTTGCATGGGTGGGTCAAGGACCCTTGACAGGCAACGGCCCAAAACCTAGACACCCGGGAGAGTCCAGTGAGGTATGGCTTTCGTGGGTCCCCTAACGTTTTCCTACCCAGAGTCCCCTGCAAACCTCAAATTTAGCTGAAAAAATAACTTTTTTCTCAAATTTCTGTGTAGGGAAGTTCTGGAATCTATGTGGATCCACAAATTTCCTCCCACCCAGCGTTCCTCCAGGTCTCCCGATAAAAATGATACCTCACTCCCGTGGGTGGGTTAAGTACCCGCGACAGGCAAGGGGCCAAAACCTATTGAGGCGACATCAAAATTACCTATCACAAAACAACCTGGTTTTGTTAGGGGTGTCCCATGTGTTTTTGGCCCCGGGCTCGGCGGCCATCTAGGGAAACCTACCAAACCCACACACTTCTAAAAACTAGACACCCGGAGGAGTCCAGCGATGTATGGCTTGTGTGGGTCGCCCAACGTTTTCCTACCCTGAATCCCCTGCAAACCTCAAATTTTGCTGAAAAAATCACTTTTTCCATACATTTTTGTGCGGGATCACCGTGCCGGCACAAATGTCCTACCACCCTGCGTTCCCCTTGTTCTCCCGAGTAAAATGATACCTCACTTGTGTGGGTGGGCCAAAGGCCTGCGTCTAGGAAGAGCCCGAATCATAGGGATTTAGAGTATAGCACCGGGAATTCTAAGCGCTAAATCTTTTTAAAAATATGTTTTTAGCCAGTTCTGCTTTGAACACCCACACAAGTGAGGTATCATTTTACTCGGGAGAACAAGGGGAACGCTGAGTGGTAGGACATGTGTGCCAGCACGGTGATTCCACACAAAAATATGTGGAAAATGTTTTTTTCAGCTACATTTGCAGGGGATTCTGGGTAGGGAAACATTGGGGGATCCACTCAAGCTATACCTCTTTGGACTCCTCAGGGTGTCTAGTTTTCAAAAACATGTGGGTTTGGTAGGTTTCCCTAGATGGCGGCAAGCCCGGGGCCAAAAACCCAGGTGCCCCCCCCCACCCCCAAAACCAGGTAGTTTTGTTATAGGTCATTTTGAAGTCTCCACAATACGATTTGGGCCATTACCTGTTTCAGCCACTTTGCCGACCCACAGAAGTGAGGTACCATTTTTATCGGGAGACCTGGGGGAACGCTATGTGAGAGGAAATTTGTGGATCCACGCAGATTCCATAACTTTCCCACACAGAAATTTGAGAAAAAAGTGATTTTGTTCAGCTAAATTTGAGGTTTGCAGAGGATTCTGGGTAGGAAAATGTTGGGGGACTCTTTTAAACCATACCTCGCTGGACTCCCCTGGGTGTCTACTTTTCAGAAATGTGTGGGTTTGGAAGTTTCCAAAGATGGCCGCCGAGCCCGGGGCCAAAAATCCAGGTAACAACCTTTGCAAATCCAGGTTGTTTTGTGATAGGTAATTATGATGTCTCCTCAATAGGTTTTTGGCCCTTGCCCTTTGCGGGTACTTGACCCACCCAGGCTAGTGAGGTACCATTTTTATCCCGTTTCAGTCACGTTGGCTACCTACACAAGTGAGGTACCATTTTTATCAGGAGACCTAGGGAAACACTGGGTGGTAGGAAAGTTGTGGATCCACGTAGATTCCAGAACTTTCCCACACAGAAATTTGAGAAAAAAGTGCATTTTCAGCTAACTTTGAGGTTTGCATGGGATTGTGGGTAGGAAAACGTTAGGGGACCCACACAAGTCATACCTCGCTGGACTTCCCCAGGTGTCTAGTTTTCAGAAATATGTGGGTTTGGTAGGTTTCCCTAGATGGCCGCCAAGCCCGGGGCCAAAAACTCATGGGACCCCACATGCAAAACCAGGTTGTTTTGTGCTAGTTAATTTTTATGTCGCCTCAATAGGTTTTGGGCACTTGCCTATCGCGGGCACTAGGCCTACCCACGCAAGTGAAGTACCATTTTTCTCGGAATGGGGAATGCGCGGTGGGTGGAATTTTGTGGACCTACGCAGATTCCAGAACTTTCCACCACAGAAATGTGAGGAAAATGTGTTTTTTTGGACAAGTTGTTAGGTTTGCAAGCGATTCTGGGTAACAGAAAATGGTGAGAGCCAGTCAAGTCACCCCATCCTGGATTCCCCTGGGTGTCTTGTTTTAAAAAGTGTATAGGTTTCCTAGGTTTCCCTAGGTGCCGGCAGAGCTAGGGTTCAAAATCTACAGGTAGGCACTTTGCAAAAAAAAGGGTCAGTTTTCACTGTGAAAATGTGGTGTGTCCACGTTGCGTTTTGGGCCGTTTCCTGTCGTGGGCACTAGGCCTACGCACACAAGTGAGGTACGATTTTTCTCAGAAGGCTTTGGAGGATGCAGGGTGGGTGGAATTTTGTGGATCCACGCAGATTCCAGAACTTTTCACCACAGAAATGTGAGGAAAATGTGTATTTGTTTTTTTTTTTTACACATTTTTAGGTTTGCAAGGGATTGTGGGTAAAAGAACCTGATGAGAGCCAGTCAAGTCACCCCATCCTGGACTCCCCTGGGTGTCTAGTTTTCAGAAATGTACAGGTTTGCTAGTTTGCCCTATGTGCCAGCTGCGCTAGTGCCCAAAATCCACAGGTAGGCATATTGCTAAAAACAACTCCGTGCCTAGTCGGCTTTCTGCCGCCCTGGGGGGATATATGGGGTGGTTGCCCCGATATGCCCATTCTGGGCAGCCCCCACGCATAAAAAAGTCAGCTTAATCGTTGGCGTCTAGTGGGCTTTATGCCCCCACCGGGGGGGCAGATTGGGGGCTACTGCCCCCATCTTCCCCCCGAGGGGGGGCAGAAAGGCTGTAATTGTTGCGGGTGGGAGGTGGGGGCATTGACATACCTGTTTTGGGCAGGCCCCACCCTAATTAAAATTTGCCCCAAAAAATCCCTGGCGTCTATTGGGCTATTTGCCCCCCCCCCCCAGGGGGGGCAGGAATGCTGTAAACTTTATGGGGAGGGGGTGGGGGCATGGGCATGCCTGTTTTGGGCAGCCCCCACCCTAATTAAAATGTGCCAAAAATAAATCCCTGGCGTCTAGTGGGATATTTGCCCCTCCGGTGGGGCAGATTGGGGGCTAATGCCCCCTCCTGCCCCCCAGGGGGGGGGCGGAAAGTCCACTAGACGCCAGGGAGTTTTTTGGGCAAATTTTAATTAGGGTGGGGGCTGCTCAAAACGGGCATGCCAATGCCCCCATCCTAATTAAAATATGACCCAAAAATCCCTGGCATCTAGTGGGCTTTTTGCTCCCTCGGGGGGAAGATTGGGGTCTACTGCCCCATCTTGCTGTCATTTTTGTGGGGAGGGGGTGGGGGCATGGGCATGCCCATTTTGGGCAGGCCCCACCCTAATTCAAATATGTCTAAAAAAAATCCCTGTCATCTAGTGGGTTTTTTGCCCCCCCCACCCCCCGGGAGGGGCAGATTGGGGGCTAATGCCCCCTCCTGCCCCCCAGGGGGGGCAGAAAGTTCACTGGATGCCAAGGAGTTTTTGGGGCAAATTTTAATAAGGGTGGGGGCTGCCCAAAACGGGCATGTCAATGCCCCCACCCTAATTAAAATTTGCCCAAAAAATCCCTGGAGTCTTCTGGGCCTTTGCCCCCCGGGGGCAGATTTGGGGCTAATGCCCCTATCTGCCCCCCATGAGGGCAGAAAGACTGTCATGTTTGTGGGGGGTGGGAGGGGGCATGCCCATATTGCGCAGCCCCCACCACAAATTATAATTTAAAAAAAAAATCCTTGGCATATAGTGGGCTTTTTGCTCCCCTGGGGGGGCAGAAAGGCTGCAAATTTTGCGGGGTGGGGGCATGGGCATGCCCTTTATGGGCAGCCCCCACCCTCATAAATTATGCGGAAAAAAATAAAATCCCTGGCATCTAGTGGGCTTTTTGCCTTGGGGGCTACTGCCCCCCAGGTGGGGCAAAAAGACAATCACACCAAATACATTTGGGGGGAGCAAAAGCCCTTGCCCAAGGGGCCGCTCCCCCTCCCTGGGGATTGCCCTCCTGCGGCGAATCCCAAGTAGGGAGATTATCCCCTTTCCAATGATACCTCTCCTGTCTTTCTATGTGCCCGGGGGGCTGAGATAGCCCCCTGAGCACATAGGAAGTGAAACTGAAATGAGCATAAAGGCTCATTTCAGTTTTGGTTTCTGTGCAATGATGACAGCGCGACGTGCGCGCTGATCGTCATTGCACAGAAACCAGGGAGAGGGCCTGGGGAGCTGGGGAAGCTCTTCCCCTGCTCCCAAGGCTTTGGGGAAGAGAAGGAAATCCCTCTGCTGTCTGCAGCAGAGGGATTTCCTGCCCCTGTCCTCATGACGGAATGGTTCCGTCATGAGCACAGGGGCACCGATGCTCATAACGGAACCATTCCGTCATGAGCATCGAAGGGGTTAAAGCATTATAAATGTTTACATATACCACTGACAACACCACCACCCTGTAGAACATCTCAACTTCAAGCTCCACACAAACAACAAGACAACTATCAGAGACACCCTCGCATACTGAATCCCAGGCTCGCAATCCAGGCTCACAATCCAGCTTCTGCAACACCATTCACGACTTCATTGTTCCCCTAGCCTTAGACTCCAAGGACCACATCTTCCTCGGCAACCTAAATTTTACACTGACGACCCCAATGAAAAAAACACTACACACTTCCTCGACAGTATGAGCAGCCTCTGACTGACCCAGATCGTCCACGACCCTACACACACTGGAGGACATGCAGTGGACCCAATTTTCACTTTCAGCAACCGCATCAACTATAGCCATGTCACAGAACTCCCATGGACCAATCCACTTTAACATCTCCAGCCCCCTCACTGCCACCCCCAAGATGACCATCGACCCCCACCGGAAGTGGAATCAAATCTTAGAGACCAGCTGAGCGAGCTCCCTCAACACTTCCAGCCCTGCTACTGCTACTAACCTCAAACAGGGAGTGAAAAACACCTGGATCACCAATTGCACAGGCAGCATCGTCCCCATCAAGAGCAACATCCAGAGAAAATCATCTTAAAAGGCCAGCTGGTACATCCATTATCTCAGAACAGCTAAATTAGACAGCAGGCAGTTGGAGAGGAGATGGCGCACCGGCAAGGACACCTCTGACTGGGCAGCCCTCAAGACCTCACTCACCCTTGACCACCTCTTGCTGAGGGCAACAAAGAAGACAGCCATTGCATCCCACATCAAAACCAGTGCCAACAACTCCAATGAACTTTTCAACATTTTGAGGAATTCTCCAATCCAGCTGCCAGAGAAAACAACATCACACCCTTACAGGAGCTGTGCGACAATCTTGCCCACTTCTTCCACGACAAGATCGCAACCATATAAAGAAACCTCAAACACCAAACCACACCTAGAGACTTCGTTGACAGATACACCATCACCGTAACTGACATTATTATTATTATATATGAATTTATTAAGCGCGCAGCTACCCGTGGGTTTCCCGGCGCTAGGAGCACAGAAGTAAAAGAGGGCAAACAGGAGTGCAAGGAACAGGTTACAAAGAGAACAGCCAGGTTTTCACTCCTTTGCGGAACTTAAGATAACATGTTTCAGAACGCAAAGGGATGGGAAGCGAGTTCCAGAGCGAGGGCGCCAAGTAGGAAAAAGAGCGCCCACCAACTCTAGCACGCTTAAAACGGGGGACAGAGAATCTGCATTGAGTGGAGGATCTGAGAGTGCGGGAGGGACAATATTGATGGACTAAGGTGGATAGATAGTGAGGGGATTTTCCAGCTTTGATACGGTGCATAAAGCATAGAGCTTTGAATTTGGACCTAGATTCTATGCGCAGCCAATGCAGGCTGCGCAGGGAAGAGGAAACAGAAGTGGTTCTAGGCAGATTGCAGAGTAAACGGGCAGCCATGTTCTGGACCACTTGAAGCTTACGGGAGACCTCCTTGCAGGCACCCAGAAGAAGTACATTACCGTAGTCCAGCCGCGATGTCACTAAGGCCGGGACCACTGACTTCTGGTTGTCTGGGGGAAGCATCCATGTGATCTTCCGCAGCCACCTGATGATGGTAGTACAGGTGGCTGAGACTTTAACCACATGTTGCCTCATGGATAACTGATTGTCAAAGAGGACCCCGAGATTGCGATGACACACATACTGACCACCTATAACACCCTCTCCACCCAGGACACCGATCATAAAATCCATCCACTCAGGAGCTCCCACTGAGCCATGCCCACTCCACATCTTCAACCTCTGAAATCAAAGGATCAGGTAGGAACTCATCACGCTACTAAATACCTCTGTCCCACCGCAACATTTCCTGACACCTGGAAAAGCACAGAAGTCAAACCACTCCTTAAAAAACCCTTCACCAACCCCAGTGAACTAATAAACTACTGGCTAATCTCCATGCTCCCATTCCCAACGAAGGTACAGGAAAAGATCATCAACTCATAACACACCTGGAGCAGAACCAGACCTTGATGCCTCCCAATCTGTCATCTGCAGCAATCACAGCACCAAAACCATCCTGATCGCAGCCAGCGACGACATCCCAACCCTCCTCAACTGAGGAGAAACAGAAGCTTTCATTCTCCTGGACCACTGTGCAGCCTTCAACACTGTATCCCACCACACACTGATCAAAATACTCCACCACATCAACATCCAAGAGGATGTGCTCAAATGGATTCCCCACCGGAGCAACCCAGAGGATCCACCTCCCACCTTTCACCTCTAAACCCAAGGAGATCACCTGGTGTTCCCCATGGCTCATCCCACAGCCCCATGCTCTTCATTGCATAGATGATCCTGTTGGCCAACATTGTTAGATCCCACGGTCTCAGCATAATTTCCTACGCAGAAAATACTCAACTCATTGCCTAACTCATTGACGACCCCACCACCACCAGAGCCAACTTCCACAGATGCATGACAAACTTTGACGACTGGATGAAGAACAACTGCCTGCAGCTGAACAAAGACAAGACGGAAGTTCTGATCTTTGGCAACAACAGAAACACATGGAAAGACTCAGTGGCTCTATCATATCAGCCACTGTGGCAAGACGACAAAGGGAACGTCATAATTTTTCCAAACGCCGAAACAAGACGCACACACTGTCGTCGTCGTTGTGGATCAAAGGCGTACCATCTCTAGAAATGTACCTGTGGCAAGTGCGGATATCCCGCTAAGCACAAGAGAAAGTATAACTGGAGTGTGAAGGCTAAGAGACACAACACCACAGGTACCGGCGGTATGAGGCACTTGAAGGTTGCCTACTGTAAATTCAGGAATGGATTCCGTGAGGGCCCAACACCAAAACCGAAGAGTGCAGCTGTTGCAGCATCCAGGGGCATATCAGCAAGGGCCTGCGATAATTATCGCTCAGCGTTTTTAGCGTGAGGATAATTATCGCAGGCTAACGCTGGATTCTATCGCAGAGATAGCGTGCTATCAGCAACGCTTATCTCCCAAGCGATAGGAATCCATGCGTTAGCTGGAAAACAGTGTGATTATCGCTAGAAATCCAGCGATAATCGCACTGCGACCAGCGATACCTTGCTGATAGGGCAGGATGGTCTTAGCCATGTAATCCACCTCCCATTGGATTACATGGCTAAGTCAGATTACAAGCAGGCGTAAGGAAAGTAGTGATAACTGTAGTTAGCGCTACTTTTCCCATCGCTCTGCTTGGTTGCTGTCAGCTTAATAATTGGAGAAATGTCGGTTAGCGACATTTCTCCAGTTATTTTAGCATGGAACGCCCACTTTGCATCTCATTAGAGATGCAAAGCTGGGCGTTGTTGTAAGGGGTGCTAAATCAGCAAAACACGCGATAGCGTGTCTTTGCTGATAAGGCGATGAGATTATCGGAAACGGACGCAAAAGCGGCGATAATTTCATAGCGCCGCCTTGCTGATATGCCCCCCAGTTCCTCATAAATATTTTGTTAAAATAAAATATGACTCCTGGTGGTCACCAGATGTAGGACCCACACCCACTCCCTCCAACCACGCCAGAAACCTCAAATTCATTATTGACAACAAGCTCACCATGAAATCACAGATCAAAGCAATCTCCTCTGCCTGCATCGTCACTCTGTGCATGCTACATAACCTTTTCAAGTGGCTACCCCTACACACGAGACGCACTGTGACACAAGCTTTCATTACCAGCAGACTGGACTACGGCAATACCCTCTACGTAGGAATCACCGCACACCTTCTACAGAGACTTCAGACCATACAGAACATCACAGCCAGACTCATCCTCACCCTTCCCGGACTAACCCACATCACACCCCACTTCAGGAAACTCCACTGGCTCCCCATACAGAAGAGATGCCAATTGAAGCTGCTGACCCACGCACAAAAGGCTCTACACAACTAAAAACCCACCTACTTTAACCACCACCTGCACTTGCACTAACCATCAAGAAGACTAAACTCTGCCTCCCTTTCACTCGTCCATTCTCCCTGCACCTACAGAAGCAGAAGTGGAGGACGCTCCTTCTCCCACATCACAGCTAAGACCTGCAGCAACCTCTACATGCACCTCCGGGACATTACCTCACTTACAGAATTTCAATTGGCCTTCAAAAAATAAATGGGTGTTTGATACGATTCATAATTGACAGTGGTGCGTCAATAAATATCGTGTCTGAGGAGAAGTATTAAGAACTATCTTCATTACCACAACTTGCTAAGTCAAAAACAAAAGAGTACACATGGGCTGCTTCAACACCATCCTTTCTAGCCATGATGAAATACAACAGAAATTTAGTGCAAGGACCTATTCATGTACTACAAGCAACAGCTTCAAGTGCCTGTGTGCTGAGTTTTAATACTGATACTAATATCAGTGAACTACAATATGAATGCTCATCTTGTAATTGTAAGTAAATTTACTTCATTATTTCATGGGCTAGGAAAACTCACAATGATGAGAGTAAAGTTACACATAAATGAGAATGTCCTGTTGCTCAAAGACACACACAAATTGCTTTTCACTTGCAAGCAGCTGTTGAATAGGATCATAATTCATTACTTAAATATGGCATCATTGAACGCTCCACTGATCCAACACCACAGGTTTCTCCCATTGTAGTAGTGCCCAAAAGAGACAGTGAAGGAGATGTACGCATATGCATTAACATGCGTCAGGCCAACAATAGCAATTGAGAGGGAGAGCGATATACCGGTCTGCACATTGCTGATATGATAACTCAACCGAATGGTGCAAAGTTCTTCTCTCGACTCAACCAAATAAAGGATATCACCAATTGAAGCTTAAAGAAAAATTCAGTTACATTATAACCTTTTAATGCATATCGGTCGGTTTCGCTATAATCATTTGAGTTTTGGTGTATCCTCTGCTGCAGAACATTTCCAAAATGTCATTTGAAGTATCATACAGTCTGTACTAAATTCATTTAACCATAGTGATGATATATTAGTTTTCAGAGTCACACAAAAAGAACATGACAAATATCTCATGCAAGTCTGTCATTTGCTGACCAATGCATGCTTAACTCTGAATACCGAAAAATGTGAATTCCAAAAGGAAAGCTTGAAATTCTTTAGCCATGTCTTTTCTGACGGGGTATGAAACCCGATCCAGCAAAAGTGCAAGCATTGTCTATTGCAAATCATCCACAAGACATTTCTATGTTACGATTCTTTCTTGAATTGCCCAGTTGCTGTTTGAGATGTATACGAGACATTGCTGGAGTCAGTGCACCATTACAATAATTAACAAAAAAGAATGTATCTTTACATTTGTCACGGGAGTGTGAGAAGAGCTTTCAACACATCAAGCAAGCCATGGAGAGTGCCCCTAACATGGCCTACTCTGATCACAAACTACATTCAGCGGTTGTAGTTTATGCTAGCTCTGTCGGGTTGGGTACAATCCTTGCTCCACACAGTGGACAACCAAATGCCTGGAGACATATCGTGGCCTCTCACAAACAGAATGCGCTTACTTGCAACCTGAGAAAGAAAGTTTCTCATTGGTCTGGGCTTGTGAATATTTCCATGTTTTCTTCTACAGAAAGCCTTCCACTGTAGTGACTGATGATCAAGCACTGTTGACTATATTTGGCAATCCCAAAGCCAAAATGCCTCCTTGAATTAAACATTGAGGTTTGAGGCTACAAGAATACAACTATATGATTATTCATCGTCCAGGGAAAAGCCTGAATCCGACTGATTATTTTTCCAGGAGCAACATTAAAATACCCTGTTACCCCATCTAAAACAGTGTCGGCCTACATCAGTTTTTATTGTGAAATCGAGCACACCAGTTGCCATGTTTTTAGAACATATTGTCACTGCCACGAGCCAAGACAGTGTTAAGATTAAAAGAAATTATTGCTCATCAGTCATGGAACAAGCACTCCAGACCTTTCATTATTAACAATGAGTATTTGAAACTGAAAAATGAAAGATATTAACTTTCAGTGACTCAAGAAGGCATCATTCTGCGACGGTACATAAATTATTATTCTTGAGAGGCTACGACAACAAGTGATAGATGTCTCCCATTAGGGACACTGAGATATAGTTGGCACCAAGAGAGCTCCACGTGACCGAGTCTGGTTTCCGTATCTCGACGAAAGTGTCGAAAAAGAATTAAAGACTTGCCAGATATACACTGATTTTCATGTCAAGTTATTCATTACCCTTTGAACATGTTATAACTGCCACATCATGCTTGGGAGAGAATCGCTTTTGATTTATTTGTTCCTCTTGAGAATCATCCTCTTTTGTTTTTTATGCAGTTTTATATAGCACAAACTTGACCCAAAGGTATCGGGTATCAGAGCGCTTTACACGAGCACCTGTTGCGTTACATGAGGACACATTAATTTTTGTTAGGCACAGGGAGATTAAGTGATTTGCTCAGATTCACAGGATGTTGCGTGTCCTTGCCGAGACTCGAACCCAGTTCCCCAGATTCGAGGTCGACCGGTCTAGCCGTTAGGCCAACTCTTCTCCCTTCAAGTCATTGTTGATGAAAACTCCCGTTTTCCATTGCTGGTAGCCCTTTCATCCCCTTCAAATGAAAAGGTCATTCTAAAACTAGCTGGCATCGTTACAACATGGGATGTACCTACATTATTAAAGTCTGACAACTGCCCACCTTTCAATAGTCTAGAATTTAAAGACTTTCTAAATCACCTTAATATAAAGCATCAAAAAAGCACTCCTCTTTGCCCCAGGCCAATGGCTTGGTGGAACGGTTCATGAGTACTCTGAAAAACAGTTGTTCAGCATGCTGCATTAGAGAAGGTTGACTTCAAAGCAGTTTTAAACACTACTCTTCAAGCTTACCGTTCAACCCCTCACATAGAAGTTGCAAATCGTCATTTTATTAAATGATTGTTTATGTGCAGGAAGGTGTCCTTTCCTGCACATAAACAATCATCCATGACAATTTTCTGTTTCTATATGTGCTGCACCATGCATTTCTGCTTGTTTCGCCATGTAAAGCTTAACGCCACCTTGTAAATAACGAAGTGTTTATCGCCACAGAAACGTCACTAAAAGTGGTGTTCCTGAGGTGATAGGGGCTTGTAAATATGCCCCGCAGTTTCTCAAAATGAAAGAACGCTGGAACTCTTTTGGTTCCCACCGTAAACTGTAGGTCTGTGACGTAAGCATTGAAGGCAAGCTTAGAATGTGGAAGTCTGACTTGCATGCAATGGGATAAAGACATGTCAAATTATTCTCTGTGTGTAGCATACTTATCGGCGAGTGTCTATGCTGGCAGGATGCTACAGATGGTAGCACTGATTTTTGCTCCTACTGTGGCCTTGCGTTATTTTTCAGCATAAATTGATATTTGCACTAGATTGAGTGATTTTGCTAGAAAATAGGAAACCGCTGTGCGTGGGATATGCAATTCCAATACTGTGCTACTTAGTAAATTGTTCTTTGACCAATACAGCTACGTAGTAAATTATTCTTCGATCAATACACTGCTTTGCGGGATGCACAAATGACACAATAGCTTAGTAAATGTATGCCAGTGTCCTTATCCAATGCTTTTTGCCCATGATGGCTGTGTACAACAAATGATGGGAAACAAGAAAATCCAAAGGGGAAGCAGAGCTAGGCATTTGACTTGGTTGTATAAGCCAAGCCAGTAAAAGACCCATTATGTGAAACATGCAACACATGTAGAAATATTACAAAAATCTTTGAAATACAAAAAAGTTAATTATTTTTTGAATTGATTAGTGTTTCAATTGAATAGCATTACCCCTTTGGGACCCAAAGACAATTCTGGTGTTATTGGCTTGGGAGGGTGAGACTTTACCTCCCAGGCCTCATCAACGTGTAGGGGGAGGAGTAGGCAGACCTTGCATTGGAGCTGTATTGCACTCTTTCCACTGCACAGGACCCAAAGACTGTTTTGGTGCTTTTGACTCTAGAGGGACAGACTACACTTCCCATGCTCAATGTGCTTCCAGGGGGTTGAGTAGGAGGAAGACCCTGCAGCAGTATTATATAGTGCTTTTCATGCCCCCACTGCACTGGACCAAAATACCGTCATGGTATTTTTAGCCAATGTGGGAGGTACTACAACTACCAGGCTCCATCTGCTTCCAGGGGTGGAGGAAGAACCCTGTAATAGTGCTACATAGCAATCTTCCTGCTACACAAACCGAGACCGGGACAGTCAGCACGTCAGCAGCCAGCAGGGGCCAGACTCCACCAGGCTACTGCTATTGGCCCTATATTCCAGGGCGTGCACTGAGGTGATTCTCAGGTAGGTGGTTAGTGTTAAATCTATGATGACATTATTATGGCAAGATGTATTTCTGGGGTTGAGAATGACAGCAAATTGTGGCCTGGTGATTGTATTTTGATTAACTTTAAGGAGGCCTGTTTAGAAAGCAACTTACTGAACAAAAGCCAATGATTTCGGCCCCAGAGGAGCAGGATTTAAGCATTTCCACTCCGTTCGTTCTACAAACCTCCCTCCCTCACACATATGTATAACTCTTTTTCTAGGGTTTCAGGCAATGATATTCTTCTTCTGTATAAGAAGCCGTGGATCAATGGATGACTTGGAGCTATCTCAAATTGAATGCTTCCAAAACGGAAATACTCATGTGTGGTGATTGGAAACATTATGACCCGCTTGCCGCTTGACCTGATGAACTGGGATCACCGCCTAAAGTATCAAAAGAAGTAAGAAACTTCGAAAAGACCGTGGACTTCAAGCTATTGATGAATGCCCAAGTGGACAAACTAGCAAGATCAAGCTTTGTTAGTATAAAAACTTTGCGACTAATCTTACCCATTTGGAATTTTCACAAAATGTCCAAGCTACCATCTCCCTTGTTCTGTCCAAACTCGATTACGTCAATAGCCTCTACCACGGATCACCTTTAACGACTATGAAAAGACTACAACGGATTCAGAACTTGGCTGCCATACTACCTTAGCGTATCAAACCGCGAGACCACATCTCCCCTGCTTTGAAAGCCCTACATTGGTTACCGGTTGCCAGAAGATCCACGTTCAAGCTGCTTTGTATCACCCATAAAGCAATACATGGAATGGGACTACACTTCATCAGGAATAAAATCACCAAACACATTCAACATAGGAACCTCCGCTCCCTTGCCGTAAAATCCCAAGATACAAGAGAAAAAACATATGTGGCACATCCTTCTTTGTTCAGGCAGCTAAATTATGGAACTTTTTAACCCCAACATAACATCCACCAACAACCTCCCTATCTTCAGAAAACTACTCAAGAATATTCTCTTCCAGAAGATGCTGACTAGATAAGATGTCAACAGAAGATGTTCGTTCTCTGTATATAGATGTGGGCAGAGATGAGGGTGCAAAAGAAAAACCTGAAATAGAGGTGGTCCAATTTTTGTACTTCATGATTCTGTCTTGGTTTGTTACTGTGATATATGCCGCCATGAAAATGTATGGTATGGCAGCATTGGTATTTATTAAAAATGTTAATAAAAATATTTAACAAAAAAAAGAATGTTCTCTTCCCCACATAAGCACCATATGCAAACGGAAAAATACAACATATACCTTTGTATATAAGCATGTATTTGTATTAAAGATATGTACCGATATATGTGCATTGCTTTGTTTAAACATGTAGAATAATTATGTTTTAAAAAAAACATTTTTAATACAACACTTGAAAACCACAGTTTATTGAATGCATCTTTTTTTTTTTTTTTTTAAAAACCTTTATTACAATTTCAGAGAAATACAAGTATGGGCCTACAACCAACAGGCCGGCCGCTAAAAATGCAGTGTAGCCCTAGGCACAGCTGAACATTCAGATCGATGAAGCAACAAAAAAGGGAGTCACTGGAGAGTTAATCATCGCAGTCGGCCGCAGCCGCAGTCCATAAACAAACAAAAAAGGTTTCATATTTTTAGGAAACGAAAAACAACAAACACACAAGGCAGAGGAAATTAATAGCAGTAGCATGTGCCCCTCGTATCGAGGGAGTAATCCAACCCGGGTAAACAGAGGGGGGGGGGCAAGGCCGAAGAAACCAAATTCGCATGTCGCAGGAGCATACAGGAATGCGCGGGCTAGGGAGACAGAGCGGCATCTATCTCACGCATCTGAGGCGGGGCGCATATACCTCCACGATAGGAGTTCCAGGGACCCCACACCTTAATCCACTTCCCAGGCTTGCCTCTCGCCACATACACCGTTTTCTCTCTGAACATACACCAGTCCATGTGTTCTTTCCACTCGGAGACCGTGGGTGGCCTCTGGGAGCCCCACAATTGTGCAATGTCACGCTTCGCTACCATATAGCCCAGAGTCACCCATTGCGTCTGCGTCACATTGTAATCAGTCGGCTCCCAGACATTCAGCAAACATCTTCGTGCCTCCGGCAACAAGGCAACATGCGTGACTTCTTCTAACACCGCATGCACTCTGCACCAAAACCGAGTCACCTCCGGACACTCCCATAGGATATGGAGGAAACTCCCCAGGAGTCCACAGCCTCGCTTACACAAACCATCCACCGAATACCCCATACGCATCAGAGCAGGCCCCGTGACGTACACTCTATGGAGTATTTTAAGCTGGACGAACCGCAACCGGGCCGGGATAGCCACCTCTTTCGGGGAGGCCACCGCCGATACCCAATCCTCGTCGTCCAGTTCTAAGCCGTCGGCAATCCATGTCTCCCGCAATGAAGCCAGCAAACCCATCCGATCATTAATAAGCTTCTTATAAATCAGCGAAATGGTGGTATCCGGCACATAGCCGTCCAATATCCTGTCCTCCAACGGGGAATGCTCCGGAATAGCCGCCACGTCCAAAAACACAGAACACAAGGCATGATGGACCTGAGCATACCGATAGTATTCCCTATCATTCAACTGGTATTCAGTTTTCAGCATGTCGAACGTCTTAAATTTCCCTTTCGTCCAGAGATCCCCTACCGTGCTGATACCAATCGTATCCCACTTATCAAAGCCTTTCGTAGTATACAGATAACCCAAACGCTGGGACGCATACAATGGCGTAGCCCGAGTCAAACGATCCCTCCACCCCATCGCCGCATTTGCTGCATGCCACACCTGTACCGCGACCCGCGTCGGGCCCGTCAACCGCGCATCAAGGGACCCCGAGTATAGCGCTCGATTATAGTCTCCGCCCGGCAATAGCAATTTGTCCATCTCAAAAGCCGGGTTCAAAGCAGGGCCATACATCCCGTGATTGACGGCAGCCAACTGGGAGGCCCAGTAATATCGCTTAATGTCAGGGAGGGCGACCCCCCCATCATACCACGGTAGAGTTAGTTTGGCAAAAGCAATCCGCGGCCGCCCATCCCAAAACAATCGACGCTGGAGACACTCCACCTCCCGAAAATAACGGGCCGGCACTACGTCCATGGTGTTCTGCAGGGCGTACAAAAAGCGTGGCAGCGACATCATTTTGAACAGTGCTGCCCGGCCAAGTGGCGAGAGCGGCAACCGCCGCCAACCCGCCACATCCGCCCTTAGGCGCTGAAGGGGGGGGGAGAAGATTCCGTTCGTAGCGGGCCACCGGGTCCAGTGTTATAAAAATTCCCAAATACGTAAATCCCGATGGCGCAATCTGGATAGGGCACCCCCGCGGAAGGGGGGGGGCCTCCCCGGAAAGAACGTATGCACAGGACTTAGCCCAGTTGATGACCAATCCGGAATTGCGACCAAAGGAGCTCAAAACATCCACCAACACAATGAGCGATGTGCACGGTGATGCAAGATACAAAAGGATATCGTCCGCGTATAGGGAGACCCGATCCTCGTATTCAGGCGTCCATCTAAGGCCACGCATCGAGGGTTCCCACCGCAACCACTCCGCAAGGGGCTCCAGACAAAGCGCAAAAAGAAGAGGCGACAGTGGACATCCCTGTCGGGTGCCCCTACCCAAAACAAAGGGAGCCGACACACGTCCGTTGACCGGTGGATTGTCATAAAGCAATTTCACCCAACCGATAAAACCCGGGCCAAAACCAAACTTCGCCAATGCTGCCCAGATGGACGGCCATTCCAAGGTATCAAACGCCATGGTAGCGTCCAAGGACGCCAAAATGGCCGGCTCACGAATGAATGGAGCGCGAGCAAGGACGCCATGCAATCGCCGCAGGTTCAAAGCGGTATTGCGGTGGGGTATAAAGCCGGATTGATCCTGATGAATCAGGTCGCCCACAACCCGGATCAGACGATTGGCCAGTACCTTGGCGAGGATTTTGGGCTCCGCGTTTAACAAGGAGATGGGCCTGTAAGAAGTACACCGATCCCGCGGCTTCCCCTCCTTATGGATAACCACAATAGTAGCAAGACGTTGGTCAGGGGGGAGGGAGCCCGCCGCCTTAGCCTCAAGGAACATGTCTCGGAGATAAGGCGCAATCACATCTGGGCGCAACTTGTATAATTCGATGGGAAGTCCGTTAGGACCCATGGCCTTACCCGAGGCAATAGAGCGAATGGCCAAAGCAATCTCATCTGGCGACAGGGCCGCATCCATCAATACTTTATCCTCATCAGATAGGGAAGGCAGAGCGATGTCTCGAAGCAGCAGTCGAGAGTCTTCCTCCGAGCGCTCTGAGACCAGAGAGTAGACCCCGTGAAAATACTCCGCGAAGCAATCAACTATATCACCGGGGTCCGTCACACACACACCGTCCACCCTCTCAACCTCCGGTACCACTCGACTCGCTCTCTCCTTCTTATCCAACCAAGCAATCAACTTCCCGGCCTTATCACCCATATCATACAAACGCCCCTGTTGCTCCCTGCTCATACTCCTAGCAGATTCAGTAACCAGCGCCTTATAGTCGGCCTGCTTAAGCTCCAACACATGCAATCTATCATCCGTAACACCTTGCTCCAAATCACTCTCCAACTCAGTGATCTCATCTTCTAGCCGAACAACCTCCTGCGCAGCGCATTTTTTGGTGTAGGAAATGAGAGATAGGGCCTGGCCCCGGAGCACCGTCTTAAAGGCCTCCCAAAGGGAGATGGCGGAAGACACCGACCCCACGTTGTCATTAAAGTAGTGCTCCAGAGACTTAACCAGGTCTGCACGAATCATGGGGTTTCGTAGGTACCAGGGGTTGATCGGCGCCACCCTCCCCTCCGCCCCCAGGGCGATATCTAGGTGTAACAAGAGGGGGGAGTGATCTGATATACCGCGTGCCAAATGTCGCACCTCCCCGATCATCCCAGCTTGGGCCGCAGGCACTAGCATATAGTCAAGCCTCGAAAGACTACCATGGGCCCCGGAATGGAAGGTATACTGCGCCTGTCCAGGGTGTTTCAACCGCCAGCAATCTATCAGTCCCAGGGTATCCAGAAAGCCCCCCAGCTAGTTCTGGGCCCGAGGGAGGTCCCTAGGGGGGTATCGATCCTCAACTCCGGAAACCACAGCGTTAAAGTCCCCCCCCAGGACCAACACCCCCCCCAGAAGCCCAAGCAGCAGGCGTCCCAAATCGGCATAGGTGGCTATTGAATGCATCTTTAATCTAAATATACTTACTTCCTTTATGCATTTATATACATCAATGTACCTGGATCTATATATTTATTACTTTTTTCCCAAAGAAAGCATATTCAATGCACTACCCTATTTCTCACCCTATATCTCTATCAATCTCTTTAATCTACATATACTTACTTGCTCTATGCATCTATATACTTTCCATGTACTTATGGATCTATATACTTATTCATTTCTTCTAATTCAGCACATCCAATGCACTACCCTATTTCTCACCCTATACCTCTCTCAATATATCTTCTACCTCACCTCTCTGACTCATCTCAAACCTCTTCCCACTACTCTCTCAAATGCACTACCCTATTTCTCACCCTATACCTCTAACAATATATCCTCTGCATCCACTCTCTCATTCATCCCAAACTCCATACCACTACTATGATCCCCAAAATAGTCCTTTCTAGACTCTCCCCTACTCTACCCCTCCTTCACCATCTGACACCTCTTTTACTATACTGATCCTCCAAAACAGTACTTTGCTCTACTTTGCATTACTTTTAGGCTACTTTCCAGCGCAAAACAAGTGTTTCTGCTGGAAAGTAAATTAGAAAAACAAAATTGTGCTGGTTTGCACAAAATATTTGTAAATCTACCCCTTGGTGTTAGTTGACCTATTATTTAGATGGTTTTACTTTCTTCATTATTCCTGCTGCTCCTTCTCCCTCTGGAAGAGAATAGGTTGTTCTTCTGAGTTTGGGAGATATTTCCTTAACTGCAAGGCAACAGATTTGATTATTAATCTAATTTACAAACTATTTTGTTAAGCCGTAGATATAATCAGAAAATACTTGCATATTTTCATAATGATAAATTTAGCCTGAATTATTTTTGTAATGTTGAAGAGCTATTTCATGCTCTAGAAGATTTTAGAGTGCCAACGACTACCGACACTCTATACTCCATATGGGGCACTTGAATTTGCATATATGTTTGAAACATTGTCAGCTGCAATTCTGTGAAGATTTTAAATGGTACTGTGCAGGATCCGCATTGTGAAGCATTGAACGATCAGTTTCATGAGTTGGATACATAAGCTCAACAGCTCTGACGGCCTGAGTATTCCAACGTTCGCTGGTGGAGGCTATTACAGCACAATTGACTAAGTATTCATTTCAGAAGATTTGAGGGATTTTGGTTGTGGTCTTGAATGTTATTGTGAATGATCGTTTCATGAGTTGGATACATAAGCTCAACAGCTCTGACGGCCTGAGTATTCCAACGTTCACTGGTGGAGGCTATTACAGCACAATTGACTAAGTATTCATTTCAGAAGATTTGAGGGATTTTGGTTGTGGTCTTGAATGTTATTGTGAATGACTTCCGAGACCACAAACCGCTCCTCATCTCAGTTTTCTGGAAGAATAGTAAAGCTTCTGATGTTTCCAACTACACAAGAAAATAACCAATCCAAGATAGAGGCCACAGCATAGAATGGGATTCCTTCCTTCCCCATCTCTTCTTGAAATAACTACTATCATGCTGGTTAAATGTGGTATTTTGATGCCTCGGTGTTAATGGTGTCCCTGATGATATTTTAACCTCATTTAACATGATTTGTGCCATCACTTGAAGCCTTTTGACTGTTCCAGTCAAACTAAACCTGGAAGCCCTAAGAACTGTTTTTATTCCTCCTGCAGGGTTACTCACGACAATCTTTTGTCTGCACTAAAAATTCTGGGGCATATTTACAAGGGCTTAACGTCACTGGAACGTCACTTTTTATGCCGTTCCTGTGGCGTTAAGTTCTTCTCCTTATTTACAAGTCAACGTTAAGCCACTTAACTTGGCTTAACACCGCCTTGTAAATAAGGCCCCCTTTCATGCTACACTTAGCATGAAAGGGGTGTGCAATGGGTGTTGCAGTGGGTATTCCGCCACAACAACCATTGATTTTGACTTTGCCCCCTATTTACACGGGTGGTGTAAATAGGAGTCAGCGCCAAATATAGTCCAGGGAAAACCTGGTCTTAACATGTTGAAACGAGGAGAAATGCTTAATTTCTCCTCATTTTTGCTGCTTCTATGTGTGCTGCATTGTGCAATAAAGGTGCATTTAATGACATGTGTGTGCGCGGTAACAGTGGTGGACTCAAGGAGGGTGAGCTTCTGATGCCCGACGATCTCTATACTGCTCTTTTTGTTTTCCCTGTAATCTTGGAGAATCTGGCTCCACTTCCAGATCCTATTTCCTATTTGACTTGTTATTTTTAAATTAGGATATGTTAACAACCCTATTGTTTCAGGTTATTTTGAGTCATCTTTGAGTTATACAGGGATGTGCAATGATACCAAGGTATATATTTCAATAGAGTGTTTATGTCTATTGGGATGGCCACGGCAAAAGGATTTTATGATTATATTAAATCCCAATCAACCTGATCAAGTGTTCGGTTATAAATAGGGCTCCCGGTTTTATGGTATTTATTTTTAGCCATTTCCGTCTGTATTTATCCATATTTATTTGTTGCTAATTTTATCTGTATTTATTCATATTTATTTTGGGTTTTGTGGAAAAAATAAGCTGAAATTAGTATATTTCCACATTTATTTAACCAATAAATATGCATTCATGGTTGAATGTCTCCCAGGTTACAGTGCTGTGAACACCCACAGAAGATAAATCAGTGTACGAATATGAAAATATGCAAATTTCAGTATCAACCTTGTGCATATCTACTGCAGTTAAAGCCTCTTTGCTATAATTCCTTTCTTTTTGAACCCCCTTATCTATCAATCCACACATCTATTTGCCTGACAGTTATTAAAGACAGTATTTAGAATTACTCAAAAAGTAACCAAATTTCCATTTTTATCCACAGTTAAAAATTAATACAGACAAGAAAATAAATATTTTATGTCTGTATTTATCTGTAAAAAAAAAGCTAAAAAAAAAGCTTTGGAGTAGGAAAAGTTATTTTCCTAAAGTTTTTTCATCTGAGTTAGGTCTGTTAAAGAATTGTGCACATAAAATGATTTTAACGAAAGATGCAGTACCTAAAGTTCATAAAGTCAAGAATGTTCATTTTACGATGAGAACAGCATTGAAAGAAGAGTTAGATAGGCTGTGTAATCTAGGTATAATAGAAGAAATAGTCTTCTGAGTGGTTGTCTCCACTGGTGGTAATACATAAACGTAATGGCAAGATAAGACTGTTTATCAATTTAAGAGTTCTAAATGTGGGTGTATGGGTGGATCACCACCCCTTACCTAACATCGGAGAAATGTTTTCAATGGTTAATGGTGTTTCGGTATTTTCTACTTTGGATCTTTACAGCATTTTTCACCATATTGCTTTGCATGATGAAAGTCTCTCTTTTTCTCTTTATTCTTTATTTCGGTTTTAGTTTAAACCATAAAAGATAAACAAAGTAATCACATTGCGATTTTTAAAAAGTACGGTAAGATACATTTACACCAAAGAGGCTCCAATTTTAACAATTTTCAAAAGCAGGTAGACTCATTATCAAATAAAAATTATGACCGATCATCCATTGTACTAATCTAAAATAGATAAATATAGATAAATACATTAAAATTTGGGCATAATTAGTATTCAAATCATTTGAGGAATAACATAAATCAATCAATTAACCCTATTGTAACCAAGCACTATAAGTAACTATCTGTACTCCCTATCAGTGTAGTTTCCCAAAAGGGATCTATTCTGAGTGCTAATGCCTTTAGGATGCAATAGGGTACAAATATCTATACATTAATTCCTTTGATATAACTTCCAGGTTGATGTTCCATAACAAAAAGTGCAAATATTTTTAGTACAATAAAACAACTAGCAATTTAACCCTTGTAGTCTGTCAATGTTTTAAAGAGCAAGTGCATAACTATATAAAGGCATATTTTCAGATACACATATACATAATCATTTAAAATCATTTAAAATTTCAAGCCTACTTTTGCTCTTATTATGCCAACATTAAACAAATACCTGCTAACACTGAAAACAATTTTTTGGGAACCATCAGTTTTCAATATCCTTTCTGCCTCCCGACAAGCCCTAATACCCATGTTTCTACATATAGGTTTAATCCATTTCTTCCTAGGTTTGTCGTAAACAGGGCAGAAGAATAATATATGTAAATCATCTTCCAAAGTGTCAGGTGGGCATAATGCGCAGCACTCACTGTTCTCCTCCCCAGAGTTACTGACCCATTTCGATGTATTAAAGTTTGATTGTAGAATACCATATCGGAATTTCAAGTATAATGATATTTTGAATATAAGTCCAAAAAGTGGACTTTAGAAGTTTCTTAGAAGCCAGTATCAAGTTTGATGATTCATCCCAAAAGTGTTGCAACCCCAATTTGCCGAACCAATGGAAAACATGCTTAAACCACTGGAGATTCATACTATGATCACACTTTAATATTTCCTTTAAGCCATCTTTGTAATGTGCAAGTTCTGGTGCGGACCACAATCGCACCCAAAGCAATAGTGGTCTCCGTATGGCTTGATGAGCTATACGTTTAGGGGAAGATTTATGTTGCACTTGTGCCACTTTTGCGCCGCCGTTGCGTCACTTTTGTGACGCAGCAGCGGCGCAAATCCTGCGCCATGGTGCGGGGTATTTACAACGTGACGCATCTGGGAGATGTGTCACGTTGTAAAGCCCTGCGCCACATGTAGGCGTTCCAGGGCAGGTGGGGGCGTTCCGGCGCAGGAACGCCTCCTAAAAGTGGCTGAGTGAAATCTACAAGATTTCACTCAGTCACTTTTAGGCCCATGCTGCGTCAAAACCCTGCGCCTGCTTGAAGCAGGCGTAAGGATTGACGCAGCATTGTACAGATAGGGCCCCCCAGAACATTGCTGGATCTGCGTCGCGCTTGCGACGCAACTCCAGCAATGCGCCACTTTTACGGCACAGATGCGTCACGCATCTGTGCCGTTTTTGCCCCATGGTGCGCCGCATTATAAATGCGGCGCATCCATGGTGGCGCAGCTGTGGCGCATAATAACTGGTGCATCCCTGCTGATATGCAGGGATGCGCCAGTTAACATAAATCTGCCCCTTAATGTTTAGGTCCACAACAATGGGGATTAAAGGTGTACGCACTGGAAGGCACAGTAACTTTCTAAAGAACTTATTTTCACCGGCCGCAAAGGTGTTCTTACTTGACGGTCCCCATAATTCTGCCCCTTGCAGGGTTGCTGACTGTACCTTATATTTAAAAACCTCCAGAGCCGGGGACACTGCTCTAGAAGTACTACTCCCATGTTTTTTAACTATCGGTAGGGAGTTTTGAAGCAAGATAGCCTTACTTTTCTCCAGTTGCAGTTTCCAGGTCAATTTAGTATCTAAAGTTATACCTAAATAATTAAAATTATGCACATATTCCAACTTTTGGCTTTTGACCAAAAGATTCTTTTTAAAAGATCTATGTGGGTTTATTGCCATATATTTGGTTTTGCTAGGATTAATTTCTAGGCCCTTAGTATCACAGTATGCACAAAAGGTATTTAATAAACATTGTAGACCCTTTGGAGTTTGAGATATTAGTATAGTGTTGACTGCGAATAAAAGAGCTGGTACTTGTCTCCCTCCTAGCCTTGGTCAATCGTGTGAGCAACCCATTAGGTATTTTGGGATATCATTCATATATAACGAAAATAGGGTGGGAGCCTGCACACATCATTGCCTCACACCTCTTTTTACTGGTATTGCCTCTGTAAGTTCGCCCCTCGGACCCCATCCGACCTTTGCACAGTTATCCTCGGCAACCTTATTATTTGCATGAGGAGCTCACAGGGTACCCCTTGAGCTTGTAATTATTTCCATAGTAACTTTCAGGGAATAAGGTCAAATGCGGCCTTCAGGTCGACAAAGGCAATATACAAGTGACCTTTTTTTTAAATTGTATACTTCCAGCTTATACAAAGGAATCTAAAAACCTGGTAGATTGTGCTTGTTCTAGTTCTAAATCCAGCCTGAAATTTTGAAAGAATGCAATTATCCTCAATCCAGTTATTTACTTTTATAAAAATTTGCCTTGCAATTTTTTTTTGTAAAATATCAATTAGGCTGATCGGTCGATAATTTGAGGGATCATAACGATTACCCTTTTTAAAAATAGTAGTAATTTCCGCCCCCTTCCATGATTCGGGGATCGGTGCACCTGCTGCTATTGAATTGCAAAGAAGGTTAATGTTAGGGCCCCAGACAGTTTTATCGTGTCTCAGTAAATCTCCTGGTATCTTGTCGGGGCCTGGCGCTTTCCCTGGTTTCACTGCATCAATTGCTGCCAATGTATCCTCCAAACTAAAATGCAAAAAAGCTGTACTAAAATCAGATACATAATCTTACTGATCATATGTTAGTTCAATTGTGGATACAGAATAAAGACGGGAAAGGTGATTGACCCATGTGTTTGCATCCAAAAAGAGGTCTTTACTGCATCTTCCTGTTTTATTATCTTTTGCTATCAACCACCAGAATCCAACATGATCTCTACTTTATGCTGCACTAATTAATTCCAAACAGAGGTTTTCATCCCAAGTTTTCTTAGTTTGTACCAGTAGACTCTTGTAATTAGTCCTTTTCTCACTTAAGGCCATAACATTATTATTTTTTGCTGCCAGTATAAGCTCTTTTTTTTGCCTCACGGCACTTCTTGTTATACCAGGGATTTACCAAACTACTTGTTTCAGTTTTCCCTCCACTTACTTTAGGGATTTTACTCAAAATAGGTTTTAACGCTTCTACCAATGCTTGATGTACAATCGTTACCGGGAACTCTGTAGCAGGCAAATCAATATATGGGGCAATGACGTCAGTGAACATAACATAGATTTGAGTCATAGCCTCAATATTCCCCGCTATAACTGGCCATTTTAGCACTCTACAGTTGTTATTTACTAATGGCTCATTAAAAAGAGTATTATTTATATCCTCATTGTTCCCTGGAGTTATTTTGAATATATCCGCTGCTAGTGTCAGGTGCAGGGGGTAATGATCGCTATCAATTCTAGCATCAACTACTAAATCTTTTACATTCGTCCAGAATCCGATTCATGTTATAATGTAGCCGATGCTACTCTTGCAATTTCCCATGTTGAATGTTGGAACATTTGAACTGTCTGAGGGTAATCAACCATTACAAACTCTTAAGTCCATGACCTGCCACCAATCATAATTTGGGCAGTTGCAACTGAACAAGGTACTACCGGGCTACTTTCTAAGGGGGGGAATATTATTTTCCATGTCTTTATCTTCAAAGATTGTTTCAAGACCGACCACTGGCTCAAATTTGCAATTTAAATCTCCTTCCACTATTATCATTGCCCTCGAGTCAATTGTCGTTAAAAAATGGTCAAGTTGGTCTATCACGATAGATTCCTTGTTGGACGGGGTTGTTCTGTTATATATATTTATTAGATATATTTCAGTTTTATCCCATGCACAAATCGTCACACCAATTATATCTTGTGATGGGAAGTCCAACTGGGTTATATCATTACCATCGGTGATTTTTACCCATATAACAAGGCCACCTGAGAGCCTACCTCTAACTGAAGGAATTGCATTAACGCTATACGTTCTATACCCAGCCTTGTGGGGAGGTTTCTAGAGCCCATGTCTCTTGAAAGAAGCATATGTCACTCTGATCTATGTACTCCTGCCATTCTGCATCCTGCAAATTCCTTTTTAGCCCCGCAATATTCCATGACGTGAGCCGTATTTCCATTAGCTCCTTTTCCCCCATTCCTAAATTCACGACAGTATCCAACTCTATTCCTGTCTGAGTGTGCCCTGGGCTCCTGCCAATCTGGTACCCAGGGCCTGTGTTCCTTCCCTAAAAACTGCATGAAGCCTAAACCCAATTAGCATCTCTGGCCACATGTCAGCCCCTGGTAAATGGTACCCTAGGTACCCAGGGTCTTGTGTACCCTGACACACACACACTCGGTGCAGAACAAAAGAGAGAGTCGACATGGCACACATCCCTGTGTGCCATGCCAACAAACAACCTGCCCTGGCATACCTCAGTCACCCCTCTAGCTGGGTGCTCTATGCCAGTGGTGTGGGTACAAGGGCATGAGCCCTGTAACCCTAGAGTACCCAGGTCCATTCCTGGGCACTGTAAGTGCAGTGCTGCCATTAAGAGTATATGGTGCTGGGAGCTCGTCATCACGAACTCCACAGCACCATGATGGCTGCACTGAAGACTGAGAAGTTTGATATCAAACTTCTCAACACATTAAACCCACACTGATGCCAGTGTGGGATTTAATGTAAGATGCACGACAGAGGGCAACTTAGAGTTGCCCCCTGAACCTAACCTACAATCCACATCCTGTCTGAGAGGCTGCCTAGGCTGCCACACAGCAGACATGTTGCTGGACCCCTGGGTAGAGAGCCATCCGCTCTCCTGGGCCTGCAACAATGCACATCCTGGGTGAGGTGCTAGGTCTCCTCCCCCAGAATGGGCAGGGTAAGCTTCAAAGGCATGCCGCCTTTGTGAGCTTCTCCAGGCCACTTGCTGTACTCAGCAACTGGCCCCCACCGGTTCTGACCCCCACTCTTGCGGGAAGACTGGCGGGAAACCCCAAGGGAGGAAAGGGGGTGTGCCAGCCTCTGCCAACCCCACCCCTCAGGTGGGGGAGGCGAGGTGAAGCACATCTACGGGCTCTTGCCATCTTGAAGATGGGGAGCCCTGCCCAATCTGGACTAGGCTACTGCCCCCCTCCCACAGGAGAGTGGCAGGATAGGGGGTGTACCCACCCCAGGCCAGGGAAGGGACCCATTGTTCCTTACCCTTTACCTGCCTGTAACACCACTAAATGTTGTATTTAGGGGCACCCTGAACCTTCCTTCCTTAGATCCCACATCCGAAACAAGCAAGATGTACAAGAAACAAGAAGACCTGCCGTGCAGCTGCTAACAAGAGGAAGACACCATCTGATTTGGCCCCAGCCCTACAGGCCTGTTGACCCTCGAACTTGCTCCTGCTAAAACCCGGCATCTCCAGTAGTCAGCAACCTCCAACACCCCGGAGGACCTGACTGCCTTGTGACTCTAAAAGACTGGGACTCCCACGAGCAGTGGTTCTGCTCAAAGCAAGTAACAAGCCCCTGGTGCCAACTAGGAACCGCGACTCCTGCACACTCTTCACCCGCCAAGCCTGGCCTGTGCCGGAGTGCACAAAGACCACAAGGACGTCGCCCTGGCGACTGTGACCCAGAATCCAGCACCCAAGGACCCACGTCGACGCTCCTGACGACGCCTGCAGCCTCAGAACCAGTGACCCGTCCAACCACGACCAGCCGAGGGTAAGATTTCCCGACGCAAAAAGAACACCCCTGCACCCGGCGGCCCCCTGTGCCCAGCTCCTGGGTGCCTACCTAACCTACAGCTTCCCAACTTACCTCTCGAAGTGGTGGTCGCACCTGAAGAATCTTGCAGCCTTTGTTCGTTTTGTAGCTTCTCCATTGAAATCCATTGAGCGCCCGACGGCTCAAAAGCACCCTGCACCCAGCCGCTCGAGTGCCCCTGGGAGTGCAACATCTATCCTAATCTACTTTCCCACTTGCCCTGAGTAGGTGACCAGGAGGCCAGCTCCCACAGCTGCGTGGCCTGCGTGGCCTGCTTGCCAGCAACACCAACCAAAGGCCCCCTGCCCACCAAAGGCTAACATTGGGCCTAACTCTCTCTGCACCCGACTGCCCCTCTGCCGCCGAGGGTGTACCAACTGTACCTACCTGACCCTGGGAGACCCCTGAGTCTAAGCCCAGAACCTTAACTTTGCCAGTCGAGTACTTACCCAAAACTCACTTTTCCTCCATAGGGTAACATTGACTGGTTTCACTTGGAAATTCTTCTGTGTCGAGTTTTGAAACTTTAAAATATTCACCTAAAATCAGCTGAATAACGAAAACAAAATTACTCACCTGTTATCAGGGGAGATCCCAATGCTGGATCTTGGCACCCAGCACTGACCCTGAAAAGTAATTACAACTGTACTTACCGCTAACTTAATTTTTCTCCATAGGATAACATTGCCTGGTTTTTACCAGAAAGTCTTCCAAGTGTCGATTTTTGAAACAAACAAATATTCCTTAAAAATCGCCCGTGTAACAAAAACGATTTCTTTCAACTGTTTACAGGAGATGCACCAGTGCTGAATCCAGGATCTAGCACTGAGTAAGAAAAAAAAACGATAACCCTACTTACCTGCTAAGTGAATATCCGCCCATAGGATAACATTGGTGATTCTATGAGAAAAAGTTTTTGTGTCAACTTTTGAAATACAATAATATTCCTTAAAAATCATACCTGTAACCAAAACGTATTTACTTACCTGTTTCCAGGAAATGTCCCAGGACTGAATCTAGGATCCAGTCCTGTGGTTGGAAAAGTAATCTAAAAAGTAGTTAATTGCATTTACTAAGAAATTCCCGTTGAGCTCAATGTTATAATTGTGTTTGAATAGTGTTGACCATTGCAACAACTGTATCTATTGCATTCAAAAGTCTATTTCCTATTGAAAGTATTTAACTAAAGCATCTCATTCTGAGAAAGTATATTTTGATACCTATTGTTGGTTCTAAAATAAAACAACCATATATTTTTATATACAAACCATTGGCCTAGAGTTCAGTTCTTGAGTGTGTGAGACAATTTGCTGACTGAGTGTGTACAACAAATGCTTTACACTGTCCTCTGATACTGCCTTACTGCTCGACCAAGCTACCACTTTAGAGAGTAAGGTTATATCTAACTTTAGCCTCTGCCAAACCTCTGGAGACTGTGGACTCTGTGCACACTGTACCTATTTGGAGACAGTATATACAGAGCCACTTTCTTACAGTGGTTTATAAAAATAACCTAACGGCAAGGCACAGATACTGGTGGTTTGACTAAAAGTTTGTTTGTTTAAACTTAGTAAACAATGAGCTGTCTGTGGGCCTGCGGAAATTAACCACTACGTAGTCACCCTCAATATTTTAGGGGGTTGGCCTACTCACCAAACTCTGCGAACCATAATAACCTCTTCCATGTCAGATGGGCAAAATCTTTTATATTTTACTAACCAAAATATCGTCTTAATACGTAAGTTTACCCAAAATTCCTTCTGGTTGCTTTTGAGAACGGGAACACCAGACAGAATCAATACGTAAGGACACGAAGCTGGAGGTAGACTCAAAATATCAGAATTAGGTTTTAAGTTAATTGTCATTGAACCATCAATGGTATTACTACACGGGTTGCCCAGTGTAGTTCCCAGGGGTAAACGTTCAGGTACATCGCTATGCTTTGTATTTGATCTCGAACCACTCCCTGTATATTTCCCTGTATGTTTCCTTCTCCCATTCTTAATTTCAATCTAGGTTTAGGTATATGGGGTTCTTTCGTTTTGCACCTTGTACTACACAAATTATCAAAAGAGTTCACATTTGCTGGTACTGATACTGTTACTGAATTGTTCTCCCCCTCAGCGACATTTACATTGGGATTCGTAATCTTACCACTTTTATTAGCCATAACAGCATTCACCTGTTCCAACTTTTCCCTTAAAGGATTCAAATTCTTGTCAAATAGTTCATTAATATGAGCTAACACAGTTCCCAGTACTGACTCCATAGTAGAGGTAGTAATGGAGTCCCCAATACATTCTCGTCTTAGTGGTGGTGATGAAAATAAGAACATGTCTAAGTCCGTCTGCGTGCCAATAGTATTAACCAAGGGAGCTGCTGAATCAACTGTATGGACTTTATGGGCTATTGTTCGATCAACGGGGCTAGTTCCTTTTGTACTCCTGTTCTTCTTTTGGGGACCACCCGCCTTTTGAAGATCACCCCCCCGACTTTGTTTAATTGATAGTTGTCTCCCCTTGGTCTCCTCAGATAACTTAGATGCCCGTGTTCTTGCCCCATTCAACATTGTTGTTGGTGGTGTTGGGGATATGTCCGAGGAAGGTACGGGAGGTGTCATAGGTGTGTCTTGCGATGTAGTAGGCAATGGCAGTTGTAAGGAATCCCCCGGGTTTAATAATCCTAGTGATGAACATCTCTGTAATACTGCTGGATCTAAAGTCGCCGCTCTGTCATTTCTATTTCGTGGCTCAAAAGCGATTCTGCCCTGACTATAAAAGCATCTAGGGTACCTGCCACTCCCCTGCGCTTGGTCATTGTCTTACTCATATTCAATCAGACCCCATAACTGCTCAACAACTCACTGACCACCACACAATGCTACAATTTGGTATAAATAGTAGTGAGCAGTTACCCAAAAACGATTTTTTACCGTACAATTGTACCTGCAGCTCGTGTAACGTAGTCCGAAGGTGTTACCCTCTTATCAAGGGGGTGGCCCGCCCGGCCTCCTCCGGTCGCTGACGGGCACAGATGGGCCCGTCCTTGGCCCAGGCATGGCCCGGGCACGTCCCGCGTTGCGGAAGCCCTGTTGACCTTTTGAACGCCTCCTGGCGCTCTCCGATGGCATGGGTGGCGTGCACGCCGCAAGGGTTGCTGGGGCGAGTAATTCCCTGTGGTCTCCCTGGACTGGGAATCGGTAATGGTCGCAAATGACTCTGGCGGCGGTGGAGGCACTAACAGAACAGGTAAGATTTACGAGCTCCCGCGCTGTGGGAGCCCTGTTAACCTTTTGAACGCCTCCTGGTGCTCTCCGATGGCATGGGCGGCGTGCGCGCCTCAAGGGTTGCTGGGCCGAGTAATTCCCTGTGGTCTCCCTAGACCGGGAATCAGTAATGGTAGCAAATGACTCTGGTGGCGGCACCAATAGAACAGGTAAGATTTACGAGCATGATGAGAGTAAACATTACACTTCCTTCATTACAACAATAGGAGCATATCAGTACAAAAGAAAGCAGTTTGGTTTGATATAAACATCAACAGTTTTCCAAACAATCATGCATAATTTATTAAAAAATGTTTTGTACTTCCAAGATTACAATACTCGGATGTTTGTAGATACAGAAAAAGATCATATTGAAGCTCTGTTTAAAGTTGTAGAAAAAAGTGGTTTAACTCTGCCCAAAGAGAAATGCAATTTTAAAATGAATTCTCTTGTTTATTTAGGCCACAATATTAGTAAATTGAGTATTTCAAGACTACAAAGCCTGGCCAAAGCTGTAGAAGATGCTCCTGAAGCTAAGGATCAATCGAGACTGTTTTAGAGTTGGAAGAATACTATTCTAAAGGCATTCCAAAATTTTTTTACAAAACCAAAAACATGAGAAGGTTGATAAAGAAAAATCATAAATCTGTGTAGACAAAAGAATGTATGGTTGAGTTTAAAGAACTGAATTATGTTCTTTGTGTTGTGGCCTCTTTGCTGTCCCTGAACGTTGGCTGACCCTATAGCCTGCCGTCCCGCAGTTGCTGTACCGCTCATCCCTCCCCTCCCGCCGCCGCGTTTAAGTTCCTCGTGGCCGCAGTGCGGAGGGAGGGTGAGCTAAGACTACATTACCCAGGTTCACCGGACCCACACCGGAAGCAGCGTCACCTGGTTAGCGGCCAGAGGCGCTTTAAAAAGAATCATCACACCCGGTGGAGCGGGACCGCGCGCGGGCAAAGGGCGGGCCCTCTGTGGCCCTCAGGGGACCGAAGGAGACGGGACGGGCCACCCCCTATGTAATCTTCATCATTTTGGGCCAAAACATTGAGGTGACATCATTATTGCGTCCGTAGGTCGTTTGATTGCCCGTGTGGTTTCTTACAGCTGTTAAGTGCTGCCCTAAATAAGTGCCCGGTTTTGTAGCTATTCTTCCGGTTGTCCCGTATAGAATGACTAAAGCAAGAAAGACTCCCGTGGCCACAAGATCATCTACTAGAAATAAAACTGTACTATCTACACCACTACCATCACTTACAGCTATAGACCTAATGTTACAAAAAACTATAGGTGTTGTTGCAGATGCTATTCAAAACACGGAGAGGCGTCTTTCATTGACCCCAAATATGTGCTTCCCAAACCTTTTAATGCATACAACTGCTAATAACAACACTGTGGAGTCCTTTACTAACGCGGAGGATTCAATTCTGTTGCAATCTTTTACAGGATTACCTAGTGGTAAAAGTTGTATAAATACCATATCATTAGCCTCACTTATCCCACCAGATAGTATAGAAGGAAGCCCCTTGTCTGTCCCTAACTGTGGGGATAATTTGTGCCTATTTCAACCAGGAAATATGTCATTAAACTCCCCAGGGGAAGTACTTGCAGAAAGTTCTCCCCTAGCTAATAAAACAGTAGTAGATAAACCGTCTTCCCCAAAAAAGATGAAACGGCGTTATGGAAAAAAAACAAAATCAATTGTGAGGAAAACTTATAGACCTCTAGGTAACCATAAGCCCTCAGCAAAAGATGTTTGGCTAAATTTCAGACTGGCTAAACCAACTACTAGAACATCTAATGTGATTGCAACATCCTCAAAGCAAGATGTACTACTGTCCAAAGAAAAACAGTCAGAGAATATTAAAACTCTCATAGACCAGACAAGTCAAACCGAAAGGGTGGGTACGTTAGACAAATTACATTTAACAGAATTGGAACAGTTAGTTAGATCTCTCCTACAGCCCATAAGCGAAAAAATTATTAGTATAGAGCAACTCCTAGTGAAGTTTGAGAAGCTTTAAAACAAGGATTCTATTAGCATGTCCAAACTTTCCACCGCATCTACTCAGATTGACAATATAGAAATTGTCGGTCCGACTCTGGCATCCACCTCTTTTTTGGGTGTATTAGATCATAATGATCCAAAACTGCCTATAAGTGTGCACAATGAAATAGCAGTAGCGCTGACTATGCCCACTACCTTAGATGGCCCAACAGCGGGTAGTGATGAGAGTAAATGGGCCACGGAAGGTTTATCTCCTGTTCTACTCGATGACCAGGTTGAGCCTGAAAGGCCTATATCAACAGCAAATACAGCTACTAATACACGACCAGCGCAAATACTTTCGCTGCCACAACAAAATAAAATACCCATTCACATTAATCTCCCTCCTGAATCCCACTTATACACCATAGTAATGATAGGTGTACCACAACTAGAAGAGGGCAAGGTAGAGAGATATGGGGACCTGAAAAATAAAGTAAGTCACTGGTTAACCGCCCACAGACCGATCCCTCGCCACATTAGTGGTAAAATAACTAATGTTAGGAGAGTCGATTGGGTGGGTCATAGATTTAAATCCACCGAGGGTGATTGCATTGTTGTTACCTTTAAGGATAACCGTGTAGCAAGGCACATTACCAGCTGGAAGGACGGCCTGATTAACAGTTTGATCCGTACTATGGATCTAAGTTATTTCTACCCCTCAAGTGATCATAGTTTTAATAAAATGTTTTCTCACTCTAGTTTAGAGCAGGAGGAAAACAATGTTAATCGTAATTTATATTACAATGGTGTAACATCAAGGAACCATGGTCCTTATATTACAGGAAATCAAAGACAGCATAGGAGTGACACACTAGGGGAGATTAGACAGGTCAACCACCCAGTAACTTATTATGAGAGACGGGAGGCCCCATACGGGTTGCATCATAATCGTAACCATTTTCAATCAAAACATTCCAACCTCTACTATAATGTACCTACCTCAAATAGGTTCGATGTCTTCTATGAGCAGAATGGCCTAGAGGGGGTTGACTGACTGCATGTTGCATCAGCCACACCTATGTATACTGATTACAAGCTTAGCAATTCTGTCGATGGCGAAATTAGGTCTCCACAAGCAGCAATCGTTCCCCTTTTAATCGTTAAATCAGATAGCAATAATCATGTAGGGCCAGATGCAGATTGCCTAACAGATAGCCTCGTATTAGTCGAACACGAGCACATTAGTACATTGCATTATCCATTAGAAGCTTCTAATCTTCATCCAGCACATGTAGAACCAAATCCTTATATAATAGAAGCCATGGGAGTTACACACGCTGAACAACCAAACCGGTTATTAGTACCTACTTTCATTGAAGTTGCCACTGGTACTGAGACTGATGATGCTTGTAATGCGAGTCTAGTCTCCTGGAATATAGCAGGTTTGGCTGATAGAATATGTGACCTTGCCTGGTTGGCATTTGTTAAAAAACATGCCCTTATATGCCTCCAAGAGACATGGATGGAAGATAATAATGCCTTCATTGAAGGATATCAAAGCTTCTTTAGGCCAGCAGCCCCCTCAGTTAGTGGCAGAGCAAAGGGGGGCCTGGCTATTTTTATTAATTTGGCTTTTTCTTGTCATATAAGTAATCGACATCATGCAAATAGAAATATTCAAGTGCTCGAACTAAAGAGAGGCAAACATGCTCTGACTTTAGTTAATTTTTATAATGCTACATCCAGTCAAGGGGAATGTAATATACTGCTTCTGAAAGAAATGTTGAGAGAAGGTGCAGGTACACTGCCACGTAATTTACTGATCGTAGGAGATTTTAATGTACACCCATGTGGTAACCCACGAGTTACCCCCATGGGATCTCTGGGATGTAATAGTGTGAATGGCTTTCACTTTGACCACACTAGGCGTGGACTTCACCTAAATGATTTGCTAAATGAAAATAACCTGTCTGTAGCTATGTCTATGGTGCCTGAGTCTAAGGTATATGATGTTTCAACATTTAAAGGCTCAGGTTATGGGTCTTTTATAAATCACATATTATTATCTGCCGACCTTGCCAATCAGGCTTCTAGTTTTACTATCCAATCGAACATCTACAGTGATCATAACCCCCTAACCATTAGATTGGGTGGGGGTGTATTTGAACAACGAAAGCACTGTGAAGATCGGGGAATTTTAAAATGCATTCATGGTAAACGTCGTCTGAAATGGCATCTGGTAAATCATGAAAATCTTTATAATGAAATCAACAAGTCATGTGGTGAGGAACTTGCGGCTTGTGCATCAACATTTATGCCCCCAGAGCAAATCATAGTTACTTTTGAGGATGTGGTGTCAAAAGTAGGTTCTATGTTATCAGTTCCAGTGAAGGGACAAGCCAGAAACAATCCTAAATGGTTTGACCACACATGCTCTAAGGCAAGCAGAGATTTAAGAAAAGCATTACAAATTAAACCTAGAGACTCAGGTCTAATTAAAAATCTTCGACTGATCTATAAAAAATCACTTGATAAACGGAAAAAGGAAATTAAGGCCTGTACCTGGGAGTCTCTGCTTGACCCCTCAGTCTTGGGTAATAGCAGTAAATTTTGGGAAATCATCAATAAACCCTTGTTTGATAACCCCAGTGATACTGCACTAGGTACTAATATCCCAGAGGAGGACTGGGTCACTCACTTTAGTGTAATTTTTAAAAGCAATGAGCAACAGACAGATTATAACTTTTTAACTTCCAAGGAGAATTCTCTGTGTTTTTCAGTCAACGAAGTAGAAAAGGCCATTCAAGGGTTAACTGGTAATAAGGCACCAGGCCCGGATGGCTTGCCTCCGGATCTTTTTAAATCTTGTACTTTATTATGGGCCCCTGTTCTTACGAATGTAGTAAATGCAGCTGCGACCTCTGGATGTCCAAAGTTATGGGCGCAATCAACTTTTGTTCCCGTGTTTAAAAAGGGCGATCGTAGTAGTCCGTCATGCTACAGGCCGATATCTTTAATCAACTCTGTAGCAAAAGTGGTAGGGGGTGTAATTTTGAACAGGTTAACAATATGGGCCCATGAGAATAATGTTATATCCCCAATACAATATGGCTTCAGACCTGGACATTCAACAGTAACCCAATGTCTGAACCTATATTTGATTGTAGGCAAATATACCTTGGCCCGGCAGGGAACCATTCATATGGCTTTTATGGACCTATCGTCCGCCTTTGATTGTGTGGACAGAGGTAAATTATGGGACATTATGTCAAAGATGGGCGTCGAGCAGAATTTAATTCACCTATTGGCTGACTTGCACTCCGATACAAGAGCTAATGTCCGTTACACTCAAGCCCTGAAAGTGACGGGGGATATTAGAATTAATCGGGGTGTTCGTCAAGGATGTATCCTGGCCCCATTCCTCTTCAACCTGTATATTAACGAGCTGGAGGATTACTTGTTAAGAACAGGCGTGGATTACCCTTATGTAGGCCGAAAAGGTGTTCCAGTCCTGCTCTACGCAGACGACGCTGTCCTTATTTCAAGGACAGCAATCGGTCTCCAGACACTTTTAAATTCATTTTATGGAGTCTCGAGGCCTAAGTATTAATAACTCTAAGTCCTATGTTATGAAAATAGGCCAAGGGTCGCGAAAACTAAACTCTTTCATCATAAACGGGGAAAAAATCCCAACCTCCAAAACCTTCTCATACCTCGGGGTCCTTCTTGATGATCAATTATCTTGGGGCCCTGCCGTTCTTAAAAAGAAGGGCGAGGTAACACGCGTTAACGCAGCCATACTTGGCTTTGCGCGAAAAATGGGCAATAGCCCGGTGGCTGCCTTGCTTAAACTATATCAAGCCAAGAGCGTTGCCGTTGCCTGCTACGGTAGCGAGCTCTGGGGCTATAGTCAGACGCGAGACCTGGAGGTTGCAGAAAACAATTTTTTAAAGAAGGTATTGAGGCTGCCAAGGGGTACCGGAAACTTCTCGGTACACGAGGAGTTAGGTGTACCCTTCCTTAGCGATAGAATAGCAGCAAATCCCCTATTATGTTGGATGAACTCTTGGCTAAACAACGATAAACCTCTTACTCATGATATACTAAAAGAAGCCCTAACCTGGGATGGTAGGTTCAAGGTCCCGTGGTTGAAGTACATTAACGACCGTCTTACTGAAATGGGTCGGCCGGACCTGTTCTCAATCCCAAACACCATAACTAACGCAGATGTTACTTTCGTGAAAAAAACATTTATGACAACTAGGTACTTTGTCCGGGAGGAGGGTGAGCTTTTGAAAGACAGTGTCAGGAAACATGTCCTACTTAAAACATGTTTACAAATGGAACCGTATTTATCATGGCCTATGTCTGGCTACGATCGTTTTCTATTGACAAGGTTCCGTTTTGACCTGTTTCATCTCTTACTGGCGGTACCAAGTGGGGCCCATCGAGGCCAAGTGTTGCCTGCTTGCGGCTGCGACGGGAAGTCTCCGCAAGATTTTGCGCACTTTTTATTTATTTGTCCTTATTACACAGTACCTCGGAAGCTATATTTAAAGCCTTGCTTAAAAAAACTAAAATTCACACATATCAAACCAGCACTTTACTGCCTTCAACTCCTGAATTGTGACTGCACCCTATTTGTTTGCAGTTTCTTGAAATTAGCTATTATTTTCAGGAAAAGTATGGAGGGATAACTATGCTGCTATTATTGTTGTACTTTTTAATCTTTTTAACTTTGTATAATTATTTATATTCTTAACTTGTCTATTCTGCCTGTTACTCTTGCTTTACAATGTTTATGCAAATTACTTGTCTCACAAATGAATTGGATGGTTCGTATTTAAACTGTTTATGAAATGCGTTTATGATCGTATGTTTATGAATTGTGCTTTTATGATTGTAAGGATTACAATCGAATAAAGTTATTTGAACTTGAACTTGAATGATGCTATTGTGGGGGTTCTGGCGTTAGCTCCGTTTGACTATTAATCTGTCATCATGACCGATTTGACTATTGTAGGTATTGGAGCAGTGTTTTTACAGGATCACAGAGGCAGATTGGTGACACCATTTGAGAGGAACAGATATTAATTACTCTACCTTAGAAAAGGAACATTTGGCATTTTGGAGGAGTATAAAATATGTTAGAAAAAATATATATGGTAAAAATTTAAAGGCAAGGACTGACCACCAACCTTTAGTAGATTTGTTTACTGTAAAGGGGGGTAGTAGAGCAACAGCTAGCATTGCAAGGTGGCAATACAAGTTACAAGAATTTTATTTTCTAGTAGAGTATGTTCCTAGAGCCAGAATTGTGTTGTCTGATTATTGATCTAGTCTTCCCATTACTGAAGTTGACGAGTTCCCAGTTGAGTACTGTGATATGGACAGAGTAGTATCCATTTGTGAGGTATCTAAGGGTTGTTTAGCTGAGGCATAATTTAGAGAAGCGAGTGATGCTGAAATACAAACAATTTTACAATTCATAAGGACTACATGGCCAAACAAGAAGGCTTTGGATGAGAATGTTTTGCCTTTTTTTTACATTGTTGGTGAACTTTCAGAACAAAAAGGTTTAATATTATGGAGTGGACAAATGATTGTTCTAGCATGTTTGAGACAAACAGTTCTGGAAATTGCTCATGAAGGTCCTTCTGGTATGAACAGAATAAAGAGGAAAATTAGATGTGATTTTTGGTGGCCAAGTATAGATAGATGTATAGAAGAAAAAGTAAGATCATGTGTAGAGTGTGCCACCAGTGATAAAACACTGAGAATTGTATATTACGTAAAATTACCCTTGTCTAGACCAAGTAGGGTATAGGAAAGAATTTCTTTGAATATTGCTGGAACCATGCGTCGAGCAAAGAGTCAGGTGTATTGTATAATTTTGATCCAGCAGATGTCATAATGGCCTGTAGCAAAGAAGGTTTAGGAAGGTGTAGTGACTGAGTCCAGACGTGTAGAGGATCTTTAGATGTTTATTTGTAGTTAGTTACAAGTCATCCAGTTAAATCCAATACAAGACCAGTACAAGACCCCACCAGGAGCAGCCAGCATGTTGCTCAGCCCTTCTCAACTGACATCTCTGGCTCCCAACATTCTGTAGCACATCATCTAATGAACATTCCACTGGCAGAGCAAGAGATTGCATGAATACATAAAAGTCAGTCCCCTTTCCTTCCTTAAAAAACAATAATAAATGAAAAGAGAAAGAAAACCAAGTCAGAGGAAAGACAAAGGGTAAATGAGAAACATCGCAAACCAATGAGAGAAAAGAGCAACCAAAAGAAGATGCGAAAATACAAGTGAAGAAAACAGAGACGAAAGACAAAAGGTGAGAATGCCATCCTCCCTTCTACCACAACAACAGAAACGAAAAGAGAAAACACCAACTACTACCTCCACATATACTTGCTAGCCAGGCATGTATAAAAAGAGACAAGTCATACCAGACACTGACAAAAAGAAGAAGAAGAAAACCTCCAAAGAACAAAAGAACAAACAGTAAGAGAAAAACAAGGAAGAACATAGAAGAAAAGAAACCAGAATACACAGATGACACCAATAAGAGATATCACAAGGAAAACTGGGCTGTAACAGGAAATAGTGAGACAATTAAAATAAATCACTCATACTTCCCATTAACTTAAAATCTGAATATAATAAATGATGACGATGAATACCAATTGAAAGCTGTAAACAAAACACATTAAAATTGAGAAAAACACCAATTGGTATCCAGAACAAATACCCTGTTTGAAGGTAATATTGTGATAAACATGTGGTGAAGGGGTGCACACTGTGCACTGAATAGATGAGACCAAACCCATCAAACACACCACATAAAAGAATATTATGCACTGTTGTGAAGGGGCAAAACCCATATGACACACCCTAAGTAGGGTAAAAACATAAAATTGTTGTGCACTGTTGAGAAAGAAATACCCTGGAGGTCATTTCCTGTGCACTGAACAGATGGGACTGTAACCCATGTTGTGCACCGTAGAGAATGGGAATGTAACCCATGTGAGACACCTCATATAGAGGTCAGTGTTGTGCACTAGTAGAGGATGGGACTGTGACCCATGTGAGACACCTCATGGAGAGGTCTATGTCGTGCACTAGTAAAAGATGGGAATGTATCCCATGTGAGATACCTAATGTAGAGGCAAACATGTTGTGCACCGTAGAGGATGGGGATAACCCATGTGAGACATCTCCTGAGAGACGAAGAAAAATGTTGTGCACTAGTAGAAGATGAGAGTGTATCCCATGTGAGAGACAAAAAAAATGTGCGCGATAATAAAAGAGACATACCTCGTGGAGAGGTCAATGTTTTGCACTGTATGAGGGGAAACATAAATAGAATAGAATAAACCTTAAACAGGCTTGAGAATATGAAGGGTTACACCCGCTAATAACTGTAAATTTTGTGCTAAAATAACAGTATAATATGAAAACAATTGCCCAGGAATTGAATAGCAAGAAAAATACAAGTGATCGAATATATCACAAGCACAAAATAATGTACTGTAGGCTACACGCTGTAAAGAATAAAAGAAACAAATTAAAATAAAGTAATCACCGTAGTCATTTGAATGATGGGAGACGCACAGAGTCTGCGTGCGTGTAGTTCTATGTCCAAATGATGCATGAAACCACACAAACAGTACCTGTAATGCTTAGTTGATGAGGATGTGGAGTAAAACGTAGAAATAGTTCCACATAATGCATAATAGTAGCTTGCTTCTTGATACGACGTTTGAGTTAGGCATCGATGAGCACGAAACTAAATGAAAACAAGACGCATTCCGAATAAACGTGGTTGGCAAAAGCGGGAGACTGAATACAAGATAGTAGGTGCCAACCGCAAGATGGCAGTACGTTTCTTGACGCCATGCTGGGTGGCTCAAGGTGCGCTGGAGCATGCGGGCGTCAATTTACAGCAGAACAGGACACGAAGTGACGGACATCACAGAGAAATGAGGAGAGGAAGACGCAACCAAGCCACACTGCCTCCATGCGACACTAGAAGTCAGGTGAGGAGCGCACGCATGTACTTTGAATTTGAAGGATGCGTTGCCGTTTATCGTGGTGGGGATCCGCCTCAGAGATTTAAAAAAAATGAAACAATAGGTCCTTGCCCTCACAAATATGCGCATATGCTCACCCAAAGTGCCGGTCCTCCCGCAACCAATTACACTGCCAGAAGGCCCCAGGGCTGTTGAATGTAATCACCGTCACTGTCCCAAACACGTTGCCATTCGACAAACACTGACTCCGCCATCGCTGAATGAAAAGCAAAGCCCGCCATCAAAGTCCAAACAACACAGAGAAACACAGTCAGGTGATCAGGCCAGCTGTGTCTCTGTGAGAGTTGTATCTGAATAGGCTGAATATAGTATAGTAGGCTTCCAGGGAAGGTAGCAGTGAGGGAAAGCTTGTATGTAGAACAAGAACGAAAGCTTCTTGTTCTGGATGCACACTTGAAAAGCTTAGATTAATTAAACCTTCACAGAGCACAAGAGACGCTGTAGGAGCTGTAGGAACAGCATGCAAAAATATCACTTGTCAGTTGAAACGCTGTGCAGCATATAAAAATGTCACTTGTTGTAGGTATAGATGAACTTGTTCTTGGTTACCTTAGAACACCTTTACCTTACTTGTTGAGGTACTGCATGCGTAGCAAGGACAGACCTTTTGAGACGCTGTAGGAACAGCAAGGAGAGACTTGAGCTGCTGAGAGACTGGAACTGGCACCTTTGCGTTGAGGGCGACCAGTGGGAGGTCACTGATGGGGTCAAGGTTGCCAGTTGAAGGTAGAAACAGCTTCAGTTACTGTTAAGTCTCTATTAGAAGTTGATTGAAGTTTGAAGAGGTGGAAGTAGCAGGTTCTTTAGAAGATCGTGGCAAAAAATTGTAGTGACTGAGTCCAGACGTGTAGAGGATCTTTAGATGTTTATTTGTAGTTAGTGTTGTATATCGTAACAGGTTTCTTACTTTATTTCCATGACACTTCAGTTAGTTACAAGTCATCCAGTTAAATCCAATATAAGACCAGTACAAGACCCCACCAGGAGCAGCCAGCATGCTGTTCAGCCCTTCTCAACTGACATCTCTGGCTCCCAACATTCTGTAGCACATCATCTAATGAACATTCCACTGGCAGAGCAAGAGATTGCATGAATACATAAAAGTCAGGATATAACAGAAGGTTTTTGAGATTATGGAAGAAATGTTTAAGAGGGAAGGTTTTGCTAAAAGTAGTGTTACTGACAATGGTGTGCAGTTGACATATAGAGAAATTAAATAATTTTTGGTCAGTCATGGCATTGAACAAATAAAGACATCTGTATATTACCCACAGAGCAATGGAATTGTGGAAAGATGTATAAGAGTATGAAAGAAAGGGTTTCAGCTGTCTATCTAACAGGAGGGATTGTGTTTTTGCCATTAAAGAATTGTTTTGCAGTTATTACATCACTCATAGATTTGCAAGTGAAAAATCGCCCTTTCATGAAAAAAAGGGGCAGAGTTGTGTTGTATGATTTTTAAGTAAATGTGGATGTTGAAATCTGAGGAAGAGGAGAGAAGATGAAGGAAAGGAAGACAATTTCCAGACGAACACAAATCATGAGTAAGATGTAGGCAAGTTTCCGGTGGCGGAGCACCTTCTCTAATGGTGCATCATTGGGTTTGTGTGAGAAAGGGAAGGATGGTCAGAGCTGGTGAATCAAAGTTTTCCAATCCCAGGAGAATAATTAGGGTTGAGAAACAAGTGGTTGAATTGCCAGAAGGAAATGTTTGGTGTATGAGCAAGGTAGTAAGATTACCACATGGCTTGTGACCTAGAAAATCAGGTGAAAGTTCTTCATCCATGACGAATGAGAGTGTACGCAACTGGGTTAGATATGCACCCGCAGAGTGTAAGTATTATTATATGAATTGGTTCTGTTTCTAATCTTTTCTGTAGCATTGGTTTCTTTCTCCTATACAGAAGGGATTGGATATATTTCGAAGACATTGATTATATTTTTTGCTTATATGATGTTTTCTGTAATCTTACCTTATGTATCTATCACTTTCTTATTGCTTAAACTTTTTTATTAACTTACCATTGTGTTGTTTAGTTTAGCTATGTTTATATCTTAGTTGTTTGACAAAGGGGAAGATGTGGTATCTTGGTTAGAACATCACATGGAATCTCAGTTCGGAATGTGAACATGGAACAGGACTGAGATTCCAGGGGTGTCAGTTAGCTCAGGCTTTACTATGAGGAAGAAGCTTATTGATGTTCCCACAATAAAACTTCAACTGAACTCATACGTGTAGGGCAGTTCCTTTGAATGGTGGACGTTATAGTTACCCCTCCATACGAGATACTAAAAGAGATTTTAGAGACTGCTTATTACTTTGCTATAGCTAAGGGATCACGGACATAATATCGACTACAAAAATATAGACTTACAAAAATATCGATGCCAAAATATAGAATACCAAAATATCGAACCCCTATCTCCAAACAGGAAATTACAAAAATATCGAATCCAAAATATCGTTGTAAATAATATAGTTAGTCAAAATATCGAATTTTTTAAATGTTTAAAAAGTAATGTAAAATTAATGAAATAATACATAGAATTAACTGACACATACTTAAAAATACTTAAATAACAGTAAAATTAATAAATAATTAAAGTAAGTAAAAAAACAAAATTAATACATATATATTTACGTAATATTAATTAGAAATATTCAATATTTTCTGCGTTGGATAGCGGGCTGGTAAAAATTACTATTCCCACTCCACAGAATGCAACAGTAGGGAAAGCGTTGGATAGCGGGAGGGTAAAAATTACTATTCCCACTCCAGAGAGTGCAATAATAGGGAAAACATTGGATAGCGTAGGGGTAAAAATTGCTATTCCCACTCCAGAGAGTGCAACAGTAGGGAAAGTGTTGGATAGCGGGAGGGTAAAATTTACTATTCCCACTCCAGTGAGTGCAACAGTAGGGAAAGCGTTGGATAGCGTAGGGGTAAAAATTACTATTCCCACTCCAGAGAGTGCAACAGTAGGGAAAGCGTTGGATAGCGGGAGTGTCAAATTTACTATTCCCACTCCAGTGACTGCAACAGTAGGGAAAGCGTTGGATAGCGGTAGGGTAAAAATGACTATTCCCACTCCAGAGAATGCAACAGTAGGGAAAGCGTTGGATAGCGGGAGGGTAAAAATTACTATTCCCACTCCAGAGAGTGCAACAGTAGGGAAAGCGTTGGATAGGGGGAGGGTCAAATTTACTATTCCCACTCCAGTGACTGCAACAGTAGGGATAGCATTGGATAGCGGGAGGGACAAAACTACTATTCCCACTCCAGAGAGTGCAACAGTAGGGAAAGCGTTGGATAGCGGGAGTTCAAAATTTACTTTTCCCACTCCAGTGATTACAACAGTAGAGAAAACGTCAAATGGCGTAGGGGTAAAAATTACTATTCCCACTCCAAAGAGTGCAACAGTAGGGAAAGCGCTGGATAGCGTAGGGATAAAAATTACTATTCCCACTCCAGAGAGTGCAACAGTAGGGAAAGCGTTGGATAGCGGGAGAGTAAAATTTACTATTCCCACTCCAGTGAGTGCAACAGTAGGGAAAGCGTTGGATAGCGTAGGGGTAAAAATTACTATTCCCACTCCAGAGAGTGCAACAGTAGGGAAAGCATTGGATAGCGTAGGGTTAAAAATTATTATTCCCACTCCAGAGAGTGCAACAGTAGGGAAAGCGTTGGATAGCGTAGGGGTAAAAATTACTATTCCCGCTCCAGAGAGTGCAACAGTAGGGAAAGCATTGGATAGCGTAAGGATAAAAATTACTATTCCCACTCCAGAGAGTGCAACAGTAGGGAAAGCGTTGGATAGCGGGAAGGTCAAATTTACTATTCCCACTCCAGTGAGTGCAACAGTAGGGAAAGCGTTGGATAGCGGGAGGGTAAAAATTACTATTCCCACTCCAGAGAGTGCAATAATAGGGAAAGCATTGGATAGCGTAGGGGTAAAAATTACTATTCCCACTCAAGTAAGTGCAATAGTAGGAAAAATAATACATTAATTTTTAAAAAATAAAAAAATAATTATTAATACCAAAACAAGTATTACAATTAATTACCAATCACACAAGATTTAATATTTGATTATTTATAAATAAGAATACAATTTGGTTTAATTAATTAACTATTAATAATTAATTAAAAAACAATTGTTTTTCAATAACAAACATTAATAAATGCAAATAATACCAATTAATAATATATTAATTAAAGATATACACAAATTATTTAAAAAATTAATTATTTACAATTATATTACTTCCCACCATATTCCCCTATAAACACACTACCCGCTACAAATATTAAATAAATACAATTAACATAATTAACAATTAAACAATTAATACAAAGTCATTACCAATTAATACTAATTATTTACCAATTAATAATTAATCAACAACCAATTAATTTTCAATACCAATTAATAATTAACTAATAACAATTAAATTACTTCCCACCCTATTCCCCTATAAACCCACAACCCGCTACAGAAGTAAAACGCAAAATTAAATTATAGATATATTAATTAACAATGTACACAAATTAATTAAATAATTATTTATTTGCAATTATATTATTTCCCACCATATTCCCCTATAAACACACTGCCCGCTACAAATATTAAATGAATACAATTAACATAATTATCAATTAATCAATTAATACAAATTAATTACCAATTAATACAAATTGTTTACCAATTAATAATTAATCAACAACCAAATAATTTTCAATACCAATTAATAATTAACTAATAACAATTAAATTACTTCCCACCCTATTCCCCTATAAACCCACAACCCGCTACAGAAGTAAAACGCAAAATTAAATTAAAATAACTAATAATTCCTATAAATTATTATTTAATGTACTATAATTAAATTACTTCCCACCCTATTCCCCTATAAACCCACAACCCGCTACAGAAGTAAAACGCTAAATTAAATTAAAAATAATTAATAATTCCTATAAATTATTATTTAATGTACTATAATTAAATTACTTCCCACCCTACTCCCCTATAAACCCACAACCCGCTACGGAATTAAATTACACAAAAATAAAATAACATAAAATTCATTACTTTAAAAATATTCTAACATACATTCCAATATTGATACATACTTTTAACACATATACTAACACTTAAAACACTATAAAAAATTCGATATTTTTAACAACTATATTATGACTGTCGATATTACTTACTTCTATATTATTGTAATCGATATTTCTTACCTGTTTTTCGATATTCTTCACCACTATATTTTTGCTATTCGATATTCTGTCCATTCGATATTAAAAACTCGATATTCTGTCCACTCGATATTTTTTTTTCGATATTATGTCTATTTACCATAGCTAAGATGTAGTACTAGCCATTCCTGAAATTCAGCAACTAGCTAAAATATACTGGCAGCAGTGGCAGACTCAACCCAGGGGTTTATCTCTGAAGCAACTGGGAGCTAACAAAATGCCATTTTACAGATTAGGATGGCTCCTCATTTTGTTCTGGCTGCAAAAGGTGGTGTCTATGGAATTGTAGGTTACAAATGTTGCACTCTAATTTCTCTTTAGCCATACAGGAAGAGATTGTTCAAATATGTGTAAGAGTTCATAAGTTACTTATGAATGATGATTGGTGGGGTTTGAAGCGCTGAATTATTTTGTCTTGGCTGAATGATATTTTTAGAGGTTAGGGAATGAACATTCTTGAAATTATATTGATCATCTTTGTCATCCTTATACTAACATAAATTATTATATGAGTTTGCATTGCCTCATGTCTTGATTGCGCCTATCAGGTAATACAGAATCTTCCACACGGTAGCCCAGCACCCGGCGGAGTCAAAGACTTTAACTCAAAACAAACATCACCTTCAGAAAAGGGTTTTATTTTGCAAAATGCAAGGACTCTCTCTCTTAGAATAAGGCTTGGGGTTTTATTTTACACAATGCTCTCAAAGGCTTTCCCAGATGCCAGATGCAAAAGATTCAAATATACAAAGATATATATATATGTAAGCAATAATAACACACTTGGTAAATATAACGCATGAATAATACTGATGAATAAACAAGCAGCAAATAATATGAGATAAGACTCAAGCAAATATACTGGACGTCCTGCAAGAGATCAGAAAGCTATATATACACCCATCAAATTAGTACTTTGGCTGGTCACCTTGACTCACTCACACATCACAAAGAAAACACACTCACTCACACATCAAAGGATCACAGCGACTGGCTCATATCACAATGGCAATAACCAAAACTCAATACATCACCTGGTGCAAAAATACCGCCTCTCAGACTGGGGAAGTAAACAGCCATGACTGAGAGCCTCAGCAACCAGGGTTCACTCTGAGGTAGACGCGTCCGCCCCCACTAAGATTCCAAACTCCCGGTTTCCATGTCCACAACCCTCAGCTTTAAACACACTAGAAGGTTCGAGAAAGACCTCCCCCCGGGCCAGAGGAATCTTACCAGAACTGGCCAGGTTCCAAGCAAGCATTACCACGGCAGAAAGGAGCTCTCACGTCCCCTTCTTCAAATTTCGCAAGTTCCAGCCTCTATCTTGACGAAGCTCACAAAAGCCTTTCAGAGTACATAAACAATCCCTCACAAAAACAGTAAGACCTTGAACGTGAATAACCCAAACAACTTGCAAGCGCTGCTGTGCACGCAGAAAAGCTGAAGCAAGGCAAAGTCAGGAAAAAGGATGACATGAGGCCATGTCAAAGCCAATAGTAAGCACTTAACCCAAACAACTTGCATGCACTACTGTGCACACAGAAAAGCTGAAGCAAGGCAAAGCCAGGAAAAAAGGATGACAGGAGGCCATGTCAAGGCACTTCATAATTCTCATAACCCAAACAACTTGCAAGCGCTGCTGTGCACGCATAAAAGCTGAAGCAAGGCAAAGTCAGGAAAAAGGATGACATGAGGCCATGTGAAAACCAATAGAAAGCACTTCATAATTCTCATAACCCAAACAACTTGCCAGCGCTGCTGTGCACGCAGAAAAGCTGAAGCAAGGCAAAGTCAGGAAAAAGGGTCACATGAGGCCATGTCAAAGCCAATAGTAAGCACTTCATAATTCTCATTAATGTATAACACAATCCCACAACAATGCACTTCTAGACCAAAAAGTACATTCCACAACTCTCTCTCCCTCTCATGCTTTCGAATTCACAACCCACACTTGGTAAGGCTATTCAACTCCATGACAGCTCCCACTGAAAGACAGCAAGATTACAAGAAAGAAGAGAAGCAGGCATATGCAGGACCGTCTTGTACATCCAGGCTAGGATAAAATAACACACTAAAGTCAATTAAAATAATGGTGGTCAAAGGTCATCACTGGGTGTTAAACCACAAGAGTGCCTCTAGCACCACACCCAATCAACCCCATTATTCGAATCAGGGGTCCCGCTCCATCTTACCAATTGAAAGAAATTAATGATAAAGATGGAATGGATTGGAAATATGGTTATGGTTCTTTAGAATGTTTTGAGCAGACATACACTTAATGCTAATTGTTGAAAGATTATTGATGTGTCTTAATTTGCAGAGGTAAATAGTGCAAGGGTGAAGTGTTGTAAAAATAAAAAAAGCATTGCCATAGCATAACTAACTGTTGTGGCCATGTTTTGTTGCTCATGCCAACTCTGACTAAGGTAAATATAGTCTATTACGTTTAGAGCCTCTCTTTCATAACTTGTGTTAATCAGCTTGTCCTGCCAAAAATGTTTACATTAACGTAAAAACTGAAGGTCGAAGCTTCCTTTCTCATGATCGAAGTCTCGAGTATTTGTGTGCTTCCTTTGTTTCCTGAAACATCTAGTTCTCATTGAAAACCTGTTTGTAAATACTGTCTATTTGTGTCTTGTCTTTGCTTAGCAGCACTCAATTCAATCTTTTAATGGCTGATCGGTATACTTGTCAGATATATACTATACACAGATATAATTTTCTTTTGTTAACATTCTAGGGGGTAGATTTTCAAAGAAATGAAGCAATGCAGTGCAGCAGAGAAAAATGTTGCACTGTGTTGCATGACAGGGAGGGAGCAGGAGTTTGCCATATCTATAGACCTGTAGCTCTCTCCTCCCATCACCTTAGCGCTGGCGCTGATTTCAGCTGCCGCGTGCTAGGCACACACCTTTGCGTCATAGCGCTAAGGTATGTGCCTGAGTCTAGCATAGGTTTGGTACAGGAAGGGTACCCTTCTGTACAAAATGCTATGCCTAGGCAAGTTCAAACACTTTTCCCACTTTGTATGTGTGCAGCACACATGCAAAATAGGAAAAGAAGAGAGAAATTAAAACATTTCTCCTCTTAACGCCTTCTTTCAGATGTCATTATCTTTTGATGCTAAACCCGGTCTATAATTGTTTGTAGATAGGGTTTTGATTCAAAAGGCATGGGTGGTTGCAGGGGAACGCCCATGTACCACCCATGTAATGCCCCCTAGGTGCTAAGTCACACAAAGCAATGCTTCACGCTGCTTTGCGTTACTTGTGTACTTTCCAAAGCAATACAAGTTTTGCACTGGAAAGCAAATTAGCACAAATACATTTTGTGTTAGTTAAAGTCATTTTTATGATGCTAACCCAGCACAAAACGTTTTAAAATCTACCCCTCAGACTTCATTTGTCCTGAGAGCAGAGATTCATTAACAAAAGTAATGCTTTGGTAAAGCCCCAAGCACCAGCACAAATGACAGGTGAGTAGAAAGGACCAAATAGGAAGACAAGTAGTAAAGAGGTACATCTATAATTAATGAGTTTGGGAATCTGCAACAGCGTTTGGATCTCACCTCCACTGCTTTGAGTTCCATATGCTTAGGTTAAACTTCGTGGTATTGGACAGCTGCATTTTCTGGTGACTGGCACCACGGTGTACCTCAGCAGATCCAACTCTTAACAAAAACAATTAGTATTTGGGAAGCTGAGTCTTCAAATGAGTTGCACCTCCACCATTTGTTGGTTGGTCTCCCACTCGTAGAATTTTGATCTTCCTTCTTTTCAGGAAAAGGCAGATCGCCTTCATCTAGTGATAACCTTGGATTAGGCAATTTGAGAAATTCTAATTTTGTAATGTATGTAGAGTTGAAAGTAGTCTGCATACATATGAAATTTAAGCTAAGACCTGTAGTGTCTTGGCCCAATGATAACAGACACTATATATACTTTTATTACGAGCTTTATTCAGAGTTTCTTGCTCGGTCCCCGTCCCTACTCTAACTGCCTTTTCCTGCTGTGTCTCCTCTTCCCCTTGTCCCATTAGCTCCGCCCACCCAACAACTATACCGCTCACCTTCCAAAGTGGCCTCAAAAAATATTGAGCTAAGGGTGAGAGAGGGGATCCCTGAAGAACCATGCCATAAAGGTTGGTATTGTATGGTCACAAGTTCAAAAACACTTTTAATCAGCTATTGCTAATCTTTCTATCCAGGTTCCGAGGACAGAAGTGGAACACAGGTTTATATATTTTCTGTCTAACTTGATCATAAATTGAAGATTCCATAGAGTGGCAAGGCCCTTCACACATACAGTCAGGCATGCATCACCCAGCAACTACAATGTAGAATACTATCAGGCCGGTAGCACATATCCACAACCTAATTGATTATATCAAGGTGATGCATACACAAGAAGGGCTTTGTGACAATGCAGGTAAAACAAGCATTTGCAATGCAATCGGTCTCGCCTTTGGGACCTTATATGTATTTAGCTATGCAGCACATTAGCCTGGGCGCCGAAACATCTACTGTTCTTTAACATGGATGGAACCAACCCGTCCCAATTCCTCTCGAGCATCGAGCGACTCAAAAGGCAGCGCTTAGGCTTCTGTGCTCGGCGCTTCGCGCTCCTTTCTGTGCAGCGCTGCGAAGCTGAAGAGTAAACAGAGCCGCCGCTTGAATGGGCCGGTGCTGCTACCACCGCAACTCGGCTGGATCACAAGGGCAGGACATGGCATGCTGGAAGCCAGGGGGCTAGTGTTGCTGCTGTCAGGGGTGCAGCAGGTGCAGTGGCACCAGGGCACAGGTGAGTACGGGGCCCTCTGCTTCCCGATGGTGGCTTTGTTTTACTACCAAGCTGGGGTCCTTTTCCCATGCTCGCTTCAGTGTCCACAGGGCCCCATCTCTGCCACTAGCTTCTGTGCCGCCCGGCTGGGGTCTCACGCGGCCTGGAGTTGTTTTAGCCTAAGAAATTGTAACAGTGGTGCTGTTGTGCTGCTCATCTGGTGTGCCAAAAACTGAATGGGCGGCGCTGGGTGTCAGGGAGGGCAAAGCAGCAGCTGTGCTGCTTGTCTGAGGTGCCACAGTCTGAAGTGGCAGCGCTGGCCGTCAGGGAGGGCGGTGCTGCTGCTGTGCAACACTCACTGTTGCCTGCTGGGAAGTACAGCTGACCGGGTACAATACATTTCTAGTAGCTCGGTGGGTCAAGCACCCACTGAGAGACGGCATATGATTAATTATCGACAGGGCTGACTGCATCTCAAAGAAAGCACATTTAACTGAGCCTGTGTAGTTGTAAAAAAGAAATCATGTTCACCCCAAAGGAGCCTCTTGGCACAATATACCAGCCGTTCATTGTTATCCAATTCAGTGGTACCTGTTTTACTGAAAGGCTAGGACATGCCAGAATTCAAACCTGTGCCCTCGGGGTAAAACACGGATTGCGGGTGCATTTAGTCGATTTAGCGGCCATGTTCAGTGAAAGTGCAATCCCATGAAAAACCAGCAATAATTAAGACGCTCGCAATGCCTACACTGCCACAGAGCTCAGGCTAGACATCTACTAATATAGCTCAGTGGGCTAGTGCCCAGCAGCAAAGATTTGAGTACAACATGAGATTCTTTTGTTCCACGCCTTAATTTTGAAGTCAATAAATAAGCACCTCTGAGTTAGGTTTTAAAGTGCTACGAAGTCCCACGACCAAGTTGCTAAGCACTATATTAAAACAAGCATTGGCATAGCCAATAGGTCTCGCTTTTGGGACCTTATAAGTATTTAGTTATGCAACTGTTGCATGGCTAAACACTTATAAGGTCCCAAAAGCGAGACCTATTGACTATGCCAATGCTTGTTTTTATATCCAACACAATTTTTATTGTTTTATATGAAAGCATTGTAACAAAAACCACAAGCACATTTATACAAGACCTCACCGTCACCACTGGGCACCATGTAATTGTAGTGTTGGGAACAGAGTTAATCATTGATGCAGTTATTGAAGCTCTGTAAGGTTTGGTGTGCAAAAACAGTCTGCAACCTTCTCTATAACAAGAGCTGCTTGTGATCGATGAAAATAGACCCGAGCTACTAATTAATTTGACAATTTGTTGCAGTAGTGGCCACATCAGAGACAATCACAATAGTGGCCACAACTTTCATGATTATTAGGAGTGGACGTGCAGATGTATGTCACAATATTGAGTGATGCCAAAATATCCTTTTCAGAATATTGACTAATGCAGTATTGTGAAAGTACATATCTAGGCAAGTATAGATTTACTCTTCTAAACTCCACATCTACATACCTTGAATATATATATATATAATATATATCAAAAGAGCAGTTTAACTTGATTCTGGATTTTCAGTTATTTTGTTTTCAAACATCAGCGTCTCAGTGTCTCAAAATACATGGTTTTCCTCAAATATGCACTTTATATTTTTGTGTTGATACACTCGAAGAAAATCTTTTTCTTGCAAAGTGTCTTCTTCAATGTGGCTAGAGTAGACTGTTGGCTGTACTTCAGAGAGATACTTCCAGGGTACTTGCAAAACATCGGAGATCCCTGCTGTAATCTCACCGGGCCCATCCACAAAATAGCATGGCCAGAAGGAAACTAGGATCCCATAGTCAAAAAGGTCTAAATTAATCTCCATAGTTGCTGACTTCATAAGCCTTTGACTTCATATTCCTTGTCCTTTACAATGCTAATAGGTATAGGCTTCTCCTGTGTAATAGTTCTTGTTAGCTTGGGGGAGGGGTGGACCCAGCTAAAATTAAAGGCTTGCTTGTGATTGTCAATGCTCACACACCTGTGTGCAATGGACTTGATTGCAACACAGTGTTTACGGAGGAGGACTGTTTTGTGGACTAATGCCAAAAATAGATCAATTCCAAAACCGCGGTGGGAGGAACCAGATTTAGGGCCTGATATAAAGTTTGGCATATGGGTTACTCCGTCAGAAACGGGACAGATATCCCATCCACCATATCACAAGTGCCACTGGATATAATGCTCATGTAATACGGCGGGCAGGATATCTGTCACATTTGTGATTGAGTAACCCATCCACCGAACTCTAAATAAGGCCTGTAATCTGTTTTTGATTTTTCTTCTTTCCATATGTCACTGATTAAAAGTAACATGATTTACAAGTCAACTCACGTTTTCTTCCATTGTAGCAATAAAACGTAATGTTTGTCTAGCTCCGCCTGAAACCCTTGTTATTCCACTCTCTGAGCTTGGTTGAATAATGGACCCCCAGGAAATATGTGCACACTCTCTGTTTTCCCTCTGCAGCAGAGACTTAACCATCAGAGCTATATTGGGCCTATTCATTGCATTCCACATGGCAGGCATCCCATAATTAACTGATCAATAGGGGTGCCCATTGTGTTCAAGCATGCCATCCTCCTTGCCATCTTCAGATCTGTGGCTTCAAATGGCCCTTGAAACCCACTTTATTGATGATGTAAAATAATCTTTCCTGCTAATCTGCTCTAAGATATCGTGTATACATTTGCACCTCTCCCACCTTGTCACCTTTCACTTCAGTTGGACGAAGGCTGCTTCACCCGAAGCTTTATTTATAAACTGTCCCAAAGTTACAAGCTAGAAAGCAAATATGAATCCTGTATTCTTGGTGCTAGGCACAGAGGTTAGGGTGACAATCTCTATGAAAGAATAATTTAGGATGATTGAGACAATTAGAGCACCCCAGGCCTGGAAGGGCACATGTAAGAGTTGGACCTAAAAAGTCAACTGCAGCAAAACCTGAAAGAAGGAGGGACTGCGTAATCAGAAAATAAAAAGTGTAGCCCAGAACTGTTGAGAGGAAAGAGAAAAGGTGCATACAATGAGAGCTAGGCAAGTTGACATGCACATGTATGGCAGCCTTTCTCTGAGCACTCCCAGTCCACAGGAGGATGTAAGCATTGAAGCAACAGCACGAAAAAATGATATGCCAAGGATCACATCATGTGGTTAAATTGGGGCCAGACTTGGGTCACCTGTTTCCACCATCAGCGCCCTATCTACTGGACCTGACCTTCACCCAGACCAGGGAGGGATTCGTTGAGTAAGTGTAGCTGCCAAAGGAACACGCTTCTGGAAAAGAAGTGGCAGTCTGGCAGATGGAGGAGGAAGCAGGTCAGTATGAGGAACACGTAATGACGGCAGCTCGTGGTTGTCCCCTCCTTGTATGTCAGCGCATGATCTTAAGCTATGTTACCCAGTGAGTGGAATGGGACCCTCGCTACAACTCCATGAAGGTTAGGATGTCATATGAAAGACCAGGGCTGTAAGCCTGGTGGCAAACCTACACATCCCTAGTTAGTGATCAAACAGCGGCGTTGATTACTAAGTGGTACATTTGGAAATACAGGGTTGTGGCTCCAGATCAGGTCCCCACTCGCCTCTACACATCAGTTTGGGGGTAAAGTTGGGTGAACTCATAACAGAGCGTCTGTGCCAGCTATCACAGAGTCCACAGCTGTAAGAATTTGATATCAGATCTTAAGGGGATGACCTTCCTTCAGCTGTCTCTCGAGAGGCACATTGATTTTTGTTGAACTTTCTTATACTTTATGTATCTACTCATAAGTTTCTTTTAAATAAGCAATGTATTGCCTCTGACCAAGTTGCAGTGCTGGTTGTAGGAGAGGCCCTGCCTCTCTTCTGTTGTTAGAAGAGGGAACATGTCTATCGCTCCTGTACTAGGCCTTTATAGGCAGAGGACGTGCAAGCTCCACTGATTGGAAGGGACAAATGTCCATCACCACGTGTTATGTTGCGATGGGCAAGAGCTATATGAGGTCTTTTAATTGGGTGACATTATAGAATGGGTTGATCTTGGCACTGAATGGCTGGAGTCAGAGGCCTCTTTTAAAATAATGCTAAGAGTTCTCTTGAGGGCAAGTAGCCTGGAGCGGGCTCTCGGTTAAGGGTCAAGGGAGCTCCAGGTGACAGTATCCTGCACTTTGATGGTTATCTGTATTTGTAGCATCCAAAGAATTTCGCATAGCTTTTGAAAATATCAACCGAAGCAGCAACATAGTTAGAAAAATAAGGCATCATTGTACAACAGGCCTGAACATGTGTAGTCCTGAGCTTCTAGTTGCAGTGGTCAGAGCCAAACGTATACACATACATGAATGTGTTAATATCTAGTAGGTGCCCTACTTGTCAGCCTCACACTACTCAAAGCAAACTGTGGGAACACTGAGAACATAGGTGCACAAGCTAGAGAGTACATTCCTTCCCCAGATGTTCCGTATGGCATGTATGTTAGCCATGTGGCACCATGTTTTGGACACCGTTTCGGGCCTCCTCTTTCCTTTTACAGATTCTTGTATTCAGATATTTGAGTGTATTTTGTTAAAAATAAATGAACGTAGATTACAACTGCATGCATGCATTTGTTGGTGACATTAAGCCATAAGATCAGCCTGCCCATGGTCTCCACCGGCACATGGGTGCTCCCCTAGCCAACAGCCACATCACAGATCAGCATCCTTTTATAGGAATGAAGAAACAGTGATATATAGAACACCTAAATGTATGGCTCCTGGATATTATGAGCAGTTGAAATTCTCTGCCTGCGTCTACACTTTACCCGAGTGATAGCACTTATTTTCTGTCCACACCCGGACAATGTCCATATTTGACTTCCTTTGATTTCTTTAGTCAATGGACAGTGTTTTATGGGATGTGGTAACACCAGACGCTGCAGCTCATTTACAGCTTTCAATTAAAAATGGGTTGAACATTGTACATTACTCTGGTAGTCCAACTGATAGCTGTGTGCGTGTATAGATGTGTGTGTGCACGTATGCACGCGCATTTGTGCACCTCTGTATGTTGGAATACTCATCCTCACCCATCTTACTTTGATCTGCTCCTGGTGCCTCCTCTCTTGCTGCCCTTCCCACCTGGAAGATGGTCCTTAAGAGGATTTGACCGACCCTGCAGAAACTGGAAATTATATCTGCTCTTGGAAAGCTACTGACTTTTGACAAAAAAGGCGTTTGCTATTAACCTTGTTTAAACACTTATTTAGTGCAAGAAGCCCTTGGTTTTTATGGACCAAGGGATAACAAGCGCTATAGAAATACAAACCTTTTTTTCCCCTCTTCTATCCTTCTGCTATCCTTCTGAATCCAAATAACTGACTAACCTATCCACCACTCAAATTACTTCCATATTTCACTATACTAATTCAACACTAATCCTTAATGCATTCCGGAGTAGCGTGCTACTCACCGAAAAAGCGCTTTAACCCCTCGTCAGGGGTAGTAAGCGCTATATAAATGCAACTACAATACAATAACCAAATTTCTCTTCCTTTTTTAAGTAATGGAAACATATGGTGTGACAACCACAGACCCATGGTGATTCTAAATGTCTGGCTAGTATCCAGTATGGTATCCTGCCATATTGGGTCTGGGATAAAGCTCTATGCATTCTGGGATGGCCCCTTTCAGACTGTTGATATAGGCGCAAAAGCCCTAAAAGTATTTATGGGCTTGTACACTTTATTTGACATTGCTGAACAAAACTGCTATGTCTGAAGAAATTTGTTCGTTTTAATCCTTTCTGAGTAAAAAGACACAACAGTGGATGAAACTGGGCCCCTCAGTTGTCTTCTGAAGTAGAGTCAACCAGGGGTCTTCATTGTCCCCTATTAAAGGTAGTGGCAACGTTTCCACTTCATCGCTAATGACGCTAAAAGGTGGAAGTCCTTCTGGTCCATGCGAACATGATGGTCGATCACCGCCCACCACGCCCCACAGGGGGAAGCCAAAGGCAAGAGAAACAACGAGTTGCGGCAATAATATCCCGTGCCCTCACAAGGCCTCACTCTAACAAAGCACACGCTGCAGGTCAGAGGCCAATCGCCTAAGACCTGCCAACTGCCAGAGGTCTCGCAAACCGGAAGTGGAAGTTAAGCATTTTCCAAACAACACCTACAGATTCGACAACGTAAAACAAGATTAGAGACCCTCGTCCTACTTTTGGACACCACACAGAATGCGTCGTAAAGAGGACAAACGAAAAACAGGAAGTGCTTCCGGTGGGACGGCCTTCAGTCGGCAATGATTATAGGGGGAAAAGGTAAATTTAAGCAGCCTTCCTTATTTTTATTTGATGCTCGCCTGGGCCTATCCAGAGGGCGTTGAACTTCGGTTATTAGGAATGCCACGAGGAAGAGCATGACTGAGAGTAATGAACATTACCGGTAAGCAAACCGGACATGCTCTAACCAGTATCCTTTTCCGCGGTGTGAACTCCCATTTTGAGACAGGTGATACAGAGCTTTACTCGGGTAGATCATTTTGACTGTGTGCTCCACTGACTTGGAGCTGTTTCAGCATATATGAACTTTATATAGTAGTAGTCTACATTATAGCATGTGGATGTTGGGTAGTGGTTACTCTGTGAAAGTTTTATAATTATGTTATAAGGTATCTTGAACACTTGCATAGGACCTAGTGTATGTGTGTTCTGATTGGCCCTGTTGTCAAAATCGAAAGTTGAAGGCGTTACAGTTGGAATCTTGGTTGTGTCGGGTCAGTCAGACCTGGTACATGAGAGCCAACAGGATGGTCTGTTAGCAGTTACCTAACAGCAGATAATAACCATCATTTCCCGGGTAAACCCAGCAGATTGTATTTTATGTGAGGTCCATCCTGTTACAGGGGAAGGGAGTTCCAGACATTACCTGTACAAGAAGAGTGTACCCTCTGCCTTAGGAAGCTGGACAGTGGACCAAAGGCAGACTGCAGAATAAAAGTGTTCAGTGGGAGCGTCGGGATTAGTTTTATTCTCAGAATCTATGGTGAAAATTGTCGACTTTACTAGGTAGGACTAACTGGAATTGCTAAAAAGCATTGGCATAGCCAATAGGTCTCGCTTTTGGGACCTTATAAGTGTTTAGCTATGCAACAGTTGCATAACTAAATACTTATAAGGTCCCAAAAGCGAGACCTATTGGCTATGCCAAGCAGCTGGGCGGCCGCAAAAGTGAAAGTAATCGTGGCCAAGGGCGGCGCGCGCGCGCACGCACATGCACTGTAGCTCTAGGCTGGCCTGGTAGCACTTTTTGGAGCCCTCTCAATAAGTCTCACCAGACCAGCGCATGCGCTGGCTCAGGCGGGACCTAAAAAAGGTTATTCTTTAGGAGTTGCAGAAGGTGTTACTGCCCCCAGCGCGCATCTTACCATCATGGCTTTTGCCTGCCTGGAGTCCAGCCCTGCGGAAGCTCTTGGGGGTGGACCCCGTTGGGTTTGCAGTGGTCATCATGGGCATTCGCTGAGTGCTCACAGCCTCGGCTGCCAGGGAGCCACGGCTGCTGGCCTTTTATAGGACCTGCCTGACGTCAAAGCCACTTTCAGTCCCTCCACCAGCCCTCCATGCAGCCTGAGGGGAAGGGGATAATGCACGTCTGTCCGATTAAATCTAATTGCTGCAATCACTGCGGACACCCCACCTCAGCAAACCGCCCCTTGCCACTTCTCGTCCTCCCAAAAAGCCTTTCAGAGACCACCTGTAACAGGCGGTTTGGCTATCTGTTGTTATATCACAAGCAGGCTTGTTTCTGTCACTTGCACAAAGGGTGTTAAACTCCTGGCTTGGGAAAATGATGGCGGAGGTGGGGGGGGGGGGGGGAAGATGCTAGGATGATGGGCATACCTAGAAGGAAAGAGGGAATAATTGCCTGAAAAAGTATACCAGCCCTGCACGGTCGAGGCGACGAGGCAAGCAGAGAGAGGGTGACACAGAGCAGAAACATCGGAAGTCCTAAGGCGAAAACTGTAGGACACAAGGCAGAGGGTTGAAAGGCGACGGAAGGAAGAAATCATGGAAACTAGATGGAAACAAGTGTAAATGAATTGTGTTAGACCCGACATCCTTGGCGTGGGTTTTTCCCCTATCTTTTGCCTCTGCTACCTGGATTTTTGATGCTGTGCTGGATTTCGTTTTTGCTGGTTTAGATGCTTTGGACACTCTGCCACTGCTAATCAGTGCCAGAGTGTAAGTGCTCCCTGTGTAAAATATCATATTGATTGGATATACCTGATTGGCATATCTGTATCACCATGAAGTCCCTAGTAAAGTGCACTGTGTGTGCCAGGGCTGGTGATGACAGATGCTACTAGTGGGTCTGCAGCGCTGATTGCGCCACCCACCTGTGTAGCCCTAAAATGGTGTCTCAGGCCTGCCGCCGCAGGCCTGCCTGCAGTCCCCGGACTGCCATGTCCTCCTGGCCAGTGTCCACACTGGCCGGGCCTAACCCTTCCCTTTTTATACACATCAGTCATCCCTATGGAAGGCCCAAGGTACCCCCCTGGGCAGGGTGCAGTGTATGTAAAAGGTAGAGCATGTACTAGTGCAGGTAACATGTTCTGGTAGTGAACAACGGCCATTTTGTGTGTTCACTGCTGCAAGGTTATCTTGCTCCATAGGCTAACATGGGGGAGGCTGGTGCCAATGGCTATCCGCCTATCTTCTCATAGGAAGAAGATAAGTGTTTGATATCCCTGAGCTCAGCATTTAATAACACATCTTTTAGGAGAGGTTGTTTTTAAATCTTGAGTTGGAGAATGGTACTTTTTAGAGAGTAGCTGTTCTCTTGTCTGACCCTTCTGTGTGCCTGGGCATGCTTGTGGATTGACTGTCTGGCTTGAGAGTGACAGGGGCTGGGGATCCCCCAGGAGGTTGGCTGAGTCAGCCCTTTGCTGAATGGCGACATTTGCAAGTAGAGTGGAGGGAGGAGATAGCACCTGGGAGTGAATAGGGCTGTGCCTGCCTGCCACACTGCTGGCTCCACCTCCTGCTGGGCGGCTGACGACTCTGCCCCTCACTCTGAAAAGAAAGCAGAAGCCAGGAAAACAAAGTGCTCCAGCAACACCCAGAACTGGATCAGACCGGGCTCAGGACCCACTTGCACAAAGACTTCAAAGACTTTTAGGGGTATAAGTACAAGACCCCTGACAACAGATTTTTAGATTCTACAATCAAGAGGAACCTCTGCTGAAAGACGGACCGCTGAAGGACCAAAGGAAGATTGCCTTGCTGTGTGCTCTAAGGGCTGACCTGTCTTGCTGACCAACTGAAGCTGAGGAGGAGAAAGGGGTCTTGCTGTGTGCTGTGACCCTGCCTACTTGACATAACCAAGACTTTGCTGTGTGCTGTGTCTACAATTTGGAATCTCCAAGGGCCTGAGAAGAGCTGGCCTCCTGTTTGGCAACCCAGGGATATAAAGGTTGCCGAGACTTCAAGACTCTACTGTGTCCCGTGAAGTGCGCTGTCTGCTCTCTGCTTTGCTTGAGAGAGCTGCGCTGATTAGTGCCTGAAACCGGCTGCTGCGCTGAGAAGATCGACGTGCTTATCGGCACCTGTACTACGGCGCTTTGAAATATCCTGCCCGTAATTCACCGCCACGGCCCGGGGGCCCGAGATCGTCCAGGAGCTGTGCCTCTCCGTTCCCCAGATTGCGAAGAACGAAGCGAGGAGGTCGCGACCTGATTGGTTGACGGCGGAGGCCTGGCCGGAGGAACTGCGCTACGATTGGCGGAGGCCTGGTGACGTTTGACGTCGTCCCTGGGGGCTCGTCGAGGGAGCCGCGACCTGATTGGCCGCCGTCCATGAGCTACGGGAACTCTGTCCCGAGGAAGGGCTCCGATGCGCTGAGTCCTTGCGCCACGACCCGCAGCCTGGTGAGTCCGTGCAGGGAGAGGGAGCATCGGTAACTGTTGTGACAGCCCGCTTAACCCCCGAACGTCCCGCATAGCTTGTGGGGCCCGGAGGCCAACGCCCGGGGTACCTTTGCTTGGAGGAGCAGCCGGAGAGGAGCGCTTCAATTATAAGCGCAGGGGCATAGCTAAAAAGGTGTTTTCAGTGCTGAGAGTCTGAAGACATATTCTTTTTGACACCTAATGCTCACAAGAGACTAGAGACTATTTATTTTGCGTGCCTAGCGATCCAAGAAAGCTAAAAGAGAAACAGAAGATTAATGTGCAATGCTATGATAATAGATTTTTACTGCTGAAACTAGATAAAGCTATATTTTGGATATACTCACCTGTGTGGTCTAAGTTTGTGGTGTACTAGGGGGGTCATTGTGGTGATTACGTGCAAATACTTTACACATTGCCTTGGGGATAAGCCTGTCTGCTCGAGCCAAGCTACCTAGAGGGTGAGCAGGGGTTATCTACCGTGTGTGACCCTGTACCCTGACTAGAAGCAAGGGTCCCTATTTGGTCTAAGGTACTTACCTCTGCCAACTAGAGACCCCCAGATCTAACAAATTGTAAGATATAAATAAAGTAAATAAAAGGGAAGAAAGTGGAACCCGGCCGCACTTCACCTCGTCCTGCTTCGCTGCTTTTGCTGTCTCTGCCTCCCTTTGTCTAGCATGCGCGCATAGCAGACAAAGAGTGCAAAATCACCCACCAATGACCGGGCAAGCAAGCATTGGAAATGCAATAGAGCTCGTATTTACGCACGCCCTATTGCATTTTACACGGAAGTGCGGGGCGTGAAAGAAGGCACGAACGGGAGGGGGTGGCGGGGTGGTTGTGGTGTAAGAAGTTACGGACTACGAGAGGGAAAGGGGAGAGGCATGGGAACAAAACTGTTTTTCTAGTAAAGGGGCCGATAGCCTCGTAAGGATAAAAATGATGACATGCCTGCCAGGAGGCGGGATTAACAAGCAAAGCACCAATCAGAATGCAGAAATTGTGATTCAAGCCCATCAAAAATAAGGCTGGAAAGTGGGCGGAGCTTCCCCCATTATACTGTATACACCATCTCTCAACGAGACAGCGCATACGCTGCCTAGTTGAGACCTAAATATGACACAGGACCAGCCAAAGAGGAAAGATTTCAAGTGTGTTCTATAGCAGGCTTTGCAAGCACACTGCATTAAGGTACTACAGTAAGTACCACAGGCTCATCTTCCAGTTTATTCTCAGAATAATTGCTTCACAAGAGTTCTCCCAACACATAAACCAAAAGCATGAAGTCACATGGCAGGTCAGTTTGATGCCATTCACTGTGCTGCTGATAAAGGCCACAGATTAATCCAGGCCTGCCAGCTGAGTCTCATGTCTTGCATATTGAGTGCAGCTTTGAGCTTCTTTTCTCTATCTTTCTGTACCTCACACTTACCTCCATGTCTCCTTTCACACAGTTGTTATTGCGTCATGTGCCTAAGTGTCTATCACCTTCTCTAGAAGTCCTTTAAGCTGTTACAGAACAAGAGAAAATAGAGCAGGCCTTTGTTAACTTTACTTGTAAGCACTCATCTTGGCTATTCCATCTAATGTGGATATACAAAAAATACAGGGTGGCTCCAGCACTTCTGGACCTACTTTGAAAACCCATTATTTGTAGGCCTTCATAACCAAATAACAGCTTGTGACAAAAGCCTGCTACATTTTTGTCTCACATTCTCTTTGCCATCTCTGTGCTCCTTCTTTTATTGTTGCTTGTAGCAGTGTTGCATGTGCTTCAGAAAAACAATGTTGATTGTATCTGACGACAGGAAACAAAGGTCTTTATTGTGGGAAAGGTGTTGAAGACCAGGGAGGTTATTTAATAACACTTTGGCGGAAACCGACACAAAGTATAAAATTCGGATGCGCTGGAAATTAGCCCAAAAGTAACCTTTTGCACTACTATGTGCCAGGGGGCATACATATAGAGGTACATGGGTGTTTTTTGTGCAGCCACTTATGGTTTCTAATGTAAGGCCCTATCTACGAACATTTGAAGACCGGGCTTTACAGCAAAAAAAGAACATCTTTCTCAGTCTGACATTAACTAGTAGAATTGTTTTTATTTCTCAAAACTTTGCATGTTTGATGTATAGTGCAGCACGCATGCAAAGTGGGAAAAGTGTTAAACCATGTCTAAGCATAGTGTTTTGTACTGAGAGTACTCTTCCAGTACAACACCTACCCAAGACATCCAACATACACCCTTACATTATGGTGCAAGGGTGCGTTTTGGAGCATGGCAGACATAAGTGCACCAGCATAAGGACAAGGAAAACAGAGCTATATTTTAGTAGGTATGGTGCTGTTCTGCTCTATATATTACCACACTACAAAGCCTATCCACACATTCCCTTCGAGTATTATGTACCTGATTCTTATATTAAAGTTGCTTTTTGGTTCTAAATAGGTTGGGGATGCAGAGGGATACGGGGTTTTAAAAGAGAATTTGTGAATGGTTGCAGCACAAGTTGGCATATTCAAAATTACTCCTATAAACTATTTTTGGGAATTTGCAAGCATTCCCAGTAATACACAGAGAGCTACACCAGGCACATGTTTCTAGGCATGCTACTGGGAATGTCATGCGACCTTCCCCAGACTCCCATAATTCTACATAGCTCAGACATAGGCACTGAGGAAATGGAGCCAGATGTGTAAACGCGCATTTTCTTTCTCCGCTGAGAAAACATCCACCCCTCCCCTGGTGAAACTACTTTCACTACATCTCCTCCAAGTTTGCAGGTGGTCCGATTCTCTTCCTCACTTTGGAGATGATTTACTTCATCCAACTGCTGGAATAAATCTCAGACCATATCAAGGGTTAGAAAGGATCAGAGTTTATCCATGACCTGAAATGTTCAAGTTGTAAATGAACACGCAATTTACAAGGCTACCACACTTCTTTCGCCCCCTTCCTGCCATTTGTATGGCGGCTACTACAACACATTAATAGCCCTATATTACATGATTTATCCTCTGAATAGTGATGTTCACAAAAGCCTAATAACGTTTGTGGCAAGAATTACTAAAAAATCTACTCGGTCAATTCACATTTAGCTCATATTCATTTAAATAAATAAAACAAGCATTTACAATGCAATGGTCTCGGCATTGGTAAAGTTAGAGCTATTGGCATTGCTCATGACATTATTTTTTTTTATGTGTTTGTTTTTAAAACATGTAAAGAAACGGCATTGTCATGAGCAATGCCAATAGCTCTAACTTTAACAATGCCGAGACCGTTGCATTGTAAATGCTTGTTCAGGATATCCAGCCTGCCCCCCCGCCTCACGTGTCCTTAGCCTCCTCTGTGTGCAGCCGAGCTCGGTCTGTGGCGCACAGGAGCACCCCACTCTCTGTGTGAAATCCGGCCCGACAGTCTCTGACAGACCCCTCCCCTCCAAGCCCTCTTGAGTATACGAGCCAGCCCGGCTCTGTGGCTCACAGATCACCTCCGTGGGTGTGTACAGCCGGGTCTGTGGCGCACAAGACCATGCTGTGTGTAATCCAGCCCGTCTTTCTCTCTCACAGACCCCTCCGAGCCAGGCGCTGGTGCCTGTTTCAGACCGCTGTGTTAGTTGCTCCATGATGCAGAACACTGGATGCCATCGATTTTCAATTGGAACAAATTGTGCGGTGTATCGATTACTGTGCTCGTGCAAGTGGAGCCAGCAGCCCTTGCGGTGGAAGGGGGTGTGGGGTCTTCGCCAGCACATGCCCCCGGAGAGAAAGGGGGTACGGAGGCAGGCAGCACACGGCCCCCCAGAGAGAACGCAGCACAAGGCGCCGCAGAGCACACATGGCGTCCGTTTAACATCCCCGTCCCAGTGTCTACAGACCTGCTGTGTGCACACAGCTCACTAGTGCAGCCAGACAAGCACCTAGAGCTCACACGCGTCACAGCACAATGAACGAGAGACACGCTTGTGTGCACCAGATGAAGGTAACAAATGGTTATGATCCAAACATTAAATAAATGAACGCACAACGTTGTTTAAATACCTGTCAGGCTTTCACTCTTGGGGTGGGCACCACCCCCGCCAGGTCTTTAGTTAGAGTTTTCACTCACTCGTGCAATGGTGCGGTAGCACCGTCGGTGTTTGACTGCGTCCCCCCGCGCCCTATACTGCTGTCTTCTTGGGGTCCGGAGTAGACGCTACTCGCCGAAGAGATTAGACGCCTCATTGGAGTAGTAAGCGCTATAAAGATACAGCACGTGTCTGAATACGTGACATCTCACATAGAGGCACTGAAGTACTCAGGGGGCAGGAGTTTAGTGTCACGTTTTTACACAGACAAATACAGACCGAAAACAATGCGTTTCCTGTCTGTATTTACTTCTAAAAGCAGAAAAATAGAGAAGAGAGCGCTTCTTGTGAGGTGTCCATGCCACCGCGCAAAAGATTCCAGGTTAACAGCTGAGCAGATGGACAGAAGGGGTCAAACAGATCGAGATGTTCTTAAATGCAAGTATATGTTCACACATTTGCATATAATGCCTATATTTACTTCTCGTGTAGCGCGTTATGTCTGGCTGCTTCATTTTCTAAAATGCTTACGTGCGTTTATCAAGTGCGCGCCTCTATTCATTCTCAAAACTCAAAATAAATATGAACACCAGCACGACGAGCGGAAAAAAATCTGGGATAGCGAAAGAAATATGGATAAATACAAACGGAAATATTAAATGATTGCCATAAAACCGGAAGCTCCAGTGATGGTCGGGGGGGGTGGAGGGGCTACAGGGTGCAGATTTCAGTTCTTTCTAATTGTCCTCCGTGCTCTGGCTGCAGGGTGAGTCCTTGCGCGCAGTGTGACTTGCGGCGCACGGCAGCGGCCACGGAGGCCCCCGCCCTCCCCTCCCTGTCACCACCGGTACTTGTCACCTGAATGCCCGGGAACCCTAATTATGATGGTATGGTGGTATGGGGGGTGGGTGGAAGTACTTTAATTGCCTTCCGTGCTCTGGCTGCAGGGTGAGTCCTGGCGCACGGTGTGGCCTGCGGCGCACGGCACCGGACAGGGAGGCCCCCGCCCTCCCTCCCTGTCACCACCGGTACATGTCACCTGAATGCCTGGGAGCCCTAATTATGATGGTATGGGGGTGGGTGGAAGTACTTTCTAACTACCTTCCGTGCTCTGGCTACAGGGTGAGTCCTTGCGCACTGTGTGACCTGTGGCGCACGGCACCGGCCAGTGAAGTCCTCGCCCCCCCTCCTTGTCACCGCCTGTACGTCACCAGATGCAGCCAGACGGGCAGAAACACCAGACCTGGCTTGAACCCCCGCGTTAAGAACGGTCCAGCGGCTCCAGTGGGCCCAAGGACCACCTGCCCATGTAGGGCCTTAACGCACTGACGACCGTGCACTATCAAGAGGCGCTGACCGCGCTTGGCGGCCCCGAAAGAACAGGCTCATTGTTCAAAGCACCCCAAGTGGTCCGACGGGCCACTCCAAAAGGGAAACTGCCCCGGATGGCGAAGCGGTGATACATGGAGGGGTTTGTCCTGTCACGGAGCCCAGCAGCCCTGGTGGTGTTGGGGGAGGGCTGGGGGTAACATCCGGTCAATATTAGCGGACTGGACCGCGGTTACCAACAGTGAACCCTCCACCTGCACAACGCCCTCGAGCCAGCAGCGTCAGCCACGGAAACCGTCGCCACCGACTTCCCAAAATTCAAAGGGGGCGAGTGACGCGTAAGTGTGACGTGTATGAGAGGGAGAACCGAGGGCCAATCGCGAGTTTGTTTTGACCCCAACCAAGGCGCCCGGACGTTCTCACGATGCTGGCTGCGGTGGTTAAAAATATCGACGATGCTACAAAAGGACACAGGGCGCAAGAAGCTGGTGACACGAGGCCAAGAAAAACACTGTCCCATTAAAACGATTACACAGCACCACGTCGCGGGTGACACGAAAGCGCCGCGGGTTCTTCACTGTGCCTCCAGACACTAGGATTCATTCACTCGGACAGATGCCCTGGGCGGAGAGGGGGCGCCTCGAAGGGTGCGTCTTTTGAGAAAGGAAAGCCCTTTCCTGGCTCAGCGCCTCGCGAGTTTCCTGGCTTCTGCGCGCTTGCCATTTGGCCCCATCGCTGCCTCACTCTGCTGGCTTGAACGATGGTGCCCACAGCCGGCACTAGGCTGTGGTGTCTCCACTGGCTCCAGCCGGGGGGGGCGGGGGGGGGGGGGTTCGCGGGTGCAGCTTTGTCCAGACGCCTCGTGTTCTCTCACTCAATTCTTATCTATTTCTTCTGAAGTGGATACTTACCTAGCCAGTGAGGCCCATTGGAGACTGGTGTGCCCTACAGCTGGTTTCCCGTGTCACCACCGCCTTTCTCCGAGGCAGAGAAGAACTGCCTCGGAGAAACGCAGCCTCGGTTTCGGATTCGGGGGCGTGTTTCTTTTTCTCTCCTCTTGCCATTGGCTGGAGGAGAGAAAAACACGCCCTGCGAAAAGCAACGAAAAAACACGCCCCCCGATCCGAAAAAGACGGGGCTTCAACGGAGTGACTGGACCTCTTCTCCAGTGGCTGGCCAGCATTTAAGAGGCCAGCCAATGGAGAACAGGATAGAAGAGGGGCGGGTGCAAGCCCCTCTTCTCAAAGTCACTCCAACTCATTAAATCTCGGAGCGAGACTGCGCAAGCGCAGCCTTTCGCAGCCGAGACCTAAAAAAGATTTATAGGTGAACACATGTGTTTTCCATTAAATGTAACATTTCGTCACAGGGCTGGGATGAAATGCAGAGCCAGTGAAGTGCTCGGCTCCAGCGTTTATTTTTGTGCGGCAGCTGGCGTCTTTGTGAATGTTAGATACAAAAGACTTTGTGTAAAAAGTACAAAGATGTATTTATTCCTTGTTATGTTTCACAATAAGCTGCAAGGAAGCAGCATGGTGGCCATCTCGGTTGCTATGCTGTCAAAGAAAGGCCTTTAGTCTCGAACATTAAGAAACATGTTCGGTTCTGCATACAATGCTATAGAACACAACCAATTCACACCATCGCCACTCAGGGTAGCAGATGAGCATTGCTGTATCTTAAACAACATTTGATAGTCTGGCAATACCCTACGGCAGTGGTCTTCAAACTTTTTTATGCCACCTTTAGAAATGGGATTTCTGGTTGGCTAGGGCAGGCGCCTAACCCAGGCAGAAACCACCACTCTAGTCAGGGCAAGGGAGTTACACGCTGAAGATTACCCCTGCTCACCCCCTTGGTCGCTTGGCACGAGCAGTCAGGCTTATCCCAGAGCTAATGTGTAAAGTGTTTGAGTAACACACACACACACACACACATCAGCGACACACTAGGCACACCACAAAAGAAACTCCACACAAGGTTATATCAAAAATAGCCTTTGTATTACTCCTAAAACACATTAGAGCATAATCACATATGTACACTGTGCCACCTGGCACTAGGTATTACTTTATAGGGGATAATATACATTACAGGGCCAATCGGGCCACTGTCATCATCATTAGAATAACACAAGTAGTGAAAGATAACCACAACTAGTAACTACTGGTAAAGGCACTTAGCATAAATGCATTACGCATAAATCATGAGGCCTAAACATCATACCTTAGCACCCGTGTACCACGGTAACACTGATAAGGTGCACACAGCTCATTAGTCCCTCCTGGGCGCAAGTATAACTGCTCATGGGCAATAACATGCCCCCATGTCCCCGGGAGCCCACTGGCCCCCCAAATGACAGTTCCCGCTCCTCTGCGCTCTCTACCTGGACTGCCGGGTAGTTTTGTGGAGAATGCTTGCTCCACCCAGGCTCCGTCGAGGTTCCACCCCCAGTCAGTGAGCCTAATCAATCCGGGGCCTCTGGGGGCTTCTCCATAAATGAAGAGAAAAGGAAAATGCCCCCTCAAAGTGGGGCTGAGGGTCACTCCGGCGGCTGCCCACTACCATCCGAAGCAGCTGCTACACTGGCCACATGCAGTGACGCCGACTCGGCTTCTCACCTTACTTCTTTACTCTCCTATGGGCAAGGGGGAGCGCTACTTCCCCCGGGGGACAGGGTTAGAGCCCCGATCCACTGTCACGGAAAAAGTGGTAAGAGTTGGTCCGGGGGGTCCGTCCGAATAGGAAGAGGTGCTGCAGGTGGGAAGGGATCTGCAGTCAGGAATAAATCTGTATGCTTCATGTTAGTCAGAGATCAACGCGGTGCCGCCACCGTTGTGTACGGCATGCTGGTGTCTGGACAAGACATACACACCCGTGACAACTCCAACCCGGTCCCTCGGACCCAGTGCAGGTCGACCGTCACGACTGCTGTACCCTCAGAACCCACTGCTTCTCCGGATCGCCCGCACTGGCTCCAGTTCTACCTATCCCTGAACCGGTTGCGCACCAACTGGACACCATGCACTGGTGACATCGTTCTCTTCGCGCACCAGCCATGCACCCCCGAATCAGCAACCCCATCCTGAACATGATCCTAAATAATTAGGATCGAAATGCCGTTGATATTTCAGAGCCATTCACGGAGCCCAGTCAACTAGGGTTCATCTCAAATGATTTCTAATACATGATCTATGACTGTGAATAACCTTAATGAAGCATATATTGTATATAATTGTCACTTGTTTACATTGCACCGTTCGCTGTTTTTCACGCACTTGTTACTTGCGCCGTCACTTTGCGTGTCACAAGCACATTAGTGCACAAGATTTTGGGTTGCCGCAGCAATTTCTGCCTACAGTGCGGATACAACTGTTCTATATTGTTTGTGCAATTCAATTTCTTCATCTCTAATACATGATGCCTTGGGCACATTTTACAACAAACTACGAGTATCCCCTTTTCCTTTTCTAGTAATGTTTTGTACATACTTGTGAAATTGTCTTTCTTAATAATACCGGTTGAGACGTTGTTAACCTTAATGTACATATCACCCAGCAGGTTGCACCGCTGGAGCGTCATGCACCATGATGCACCAGTGGCGCAAAGGGCTTGTAAATCTGCCCCAGGGTCTCTGACCCTCCCAAATCTCTGGACCTACACCATATCTCTGTCAGAAGAACTGCAGTGCTGCTCACAGGACTCAACTGGACTGTTTTTCTGGAAGGGCTGCTTTTCTGCCTGTTGCCCTGCTGCTTTCTGACTGCTGGAAGGAGATGGAATCTGCCTTACCTCCAAAGTGATCTTCAAGAGTTTGTTAGCTTGCCTCCTGTTTCTGAAGTTTCGGGGACACAAAAGACTTCCTGCAGTACTGCTGGACCCTGCCATCTGTGAATCCTACCCTTGCATGAGGTGCCCCCTTCAAGTTCTGGGCCTAAGAAGTGCGTTCTTCAGCTGAGTTTCTGCCAAATCCAATGCAATGTGAAGCCCCACAAAGCCTTGCAGTACAGCTGACAGCTCTCGGAACTGACGCCGAATTACACGAAGCCTTGCAAAGCATCGCCGCACAGCCTCTCGGAACCAACACTGAACGACGCAAATCCTCTCCATGCAGACTGCTCCCAAGGATACAAGGTGCTATGTTTAGCGGGTCCCTGTAGCCAGCACGCACTCCATCGTGGTCGGCCTGAACTTTAGAATTGCACCGGTCCCTCGCGACCTGAAGCAACCTTTTCAGTGCTACCTGCTTCTATGCGCTTTATTGCAGTTATTTCTTCAACATTCAATATCTCGACTTATTTCTGATGGATTTTGGTATTGTCATACTCAGATAAATATTCTCTATTTTTCTAAACTGTTAAGGAGTCTATTTGGGGTGTGTTTACTGGGTTGTTGTATGGGTTATTGCACACATACTTTACACATTGCCTTCTAAGTTAAAACTGCCTGCTCAGTACCAAACTACCAGGGGTTGAGCACGGGATAATTTGAGATTGTGTTGTGACTAACCCTCACTAGTATTGTGGTCCCTACTTGGACAGTGTGCATACCTTTGTCAACTAGAGACCTGATTTCTAACACCCAGCATACAAGAAAAAAAACATAGGTGGTGTAGTGTCTTGTAAATAAAAGAACGCTGGAACTCTTTTGGCTCCCACTGTGCCCCTTGGCCTGTGATATAAGAGAGATGAGTTGAAACCAGGCAAAGAATGTTGAGTTGCGACTGACATGCAGCAGAATTAAGACATGTAAAATTACTTTCCATGTGTGGTGTGGTTCTTGGCGAGTTCCTGGGCTGGCAGGACGCTACAGCTGGGAACGAATTAGGGGATACGAAGCCTGTACACTTACAGCGTTCTTCAAAAGAGTTAGCTGCGTCCAGAAAAATGCTTGTGCGTGACACCTGTGCCACAGTCTCGGTGTAGAATCAACGCTGGCACCAGTGGAGTCTCAGTGCAACTCCAGCCTGTATAAAGCGCTTAAAGATTTTAAAAAGCGACATTGAAAGTCGACTTGTCAGTGGCTAGGAACTGGATGAAATGGTCGCAAATAAAAGGTATTGTGCCATTATGCAAATTAATGCCATACCCTATACCAAGTAAGAATGCTAAAGACGGATGCAACCAGGTTACAAAAGCAGCACACAAAAATATTTCAGTACAAATCAAATTGAAATTCATGTGCTATGAAGCAGAGATTAACCAGGTGTTTGTTGTGAAACATTTGAGCACAAAACCAACCAATGTTATCTGCTTTCATGGACTTGTAGTGTACAACGAGTTATCTACTTACCTAAACCATTAGTGAATCATCGTGTCACAATGTGCTGCAGGGCAGCCCCAGAAAGATGGTCGGAGGAGTTGTGCTTGCGGCACTGTTCCCAGATGAAGCAGTGCACCACCCAAGCTGCAGAATAGGGGCTCAAAACAACTCCGCAGACGGCCATCAAGTAGGGAGAGCCAGGGCGAGATCGAAGCTCCAAAAGTCATTAAGGTTGACCCTGAAGCTAGCACATCATATGCAACTGAACAAGCTCTGTCTGATCATGTGTCACAGGAAGCTCCTGAGAGACCACTGCTGTCCACCAATGTATATATGGCTGTTGCATTCTTAAAACCTCAAAAAACAGAGGGAGGTAAGAGGAACCTCATTGAGAAGGCGTGTCCTTTAATCATCAAATTAGAACAAACAAAAGAAGGCCTGTCCATTTTTAAGTAAACTAACTCTCCACAGGGTGGTAAGAAGACCCTTTGGTTTTCTTAAATAACCCACACCCACCAGGGTTGCCCATTCATGGCATGGTTTATCATCGGATTTTTCCTGTTCTGCTGTGGAGCAGGGCATGCTTTGACCTGCAAGGCATGCAGGAGCACTGAATAGTGTATGATGATGATGGGAATGAATAGGAGTGAGAGTGGCCTTATGTAGAAGGTTAGAAATATCTGCCTGGGCCCCAGGGGATTTCACCTAGGTTACTAAGCCGAGGTTACGCTTTGCTGTAAGTGTGACTACAAGCGTACCTTGACACCGGAGGACCCATGGAGCATACGTATTGCCACATAAATGTATTAGGCAGCAATACCAAGTAGGTATTAAACAACACCAAGTAGGTGCAATCAATTCATATTTATCTCTTAGCATGCAGTGAGTGGGCGTGATTTGTATATGAGCACTATCTTGGGGGTGTAATGAGAGAGTTAAATTCTTGGATGAAAAACCATTGGGATTGGCCTGCAACATGTAGACCCATAGGAAAGGGAGGTACATTAAAAACTGAGGAGAAAGTGGGAATTCTAGGTGATAACCATACCGCCCAAAGGACAGACTAAAGGATTCAGTAACCTACCAGGCAGGTATTTTTAATCTTCTACAAAAGACACCTCACAATCCAATTAATTCCCATCATCATAATATACTATTCATTTCTCCTGCATACCTCGTAGGTCACAGCATACCCCGTTCCGAAGCAGAATGGGAAGAACCTGATGATGAAGCATGCCACCAAGGGGCAACTCTGGTGGGTGAGGGTTATTAAAAAAAAAAAAAGTTCTCTCACCACCATCTAGAGGGTTAGTTTACATCAAAACGGATGGGCATTCTTAAAACCGCCAACTGCATTTGATACTGCCCAAAAACACAATATTGGCAATAGATCGACGGCACTCAGAGACCTTTGAAGATTTCCTAAATGCAATGGATGAAAAAGATTATAAAAATATTTTAAAGTATCTAAATAGTAGTGAAAGGAGCCATGAAAAAGATCCCACAAGAAGGTGAAGTGGTGTATGATCAAATCAAAACTACCTTGAATGTAACATGTAATCCTGTGCCAAATGTGGATTATGAAAGATACATATTAAGTGAAAAACTCCAGAGACCAGGTGAAACCATTAATGAGTTTGCTGAGAGACTGGGTGTTCTGGTGAAACACTGTCAATTCAATAAATTTAACTATGAGGATGTTACCCGCCTCAGGATAATTGATCAATGTCTGTCAGATTCCTTTAAATGATGAATGCTGAAAGAAACTCTGAGCTTAGACCAAGGCTTGAAGAGCGTGTTCATCATCAAGAGACTGGCATGGAGGCCGGAGGTGCCCAATGTGCATCAGTTATGAGAATGAAAAGTAAGTCAATGTAGAAAGCCAAGGGACACAAGGTGATGTCTCTACAGAAAAAGAAACTGTTTTACAGATGTGGAATCTCGTTTCCACACAAAGGTAAATGTTCTTCTATTGGACAGATATGGATTGGCTATAGTAAAGCAAACCATTTCATGACAACTTACAAGGCAAAGTGAAAAGTGTGTCACCGCGTGAAGACAAAATGGATGGCCGAACACTACCTCAGCAACGTTCGACATGTTCCGACGGGGCTAAGAGGTCACACCAACTGCAGAAAATCAACACCAAATAAAGATGATCATCGTCTAAAACATGGGTACTCACAAACACTGGCCCAGGGGCCACAAAGTACGGTCCGTAGTGTGACCAGGGGCCACACTAATGCCAGCAGGGTGGCGGTAGGGGATCTGCATGGGTCAGGGACTGTGTAAGGAGGCCTAAAACATGTTGAATAAATGGGCAAGCATTTATTTATAGGTCAATAAATGCCTGCATTTTTTTACATTTTGCACTTAACAATTTGTGTGCTCAGCAACTGAACAGCAGCTGATGCTGCTGTTCACCGAGGGGCTGCATGTAAAGGTCACGAGGGCCGCAAGTGGCCCCTGGGCCGAACTAGGAGTATCACTGGTCTAAATCATCGACAAAGAGTCCATCAGTATCAGTTTTCAGTGAAATTGACAATGACAATTGTACAATGTCGATGTTTACTTTAAAAAGGCATGTACATGTGGGACTAGTCAAATGTGAGGAAAAACTCAAGGGGAAGGAAAATTGACATGAAAAAGCACGAAAAACATTCAAACATTATACGAACATCACTCTAAAGATAAACAGGTGGTCGATACCATTCATAATTGACAGCGGTGCATCAATAAATATCATGCCGGAGGAGAAGTATCAAGAATTATCTCTGTTCCCCAACTTACGAAGTTAAAGACTAAAGTATACACAGGTGCTGCATCAATGCCCTTAAAGAGTTACTTTGTAGTCACGTTGAAACATAGGAAAACTACGGTACAAGTGCTTATTCATGTACTTCAAAGAACAGCTTCAGGTGCCTGTTTGCGGAGTTTAAACACCAATGCTGATATGGGAATGATGTCAAAGAACTACAATATGAATGCTCATCACGTAATTGAAAGTCACTTTCCTTCATTATTTCATGGGTTAGGAAAGTAAAGTTACACACAAATGAGGATCTTTGTCCTGTTGCTCAAAGAAGCATGTGAGTTGCACTTCACTTGCAAGAAGCGGGTGAACCTTAATTCTTTGCTCAAACATAACATCATTGAATGCTTCACTGGCCCAACACCATGAGTTTCTCCCATTATAATAGTGCCTAAAAGAGACAGTGAAGGAGCTGTACGCATATGCATTGACATGCGTCAGGCCAATAATGCAACTGAACAAGGGAGACATCCCAGTCTGCACATTGTTCATATGTTAACTCAAATGAGTGATGAGAAGTTATTCTTTTGACTAGATCTAAATAAAGGATATCACAGGTTGGAGTTTGAAGAAAAATCCAGGTACATTTCAACCTTTTCTTTACATATTGGTTTGTTGCACTACAAGCGATTGAGTTTTGGTATAGCCTCTGCTGCAGAACTTTTCCAGAACATCATTCGACGTATCATACAGCCTGTAGTAAAGGCATTTAACTATAAAGATGACGTTGGCTTTCAGAGCTACACATAAAGAGCATGACAAAGTTGTCATGCAAATATGTTGTTTGCTGAATGACACAGGCTTAACACTGAATGCTGACAAACGTGAATTCCACAAGAAAAGCTTTGGCCATGTCTTTTCTGATGGGGGTATGAAACCTGATCCAGCTAAAGTACAAGCTTTGTGTAATGGAAATCCCCCACAAACATGTCTATGTTACAATCATTTGGAATTGCCAGCTACTGTTCTAGATACATACAAGACTTTGCTACGATCAGTGCACCATTATGAGAACTAACACAAAAGAATGTGTATTTTCCTTGGTCATGAGAATGTGAAAATACCTTCCAAAAGATCAAGAAGGTTATTGAGAGTGCCACTGAAATTGCCTAGGTTGATCCCAACCCTCACACAGACGTTGTAATTGACCGTAGCCCCGTCGGCTTAGGCACAATCCTTGCACAGCACAAAGTACATCCAAATGCCCGAAGACATATCATGCCATACGCCAGTAAACACCAGTCACAAAAGGAACATGTTTACTCACAACCTGAGAAAGAAAGTTTGACAGTGGTTTGGGCTTGCAAATATTTCTACATGCTTTTGTACAGAAAGCCCTTCACAGTGGTGACTGGTCATCAAGCCCTGTTGACAATAGTCAGCAATCCCAAAGCCAAAATACCTTCTAGAACTGGACGTTGGGGTTTGAGATTACAAGAATACAACTATACGATCAGAATCCTACTGATTATTTTTCAAGAATGCCATTACAGTGCAATGGTACTCCATCTAAGACCGTGGAGACTTACATCAATTTTATGGTGAAATCGAGCATACCAACTGCCATGTCTTTAGAAAAGATTGTCACTGCCACGAGCCAAGATAGTGACATGTTAAAGTTAAAAGACATTATTGCTCATCAATCGTGGAACCAGCACCCTAGACCTCTCATTAATGACAGTAAGTATTTGAAGTTCAAAAATGTAAGAGATGAACTTTCAGTGACTTAAGAAGGCCTCTGTTAGACCCGTCATCCTTAGGTGGTCTTCACCCAACTTTTTGACTGATTACCTCTACTGTTTGCTGTATCTTTTTGTTTGCTTTAAGACTCTGAGCACTTTCTCACTGCTAACCAGTGCTAAAGTTCATGTGCTTCTCCCATGAACATGGTGACATTGGTATATACTCAATTGGCATATTTTGTTTACCTGCAAGTCCCCTGAAAAGTGGCATGCCATATACCCAAGCCCTGTAATCTAAATGCTAATGGGCCTACAGCACTGGATGTGCCACCCACACAAGTTGGCTTTCAAACCTATCCCAGGCCTGTTATTGCAAGACGTGTATGCAGTTTACTGCCACTTCGACTTGCCATTTAAAGCTACTTGCCAAGCCTTACACTCATCTTTTATAACACATAGGTCACCCCTAAGGTAGCCATATGGGCAGGGTGCTGTGTAAGTAAAAGGTAGGGCATGCACTTTTAAGGCTTACATGTCCTGGTAGTGGCAAACAGGCAAATTCATTTTTTACGACTGTGATGCCTACTCCTCTCATAAGCTAGCATTGGGAATTCCTTAAAACTCTTCTAAGCTGTAATTCCTGATTAGAAAGTAGCAGCTAAATTGGCTTTGGAATGGTAATGATAAATCCTCTTTAGTGGTAAAGTTGAATTTGACATTACTGTTTTAGACATGCTACTTTTTACTTTCCTTCACTGCACTCATTAAAACAGCTGCTTTACAATCCTTATCTTTTCATCGTGACACCACTGAGGAGTATTCATTTGATCTCACTCTACATTTTATGTGGGCTTAACTCTTGAACTTGATTTTATGACTTTGTTTTGGGCAGTGTCCCTGCACAGGCCATGTGAAGATCTCACATCACTCTCTCCACATATTGGAAGAACTGGACACCACTGCCACCTACTGGTTATTTTTTAAATAAATATAAAAATTGTTCTTGCATACATTTAGGTGACGACACCAAGTACTGGTAGTCAACTCGAATATCTTAGTTTTAAGATTCCGCCTGCACAAACAGCTTATTATTAATCCCATAGGCAAAACCGAATGCATTTACCAATGCTTGTTAAAACCTGTGGAGTCTTTTTGTGGTGTATTCATTGTGTTACTGTAGGTGTGTTGCACAAATACTTAATATAGTGTCGCTTTAGATAAGCCTGCCTGCTCTGTGCCAAGCTTCCAGAGGGCTGAGCACAGATTCTCTTTTGCTATGATTCTAGCTTACCCTGACTAGGAATGTGGTCCCTACTTGGACAGATGCAAACCTCTGCCAACTAGAGACACATTTTCTAACAGCCTAATTCTACGAGGTACAACATGTTTTATTCGAGAACAGGTGATCGACGTAGCCGATGAGGGAATCAAGGAATAGTTGCCACCAAGAGAGCTCTACGTGACCAGTCTGGTTTCCATTTTTCGATGAAAGGGTAGAAAAATAAGTAAATACTTGTCATATATGCAACGGTCTTTCATCTCAGGTCATTCAGCGCCCTTTAAACATTTCAGAATTGCCCCATCATGCGTGGGAGAGATTTTCTATTGATTTCTTTCGTCCTCTCGAGAATAGACATCTTTTAGTCATTGTTGATAAATACTCCTGTTTTCCATTGATAGAAATTCTTTCATTCCCTACACATGCAAAGGTCAAAAACTAGATGGCATCTATATAACATGGGGTGTACTTGCAGTATTAAAGTCAGACAACAGCCCACCTTTCAATAGTCGAGAATTTAAAGACTTTCTAAATCACCTCAATTTAAAGCATCAAAAAAGCACTCTCCTTTGGCCTCAAGCCAAAGGCCTGGTAGAAAGTTTCATGAGTACTCTCTTAAAGAAAGCTGCTTAGTGTGCTGCATTTTTAAACCTTGCTCTTCAGCTTACTGTTCGACCTTAGATTGAGGAAGACACTCACACTAGACTTTGGTCGCAAACAGAAGATGAAATAATATGCTGACCGACTACGCAGATCACTTATACAAAAGGAGATCAAGTGCATGGCACAAAATAAAGAAGGAAATCTGATGCTCCTTTTGCGGTTAAACCTTTTACCATCAACCACTCCAAAGGACAGATGTTGACTGCCCAGCATCCTGGGAAGTCTCTTTTGAGAGTTTTTCATTTTCGAAATTCGGCCCATCACTAACCAAACATCGATGTCAATGTAGAGACTGGGTTTAGGTAGACTGTTGATGAATCTGTGTCTGCTAATAATTCCACTTCTCCTGCCGAGATCACCAAAACTGACCTGATCAAGACCTGTGATTCAGGCGCCACAACACTTAATTGAAGAATTGTTCATGTATCTATGTATTTATTCGTTTATTTTTTAAGTTGTGACTCTTTCTTTATCAAAGTGGGTAGATGTAGTGTCTTGTAATAAAGGCATACTGGAACTAGTGGTTGAAATTGAAAAATAAAAGGAGTACCTGCTTGTTTCTGAGAAGTCCCGGTACTCTCCAATTAAAAGTATTACGTTTTCTCTTGAGAAGTACACGTACTCTCGCTCTCTAAATAAAAAAAAAAGTGCCAGTACTCAATACCGGATAGTACTAGCCCATTTAAAGCACTGGCTGGGACCCTTTTGGTTCCCACTGTATACTGTAGGCCTGTGACGTAAGCGTTGAATGGATGAGTTGAAGGCAGGCTTAGAATGTGGAGTTCTGACTTGCATGCAGTGGAATGAAGATGTGTAAAATTACTCTCCGTGTGAGCCTTGGTTCTTGTCGCATGCCTGGGCTGTCAGGATGCTACAGGTGGTACATCTTTCTCTGTTCAAGCTGCCAAACTATGGAATTCATTACCCTCAAACATAGGAGCCACAAAAAACTATCTTATCTTCAGAAAACTACTCAAGAGTTGGCTCTTTCCTGCATGACCACCACACTCAAACAAATGTATTATTTGATAGATAACTATTTAGCTATGCACACTTCTTTATACAGATATATACTATTTATGGTCTAAAAATGTATAGATATTCTTTAGGTCTGCTTAACAAATGTATACAACACATATGGCTCAAATATATAAATCTACATTATTTTAAGCTTAACATTTATATAGGTCACGGCATAGTTTTCTTACAAGTTATTTGATTAGCTGTCTATGGCGTTCCTATTTTATCACATTATGTAAATGTTATCATAATTATTGCATCTGTAAGTGTCTAATTATTGAAATTGAGGAAATTATAAAACAAACATCTATATAATAAAATATAAAAATTCTCAAATAAATTAGCTTTACATACAGCAACACTTGAAAGTCTGAATTTCTAGCAATCTATTCATACTTTACCAACACTTCATATATATTAAATTCATTATTACAAAAGCTCTTATAAATTGAAATCCCTGCACCAACACCACAATGTTCATTGCTTCCGGTAATTGCATTAAGTTCTCACCACGCATTAAATTTCATCAGGACAAACCTTCCCGACCATAATAGGGGGAAAAAGTCTTCGTGGCAGATTTATCAACATTTTGCACTGGTTCAAAAGTACCACATATCCATGCAGTGTTGATAAAGCAAAACTTTGGATTAATTTACAAGCTACTTTCCAGCAAAAGCAAATAGGGATCGAGAGGCTATGCTTCAAGGGGAGTTACATGAGAGGTACAGTGCCATTTTCATGCTTCCACCCATGGTTTGTGATTCAAAGCCCTATTTACTTACAGTAGTGGACAGAGCTTTGTGCCCAACAAATTAAGCCTCCTTAGGCAGGTCAAAGTAATAGTTTAATTTACCCTACCTTTTCAAACCACGCATGTGTGCTGCACTGTTCCATACATGTCCAATGTATGAAATGTTTTAAATTTTGCCTAGACATAGTATTTGTACTGGGAGGGTACAATACTATGCTGGACAGCAAACACTCCTTTGCACTGTGGGTCAAAGGTGTGTACATGGTGCTACACGGTCTAATTGTGCTCCTCAGCTGGGGAAAAGTAGGAGCATCAGATCTTAGTAGATACGGCTCTGCAATGCTCTCCTCCCTTTATTGTAATGTAGCACAGAAACTTTGGTTGTTGCACTAGAAATTAGTAATTGTGCTGCTTAATATTTACAGAAACGTGGATTATGGCCTGGTAATTGCCAACATCTGCATTTTCTTCCCTCTTAAAGGGAAAATACCCTGATTAGGTTTTATAGCACCCAATACATTTCAACCACTAGGGTGTTGGATCTTATTGGTCAAGTTAATGCCGGCTATCTCTCGAGGGAACTCAATCGCAGCCAGAGATTGTGGAATTTGGGTCAGCCCAGTTCAATCACTGACATTGGTTGCTGTAAGAAATTGGAGTATTAGGTGGAGGGGAGAACCCACCCCAAATATTGATCACAATCCTTATCACGGTGAACCACAAAAGTCACTAAATAAACATATGCTTAATCCTCTTGTAGTTTGGCACTAAAGCAGTCAGGCTTAAAGTACAGGTAAAGTGTAAAGTATTTATGCAGTACTCAAACAGTAATAAAGCGAAAGCACAACACAAAAAAATAAACCTCCAAACCAATTTAGAAAAACAGTACATTTTAATAAATAAAATGACACCAAAACGACAAAAATGCAATAAGTAGAAGTGGAGTTATCAACTTTTTTAAATGTAAGGGTGAAAATAGCACCAAAAAGCTTCAAGTGCCAACCGTGGCCATCTGGTTGTACTTGACTGTGACAGATTAAGGTCCAATGCCGACCACAATGGAGTGCAGGCAGGATAAAAAAACAAGTTTTAGTTTATACCAGTGAAAGGTTTTACCTTTGGACTTAGTCTCTGGGATGGAGGTCAAAAATCCTCTACGGGGTAAGGCAGAAGGCTGAAGTTTGCCCCCGTCTGATAGCAGCTGGATGAGGTCTCAGAAGAGCTGTTGACTTTTGGTAGGAAACCTCTGCGTGCAAAGTTGAATTTTGAGTCCAGATAAGGTCCCTCACCAGCCGGATACTTTTCGCTCCTTCACCTGGTGAAGATTTCCATCTTCAAACGTAGTCACTTTTCTGGAGCTTGAGATTCTTCCATCAGGGCAAGGGTGCAGACTGGACAGGAGCAAGCTGAATCTTTGGCCCATTGGTGATGCACCTTTGTCAGATCAGCGTGGCAGGTTGGTCCGAGTCTCCCATCAATTCTCAGAGCAAAAAAAGTAAGCATACATTTGGAAAGTCTCAATTTTCAGGAAATCTTAGGAGCACACCTTGACACCAGCTTAGGGTTCAGGACCTTGGTGACAGCACTTTAGGGGTCAGGACTCACTTCAGAGGCCAGAAGCAGGGTCCAGGGCAGGTCCCATTGGAACTGGTCAGCTAGGCAGTTGTAGGAAAGGGCTCTGAAAGCTTGTTGTGTCCCTGTACCTCCCTCAAGGAGATCAGCCAATTGACCCTGGGACTCACTTCTAAGATCCTGGGTTCAAGACAAGAAGGTCCAGCCTTCCTTCAGATTCTTCAGACAGCAGGGCAGTCTTTTGGATTTTCCACTGGTCCAAGAGAGTTCTGAGGAAGGAACTGAGATTGCCACATTTATTCCATGTGCCAGCCTGTGAATGGGGCAACTCCTGACCACTTCTTAACCAAAGGAGTTAAAGTTTCCAGGTGCCACCCTACCCACGCAGCATTTCCGGTGTATTTTATTGTTAACTATCCCACAGTGCTCCTCTTTGCCCGAGCACAGTTCCCCAGGAAATCCTGTTTAAGGAGGAAAACACCTCTACCCCACCAAAGCATTTTGGTTACTGTCTAGGAGCAATCCACATCTCACCACAGGAGATCCATTGACCAGTCAGGTCACACTGGCATAAAGGCACTTTGGCTTAAGCAGGAAATTACAACTTTCTAAAAGTGCTATATTCACAATAGTAAAATAAACATCTGACTTTACAATTAAGTTGGATTTTAATTCAATATTAAAAGGAGCTTTTGAATCATCTTTCTAGCTGCGCCCAAACTGAAATGAAGTATACTAAATTGCTAAAGTGTAGGCCAGTGTTTTTCCCTATGGAATATCCAGACTTGCTTAAAAAGTAAGGTTTAAGCTGGCCAAAGGTTTATTTTTCTAGGTTGAAATGTCAGTTTAAAACAGCACTCACAGGCTGCAATGCTTGTAAACCTGCATCAGGTGCTAATGTGGCAAGGTAAGATAAATTTAAAGGGAGAAAAAAAAGAAAACTATGCTAAGGTACGTTTCAGAAAGATGAACCGTGCCATGTGGATTTGAAGCCACTTGTTCTATCAACTAACGAAAAAAGTAAGGTTTTAATCCAATTCAAGAGGTTAACCACTGAATGCATAAGCACTGCTCTATAGACCATACATTGGTAACTGTAGTAAATTAAGGGAAAATCACCTGCAGAAAAATAAAAGATCACACTTGCATCTTTTATATGTTTAAAAGATTAGCAGAACATCAGTTATTTATTAATTCAATGTACATCAAAAATGACTATTGACTGCCGCCCAAGACATTCTTATAGCTTTTTGCGGGCCTGGAATAGGCTGGATTGTCACATTTGTGTGAGTAATTGTGTTGGAACTGATATTTGCAGTGCTGGGATAGGCAGTGTGAGGTGTAAGTTGCTGTGGTCTTCTGACGACAGCCCCGTCACTTATTGTTTTACAAATTAAGCACGGATGTGTACTACATTGAACATAAGCTCTGGAAAGTTTGGATTAGAAAAAGGGCTGCTAGTGATCGGTGAAGATCAAAAATAAGATTACAGGTCATCAAAATACAGGTGAGGGTTTCACATGGGGTATATTGCATTATTCAGGCCTATTGTTTATTAAATTGGATGCACTCATCTAACCGGGTATAGGTGATTTTCTGGTTAACTGTGGCAATGGACTTCACTAGTGACTGTCATGATGGCAAGACAATTCAGTATTGCAGCCCGAAGGGTTGTGTCATGTCTTAGTTTGTATGTATTGTACAATATATTTTTTCAGATGTACTGCTGGTCGTTTTTCAGGCTGGGTAGTAACTGGCTAACTGCTCACAGTATGGTGTGAGGGGGTTTGTATTGCAGGGTGAACTGCACCCACTACAGGCCCCTTTTGAAAAATAGACAACTGCAGCATAGCTTGAGGCTTTATTTTGAGATTTCACACCACCTCCTGAAGCATGGCCTGCTGATGCAGAGGAACAAGCCTTTTAGATCAAAGCCAAGTAGACAGTGAAGCTGTCAGATGGAAAGACATTAGAGAAATGTTGAAAGCTCCCCTAGGAATGCATATCTACCATTTGCTTTGTGTTTTATAACTCACATTTGCTTGCTTTCCTTTTGCTTGCTTCATTTTAGGCTGTTCAACTTGTTTTTGTCTCTTCTGTGTTGCAGTCTATTTACCACCTCAGATTGGTTCCTTGTATTCTTCCACAAGTGCTTGCTTTCTGGGAACTCTTTCATGGAGCGCTCCAGGAGAATAAGTGTTTTCAGTTGTCTCACTTGTCCGCTAGTTCAGGAAGCAATAAACATGCTGTATTTCTTGGAAAAGACTTCCTGTCTCCTAGCTTTCTGCTTGACTGAGTCTAATTCTACCTGCTACATTAATTTTGCAAGCCTGAGAGGTACAATGTTTTGTATAAGAGCTGGTTTATTTTGGTCGGTGCTCTTTACTAATAGCATAACAAACAATCCTCTTTCTAGATTTCACACCAATTCCATAGGCTGAACATATGAGGATTGGGAGTGCTGATGCACCCCAAAAATCACCATGCTGGAGTTCAGAAGTGAATGAGCAATAAATGGGCCTTTACCTGTTTTTATCTTGTCACTTTTGCTGTGCCTTCAAAGACAGAGGTCAAATGTCAGTCTCAGTCTTCGGAGGGAGGTTGGTGTTTACTTTTCTTGCTCAGACTGCAAAGTGAGAGGATGTATGTGACAATCTTGCTGGGCACCAGGGGTGTGAAAGGGAAAGGCTGTATGATATTTCTTTCTAGCACACAAAAAAAAGTTAATGCAGTTAAATGAACTGTACAAATAGTCCAGAATATAACAGAAATTGGAAAGCACAAATGAGGCACTTTTTGTAAATCTGTAGTGTGGTGGAAACAAATATTTTTATAGAATCAAAAAATCAATGCACTAGGTGATGCTGATTTCCACTTATGGTTTGCATGCTGTACACCGATTAGTAAAACTGAATGTCTGTGCAAATGTAATGGTCATTTAAATTCAACAAGTGTTGTCTGTGATGGCAGTGTGCTACCACACCATGCAAAGTCCACTCTATGCCACTCCCCGCCACTTTACTCCACTATATGCCGCTCCAGGACACCTTTCCGACATGTCAATCTATGCAACTCCATGCCCCTCCACAACACTGCTCCACTCTATGCCACTCCATGACACTACTCCACTCCGACTTTCCACTCTACACAACACTCGACATTCTTCGCAGCTTCACTCCATTATAGTTTACGAAACTCTACAGTACTCCACTACTCCATTCTAGACCACTACACGCAACTCCACACGACTTTACACTATTGCAGTCTATGACATTCCATTCAACGTTACTACACTCTCTTCCACCAATTTTTTGCTATGCTGGTGTACAACATGGCTAAAACACATGGCAAAGCCAATCAATGCTTGTTTTGTGAAGCATGTACCATAGTTTGACCATCAGGAGCATCTGTCTCCTCAGAAAACTCTACAAACGTTGTGTCATGGGCTCCATTTTCCCTCCTTACTGTACAACTTCCAGGTGCGCTGAGCACAGCCCCCTTGCTCAAATGCTCTCATTTCCAAGCAGAAAAAGGAAACCGCACACCAGCATGAGTAGTGAAATATTATTTGTTTATTAAACAGAGCCAACAGCATTGATCAGACTACATATGATCCATCTACAATCCCCAAATGTCGCATCCAGACTTCAATCTTTTACATCACAAGGCACAAAAGTGCAACACGAAACGTCACAACATGCTACACTAAGTGGCAGACTTACTAAAAGATAGTGCAGCAACCAAAGTTGCTGCACAAGCGGGAGAGTGCAGCATTTAATCATATTCATTCAATCGGACCTGCTGCTGCTGCTCTACTCCTACATTGGCACACAGTCAGGCTGCACAGAACCAAGTATACACTCTTGCAACCTGATGCAACGATGTGAGAGCGAGGTCTACCATAGGTTTTGTGCTGGAAGCATACTCTTCAAATAGAAAATCGTATGAAAAGGCACTTTTCAAAATATTTCACACATTTATCTGTGCTGAGCATTGTGGCACAAATGCAATGTGTAAACTTAGGCAAAATTAAAGAAAAAAAAAATCTCAATTTGCTCACCTCCTTCAAGAAGACAAATTTTTAAGCGAAGCCAGTCTGACAATTTTGGTAGCTGGAGCTTCACATCAAAAAAACATAGGTGCTTGAGCTAAAATGCCCAAGTAAAACCCATGTAACGCCTTCTTGATGCAAAATAACACAAGGCTCTGTTTGTGCTGAAAACGGACATGTCAAGTGCAAACAGTTTTAATCTGGAAAGTAAAGAGCCTTTCAATAATTTGCAGCACACTCTGTGAATTTCAGAGTCTAAATAACTCTAGGCCCTCATTTTCTTTTTTTTTTTGAGGGGGAGGGGGTGAAGAGAAGTGCCAGAGTAACTTGTTTCTTGTGGTTGCTCCATAGGTTTTAGGTGAAGGCATCGGTACTTCGATACTCCAGTCATTTCTTAGAACACTCGGGCATCAGATTCTTGCTTGATGGTAGTTGTTCAATGTATCAGACATTTGACATTCAGACAGCTGCAATTTGGTGATGCTGGCATGAGGGCATAAGAGCTTACTTGATGCAAGTGTTGCGATTTTGATGGGAATTCAAATTTACATAAAAATAAAGAAATGGTGGACCTGCTAACCCAGCATTGTGAGGTATTGGGAATGGGAGAAGACTGTTGCGGTTAGGGATATCGCAGCCAAGTATCTAATCATGAATGGGACCGGGTGCTGTGTTTCATCATCTACCAGGATAGACAATCCGTCTGGCTGATTAGACTACATACAGGAGTACTAGAGGCCCGTTAGCCATGGGATCGAACTTCCCTTAAAATCAAGATCGTCAAGTAAAGCAAAACAAGGTTATTGAGAGGAATCTTAGGAGGAGGTAATCAGAATCAATGGGATTTTGGCATCTTGGGTTTACTAGTACAAAGCATATTCTGGGTAATGGGGCAAACTTACAACTAAAGAGTGGATGGAGGCAGTCTGATTTTTGAAAAGTGTTTTCCATCCAACTATGCATGGTGCAACTTCTTGCTGGGTATGGGCTGCAAGCGTACACCACCGGGACAGTGTACGGTGGCGGGTCGTTACTTAGCGGTCAGGGAGTTGCTTCAAGCAATTGTTAAATGACTTCTATGTAGCGATTCAGTCAGTATATTTAAGATAGACTGCATAGCTCTAGCGGTTGCATAGTAATGGTGCAGAATTCAAAGTACAATCATTCTTGTACGTTTTTCCTTACTGGTTGATCATTAATTTAAATTACAAGGGCAATGATTTCTTAGAGTCACCACATATTTAATTATGTCAACGATGAAGCATTTGCAAAACACCATATAACTAATATTTTGTCTCAAACGGATTATCTGGAAAGAGGGTCAGGGGCACACAGGAAATATCATACAACTTTGTTACAATTATAAGTTTCCTTCAAGGTATTCCCAATTTATGCATACTGATTATTAGTAAGAGGTGTTGAAAATAAAATGTACATTTATTCAGGTTACTGATTTTTGCCATTTGTCAAGTCTGCTTGAATATATTCATATTAGTTTGTATGCAGCAAATCTACTGTTTTATGGCAAACTGATAAGCTCCTTTCTCTTTTGTGTTTAAAACAAAACCAGTTTCAGAGAATGTTAGTGAGAATTCCAAGGTCTTTTTCTACTAATTATTTATTCTGAAAGATTCAACAATTAATAGACATATTATATAAACTAACAACAGAGTGAAAAGACATAGGGCACTTCGTTCCAGCGATTCAGGATCGAGTCCAAGCAGAATCGTATCAACTTCCTTGGCTGAAGGATGTAGGGAGGCACACTTGGCCTTCACATTGTGAGCTTATCTACCTGCCTTTCAACTAAGAAGAGAATAGCAGACAATACTATTTCACCGACCATTGCTCAATTGTTCAGGGGATATGTGGGTGGGATCTATCTTTCAAACTAGGCTTAATCTCTTGCTTTGGTGTTTAGCAAAGAGGTAAGGGTGGGTTTGTAAATATGGACATAACGAAAGCTTTGATGACTTCACCAATGTTATAGTTTTTTGCTGTTCTCACTTGATAAAACATTGTAGCTATGGTTTTCCGGATATTTACCATTCATATATGCATTGGGATAGGATTTTTATTTTTAAAATTACAACTGTAAAATATACCCCTTTTTAGGTCTCGCGCCTAGCGATGCAGTGCGTAGCCCTGCTCGCGCAGTGAGAGTCCTTTTGCCCAGGGTTTGAAAACGGAGCTTGGAATCGCACACGCTCGTGTGTGTGCTTTTCCTTTTGGCTTCCGCGATTGGCCTTTGCGTGCATGTTTTTCACCAAGACGGCACGCAGTAGGCCAAAGGCGGGCGCATTGCTCCACCCATGGCCTATTGGTGTCTATTACGCGCACCAAAGGCCATGTGAGTTCAATTATCGTGCCTAGACACGGGCGTGATATTTGAAAGCACAGGTTTCGCTGTGGCACGCGCGCATCACTCGCGGGCGTGTTTTTATTTTTATTTTACAATAGCGATCGTTTTCTGTGCCGCTTGTTGAATATGGCTTGTTTTCTGTTTATTACTTCTCTGTAGTAATGGCGGCACTGGTGCTTCAGATTAAACATCGAGTTAAAGTCGGGTGCTGAGATTGCTTCAAAAGTAAAGAAAGACAATTCTTCACTTTTGAAGCAATCTCGGCACCTGACTTTAGCTTAAGATGTTTATCTAAAGCACGGGTGCCGCCATTAATAAAGAGAAGTAATAAACAGAAAAAAAAGCATGAGCCCGCTTCGGCGATAACATTAGGACATATAGGCTGGTTTGGTTTTCACTCGCACTCAGCGACAATATCCCGATATTTCTTGTGAATAGCGCTTTCTTTTCCAAAGAGCACGTCATCTGCAGGGAAATTATAGCAAAGATCATAAATAGCTCCAGCCCTGCCTCCACATGCCCTTTATGACAGTTTATTGGCACGCGACCCGAGTGAGTCAACCCGCTACTTGCATGCCCAAACATGAGACCGCGCAGTACATGTCAGGGCAAGTAACAGCTTGCATGCTGTAGCAACAATACCACAAACGAAAGGCAGTCATGCACATTATTCTTCAAACATACAGCAGTGCCATTTAATTATGTATTGCATCGTTTATTTCTAAAACGGGTTTATTCAAATATGTTGCCAGCCTTCCAAACACACAAATTTCAGTTAATTCATCACTGTTGCATTCTGAGGCTGGACGCCAACAAGTCCTTTCCCTGCTTTTCGAAAAATATTGCCTATTTTGTGAGTTGAGGGTGGAGACTAGTCCTGCCAATCTCAATAGTCATGTAGCCGGGGCAGAGCTCCTGCCTGTAATCTTCTGTCAGTTTTTTCTACGACGCTAAAAAACACAGTGCTCTGAACTGCAATGTTTGTGCTACACGTTCTAATGAATCAGATGTGCACCGCCGACTATGCAAATGCCTCATGGACAGAAACCGCTCCTGCGCCTTGGTTATCGGAGTCCCACGCTAAATGATATTTTGCTATTTGAGCACTCCTTCGGACTACAAAGCCTTAGTTGCCATATGGTGAGTTTATGATAGCGCCATAATGCAGCTGCCTACAATGGCCTTAAGTTAGCACCGGCCACATGCAGCAATGACAACCAATCCACCAGATGTCTATTCCACCTCTTCCCCCTCCCCCACAGACACACACTCGGACATGTACATCTCCAAGTTATGCAACAACATCGCAGTTATAGCTTCAAAGGACACCCATGGTTCATTTACACGAAAAATGCCATTCATGTTGTCAAACTGCAACATACAGTACAATCTGTACACTTCTGCTCCGTTCTACCCAGGAAAAACACCATCCCAGTGAAATATTCTGTGAGGCTAATTCCATTCCCAGCCACTTAACACAATAACAATACAAATGTATTTTGTCCTGTTTTGGGGGCTCGTGGCTGTGATGTAGCCATAGGCATGTTTAGAAGGTGATGGCTCACAGGAGATTATTAATACCAAAGTACTAAAAGCTTGTACTTGTTTAAATGGTATTCAGAGCAATGCTGGGAGGCTCGTTCGGCTATAGGGTGTTAAGGCCGCCCCTGAAATCACAACTTCCGGTACACACGCACTGCTATAGAATTGCACCTTTAGGCTGCTCAAGGTAGTGTGTTAAGTAAGTAGGCTTTGCCCTGGCACAGTAATGGTTCAGGGGGACTGGACCAGGGACCGAACTGATAATAGTGGGGATTATTTCAGTGTATGGTAGAAACGGAATTGTCTTCACGCATTAATTCACACCCCACTTACTTATTGTATCATCCTCCTAATGAGGACAGTCTGGATAGGCCCTGCCAGAGTTTGAACCAGCTCCAGGTTGTGACCTCTCCAGAATAAAAATTATAGAGGATTCCCTTACCTGTTTTAACCCACACACCACATCTACATCTTACCAGGCCCCTCACACCCACAGCACCTATACGGCAAGGAACAAAAGATCTCCGATAAAGAGCCCCATTATGGGTGCCCATCGAGCATTGCAGCGCCAGCTCGACGAGGAGCAGACCCATATGATGAAGCATGACACCTAGCTTGCTGGGTGTGTGAGGGTCCTAGTTCCGAAAGGAGGTATTTCCCACCTCCCCACCACTCTGAGTTCTCACCAGGTGGCCAACTTGCCACCCAGGAAAACCGTACCTCTTTTGTCTTCTAGTTCTACCCAGAGCAAGTACGGTGGACCTTTATCAAGCCATCATTGTCCCCCTTGTTGTTTACTAAGCATTGCCAATGAAAGCACAAAATTAATGCAAGAGTTTCACAAGGCAGTCTTTTACCTAACATAACCCCATCTCATCTTGGCCACGGACAGGCACGCTGTGCCATCTGCAGAAAGCAACATGTACCACCGTGCTCCAGGGCTCATATTAGCAAAGGAGCATAATGTTGTGTTAATGTGCTTATTGATCGGTTAGATTTTAAAGAAAAAGCACAAAGCTTTCCTTAAACAGGAGCTGGTTTGCACAATTAGCGGTTATGCTGAATTAGTTTCTTGAAAAACAAAGGTGTCTTAGTTGAAGACACAAACAACTACCTGTTAAGATTGCCAAAGCACCTTAAAGTTGCCCCACTAGCCGCTCTATCCCACTGCACTTTCACTCTATGTAGCAGCCAGACCATATTGTTAGTAGTATGGCTTGCTAATAGGGTCAGAACAACAACATCTGCTGCATTAGAAAAAGGATTATTTTACTGCCCGATACAGCCCAGCAAGAACACAACTTTTATTGTTCAGTGTTAATCTGGCATCCATGCAACTTGAGCCTTTGGCAGCAGTTTAGTCTTTGAATTCAAGAAAGTTTACTTTACCTACGAAATACCAATAGCAAAAAAACAGTCACTAGATATTCATACAATATGTACTTCAAGTAACCAAACTCAAAAAAGTATTTTCATATTACAGTTTATTTATTCACAGACTTCATAAGAGAATCTAACATTATTACATTGAAAAGAAATATTAAAAACATAGAAAACTTTATTTGTATCAAAATAATTACCATTTATAAGAGAAATACTCCACCTTAGCAACATTTTTGTCTCATACAATAATTAGAATGGTTTTAACAAACCAAGAGGAAAAATAATAATTTGTCGGCTGGCATTTAAACTGCATGATTCGCCCTCATTCTCTGGCAAAAGAGCTTCTACGGTTATTTAAGCCAGCAACCAAAATATGGATTAGCCTAATTAAGCGTTATCCCTGGAAGGTAGCAGAGTTTTTGTTAAAACCACATTGTTTGCGTACTAGTCTAGGTTACTAGCATAAATGGCAGAATATGCCACGGTTTGTGGTGCAATGACTGATCTTGTTTGCGGCATGCACTCCATCACTGAGCATGAACGAGGGCACCAGCTCCCTGGCCATAGCCAAATCCCTTGGGTCCGAAGTTCTTTGCGTAGCAAGCTGAAAAAAGAAAGATCATAATTACAGGAAGTAGAACAATGCCACTACACTGATATATAGACAGCACCGGGGACAAAGTAGGACATTTTTAATAACCAATACTCCTTTGATGTTCTACTTTCGAGGGAAAGGGTGCCCAGTGGGATTGCTACAAAATAGATTTTAAAATTGACTTTTATATTACTTGAAAAATACTTAGAGTCCTTTGCTTAATGAGACACAAGGGAACATTTTTGGGTGTTTGAATTGCTGAAGAAAAGTCCTACTTCCAGTCACCTCTCTTACAGGCGCACCAGTCTCTAGACCACATTGCTTTTTTCAGTTACAATTGGGTCTCTACACAGAACGTAACACCACTATTGGCTTTTTTAAGGATATATCTTTATTGATTTTTTTAATATTAAGCACAAAGGTCAGTGTGGAGCAAAGTCTTAACTGCACATGTAACTAGTGACAAACTCTAAACAGTTATTGTATGCACGTGACATAAAATTAGTTTGTGTTGACATAATTTAGAGTTTTAAAAATCACATCCTTAAATCTAGAATTCCTCACCTCAAAACAGCACAGGGTTGACTTGGTTATATCAAACCAACTAAAAAGTTATCTATTAATCGCGAAAGTAAAGTATTTAATGCACCCCTCCCCGTTTCCCTTTCACCTCTAGAAACTTTGACAATCCAGCCAAGCCCAATAGAGCTACATTAGGATAATATGTCTTTAGGGGACTGCATGTATAAACTGGAGGTAACATTTAAAATTACCTTTTTTGTTGTGATGCTTTTTTTTGTGGCCAGAGCTCCGGTACTGTGTCCAACTGAAGCATATACACTTTTAATCTACACAACCTTTAAAAGGTAGCAGTTCTCATTTTGGCAGGAAAACATAAACTTGCCCTTCGAAAGAATAACATATCACACCTCTGATTTTGGATTGAAAACGTATATGAAAGAAACTTACCTTTGCAGTAGATTTCTCCTTCTTTCTCGGTTTGAGTAGTAGATTCTAAGCTCTTGCCACATTTGGCACATCTAAAACAATTTTTGTGCCATGGCTGCAAAAAAGAAAAAAAAGAAAAAAGTAAAAAATGCATTCAGAGCGACTATACTTTTCTGAAAAAGAAGATATGAACTATTCGGTATACCCCCACAAGCACAACAATAGCAACGCAAAATTATTTGAAGAATTTATTTATACATTTTGAAACCATTGGAGGATATAAAACCTTCCACCCTCGTTTGGCCATATTTGGATTACAAGCTGCCAGTTTAAGCATCGAGCATTAACATGCCAGATACTGTACTCCATGGAATTCATTAGGGTGGCAACAGACAAAGGTTGTCTGTAACCAGACGACAAACCTTGCACATTCACTAGTTCTGCAGTTTGTTACAATGTGGTATATCATTGTTAGAAAGAAGAACAAAAACTGTAAATGTTTACAAGATCACCATTTGGAATCAACTGAGTGTGCGTGTGTTCTATAATACACACACTCATACATACACACACACGTGCCTTTTTTTCATGGCTTTATTAAAACAAACCCCATTAGAGAGACTTGTTGAACATTAGTAGAAGTAATTAAGTTATAGTATCCGGGCTTAATAAGTCTTTTCCGAAGTTTGTGTAACATCTGGTAGTTTTCATTGGAGTGGGTCAGCGTGGTAATACCAACTCTGTGGTTATATTAAATTGAAACAGTTTGAAAGCTATTGTATACATTTTGACTTCTGCATCTGCCATTAATTTATTTTTATTGTGGCAATCCAGGTTTGGCCTAAGTGTGTAGTTAATCTCAACATTAAAATTAATAATCACCATCACAGCCAGCTCAATTTCAAGATTTATAAATAGAAGGAACGTGCTTCCATCAGAAAAAAGGGGAGGGGGAGATTGGGGGTCGGCAGTGTGTCAGATTAGTAAACATAACTCATAACTCAAAGCGTGCAGCAGTATAAAGATCAATGTCCAGCCAAATACTTACTTTTATAACCAAAAGCAGTATTTTATTTCTAACTTTACTCATTCATAGGAAGGTTACGGCATTCACAGAACACCACAGTTTCTCCTTGACTTCAGGGCTCAAGTATTTCATTTGCAAGCCCCTGTCCCACCCATTCCTCACAATGTGATCGGGGTTATTCTCCATTCACTGGTGACCACATCAAGGCCTCACCTCAAGAGTCCATCCTGACTGTTCTTATACAGTCAAATGTAGCAGCAAGTCCACCAGGGCCCAGTAGGCCTGTAAAACGTTTTACCCTGGATGGAAGCGTATGGAGTCTTAGAGGGAGTCCCGTCTGCATGAACGTTTAACAGCTACAGTCCTGCTCAGGTGAGTCTGCTGCACACATGCTTAGCTGTGGCACACAGGCTTAGACGCAGCACTAGGCAAGCACAGGCTCTCTCCTTAGCCTGAGCAGTTGTGCTCTGGCAGCAATCAGAAATGTTTACGGGCTCCTCCTGCGAGGTAGGTTTCTACGCTTTCAAGGGGGGGGGGGGGGGGGGGGTTGGTAGAGAGGCATTGCAGATGCTACTGATATTGATCCTGCTTGGCAGAGGACAATTTTTGGGGTCTCAACCTCCCAATCTTAAAGGTCATTTCCAGACACCAAATGAGATTCACGGTCTGCTCTCTCTTGAAAAGCGGTCAGTCACAGCAACAGAGACTTCAAAGCGGATAGTCCCTCAGAGGCCATGGAAGTTCAGACCTGGATGTCCACCATAGTGATGTGTATTGAAAGGTAAATCTTAGGCTCATCACCATTTTTTATGATTTCCTTATCAGCCCATCTACTTCCTGTGAGGTGTCCAAGCTCCTTCAATGTGATCGCTCACTGAATCAAACACCACCCTCTGGAGAAAGGAGAGAGACGCTCCCCCTGTACAGGAGGGTATTTCTCCTCTTCCTCATTTCTTCACCAAGCATGCGTTTGGCCCTTCCAAAATGGAACCCAGCATCTTCCATGTAATGCATCATTACAGGCATACTTGCACTTAGAGTATGTACACAGCGCGCACATACACGCACAATGTCCAGCACTGTTACCTCCATGTATTGTGCCGCCACAGGCACACATACTCAGCACTCACATCCACTTTGCGCACACTGATCAGTACCGTAGCCTTTCTGTATTGCGCCACTTGCACGCACTCCTTGCACATGCACCATAAGCGCTCTGCACAACACCACACCCTTCGTGAACTGCGCTCCTCGTAGTTACACATACACCTAGTACATGCAGACTCAATCCCTGTATTGGAACTGTACCAGGTCCACATACAACCAGTGCTGAGTCACCACTCTTGCACTACACAGAACGTCACATCTAATGGATATAGGCCAAAAGACGAGGTAAGCACACAGCATCAGAACTTAAAAAAGGGAGTGTGCCTCTAGGCCTTACGCCAGTGGCGGGTTAAAAATGACTTGTTCACTCCTACTGGTCACAACACAGTATACAGTCACCACCACACTCGTGATGCTTAACTCCTGGTCAAAGCCGTAACCTTACACCACTAGGAGAGTAGCACTTTGAGGCCATTTCAGGTCCAACAAGACCACTATCCATGAGACAGGCCGATGTCATGGTGCACACGCATGATCCACGTTTACTTAGGACAACAAAAATCAGCAATAGGGATCCAGACAACAGTACAGCTAGACACTCAGAGCAGGGGTACACATCTGTTACAATGCAGAGTACTACTCCGTCCAAAAAGGTTTGGCTCATGACACTTTATAAGCATACAAAATGCAGTTATATAGGCACCGGTACACAATGTCAATTCAATTTATTTATGAATAGGAACTGCAATGAGTTCCACATAAAAATCTACAAAAAAGAAGAACATTTACTGTGTATCATATCATACTGTTCTTCTGAACAGTATAAAATACAATTGGGGACATAGCAATTACAATTTCACTATACAATTGAAGGTTAAAAGACAATATATATGAAAAAGCAGAAATTACTATATGGTCACACTACCTAATGTATAAAGTGCAAGTATGCACATATATAAACCTTTACACAAACAGTTCTGTAATTGTGCAAAACTGCATAATACTTTGTCCCAATTCATATCCTCACATCCTCCTTTATACAATTCAAGTACCCTAATTATCGATTTATTATCGAAAAAAATATGCTACACAACAGAGACCACGTTTGGCCTATCAGAACTAAACATTGTGGATTTTACATCTTGCCTTAAGTTCCAGTTTATAATGTGCAAAATATACTACCCATCATGGACCCTATTTGGCATTCCGGGACTAAGCACAACATTCTACATCTCTAAAAAAAAAAAAAATCTAAAAACTTTCGACCATACGAATTCGGGGGTGGGGGCTAATAGACGATTCCAGGCCTCCTCTGCGTTAGTGAGGTTTTACTTTAAAAATACAAGTCTTCATAAACGATGTAGTAATGGGGGACAAACCAATACAGGATTTAAATCTTGCACCTAATTTCCGCATAGATCACAAAGTCTATTCTCCCTAGGTATTCCGTCCCAGGCCCCTGTTCTAGTTCGCATAGGGAGCAGATTCATTCTTAACAGCAAAAGGGCTTCATGGGGGAGGTCCCATGCAACGTACGATTGTTTTTTTTTTATACATACAACTCCCCACTATTATGTCGTTTCTAGAGTGCCCTGAGCACACTCTTGTGACGGACTTCATCAATTATTATTTTTTTTATTAGAGTTTTCAAAACAGATTTTGGGTGAGAACATGTACCACTACGCTCAATTTCAAATAACGCTAAGGCTTTATCATAATTTCCAAAAACAACGCTTTTTCCCTTCAAGCTGAGAATTTGTTTGTGTCTTAGCGCAAAACAAATACAAATTACATCATTTTCCAATAAAGTATTACCCCACCTTAAACATGCTGCCATGGCGAACACGTAAGATGAGAGAAGCCCAATTCAAGCCAAAGAGCTGCTATGTTGGCTGCACAGTTCAAATTGCAGATTTGGCACCAAATGCGCCCTTCCATCATCTCAAATAAATCCCACTGCTGTGCATCCACAGAGTCGCATCTTTAACTATGATTAAACTTGTGCATTCTGTCTACAAAATCAAAATACAGCCAAGTGTCATTGCCCACAACATTTATATAGCCTACCAAGTGCCGAGACCTGGGATATAGCCTTACTTCTGCACTGGTCAATGTGATTACTGCTGCAGCACTTGCTTGAGAAACTCTTCCTAGATACGGGTACTGTGTCACAACCTCAAGTTTGTTTTTCCCTAATAAACTATTTTTCTAACCCTACATCCCGAAAATCTAAAGACACGATTTTTTTAAAATAAATATTTTAAAAAGTCAAGTGATTGGAGCAATGACCTAACTCATTAAGTCGCCTTTGCAAACCTATTGGAGTTAGATCCAATAGGATAGCGTCATCCACATAAAGTAGGCAACATAATTCTATAGGACCTAATTTTGGAGAGTCTCCTTTACAATGCCCAACCTGGCTCGGCAGATCATTGATGTACGAAAAAAGAAGAAGAAGAAAAAAAGAGAGGGCTAATAGGCACCCTTGCTTCAGACCATTATGAGTTACCACTTTACCTGACAGGCCCTCGTCGCCTCACATCAACTCCTGTGCCCATGTAGAGGAATTCAACGCAATGATCAATTTTAACAGATGCCCCGGAATCACCATTGCGGCTAATTTCCGCGACAGCGTCCCCCGGTCAAACGCCATGAGGAAATAAAAAAAAAAGCGGCATATAAGGCCATTCCCCTAGCTATTGAATATTTTTCAAAGTTTGTAAGACAGAGATGTTTAAGACACACAATTGATGGACGGGATGCAGAACAAATCAAAACATCCACCCCCCAGTCAAGAGATCTGGGTTAATTCCATCATTCTTATGCTCACCATGCCACCCCAAGTTTAGACCTGGCTATATGCAAATCAGTCTCGACTCTGTGCCTCATGGAAACAGTCCAACTCGAACTGCCAAGCCAGGTCCTCCCTGGACCGGAATCAAGCATCCTAAATAGATGTTATCCAGAGTGCCACTATGCTCACAGAATCCCACTTGTTTTACGGGTATAAGGTCATTACCAAAAGCCAAATCCTGGAGGTGAAGTATGCTCTTGGCAAACAGTTTCCCGGTTGTATCCAGTAAGGAAATCTGCCTAAAACTGGCAGGAGAAGTCTTGGGGCCCTTTATGTCTAGTGGAACCACTATGCTTTCTCTCCATAAGGGCGGAATAATTCTGCAAGCATAGCAGTAGGAAAACACAGGGTAAAGGAAATGAGCCCATGCCAGGCTATCTGGTTTAATGATGGCTATTGGGTGATCCTCCGGGCCAATCGCACCAGGGTACCTTGCCCCTTTAATAAAATTCTATTTCCTTACAGGAAGGAGGGCCATAGGTATTCACTAGGGAAGGCTCAGGAATGGACTCCAAATTAAAACTGTTCCGAGTGTTTAGTGCATATAGCTGTTAGATATATTGGGTCCATTCTGCATCAGATACTAAAATAGCTTCTGCCTTTGTTCTGCTATCATAGAATTCAGCAATTAGGGCCCAATATTTAAGTGATACATTTGGAAGCCTCAAGTCTGGTGCTTACCAGCTTTAATCTATTAATTTCCCTTTGCCTAAAAAATTATGCCTACTTAAATTGGTCCCTTACTAAGGCCTTCAATTCCCCGATTTAGCTTTCTTACCCTTCACGAAGAAGCCACTGGGTTGTAGATAACGTGGACTTGTTTTTTACTTCCACATAATCTAAATAGTGACAAATACTTCTCAAACCAGCTAATGGGATTTCCCTGACCAGGACCAGAACTTGCATTTTTTTAACATATTTCCCCAAGCATGTCCGGTTTTTATTTGACCAAATGTTATGTCCATTTGTTCTATTGTGCATAATAGTTTCATATCCTGGATTCCAACAATTAAGCATCTTAAATTTCAAATTAACATCCACTGATGAAATACTCGTCACTCAGATCCGTCCACAGTATCTTAAACTCAGTGCATGCTCCAAAGAGTTGATACGACACCACCATATAGTCAATTAATGACTGCCTCCGGGCAGCATGGAACGTTAGGGAGGCAGGGGAGTCCTCTGGAAATCTCCCGTTTAATATAACTAGGTCATTAGTTCTCAAAACAATAAAAGAAACTCAATCATCTCCTATCCGATCAGGTAGGAGCTGGCAGCATAATTTCAGTGATAGACCATGCCTCTTCCAATTATCAGTTCCAAAAGGCCAGTAAAGAAGAATTGGATTTTAGCATCATAATTATCAAAGAGAAATCTTCATAGGCACCGATTCTATGCCCCAAAAAAAAGATGGAGTCAACAAGAAAAAAATTGGACGCCCTACCAGGAGGAATGTATACGTTTACCAATAAAAGGGTAGAGTACCGACCTCGTGTTACATTACCCAAGGTCAGTTTAAACACATACAGAGTTTTGACAGGTGAATAAAAATCAGTGGGTTGCAATATACACAGGACAGCTAAATCACTTCTTGCATGACCTTTTGCTGAATGTTTTGCTGCACAACAAAAGACCCCCAAATAAATCCCAAAACTAAAATCTATGCAGCTCCATGTTTCCTGAAGGCAGATTATCCATGCATCGTAAACCATTAGGGAACTTTATTTAAAACTTGGGTTTCCTACACCAGCCACATTCCAAAACAGGATCTTTCCCCAGGGGCTACCTCTGCAATATGGGACATTTTTTATTTCCTTTAAGAGCATTCAGTGAGCCCGCTACCCAATTCCACAACCAATTCAACTCACCCCCACTAGATTTGGTAGCCCTTTGATACTCATGTCCCACAATATTAATCACTCTTTTACCTTTGTTACTACTAACCAAGATTGTGATAATATCTTTCAGGTTTACGGACCCACTGAAATTAGTGATCGCTCTGCAGAAGGCCTGATGATCTCCAAGGGATTCGGTTTGAGCAGGTAGTGGCTCCTCATGCAAAAATACATCAATCCAATTTTTCCTAAAATGATCAACACTTGCCAACACTAACGGCAATTATCCCAGAGCTAAAAGTAACTTTGGAATTCGGGAGCCCATTTCGAAGGACCAATAAAACCTGCTCAATATCTTCACTTATCAATCTCAGTTCCTCAATTTCAGATAATGACTGCAGAACGCAACTTCTATTAAGTGAGCCCAATTCCCTGTCAAACAGGGAAGCAAATATCCGGGTATTAACTACTTGTCCTGGCTTACACCTTACTAATGCCCGATCACTATACTTTTGTTCTGCTCCCAGTTACACTATCTTTGTAGAGGGTGAAGAAAAAGAAAGAAGAGGATTTTTCATCCGGACAGTCCAATTCCGGATCACCATGGGGCCCAACAGCCTTCGACCCTTTTCCTTTTTGGTGAAAAATAGCATTATCGGGTTTTACAGGCCTTCAGACAAACCTCAATCTTTTTGATTTAAGTGTAGTGATATGTCGCTACTTCTTCCAATTCCATGCTTTTACCCCTATACACTCTGAGAGGCACCCTCCCCACGGGGATCAAAAAAAGTTTCAACCTTAGACTGTTTAATAAAAGAGGGAGCAGTTGTGAAGGCCGGGTCACCCGATGTACTAGTGTTTCCTTTTTTAAATATTGGATAAATAGATGAGTAATTTTTTAGGTGATGAACCCTTTATAATTTCCCTTGCCAACACCGAGCAGGTGATTATCCACAGAAAGCTGATTTTGGGGGGGCAATGCAACACATCGTTTAGTGCTGCGATATCCCCAACCCGCCCGGTTGAGGAAGATCCCGTCACCACAAATTCCAACTTGGACTGCCATTTCCCTTACCACTATGTTAGCCAGGGTAGCCTGAGTATTCAAATCAGTACCGATTTCGGCTTTTCCTAGGTGGGTACCGGCAGAAGTGATGTGCTGCACACCCACCAAAATCAGGGACAATACATCCAACATGATCAGAGTTGACAGTACATTTTTCTGACAAAGTTTAAATTGATGAGAGAATTATCTCGAAGGCACTTAAAATATCAGAGTTGTCCCCCACTCCCCTATTCTCATTTACACCCTCGGTCATTAGTTGCCATATGTCATGTGCACCTTTATTTAGGGTCCCCTCAGAATTCGATAGCCTAGATGAACAAGAGAGAAAAACACTTGGAGTACTGCTATGAAGAGCTAGCATTTGTAGACCACTAGCAGGACAGTCCGTTGACAGTCTCAAATCTAATTTGTGATCAGTCGGTGATTTTAAGTTGGCCTCCATTACTTGGGTTTTCCCCCCATGGGTATATCAATAGCCAGTAGTGTAATGTTTAAATCCCCACGATCAAAGCTACATTCATTCCCACAATGTTAGTTCTGGGGTGTCGGAGACAACTCAGAGTGGAAACCATCCTAATTTTGGCTCGCCCACATTTACGGGGTCAGGTATAACCACAGAGCTCACGGAATTCCACGAAACAGCTTTTTACCAGCGTCTTATTTAAAAAATAACATTAGCATCTTCCATGTGTGTTTCATATCTCAAAGCAATATGTTTGACTGGCGTTGTTCACTAGGCTGGATAGGTTGAATTGTGAGATGACCATATTATGCCCAACTCCTCAGCATTAACCACTCCGGGGAATGCTCCCTCTGTTAGTCCGTAATGTTTTGCTCCTCAAATCCTTGGTGAACATAGTAAATCCGTAGGATGAGAATTCAAAATGGACAGATGGTCTTGGGGATTCTTTTGTTTGATGGTTTTAAGTAATTTAGGGGAACTAGAGTGATCAAATAGGTTTCCAACCAACCCAGAGGTGGGCTCTAATCCTGTCCCTGCCGACATAATTAGCCGACCAGAACGTAAGCCTGTAGAGAGCATCTTCCGTCTATACAGAATATTCTTAATGTCACTCGGGTCCAGGGAAATTGAACACTTGGCTCAAGCTTTCGGATGTGTCAAAAAAACCGATGGGAGCAGGTAACGTGATAATACAAGAGCTCAGTTCACCAAGGACATGGTACACTAAGAGGTAAAAAATATATAGATCTCCTTAATGCATCAGCCCATATAAGATGCACAAGGGATGGTTGCCTGACGTTATATGCCTTTAAGAAGCAGAACCACACAGGACTGTGCAAAACTGAGCAAACCTCCGGTGGTGGGCACCAGAGGGGCCAACAGAAATACTACGCAAGCTGCACCCAGTACTTACTGGGCCGCTTCTGCAGGAGTCGCGGGGCACAAGTTACGCTCCCTGCAACCAAATACGGTTGCAACGTTCGTGCCAAACTGCAGATGGTCTCAGTGGGTCGGGGTCAAAGATTAAGTTTGAAGTCAAGGCCGCTTACGCACCTCTTTTGCTTGGTTTGGCCGGATTTTCAGGATAAAGCAATGGAGGAAGATTTGCCATGCCTAAGCAGCAGCAGCAGCGAATGATGGGCAGTGGCTGTAAAAAAAAAAAAAAACTAAAAAAAAAAAAAAAAAAACTAAAAAAAAATAACTAGGCGTCCAGACGAAGGCTGAGGCACGGAGGTTTGGAGGCAGTGGACCGAGCAGGAGCACACCAGGCCACCCACAAACCGCACCCAGACCTAGCTACATACACCCCCCCCCACCCCCCACCCCATGATATCGAAACTACAGTTTAACAGGTTAATCCAATAACCGATACTCCGGTACAGCCACATCCTATGCCCCGCAGGCTTGCTCCCAGCTCCCACATTCACGCTGCGTCCGTCACCAGTACACAAATTAAAACACTTTAAATTTGGTGGGTAAAATAACACAAAAATATCCCCACCCCCCATGGGGTGTCTACAGCTTTCATTATAGCAAATAGAGCTCCAATTTTCTTATTCCACAGAAAATGGTAAAATAAAATTCAAAGTGTGCTTTATCAGGAAATCCTTCTGAACGCTATGAACATCAAAGAGTAACAGGCTTTCTTAAAGATTTCACCAAGACAAACAAGCCATTATCCTACTGTTTACTTTACAAAAAAAGATATACTGTAATGTGCTCTCCCAATTTTACAATTAAAGCAAACTATGGCATTTCCCAAAAAGGAATAAAGGGGGCAGACAAGAAAAATGTACAGGGGAGGCCTGAAATAATATATCACATTTACTAGCACCATAACCCCCCCCCTCCCACCCCGAGTATGAAAGGGAAGTATTACAAATGAAAAACCTCTATCAAGACCTATATTTCTTTGAATCTGACCTGTTCAGGTTCTGTCCTGCCAACAAATAACCTATGTCTATGAAATCATAGAAAAGGTACAAAAAGATAATTTAAACTCATTTATATTCTTTATTACAAATATTTAATATTTTTTTGTTAATTATATGTCTAATAACATCTCATTTTATTATTATTTGGATCAATTAGAGAAACACTGTTTGTGTACATATTAAATAGCATCTGCAATTTATACAAAAAAACATAAGTTACATATAATACATGATAACTAACTGTATATACATTAGTTGTGATGACCCCACAACTACAAAAGCATATACATGAACACGATACACACTACTACATACATTCATCAATCATTCTCATACTTAGAAAAACAGCATGAGATTCGATCCTGTAGGGGATCCGAACAAATAGGTTGGAGGAAAAACAGAAATCAAACTGTTTCTGATGACACTATGTCTCCAAGGACCACTCCTCAGGGATAGTACTTGATTTTTGGTCTATGCGCGCTTTGGTGGAAAACCACCTTCCTCAGGACCAAATATGGATGGAAAGGAATCTCGAGCCCAAAAGAGAGGGCTGGGTGGTGGGGGGGGTCCATCTTCAGCTATGTAGCGAACTGCATAGGATGTAGGTGGTGTCGTCTTCAATACAAATAAGCCAGGGGACAAGTTTATACAGAGGCCAGCAAAATACTAGATTGGTCTCTTATTAGCGTTACATATAGTTGTATAGTTCATCCAGTCCAGAAAGCACAATTCAAAGTGTGTCAACATCAAAATGGTTGCCCAAGAATGGGAAGTCACTTTATTGTATATGTAATCTCAGTTAGACTCCCAGCTGCATAGAGTAGTTTCCAGCACAATCTCCATACCGTAGTAAGTGGTTGTGAGAGGATAGATGAAAGGGAAGTATTACCTTAGAGGAGCCAATAGTGGTACTTGTACTGTTACATGGCAGCAAATGTTTCGAAATAATAAGATACCTGGTCCAATTTAGAATGGACTAATACAATACTACCCAATTGTGACCACCTAAAACATGGATATTAAGGATCCTGCACCAAGAAGCCAGGACCTAAAAGCGCTTGAGCACATCCCCCTACTCTGGAAGACTTCCATTTGTACTCAGTTCACCAAAAGTGTCAGTACTGGGTCCTATGCACAGGCTTTCTGGGCAACAGGCCCACAGTACATGCAAAAGCTTGCACTTTATTTTTTTTTTAGAGCCAGGAAATCCCTTGAGAAGAGTGTGTGCTTTATAAAAGCCAGACAAAGCTGGCCTTCTGTGCCTCTTTAAGGCGCCTGAAATCTGAGCAGGCTACTCGGATGTCAAAGAATGTTCGAACAGATGACACAAAGGAAGAATACTGAAAGCCCTGTGATCCGGTTTCAGGAAATGACTGGACTGAACCATACCTTTATAAGCACATGAAGTTCCAAAGTTCCGAAAATGCCTACCTTAACAGCTTTTAATGATGCTTTGAGGCATCCTCAAAGACCGAACAGGCTGCCTTCTTGCCCTCCACCGAAACCCGTGGATTGGGTGTGTGCACCAAGGCTTCCTGTAATGGACTCTCCAAATTGGAACATAATTTCTTGAATACATAAATCACCACCATAGGGTACATTAGACACCTTATCTCGTTTGACAAGACCCACCATGAAGCACCCGATCACTCATTAAACATGCAATGGAAGTGGCTGACTTTCAAGTTAGACAGACAATTGATATTGCTTTTATAACAGACCTGGGCGGACGCCAGCTCTGGCCATACCTGGCTATTGCCACCCCCCTGGCTACTCATTAATCAGGCTGGACCGCAAAGGTAACAGAGGCGGGGGTCTAGCAAATATCTTTAAAGCCCATTTTAAAGTCAGAATTGACCCTCTACCACACCCTGGCTGTGAAGCCATGACCTTCAAAATTGGTCTTACAAAACACCACTCCATTAACAGAGCCTTGATTTATAGACCACCCTTCCCTAGAAACTTCTTTCCAGATCTGGACAAGTCCCCTTGGGACATCAAAGCCAATTACCCGGATTTCAAAATTCGGGGTGATTTGAATTTTCACCTAGAAAATAAGGAGGATCCAGATACCAAGGATCTCACAGCCTCACTCTCTTTTAGGCTTATCGCAACTAGTTGGGGGTCCCAAGCATTCGAGTGGCCATACCCTAGATGGCAATTTTTCCAGACTGTCCTCTTATTCAGGTCTCCCCTTCTTTACCATTAACCTGGTCAGACCATGAAGCAGTGATGTTCCATCTGAACCTAGTGGGCCACAGTCCAGCTGAGCAAATAAGCCGGCCGAACCTGAACTATTGACCCTGGCACTTAATTTCGGAAGGTCTACTCACAAAGACTCTGCTTGAATCTAGCTTACCAATATCTCCCAATTTGGATCAAGCAACCGATGATTATCATCAATGGATTAGTGATTCCATTAACAGTCTAGCTCCAGCTAAACAAGGATATAACAAGAAAACTGTTCCATATGAACCTTGGTTTATCGAAGAGCTTAGACTGGCCAAACAACTGTGCAGAAGGTTAGTGCAGAAGGTTAGAGCGGAAATGAAGGTTGAACTATGACTTGGACAATAAAGACTCCGATAAGTCAGAACTATTACAATACAAGAAGCTTTTGAACAAAATTAAATCTACGTTTTTTATTGAAATGATTAACTCAGCTAGGAATACTTTTATTCTCCACAGTGGTCAAGCTAAGCAACCGGCCACCAGCGAGTAACCTTAAAGCAGATGCCTCATTCTGCAATAAACTTGCCACCTTTTTCAGAAGCAATGTAGAACTGATTATCAATGCTTTAACCTCAAACCCGAGCACAGTGGGGCAAGGCTTGAATGGCAACCCACAGGCAGCTAGGGATAATGACAACTCACAGCCAGAGGGGGGTAATGGGGACAAAGCTGGAAATATGAGCAGGAAAGCCACTACTTTGGGGACCAACATATCAGGATGCACCCAATCCATTACCTCCACTCTCTCTCTGCATTCTCCCCTCTCACAACATACCAAGAAACCAACGGGTTCAATCAAATTAAGTCAGGCTCTCCTTCTGACACATGTCCGCCCAAAGTCTTGAAGCTAGCTTCTGCTATAGTTCCTGAACATCTCTTGGGGATCTTTAATCAAATGCTCCAGTCGGGATACTTCCCAAAAAAAAGAAAAATCGCATCAATCCTTCCTCTTCTAAAAATAAATAAACAAATAAATAAACAGTGTGGATGCCGATAATCCCAAATAATTACAGGCCAATCTCTTGACTTCCCTTTCTGGCCAAACTGATTGAGAAAGCTATAAACACCGAACTCACTATTTACCTAGGAGCACAATTTACTGGATCCATCGCAGTTTGGTTTCAGAAGCCAACATAGCAGTGAGACAGCCCCGATTACAGCTACAGAATATGTCAGAACTACTCTAGACAAAGGAGAAAAAGTTGCCCTAATATGGTTAGACCTCTCTGCAGCGTTCTACACCGTCGACCATCAACTCCTTATCAACCGGCTGTCCAAGTTGTGAGTCAGCGGTAAGGCCCTTAAACTCCTCAGCTCATTTCTCACCGACAGACTTCAGTATGTGGAATACAACGGTCACAGATCCACGTCTTTCACCTTCCCATGTGGCATACCGTAAGGGTCTGAATTGAGCCCTATGCTTTAATTTATACGTCACACCCCTGGCTTCACTAATCAAACACCTGAGATTTTCGGTAGTCTCTTATGCTGACGACACCCAAATTGTAGTGTCTGTCACAGAGAATGCAGATAACACAGCTAAATGCTTTTGCAACTGCATGGTACAGATTGGGAGGTGGATGTCAAAAAGCTGTCTGAAATTGAACTCCGACAAAACTGAGGCAAGCAACCCTCCTTCTGGTCTCCTTCCTGGTGGCCTCAAGGGTTGGGTGCCCTCCCCATTCCGATGCTTAAGGTGAAAATCCTGGGAGTACAGTTTGATGAAAAACTGTCTTTTGTGGGACATGCTGTCTTTTGTGGGACATGCCATTACCTCATGTTCTTTCAGCTATAAATAACTCAGGAAGATTTTTCCTTTTACCCCTATGGACTTACGCAAACCAGTGATCACAACACTGATCTTCTCTAAAATAGATTACTGCAACAGGCTTTTCCTGACTGCCCATAAGAAAGTACTTGACGAACTACAAATGGTCCAAAATGCGGCTGCTAGATTGCGTTTGGGAATTCCAAAGCATCAGTAGGTGTTCAAGTCCCTCCCCCTACTCCACTGGCTCCCGGTCAAGAAGAGGGTTATGGTCAAGGCCTTGTGCATAGCCTTGAAGGCCCTCCACTCAGAGGGCCCAGCTACTATTAAGCAACTCTTTCATCTGTACACCCCTGCCAGAACCTTAAGATCGGCCTCCCAGGCTAACCTGGCTGTTCCCAAGTTTAAAAGAGCTACATGGGGAGGCAAGAGCTTTGCAGTGGCCACTGCCAAACTCGAACACGATGCCACTAACACTCAAAACTTCAGGAAATCTATTCACGTTTCGGAAAGCTCTTAAAACTTAGTTATTCAACCACTAGTTTATCCTGCTCCTCCACCCTTCCTGTGTCTCACTAGGCTGGTGTTATTTTTCACTCGGACCCACCCCGTTTTTGGCAGTCAGCGCCTAGACACCCATGGGTAGTAGTGCGCTTTAGAAATACTTATTTAATTTCAACATTTTATAATGGTCTGAAAACCACGTAAAATTAAATAAGAAAATATATATATATAATTTTTATAAGGAAAATCAATCTGGTAAACAATTAGTTTTAAAATAAAATTTAGGGCGCCAGAGTGTTTGCCATTTTTTGGGCACAAGTCCATCTGCAGCATACCAAAAGAAGTTTCCCATTCTGCAACGGGTTGTTTTCCTTGACGACTGGCATAGCCGATGCTAGCACAGACAAAAAATGATCTACAACTAAAAACGAATACATTAACAAAAACGTTTGTGGAAAATTAGATTTAAATCGATATTTTAAGAATGTGGGAAACATTCATTGCCTTGCACATTTTCTTTTGCTGAGATCTTTGAAGTAGTTATTAGGGGCTCTGTACAGAAGCTCCACATGTTGCCCGAGTACATAAATCGACAATTATGTAAATATCTCCCAAGGGAGAACACAAGATTCCTACATCTTCTAGAATAGCAAACTTTATCACAGGGAAACCACAAAGATACACAATGAGTGACGGTATGCATGAGAAACATTTGCATTGCAGTGAATGCTTTGGCCAACTTATGTTGTCAGGTGACTGCGCATGTGCATTCAGGAGTGAGATCACGATTGCCCAAAGCCCCGCTCCCCTCAGAAGCCCATGTGTGTTACAAGACACTGGATTGTAGCGCAGGGATCAGAGGTAACTTTGGGTTACTGAAGTCCAGATATCTTCGCCTTCATCAGTCAGGTTGCGCAACATGGTACGACTCCAGCATCTCCCCACCACAGACCATTCTGAAAAAAACCCAGTGATCTGTGCCACACTGCACGATCTTGCTATTGGGAGAGGATTGCAGAAAGGCCTGGACAAAGGTAAAAGCACGGAAGATGAACCCTTAGAAGGTAGTAAGTATATAGATTCAGCTAAACCAATCTCTTACAAGCAGAAAAACAAAAGCGGATTGCGCAAAAGTGAAAACATTTTACTCACTTCAATAAAATGAAAGTTGAAATTGTAATGGATTATGAACACAGCGGCATGAACTCCGAATGAATGGCAAATGATAAACATGCATACCAATCTCAAGCGGTAATACAAATGCAAACAGCTTTTGAACAACTTTAGGTTTTGTGGAATTGTTGCACACAGAGTAAAATGTCAAAGAAAAACAAGCATGAGCATATACACACCCGAGGGCAACTGGCTTATTGATGCTTAGTCTGTTTGGGGTGCCCTGTCATGCAAGACTGAGGTCCAGCCCGCTCCCGGGACACCGTTCCACAATAGAGGTCACATTAGCTACGAGTCTCACACACCTTGGCCATGGTACATCTTGGGTTGAGTCGTTGGCCTTCTCTAACTGAAAGCATTTAGTATTACCACCCATCACTCTGGGCTTTATACACAGGACATTTATACGGTTGAATTTTGGAACACCAACTCCGCATTTGAACAGCTAGCACTGATCAGGAGAAATAGCCAACAAGTTAAATCTGTGTCATGTAATATTTTGAACACACACACACATATGGACACAGTTCAGAAAACTTTATTCTGCATGTATCTTACCATAAAAGATGCATAACAAGACATAGTCCATAAAACATTTAAATAGGTCAATATACCGAAGCATCATTGTAATCAATACATTATAAACGAATACCGCTGACAAAGACTGTCCACATTGCACCATAAAAAGGTTAAATAACCTACCAAAACACAATAACCATTTCAGTTCACCCTCTACCCTAAAAACGGCCGACATATTTAAGGTAAAGTCCATTTTCCAGAATTCATTCACTCGCAGAGACTGCATAATGAGCTATGTAATTTGCTCTATTAAAGATTCAAGATCGCCGACACTGTATTTAACCCAAGCTATATTATGTTGGAATAGATCTTTACTTCTACGGTGTAGGGCAGGAACTATGTGAAGGCTTTTGTGTAGAACGCTTGGGGAACTATGGTTAGTTAGGTGTCGCCCTTTGGATGGGCAGGAAGAGCAAACGATGATGCAAATGGACAGCTGCAACAGCCTTTCAGGGCTTATCGGCCTGTTCATGACTACATGACTTCCAGGGCCCCGGATTACGTTTGAGCTGCTGTCACTGGGCTGGTCTTTATTAATCACTACTAGGGAATGCTGCCTACATTTAGGGATACTACAACATCATCCAAGGATACGTTGAATGACGTGGTCTCCTGCTCAAGGGAACATGGGTACAGAGCGGACAATTTCTCTGAGGCTTTTTTGTTGTTGTTTTTTAGGGGTTAATGACCTTTGTCCATCCAGGAGTTGGACAGAGGCCATGCATGCCTAATAGCAGAGAAGTGCATAATAAGTGGTCGAAATGCATGCAGTAAGGTTTAATGACCATGTTAAAGCGAGCAGGTGCCTGCTGCTCTTGGGGTACTTCCAGTGCATTGCTATGCTTTCTGTGAGGTCATCAGAAAGCAATATACTGAATGTAACTGTCAACCAATAGCAAATTCATTAACTACGCATTAACTGCATTTCACTACTTAGCAAACAGTACAGTATACGTATTTAAATGTGCAGTTTGCAATACTGCAGCAAATCATTTTGCACTTTAAACTTAATGCATACATTCCTATAATTGTTAAAGCGGAAACAGAATAGTGTCTGCACGAAGTGGCTCAACGCACCAAACATTTGTCTTGCTACGATTTGCGATGTTTAGTGTATAATTTTTCCAGATGCTCAAAGAAATGCCCGCACATCCATTTTCCAACATTTAGCTTAATGAGACAGAACCCGGTGGTGTAACCCATGTACATAGTTTCCATTTCACACTATATTTTCCACCCAGAATTCCTCCAGGGGGTTGCTGTAATTATAGCATGTCAGTCTCCCATTGTACAAGCCATGGGACTGTAAATTATCCAATTTAAACTTTTTTTTTTTAGATGCATAGACCAGAGAATCTGCAAAGATCACAGAGTCAAAAAGTCTGCGCGTGTCTTAGGCTCTTGCTACACAGTTTTCTCTAGCTCAGGTTTTTGCGGTATTCATTTTTTTCATCACACAAAAAGAATTGGGGATCGGGAGCTATTTGGAAAGGAAGAAGGTCCGGTACCCGTGCTCCCAAAGAACAACGTTTATAGCACGGGGGGGCTGGGGGGGGGGGGGGGGGGGGAATGGGGTAACTGTTCCTATGGTCTCAGGAGAGTGGCAACCAAACTGTGGTTGGTAAGAGGGAATAGTAACACGTGGTCACTCTCAAAGAAGGTTGGGTTTATAAATAGGGGTGGGGGGAATCTCTCCTTTTGGATATAGTGCCATCACACACCCTTGCGAGTGTCATGCTTCAGGGCGTTGCTTCTCGTGGGGGCGGCGCTGCAGTCCCCCACGGCCCCGCGAGGGGGCTCTTTAGCAGAGATCTTTTAAGGAGACGCCGCAGTTGTGCAGGTCGGTGTGTAGTCCTGGGAAGGTAAGCGAGTGGGTGAATTAAAATTACCAAATGTTACCTAGAACCTGTATTTATTTGGTGGTCCGAGTGGGAAGTTTAAAATAGGTGTGAATCCTGGAGCTCCTCTTAAAAACAAATATAGCGGGCAGATGTAGGACTAACTGCGGCTCTCAGAATAGGTGCCGGAGTGAATAAATCACACACAAAAAGGGTCAACATGCGGTGTGCTGTGCTGCTATTGAATGCACACGAGGCATGCATATTATAGTATTATGCCCGGGTGTATTAATAGTGACAGACAGGACACGTATCACAGGGTGCAGCTGACAATTGTGCAAAAGGGTGGAGCTTATAGGCTGAATCTGTAATTGGATACCCTATAGTTCCCACGTGCACATGGCCGGCTGAGAAGGTTACCGGCGTAATGAAACCGGGTGAGGTTTAGTGCACATCTTGAAAACATCGATAATAAATGTAGATGGCGGTATGGACTTCGAAACACAAGCCCAAGGCCTGCGGTGCACTGCGATCAAGTCATCTTTATAGTGGCTAATGTTCGGATAATACGAGGACCAATGAGGCGTAGTGGAAAATTCTGCACACAAACGCACACTTCCTGCGCTTCACGTGTTTTTAAAAAAAGGGTCGAATACACTTCAAACACACAAATGCGCTCCTGTACTCCGACCCCATATTAAGGAAAATCGGGGTTCGTCTGTGCGCCATGGGACTATAAATTACCCAATTTAAACTTTTTTTTTTTTTAAAGATGCCTAGACCAGAGAATCAGCAAAGAACAGAGTCAAAAAGTCTGCGTGCTTCTTAGGCTGTTGCTACACAGTTCTCTAGCTCAGGTTTTTGCGGTATTAATTTTTTTTTAAACTCCCACTAAAATGTAATATCATGTGCATCTCACCTCAGGTAATTTTGCATACAAGTTCTTATAGCCCATAATGAAACCGTAACTAGACAACAATTTATACCCATGCAATGTTACCGTTTCTATGACAATTCCCCTGCCAATGCTCTTCCAGTATATATAAATGTACTCTCTATACTTGCTTCTCTAGAGAGCAAAGTGAGAAAGATCTACTAGCCCGGTGCATTTAAATCACCGGGAATACATTGAAAGTATTTATTTCAACAGTTCTGTGCCACTACAGAAAAGGGTATGCAAGGATCATACGCACACAGGTTTGCCTTTTCTGCGCCCAGTTGGGTCTCACTTACAGACAGCTTTACTAGTTCATAAACGCCTACCGTATTAAATAAACACAAGCGCTTTTATTCCGTACTTGTTCTTGGTTTGATGACTGTCGGTTTCAGCTCCCTGATCTTAATAAAATGGCTTTCCTTGCGTATTCTTGTGTTTGTCCCAGTCTCACTCCATTTTCATTGGATGAGCTGTATCCTTACATTGTGGACTTCAAGACCAAGCACTGCAGTGCACGAGGGACCATTTTCTCTCCCTCTTTACTCTTCTGCGCCACCCCCCGCCCATGGTGCTCCATGCACCACCTGTTGCTAACACAGCAACAAGAGGCCATCTTTAGATTTATTATTCTTTTTAAACTATCTCCAAATCGTGGCCCATGGGCAGCCACCTTGCGATGCTAGGTTCATTCTTTTTAAAATATGTAGGCCTAAATGGCCGTCAGTGGCTGAGCATGCACCGTCACCATCTTGGAATGTTTGTATGAAACATAAGAAGCATTCACAGTTGGCTGCCGTGCATATGCCATAAATATGCACACTGTGGTCATCATGAAATGGTTTTTGTTAGGCTTTAGGAGAAAACATTCCAAGATGGCAACAGTTTACACACAAGCGTGCATGCATGTATGCCCAGCCATCGTTCCACAGATTTTTTTACCAAAAAGAATAGTTATCTATCAAAACAAAAACATTTCAGGCATAGAGTGCCGCATAAATTATGCAAAAAGAGAAGCAGAGAACTCTGGACAGTTCTCAAGTTTAGGTGGAAAACCGCTCCAGTACAGAGCACTCGCAACACCAGAAACTCTAAATTTGCTCACCTCAAATGTCTGCTTTGCTATCATGGTCTTTAAGCGTACGATTAGCACAGTGCCATCCATGCCGAGATAGAAAGTGACAAAGTATTTTGCCATCTCTACAGCAAAGTCTTTAAACATAGAATTAGCACAGTGCTATCCATGCAGAGCTGTAAAATGACCAAAGCCTTTTACCACTCCAGTCACAGTATTACAGCTTTGGATTGGTAAAATACCATCCAAGCCAAGCTGAAATGAATAAAAGCAACCCCCGACACGTGTTCTGCTCTCAGACATTTGAGGTAAGCAAATTTAGAGTGTCTCTGGTGTGGAGTGTGCTCTATACTGGAGCTGCTTTCTACCTAAACTAGAGAAATACCCAGCATTCTCTGCTGCTTTTTTTTGCATAGATCTCTATTGCTTTTTCCTAAATATATTCCCATTTACCAATTAAATGTCTACTTTAAATTAACATTTAAACTTAAATAGAAAATAAATGTTAAGCTATTAATTTGAATTTTTTTATGCCATAAACAGTGGGCACAAATCAGGTTTTGTAATATATAGCTTTATTAAGGTTAATGTTTAAAATATACTGAGATAGTGATTCTGACTTAACTGCAATGATATCCAATATAATGTCTGCAAAGCAAGGACTCTCGATGTGGAGCCCTGTAAGTAATGGGGCGCGGGGGAAGAATACCTCAGTTATTCACCTCAGATTTACTGAATTTACTTTTGAATTTGTAATAGTGTTGAATACATTTTTCATTTTTTTTAAATCATAAATTAGTTTTTTGTACAAGTTTTTTATTGGCAGTTGTACAATAATCAAAACAATACAGGCATACTGGAAGCACACTTCAGAATATCGTGCAGAATTACGAAAACAGTCCAAGTCCCTAATCCCATCCCCAAAGACTCAATTTCTTCTGTGCATTATCAAACTTCATAAAACGAGTCTTATACATTGCAAATTGTAACAACTGACCAGTCCCTAGGTGGAATATCTCCACTGCATCTGTCCCACAAGGTTTCACAGCCCCCTCCCCCTCAGTCTATCGATAGATAAGAGAGAACAAGCATAGTGCCCAAATATTCATGTCACATACAATTGGGGCCCCACGTAATACCAGTCGGACCATCCTCACCCAAGTCCTGCAAACCAGTCGGACTATATTGGGCATGGAAGGTGGAACCCTCGCACCAATCATTAATAATTCGGTCAAGGGGATGCGGTTACAAGTACCCCTCAGCAACCTGGATTACCAATTTTCAGGATCGTCCATCTAATGCACCACATGTTGTAGCTGGGCAGTAAGATAGTAAGCTCCAGGTTTGGCAATTTGAGACCTTCCTTACCCCATGTGCGCTTAAGAGCTAACAGACTAAACCACTTTCTCCATGAGGCCCACAGAAGTTTTGCTATCAGCATATCTAGTTCTACAAAGTATTTTCTAGGGATCTCAAATAGGGTCCCCTGAACAAAAGTAAAGGCATCTGGGCAAGACTTTCACTAACACCAGTTTCCACATCAAGGATAGATGTAGAGTGTTCCAAAATCTTATGGATGGTTTAAATTTTTCCAGTACACTCCCTATATTTGCAGCTTCAAACTCCAGTGCCCCATGTGCAAGTATAATCCTCAGATTCCGAACAACGTTCATTTTCTAGAAAAGATCCTCTCAGGGAAGGTCCTTCTCTGACCTATCTGCCAATTCCCCTAGCAGGAGCAGTTTAGATTTAGAGAGGTTGACGTGCAACCCAGACACCTAAATCGGTAGAGTGCCAGCATGATGGGGATTGAGTATATAGGCTGACGTAGATATAGCAAGGCATCATCAGTGTATAGGGAGACCACATGCATATTCTCCCCACTCTATATTCCCCAGCCTCGTAGCACAACCTGGACTGGCCCACCAGTGGCTCCATCGCCAGCACGAATAGCAGAGGAGAGAGAAGGCAGCCCAGTCTGATCCAATGATGGAAGAAGCACCACTGCGAGACCATCTCTCCTACCTTTACTCTTGCAGTCTGGTCCCTGCAAAGCAACTGCACCCATTTTAAACAACGGTCACCGAATCCTACCTTCCGCAGCACTGTACACAAATGCTTCCTAGACAAAGAATTGAATATTTGTTTGATGTCAAGGAGCAGGGGCGTGCATGACCAGAGAGAAGTCTCAAATTGCATAGGATGTTCCTGAGCTGTATAAATTCACGTTGGTCCTTATGAACCAGTCGCAGCATTCGCTTCAATAGTAGAGATGCCAGTATTTTATGGAGGATTTTCACTTCGACATGGAGCATTGACAGGGGGGCGCATTGATGTCACCTCTGAAATATCCTAGTCAGGCTTAGGAAGCAGCCCTCACCCATACGCCTCATTATACACCTCCAGTAAACCATCTGCCATGGTCCTTGCCCTGCGCTGGTAAAATTCAACTGGCAAGCCGTCCCTACATGGGGTTTTGCGATCTTCAATGCGTGCATCGCTACCATTATTTCTTCTACAGATAATGAAGCATCTAGACCAGAGGTCTTCAATCTGTGGGGCACGACCCCCAGGGGAGTCGAGAATGGGGTCGCCATTCCCCCGCTTCACTTATGCCTGCAATCCAAAACAATGGCTTTCCTTTTGGAAAAAGGCAGCCATCCTGGGATGGCTAACTTAGATCATGATCAGCTGACGTTTCATCAGTTGAGAGTCTTGTGGTGTGAAAAGCTTTCCTGCCAGGTGCCCGCTTGCCCGAATGAAATGCAAATGTGCCTATCAGTTAATCTGCAAGTGTAAAGGGTGCTTGGGAGCAGGTTCTGGCTTTAATTGTTCAAATCACTCCAAGCTTTGTGTGATGACAAAGGTTTTGTTTTTTGAGTGGTAGTGTAAAGAGTTAAACGGACTGGGCTGTGAAGCACTTGCTTTTAATTTTAACTGCATTTACACGGCGCTTTGTATCTCTAAAGAGGTGTTGAAGGGAAAGTTACGTAAAAAAAAACTAACATTGCATTGCATATGCTCTGGTATTTCTAAAAATCGACATTTTGGAAGCCCTATTTGATTGTAAAACTATTTTCATGCTTTGCAGCACTCTTACACTGTGTGTAATGCAAGCATAACATAATGACTTAGATATTCACAGTGCTTTCCGTCATAGGCTATGACCTCGTAGCACTAAAAATACATGTCACTATTCTCCACTGCAGCAATCAAGATTTAATTCTGTGACTCTCTGGTTACACAGACCTTTGCAGTGCATTAACTAATAGAGGTTTCATAATGTACTACAGTGCATTTCCCCACTGAGTAACAACTTGTATTTTTCATTACGCTGCCCATTATTTTATATTTAGATACCTGATGGTGAAAGACCTAAAAACCATACAGGATATTTAGGGGATTATTTATGAGAGGCTTGCATCGCCAGAGCATCACTTTTTTTTAGGCTCCGTGGCGCAAAAGTCTCAACCATACCTATGAGGCGGTGCAAAGTCACCCTGCATGGCCTCATAGATATGGAGTACGAGATAGCAGTGCAAGTCCCTGCATTGCCTTATTCTGTGACAAGGTCGTGTTCCATGGGCTTTGCGTGGGGTTCCCAAGCAACACCCATGGATTTTGATGCTGCCCCACTATTACAAAATCAAGTTAACCTGGGGGCAGCTCCAAAAACAGACACCTCCCCAGCAAACGCGTAACGAGGAGAAATGTTTTCATTTCTCCTCATTCTTTCCTCTTTCCATGTGTGCTATATTCTGCAGCTCACATAGAAAGAGGAAAATGCCCCTCTGGATTGTTTATGTGAAGGGAGGTGTCCCTTCCTGTACAAGAACAATTCTGCCTAGGTTGGTGCTACATAGGAATTAGTGCGCCAACACAAGGGAAAAGGACAGGAAAGCACTGTATTTCATAAATACGGTGCATTCCAGCCCTTTCACATTGGCATGGGGCAGCGCAGCAAGAATACTTGCGGCGCTGCCCTACGCCCATTCCTCATAAACGAGACCCTTTGTTTTTAGCTACACCTTTGACCAAACACTGACCTTTGGTTTGCTAAACAGTTTAATATTATTTCCCCACCGTAAAAATTATTTGCTGTGGGAATTTGGGGCGTTTATGGTTCTCAATAGTTGTCGATGATGAGGAGTACTAGGTTCTAGAAATTTGTCAGAAGGGGATTCTTACGCCTAAAATAAAAACTTTGAAAAGGGGGTCTCGGCATCAATGAGTTTGAAGACCTCTGATCTAGACTCTCTCTCCTCTCTCGAGAAGGCCATCCTCAGCGAGATACGTGCACCTGTGGGGTGCCACCTAATGGGTATGCATATCATCTGCCGCGGAGTGTCGCAAACCACCAGTGAAGGACTAAGAGTTTAATTATGGAGGAACGTGGAGAGTAGTCTACTAGCCTTATCGCACTTGATGGGGAGCAGTGGTCTGTAATTAGTGTCACCACATTTTTCTAAAGTATCCAGCAATTCCTGCTTACAATTCTTCCATTCAGGCAGCATTCCAGGTCACCAAGTTTCTTTTCCAGGACATCCAAGGACCTGGATAGTTGTTGTTTCACACCATAGGTCCCTTTCAGGCCTTTTCCATGCAACACCACCTTCATGGCATCCCATGCCACAGCTCTCGCTGACACACTCTCCCAGTTCTCAGTAAAGTAATGCTCCAAAACCTCCGTCGCCCCATTTGCGAACACTGGGTCTGACCGGGCGTCAGCCTGCATCCTCCATGGGACACTTGGGGGACCTACCTAGACATCCGAAAAGAAACCAGCAAATGCGAATGGTCCGAAAGGTATCGTGTTAAGTAAGACATCCTCCGCACACTGGGGCAAGGCACCCATCAATAAGCAATAAGCGAGACGACTATGCGTCCCTGTGGTAGATATGAAGTAGGGGTACATTCTGCCTTGTGAGAATCTCAGCCTCCATTTATACTGTAGGCCTATACCAGCCATAATTTCCTCGAGAGCACTGGTCATTGCAGGTTTGGTGTCCATTCTTGGGGGAATGACGGTCCAAACAAACCACCATCCAACACACAGTTCAGGGCCCCAGCTAGATGGATCTAAGGGTCAATATGGCTTATTACAGACCCAAAGAAGTCAGAATCATCCACACATCTTTGATCCGGTCTTCCATGCATGATGCAAGCATATGGAGCATGGACAGTCTTCAAGGTCTCCACTTCTTGTTGGAACGCCATGACATGCCTTGGTGACCCTCTCTGAAATTTTGCCGAAGTCAGCAGGGAGTAGGCTCAGCTTCAGTGCCACCATGTCAATCTTCACCAGCAGGACTTCCCCGTATCACTTTATTTCTGCCATGATATCTGCCATCATGGGGGACCCAAAGTGCACTTGTGGGAGAGGGTGGGGGGCTCGTTTCACCTGCTCCTCCATAGACGCAGCCAGAGGCTGCAGACGGACGTAGCTATAAATTTTGTTGGTCTGTACGTTGTTTGCAGGCTTATCCTTTGCGCCCCCAAAATGGAGAGAAAAAAGAAAAAAGGGGACTGCCTGGTACTCACTGTTCGTGGCCTAGTCCCACTGTCCGGTAGAGGCCCATCACAGATTTCCAGATGTCAGTTCTTAGATCACCTTATGTGAGGCAGTTCAGGGCCCACCACCCTATCCGGGCCCAGCAAAGAGCAAGAGGATGAAAACAGTCTGCTACCAGCACTACTCCATCCTCACTATCCGCTTGTTTTTCGCAGGTTTAGCAATGCACAAGCTGTGCTCAAGAGTGTGGGGGCAAAGGTAAAACCACAAATGGACAACACTGGTCCCTGATCTGTGGGGGCCAGCTGGAGGATGTGTGCGGTCTCCTTATCCCCTTATAGGGGCCAATAGGAGTTCACCTCGCAATTCAAGGGTAGTCTCAGATCCTCTTATGCCCACAAGGGCCTAATTACTTCCAGATGGCAGGATCCTGTCGACAGGGCTCGCCCACCAGCCTACGCCTTCCTTAGATGCTCTTGCACTGCACTAGGGCCCCAAGTCATCCCCCGGGACTTCAGCCAGCACAGTACTCATTGGGACTTCCCCATTCCAATGGTCTCCGTTCCTCTTGTGGGCCTGAATGTGGAAGGCTGATCTGTCCCCCAGGGCCTGTGTGTGGGAGTTTCAGTCATGCACAGCCGGGCTCGTACAGCCTGTGCAGCAGCCAGGTACATGTGTGGCTAGAATGTGCCCTGCGGCCCGCTCTTAAGGCTCGATAACAGTCCTGCTCCAGTGGAGACAGATGCAGCCACTCTCTCTTCTCACACCGCCATGGCTATTGCGGCCGCAGACCTGCACTGTTCTGCCATGGGCCCAGGTCCTGGTCGGGCTGACCCAGAGCATGGTTGCACCTCCGGACGATCACTGGAGCACTCAGATGGCCAGCAGGTCCATGAGGCAGCAGTGAGCCCCAGATGCCCTCCGTTGATGGGCACCAAATGCATTGAGGATTCCTAGACCCCCCTACGAACATTCAGGCTCTGCCCTTTGTCTGGGTCTCCACCTCTCGAGGACGCGAATGTCCCAAATCTGCATATAATGGGGGGGGGGGGGGGGGTGGGGGGGGGGGGGGGGAGAGACACAGTTTTGAGGGGTGTGGGGGGTCAACCCACAAAGTATTTTTGGGTTATTTAAATAAGGATGAGGAACGGAGTGATATATTGCCAGCAGTAGCTCTATGAACACTCTGCTGGGCAGCCATCTTGCAAAGCCATGCCCCCTCAATCATACATTAGTGCTGGGTGGGATTATCATTTTAAATAAGCAGTACGTTTAAAATAATAATTAGTGAGGAGTTTGATCTACACAAACTGAGTTTGTTTTGAGAAGTCTGCTTTGAGAAGTCTGCTTTTCCTCAAAGACTTAAGACATTTGTTGTTGTTTAAATTAGCCTGGATATTCCCTCAGTCTGCTAAAAGGAAATCCCACACGGTTGATATCATATTTGCCTCAGTCCAATCCAACACCCATTTAGAAAACGAAATCTGTCACATCTTATCTGTTTAAGAACACAGCCAAAAGCAGACAGACAGTTCTTCTTTGGGTCCAATCGGCGAGGTGTTGCTTGAATCTGTATAGATCAACACCAGTATTCCCTGTGGCTAGAGAAGGATCTACAATATCATTAGAACAAAAGATCTTGCAAGTCCAAGAACTCCTCTATCCTACTAGAGCAGAGTACTGACATTTGTCGCAATGTAGAAGCTTTCCCAAGTCACAGCTTCTGGTTTGACCTTGTATTCTAGACAGTCATTTGTTAAAATACCACTGTAATAATGTACTAGAAGTTGTCTTTCACCATATGAAAGTCCACAACTGTAGCAACAAGTAACAGCAGTTCTGCTTATGACAACTAGGGGAAAGTTACCATAGATATTTATGCGGCTAGTCCATTGAGTGACTTTCTGTATGCCCTTAGCTGTGAACAATTCATAAGGAGCATCCAGGATGGAAGTGGTTGGTTTAGGATTTGACAGGGTGAAATTTACATGGATGTAGTGTGGTAGAATTTCCTGGATTTCACATTATGCTTGTTTAACAAAATACTCTGTTGTCACCCCCCTCCTGCTGTGCTGCAAAAGTGTGCAGTTTTAGCACTGCAAATTCAATATAGCAAAATAAGCATTTTGCCAGGCCTACGCCTTCCTTTTTCGGTTGAGCCTAAGCAGCGCGCATGTACTGTCGTGCAAGACCTGTTGTACCAAAACAACTTTTGTCCCGACTGCTGCTTACCATAGGTTGAATCCAGTGGTTTTTTTTGGCTGCCTAACTGGTTCATGCAGCAGACCCGTCACTTCCCTTGAAGGGTGAGGGCCACTAGCCAAGTACAGTTTCCCCATGCTTTAAGGGTTGAAATGTTGTTTGGAAGAGCTTTTTATTTTCTCTGCTGCCCTTCCATGCACTAAAAGCCCAGCTCTAGTTTTGTGCTGCCCTCCCCTTACCACCAACACCACCTCCCATCGATGCATAGTTACAGTCTTGCTGCTTTAAGACCCTAGAGCGGGAACCGGCAGCTTTGCTGGTGAGGTCAGTTATGTCTCTTCGTTACTAGCACCCGGAGCTGCTTGTGCAATGATTCCCCAGCAGCCAGCCAGGCTTTTGTTTATACAAGCACACACATTATACATTTTAACTAGTCAGCACAATGCTTCATCTTCAACCATTTCGGCCGCACGCCTCACTGTGTTCTGAGTAGGCCTGGGCGGTAAATTCAGTTCTGCTTGCGGAATTTGGGTAATTTCGCGTTCCGCGGAAGAGCCAAAAATTCCACAGAACGCAGAATTTTGGGCTTGTTCGCTTTCTCAAAATGAGTGTTCACGAGATACTTCCTCCCCTCCCCCTTCCACCCGAGCATTCGCGAACAGGAAAAAAGCATTGCGAACAAGCAATTACGCGTGTTTGCGGAATTTCTGCATGCTCGGAGATTTTTTTACCGTATTGCGGAGCTTTGCGTAGACCGACTATGCAAATTCCGCCCATCCCTAGTTCTGAGACAGCGGACTCAATATGCAGCCTCTGTGCACTCCGGATGCCTGTGGGCACGGCGTGTGCATCTGCATCCACATGCGATACCCCGGAGCACGCCCTTTGAAAATGTAACTCCACGCATTCTTCTGTGCACTCATCCACCCCATGTGCAGCTGTAATCCCTTGCAGCCCCATGCTGGTACAGCCAGTGTGCTCCATATGGTCTCGGTGCACTGCGCATGCAGCCACTGAACACCACTGTGCAACAGCTAGTGGGGCACCTGGCTCATCCACCGTCTTTCCTGCAGCCCTGGTACACCCTTACTGACCACACTTACCGCAGATTACACTTAACCTCTATTAACATGCTCATGTCTTTTAATCACTTTTTTAAATTAGTTAGATATTGGTTCATGGCTGTGCTGCCAGATTAGCAGCTCAATTAAATGACATAAGTTTCTGTGATGGGAAAACGTACTTCAATGGCAGCAGCTTCTGCCGTCCCATGCTGCTCAATACCGGGCCTGTGAAGGGTTGCACCATAGAAACTCCAAAGTCTATTGGTTGTGCTGTTACCCTCAGTATCCCAACTGCAGTCACAAACATCTTTGTGAATAATAATATAAACCTGCTCTAATTCAAGATACTAATTTGCAAATACATCGACATTTTTAATTTCTGTTAAAATGTATATTTAGTTCAGATAATTTGTTTGAAATTTACTTTTCCTTCTAATTTAAAAATAATTTCCCTTCATTGCTCACTGAACCCTAATTTGAACACTAACTCTTACCAGAATCTTAACTGTGTCCTGCAGTTTAACTTTAACTCTCTCCCTGGCCCTAAATGAGTCAGTACAAATACCTTGTATACCTAACCCGGCTCCTATTCCTCATCCAACCCTAGCTTTCTCCCTTAACCCAGACCCAACGCTCCCCTAGCCCCCAACTTCCACCCTTAATCCTGCTCATATTGCTCTCCATAACTGTTGCTTTCATCCTTAACCCAGACCTTATGCCTAACCTTGCTTCTATCCAGCACAGTAACCCTAGCTTTCACTCTTAAATCAAACGTATCACTAACCCTAACTTTCACTAACAAAGACCTGCTCCAATGCCTCACCTAACCCTAGTTTTCACCGTTAACCCAAACCTTACACCAAACTCGGATCCTGCCACTAACTCTATCCCACAACTCTAACACCACACAATTCGACAACTAACAATTCCAATACAACTCACATAATTCCACTTCACACACATTCATTCCACTCCAAACCAAGACACATAGGTAAAAGACATTGTCATTTACAATGCAAATGCGTGCAACTACCAAATGCGAGACCTATTGCATTGCAAATGCTAGTTTATACTGACAAGTCACCCCTAAGGTAGGCCCTACATGCCCACATGTCAGGGTGTATTGTATTTAAAAAGTAGGACATATGTACTTGTGTTTTACAGGTCCTAGCAGTGAAAAATCTCCAATGTTATTTTCATAAGGCAAGGCGGGCTCTCACATAGAAAAGCAGTGGGTTACATCATAACACCATATAATGCATAAATTCAGTTTGGGAATAGCTCAACCCATGATTCAGGACTCAAATTAATAGTCATTTAAACCCAATCATAATGATCAGATTTTAAAATGCTATTTTGGAAGTGCCACTTTTAGAAAGTTGGTATTTTCCTGTCTAAAGCCTCTAGTAGCCTTTTTTTTCGGAGTAATTCCCAACTATCACCTGGTGGCCTGTGTGACTGGCTCCCAGGAAAGAGAACAAAAGGTTGGCGGCAGCAAGGAGGTGTTACCTTCCGACAAGATGGCCTGCGGGATGTGCCCACCAAATACACAAGCTTGAAAGGGGCATCCGCTGTTACAGACTGATGTAAATTACACCTAGGCCTGCCCTGGTCCATGTAACCACAGTAGCTCCAATCCCACTGTGAGGGAACCATGTTCTAGATCGGATTTTCAAGGGTGGGGATCCTCATTTTTCTAGACACTCAAGGGTGTGCCCAGAGCTCTAAACAGGTGAAGAAAGATTTTGACATGTCGGATTCCAGGGCACTATGGAATTTATAGGGCCAAACCCCCAGTAAAATGTGGTCAAAGGAGTAGGACTGCTACTGGGAACTTTTGCCCTATTGGCTAGGTTGTTTGCCCCACCCGCAAACTAATGTCCGGCATTAAAGTGATACCCTAGGTATCTTCTTCAGAATTATTCTGAACTGGTGGAAGACAGGAGGACTGCACCTGCTGTTGAATCGCTGGAGAGAAACCCTGCAGCAGGACATGCCCCCCACCTATACCCATGACAGAAGAGCAGACTCCAAGGGCTTGATAGATAGCCTCCTGTGTTTCTAGGGGTACAAAAGCTGCAAGAAGACCAAATCTCTGCTGAGTCCAGCTGGCCAGTTCCAACTAGATTTTCCCTGTAGCCTTCTGGTGGTTTCTGCAATATGAAGGCCTAACCCTCAAGTGGTCCCTTAGCTGGTGTTAAAGTGTGCTCTTACCCCTCCAAAATTACAAGACTGGACACTTACAAACTTCTTCCAAACTTTCTGCAGAAAGAATTCGAGGCTGCCACTGGTCAACTGATAAAATGATCCAGACTTCCAGAAAAGTTACTAATTGTGAATGTAGAAGACTTCACAGGGACCAAAGCCGAGCAGCAACCAGATCAGTCCTTCCTGGGCTCCGACTTCGGTCACTTGGAGTTTTGCCTTCAACATCGAGAGCCACAAACATCCCACCAGACCGAAGGCTCCACCGAGGTCCTGTGCTTAAGCTGGCAGCCACTGGCGCAGAGTCGCTCTACAAATTCAGCTGGCAACATAACCTGCCAATAACCTTGTTGATGAGAATTTCCTCCAGAAAAAAAGATTGAAAGTAAACTTTCTACTGAGATAAGCTTGGCCCCTATCTCTGATCATCGCGGTCAGCCATAGCTTGACTTACCTACAGTTGGTGGTAGAAGTATATAAAACAAATTGAACTCATCTCCGGTCCGATGCACCAGATTTGTTTTTTTGTGTCCATTTACCCATTTAAGTTTCCTATTTTTTTTTTTTTTTCACTCGAGTGAGATTTTTATTGTATTGCATTTTCTACCTTAGAACTGTTTTGGTACTGATAAGTGCTTTACACATTTGGCTTATGTTTGGTAGCTGTAGCACAGGGCCAACAGAATAAAGGGGTGATCTCAAGTTTGAATTGATGCCAAACTGAACCTAGGAACAGTGTTTTATTACTTGAAAAGGACTACAATCCAGTTTAACTAATAATCCACTTTCTAACATTAGTGTTGCAAGAAATTGGGTTATTGGTCGAGGGAGGTGGAAACACCACTCAGGTAACAACCAGAAATCTTGCCAGGGTGAACCACAAAAGTCACTAAATTACCCTGTGCTTGACCCTCTGGTAGGGTGGCACAAAGCAGTCAGGCTTAACTTGGAGGCAATTAGTAAAGTATTTATGCAGCACACAGACAGTAATAAAGTGAAAACACCACACAGGAAAAATCCCAAACCAATTTATAAAACTAGTGTAAAATCAATAAAATGATACCAGAATGACAACAGATCTGCAATTTTAAACTTTTGGAAAGAAAAGTGCCAACAGCATAAAGCGCCAAATAAGGTTATCTGGTTGCACCGGACCAGGCCAAAGTCACAACTTCAGGCTGACCAAGGATGTAGTGCGGGCGGATACAGGCACCAGATTAGTTCTGCTGCATGTATTACCCAAGGTCCTTGAAGCAAGGCTTCGTGCCGCATGGCATCAGTTCCAATCAGGCGCAGCATGGTGCTGTGATGAGTCTGGCATCAAGTTGTGCATTGGATTTGATGCAGCTAAGCAGGAAGAAGTACATTCTGATGCAAGCCAAGATCCAGGACCTGGGGAGGCAGCTCCTGGGAGTCAGACTCACTCCAGCAAGTCTCAGGCAGGTCCATTTTCAGGTCCAGCCTGGTCTAGTGCAGCAGGTCAGCTGGGCGGTTGCACAGAGGACTCTGGAGCTTGTTGTGTCACTGTAGCTCACATAGGAGTTCAGCCAATTGATCCCTATAGCGCTGGGAGTCCTTTTGGTTCTGTGTGAATCCCCTTACACACATCACACCCCAATTTGTTGTTGGGGGACGTTTGTTACAGGTGTGCTGGTTACATTGTCCTGTGTGGATATTTTCCACACCTGCTTACTGTTTTTTTATTACTAGTTAGTTTCCTTTCACACTTCATTGTTGGTTCTCTTGTGCTTCTCGTGTTTGCCTGGCCAGCTTGCATGACCCTAGTACTTGGGTTGGTCTGTAGTCGGTGGTGTGGGAGTGTTGACTTGCTTTGCCATAGAAAGGAGGATGGTGTGCATGAGTCATTGCACTTGTGTTATGGGTCTCCCTCTTATTTCAGTTTCTTTGCATGAATCTTCCATCTTGAATTTTTCATGCCATGCTTTAGAGTTGTCATCTCATATATTTTTGCAAGGTTTCTTATGCCTTTTGATTCCCTTCTTTTCCTTTGCAAAGAAGGGGGATTTGTTATACTGCTGCTGCTCAGCCGGAGTGTCTGGGTGTGAGAATGTTGGTGAATGGAATGTTCGTGTGTGTGCGTGCGTCAGCTGAAGATGGGCTGAGCAGCAGTGAGGCTGCTCCTGGTGGGGCTCTCATCCTTGTAACATCTAACTTATAATAACTCTACTTGGAAACTTACCTGGACTACTTATCTTGATTACAACAAGACCCTTTGAAGGGTAAGTGCTAGGACTGCTGGTAGTATTTACCCGTCTCAAAGGCACAGAAGGGGGATGCCTCCTGTCCCAGGAGAAAGCCAACACTGGCGAGTCCTCCTTTGAAGGGACTAGTGAAGTTTGATGCGTTGGAGGTGGGGCGGAGACTACCTGCAATAGGGCTTGATCGCCTCTAGTTGGGAGACTGACCCATAGAATAAGCTTGTGATCACAGAGAAACCAATTCAACGGGGTCACAGTGAAGGGAGTCACTACCACAGCTGTGAGAGATACAGCGCCAGCCAGGCCATGGGGGACAGTCTGGATTCCACACAATATCCGACAGGTAAAATCCATACGGTGAGGAATGGGGGGGAGGGGGTCAATCCAGACTTGCCCCTGGACTGCATCCTTGACAATTATTGCTTTAGGATCTGAAATATTTCATAGGTAAATATCCCGCTTTCCTGGAAGACCCAGCTCTGGTCCACACTATAACTACCTAGGCTTTCACTCTAGACACCTAGATTTCAATGAAAGTAGAATGAGCGACAGTCTAGTTGGCTACATTGGAGATCAGAGCTGTATCTTCCAGGAAGGTTGGATATTTACCTATTCAAAAGGATTTCAGAGCCTACAATAATCATTTTGGGACTTTTCACAAAGAACCTTAAACTCTTTCGGCAAAAGTAGGGGTATGAGCAGTACATTCCACATCAACCTATGGTTGACTGGGTTGTATTAATTAAAAAAAAAATTTTTTAAACTGGGTACCAGATTCAAGCTACAAATGTACATTTACTATGATCCAGAGCAACACATCTTTTGATTTGCAGTTACAAAGTAGGCACAAACTAATAAATAAAAGGCCTTGTAAACTTACCTTTCCAGCACCCATTATCTTTTCTGCAGCATACACAGACTCCCCACATCTAGAGCATTTTTCAGTACCTCCAAATTTCTGAGCAAATTTAGAAGTATTGGTGTTTGCGATTGGCCTCTGGAATGCACTTCTGCAATGGAAATAGGTTGATTATTTAATGGGGAATACTGAAGATGTGGTAGACTATGAGAAATGCAATAACTGGTTTAGTACTGAATCTATTGAACATCACAACCCTTGTCATAGACAGTTTCTCAAACATGAACAGAGCTAAATCAAAAAGAAAACAGGATGACTGATTTCAACACCAAAAACCAACAGCAGTGAAGAACATGGATTGAAGTCTTACTTCTCTTTAACAATAGTTAGCTACGGAAAATATATCTTGGTTACCAGTTTTCTGTAGCATGCACTACCCCTCAAGGAGGGGCAGTGCATTTCATAGAATAACATTCTATAAACAGTACATACTAAACAATGGGAAAAAAAATCTAAAGAGATGCATCTTATTGAGAATAGCATAGTTTGATTGTCCCAGATTTCAGGCTAGACTAGTTTTGTACATTTGGAATAGTCTCTAGTCTCTCACTTTGGTACGATTTCACCACGTTCGCCCAAAGCAGAGTGTTCCGAGAATACCATCCCTACTCAAAACCATATTCAGATTCACAAATCTAGCTAAGAGGCCCCCTGGACAAAGGAGACATTCATCACTGGAAGGATAGGTGGATCACATGGTAACATACTCCAGTGAAGAGGTCTACATGAGTGAAATAATGGCATGGCTATGTAACATTTTCTTGTCCAATATGGGATTTTCTAGCACGATTTACTGATTACTTTGTCAAGAGGGCGTGGTCCACTCACAAAAACCAAGACTGACTGTATTGTTTAGAGATGGCTTGAATGCAATATCTTGAGGGAGATTCTCACATCTAAAAAAAGGGGCTACTTCGCAAAAGAGCAGCACTGACTTTTTGGTCTCTCCCACATAAAGCATAAGTGAACTTGGGTTAAAGGGATTATCCTTTTAATAGGTAATACACAATCCACCTGGAGGGGAGTTCTCTCTCATTATCCAAGGGGTCAAAACTGACAAGAAGCTTTTTTCAGACATTAGACTTGGCACACATTTAATATAATGCCTCAGTGTAAGCTACATTTGCTCAGTAATGAGTGGATCACATGAAGAGAGTATTTGTTGTTCATAATGCAAGAGGTCACATAACTACACTGTCCATAAACTAAAACATAGGTTTCAAATAAAATATTTATTTTCTTGCAAACAAGATTATGCCACAACATTAACCACTAGTGAGATCAATCTGCTCCCCCCCCCCACTGAACATTTTCATATTGTAAAGGAAGATTGGACTATGAATTAAGCTAGACTTCTGAATGTATCTATGGACACGGTCAGTCAATTGCTTTTCTAAACATTATTGTTCGGAGGTGATCACATCAAGTCTGTGTTCTGTACAAGAACGAATGGTGTTCGGCAAGTTACAGTAGCTGAAGGATACATGCTTTTCTCCTGCAGCAGTCATTCCATCACAGATATTGCATATCCATGGAGGATATATTGCTACCCTGTTCTATGCTGGAATGGCAGATAAATTATGACTTAATCCCTAAGCAAACAGACATTTTGCCACCACTTCCTAAAGGTAATCTAGTTATAAAGGATTAGGAGCCATTAAATACTCTTTCAGTGAGACTACATTATTTCCACAAGGCCCTGGAAAGGAGATAATGCATGCATCTGATGGTCATACGGATTACTACAATTACTTCGAGGGTTAGAAATGTCCAAGAACCACCACTTCCACTTCCCAAAAACTTTATATCAATGTTGCAGTCCTATAGAAGATTAGCAATGGCCCTATGAACACTGCATTTTTTCTACAGTTTGCATGCATACCACTTAAAGTAGAAAATCAAAAGCTTCCCTTGGTTAATGCTTAGGGACGGGGAGAAGGGCTGGCGGGTTGGAATCTGGTCTCAAAGAAAAGACCTGGAGTAGCCGATTCAACATTTGAAGCATAGCAAGACCAGTCAGTCAAAACATTAGGAAAAATCTTTTGCAAGCCACAGACAGCCTCCATCATAACAGATTGGTGAAGAAGCCTCTCAGACTGAAGTGCGCCATTCACATTGCTCCACAGATAATGTTTTTTGCACATTTCTTGTCCTTCAGCAGCAAAGTACATGTGTTTCAATTGACACCCGTACTAGTATTTGCATAGCACCTTCCACATGTAGTCATGTCCCTCGTCTAATTTTGTTATGGAATGTACTTGGTTTTGCCAAATTATTTTTTCGTTTATTAGCAAAGTCCAACACACAGAATCCTGCATTTGTGGTTGGATTACCATTTCTTTTAAGTCTTAAAAATGTATCTGCCATTATCCTGCCTATATGATAGGAATAGAGGTTATTAATTGGATGCAACATTGCATAAGTCTTAGTGTGCAGTTTTTTCATTTTCAACACAGATTGAAATGTATAGAATGCTACCAGAGTCCTGGAGAGGTCATGTTTGACTTTTACACCGAATTCATTCACACGGTTGGCTTTGATGTAGTCTTGAAATGTATTCATGGGGCTAGATTCAAAGGAGGTAATCGAGCAATAGGATGTGTGCATTTTGCAAGCTGGTCATCCCAAAGCCCATTTTTTTTTTACTTCATTCACAAAATATGTGCATGTGGGAAACATCTTGTCACATCACAGTTCCCTGTATTTAGCAGTAGTTGTCTTGATTGAAGTAGAAGGCCTTACTGGTGAAGTTTAATTTAAGCATCTTCAGTATAATAACATTGAATAAGTTGTGGTGGGTTGATCTTGTTTGTAGAGCCATATTATTGCTCTCACTCAGTCTTAATTTATCAGCCTTAAGTAATTCAATTAGATGAAAGTTATTGGCTGCTTAATGTTATCCTCTTGCCTTTCTAAGCCATTCAGCTTGCACAGTAGGTCTTTGGTACCCAGTTCTAAGATGGTAGGCTTTTGGTAAAAGGTTGCAATTGATAGAATATACATTCTAATATGTGAAAAGATGTATATGATTCCTGAGATGCTAGGTCTTTCGGGAGGCAGATTTCCTCTATTGTGGATTTTTGATAAAAGGCATTGCTTAGGCAGAGTTGGTTGTTGCATAAAAAGATATGCTTTTTCAGTACTTAGTAGAAACTGTAGTTCGGTCAAATGGTGGAGGTAGACACAAATGACAATTAAAGTTTCCTTTGTGAGGTCGTCATTGATTTTTATTTAAATAAGTTAGGATTTATAATTGTCAGTTGGCATCCATGAAAGTCAGTTTTACCCAAAGTAACAATATTGCTGCCCTAGTCCATCTCTCTGGGTTTACTCCATTCTGAAGGTTATAGAGAGCCAGGCATTCTGTCTAAAATTATTTTTGGGATTAAATGCCTGTATTGTAGTTTCAGTTCATGATTAACTGCTGTGAAGTCTAGGGTATTGCCCAAATCTAGTTAGACATGTCAATTTTAATTGCCAGATAATTTATTCATTATAATGAATATATTTTCAAATGTATTATTTACGATATTTAAATTATAATTTTAAAATGTATTACTTATAATATTTAATTATAATTTGACTTATACAACATGGCTTCCTAGGACTTAAACCTTTACTCAGGCCAATGAATTGTGGTGCTTTGTTGTCTATGGCTTTGAGAACACATCTCTGTCCAGCCAAAACAATGATCTTTTACCTATACTGGGCTTCCCGGAAAAAATTACATTTACACAGCAGTTGAGACAACTGAGCAATTCTCAATCACTGAACCAGCAATCATAACACCAGAATAATGACAATGTATTTTCTACTGAGGAGGCGTGGGTTAACAGGAACGATAAGGCAGAATCCTTGGAGGTAGATTAAAAGAGCAATCAAGAAATAAGGAAGAGAAGTTAATTAAATGAACGCAAGGCAGCTTCCTGTCAAACATTTCACCTTGCACCCATCAAGACTAATTGAATCATTGAATGCAGATCTAGGACAGATGGTAGGGGCTGCACCAAGTGCAAACCAACATCTGTGCATTTTTGAGAATGGACAAATATAAATGCCTCCTCTCTTAGAGTTCATACTTATGTCAAATAGTGTTTAACAGTCCCTGTGGTTAAGATCATAGTCCTTTTTAGGTCTGGCCGGAGCCAGCGCATGTGCTGCTCTGTAAGACATTTAGTAACGGGCTTTTAAAAGTGCTACCACAGCTTCTGCTGGCCTAGCGGTTACACGCGCGTGCAGCTGCCAGCTTTCAGCGCCCGATAAGGCGCCATCTGGAGCGCGATCACTTTCTCTTTTGACGCTGCTGCGCGCGCACCTCACGTGCTTTTTTATTTCTTTTTGTGTGCGCACACCACTCGCGTTTTTTTTTTTAATTTCATTTTTGCACGCACATAACTCCCGGACTTGTTCAATTTGCTTCTGTCAAGCGCACAATCTGTGTGGCATCGCAGCAACAAGTCAGCCTGCAGTGTGAGCAGCAGGTGAGTGCGCCTCCTTGGGCGTAAGTGGTCGCTCTTATGCCTGTATTGTGAGTTGGGCGCTCCTGTGGGTGCCGTGGTCTTTTATGAAACCAGGAGCCTTCATGGGGAAGAGGGTTACTATAACCCATTTGACCCTCCTGTCATGTGGTGGATTAGTATCTTGCCAGGGCTAGTTATCCCCTTCATGGTGGTGGGTATCATGCCTATAAGGATAGTGAATGGGTCTGGCGGAACAGCTGATCCCAGAGTTCCTTTAATGTAGCCTAGTATTCCTTCCAGAAAGTCTGTATGAATGCATAGGTCCACATTACACGTAATAAAGTCCCTTACACCCCCACCCCCGTCCACATCTCCAGCATAGGGCAGATGTCATGGGGAACACTTTATGCAGGCATATATATATATATATATAACTTTGCATGAAGACTCCCTATCGGGGATCCTTCTCAGAGCTTTGGGTAGGTCATGCCAAAGTAGATTTCCCCTATATCCGTGTAAAGGTCAGTCTCCCATCGGGATTGAAAGGGGTGTGGTGTTATCAGTTTTACTCCTGCATTACCCTATATGTTCTAGATATTAGACTGTGTGCTCGAGTACATTCGTACGAGGTTTCTTGGATGTGGTAGTCTTGTTTGCACTGCTCAAATGATTTAATGAAGCCCCCTTGGAAAATAGTTTTCAGAGTCTTGTTGTCCCCCTTGTTCCAGTTACCGAAGGCTTGAGGTCTAGGGACAGAGTGAATTTGGGGTTTCAGTGAGTTTGGGGATTGGAAGATCGCGAGACCATTTTTTAATAATAAAGTGGCCACATATATCAAGGGCTGCTTGCATTGGTGTGGCTGCATAGGTGCTTTTCAGCATGAGTGGCGGAGAAGCCAGGCAAGGTCCAATAACCGGTGCAGGTGATTGCTCGGTCAATATGGAACCCGTGCCTCTCACTCGCCCTCAGTGCCAATTCAGAGACATATCGCAGAAGGGCAGCCCAGATGTGGTTAGTGAGGTTCAGGTAAGCGAGATGCCCTTTATCCCTGGATAGTACGAGAAGCTTATTCAATATGAGAGGTAGTTTCCTGTTCCAAAGGAACGAGCATATGTGTGCTTGTAAGTTGGAATTTACCCAATTTGGATAATCTACCAATGGCAACAGACATAGCAGCTGAATATCTTCTTTTGTAACCAGCAACACCATTAACACTTTAAAATGTGCGTATATTATATTTATCTGAAGTGTTCAACAACACCATGGACTACAAGACGCTAGTCCTTATACTCAAAAAGTGAACCTTGGTCAAAAGGAACTATTTCCAGTATATAAGACCCCATCCAATAGGAGACTATTGATTTATTTGTTTTTTAAGCACTGCCTCAGAAGGGACTGCCAAGATCATCAGCCAGGGTTTGTCAGTTAATCCTTTACTCTTCAATGTGTTTCCAATACCCATCAATGCAAGAGTGCCAAACTTCGGACTACCATTATAAACTAATGGGGTAACCCGTTCACTGTCTGTGGACCTGGGTATCATACGGTATAGAACAGTTGGTCCTGGGACTCCTTTCAACATGCATTTAAGGGAAACGATACTTATATTTATAATTCGAAACATGCAGTAATATATCAAGCAAGCAGTAAAAATACAGTTATGCACCTTAAGAAAAAGAATACGATAACCACGGTATTTGTGGAAGAATGGTCTATTTTATTTATAGAACCAATGCTAGAGGTAAAGACATTACCAAACATGAGATAGTCAAGAGGTTGCTCAAAAGGGAAAGGAAGTTAAGAAAGGGGTGCTCGTGTGGAGTGAAACTTGAGACATGGGCATAGAATGGAAATAGTTCAACAGAAATTACAATGGTTTGTTACACGCAACTGGTTATAACATTAGCACCAGTTGGTTGTAGCCTGTCTAATACTCTCATTAAATCAATAATTCAAGATTCAAGATAATTCACAAGGAGTGTGGCAGACCAATATCATCTGTTCAACAAGAGAGGGATAGTGGTGTTGCTAGGTACAGGGAAAAGGTAAGGGGTAGATTTCAACGTTTCGACCAGACTTATGGCACAAAGGGTTGCTTTAACCTCTACTTAAGGTTCTAAATCAGGACAAGGGCAAAGGAGGGACAACCTATTCCAGGTTGCAAGAAGATGAAAAGCCTGGATAACGGCTCCCTTGATCGGGTAGTCCGCATCACAGTTGTGGTAAGGGAGGCCAAGAGACCCCCAAGGGTCGGATCAGAAAGGTTTAACCAAAACCAAAATCCACAAACGCAAGTTAATCACATAAATAATCTTAATATGAGGGAAACTAGAAAAAAAAAAAAAATCTCGTTTTCACGATGGTGCTTTAAAAAAAAATACTCATTGTTAAATCTAAATCAAAGACTGGAACAAAAGCATGATCAATAGGTGTTGGACTTCCCAGACAGTAAGACAAAGGGGGAATAGGTGTTGCTACCAGAGTGAGAGGGACTAAATATGCATCTTGAACCCAGGACCACCAGAGTGACTCCAAAGGCTAGTTTGCCGACCTCCAGATCCGAGTCTTAGGGGACATAAAAGGCTCCAGCCATCCTGGCCCCTGCAACTGGACTGTGCATGCTGCGAGTCCTAACCACCACCCCACCCTCCCAAAATGGTGTTCATCCTGGACCCTTGGAAGTCGGGCTAAAGGTGCCGTCAGCCCAGCTATGGTCTCTACCAGAACCGATGCAGCTCTTGGCAGTGCCTCATCAGAACTAACGCAGGCTCGATGCAAGCCGCCTCACAGCATATTGGAGCCACTGCTTTGAAGCACATCCAACATGGAACTCATATCACTATTTGGGACTGTACTTTGCCACACTCCGCAACCAGGATTTAAGGTACATTTCACAGTGAGACTAACTCGGGCCATCATGGTTGGCCTAAACTTCTGACTGTCCGGTGGGACCAGATAACAACGATTGGCAAGTTGTGCTTCTAGGCAATATTTCTACCTAAACCTTTAAAATTGCATAACTCCGGTTCTACGGTCATTGTGGTCCGAAATAATTTATTACATTTTCGCACTAAATTGGTGCGGGATTTTTGTGTTTTACTACTATATTATTACTCTGTGTGCAGCATAAAACCTTGCATATTACCTTTAAGTTAAGCCTGGCTGCTTGTGTGCCAAGCTACCACAGGGATAAGAAAAGTTTAATTTGGGTTTTGCCATCATTTCACCGCGACATGAATCGTGGTTGCTGCTTGAGTAGGATTTTACCTACCTCACTGAATAGCTCAATTTCTCACAACTAGTAACCAAATTGCTCACAAAAGATTTAAAAGAAACCAAAAGAAAAAAAAAAATTAATGGCTCTCAAGGAATTATCGCCGATTTTGGAAGAATAGGCAAAATACCAGGCAAAAGAAAACATGCAGAGTAAGAATCTTTAAATGCAGAAGTATATTTTTTTAGTGTCACTATCAGATAGAAAAGTGGTCTTGGTAAAAATGAAACAGTCGAAAGTGAAGAACTTAAAAGCATTGCTGTGAGCAGTTCAATATGAAACAAACAAAAAAAAAGTGTAACGAGTGCTAGAGAAAGCCCACTCCACTTCCTGGAACTAATGCTGCCTCTTGGAACCTTAGAATATCTGCCACTTTTATGGAATCTCTCATCCGTGAAGAATTTACAGAGCACAGTGTCAAATGTCAAACTAGGTGCACATAACGTTGGTTTCTTTATGGGAACTTTAAAGGTTGAATATTTTCCCAAACTTTTAACATCACCAACACTCAAACACCTTGCTTATAGGTAAAGAATTAGAAAGCCGAGAAAAATATGGTCTACCTCATGCCAATAGATAAAAGGTGTTAAAGCAAGTAGTCCATAATTTACTACTCCTTTCCCAAAGCTTTGTTGACAAATTCTCATAGGCGTTACAGTGAAATAACGCTCTAGAGAGGGAGAGAGCTAGTGAAGCAGGCAAAACTCTTATTTACACCTTTATAATTCAAACAATGCTACTGTGCAGCCAGTCAGTACGCCCCCAAAAACCTAGCTAACATTATATGTCATGCCCAGCAGGAGACGACAACATACTAAACAAAAACGTATGGAATCCTAAGTGCAAACATACTCATCTGGCTTAATGCCTAGTCGCTCTCCTCTGTCCATATTGAGTGTGCCTGCTCCTTGCCCATAGCCGTAACCTTTCGGACCATACTTCTTGCCGTAGCAAGACCTACGGTAGATCTCATCATCATGAATTGCTACTGTTGTGCTGTCCAAATTCTTTCTGCAGACCACTGTAAAAAAAACAAACGAACATTTAAATAAGAAAACAAATTATAATGTTGACATAAAAAGAACTTTGAGATTAGAAAAGGATAAACGTTGTAACAGAAGATGTTTAAGGTGTTATGAAGAGGGGCATATAATACAGCTGTATCGCCTACTGGTGTGCTTTTACGTCACCAAATGGGACATCAGAGATTACATGTATGCAATAGGTCACTCCCATAGGAGGTCAGAGAGGTACAGGTGTTGGAAGAAGCTATTGTTTTGCAAATCACTACATTTGACAAGTTGTGTGTTTTTATGTTTTCAATTGTATTGTAACCATAATGGACCTTCCACAGAGTTTTCTGGCATTGGTGGGTTTTACAATACTGATCTTAATATCAAGCCATTGATTAGTTTATACATCTCAGTAACTGCATTTTATTTTGAAGTGGTACAATTTTTTAAATCTAGTTAACCCTACCCTATTTCCCACTAGAAGAAACAGCCTTTACAATACATCATTTACCATGCAGATGCCTTTACAAAGAAAATGGAAGTATACATCAATTAAGTGAAACCTCCCCCCCCCCCCCTCCTTTTATTTTCAAATAAAAGGAATGAGGGTAAGGGCATTTTAAGGGTTAAGGGGTGGGTAGGGGTATAGGGTAGCAAGAGTATATTTAAGGTTTAGGGATGGTTGAGTTGGGTGGGGGGGGGGGGGGGGGGTCAATAGGAAGATTACACACACATTCACACAAACCGATACATATCTACCACTTACTGGTAGTCACCAGTAGGTAGTTATAGTTAGAACCTAGTTTCCGTAGGAAGAGTGTTTTGTTTTGCAAGTAACTTTAGCAATGTTTGATCAATCTTCACTAAATTTGCAAAACTAGTTTATCAGTCACTTTGGCTGCTGTCTGAAATGTTTCGGGGTGATCGGTTAAGCTGGGGCCCAGAAAAAGTGGGGTCCCAAAATGAGTTTTCTCCATTAAATTTCCCATGGGGATTTTAGACACTACTTCAGCTTGAACTACTGAACAAAACTACACCAAGTTTGTCAGAAGGCAAGACATTGGTCCAGAAAGAGTGGTTTTTTTTTGTAATTTGGTGTAAAATAGCTTTATTCGTTTTGGAGTAATTAAAAGTAAAAAGATTCATGTATATCTAGAGAAGCAGATCCACCAGAGGATCCACGTATCCACTCATCAACGGCAATGCCGGGATAGGCTGGCTGCAACCTCAGAGGAAAGTTGCGGCCACCATTTTGTGCATCAGGGCTCAGCTCAGAGGGTGGAGAATAAAATGTAAAAGTGATAGAAAGGGTCAGGGTAGAAGTACCCAGACCCCCCGCGACTGGGGGGGGGAAGACAGGTCTGTGAGGGACCCCTCATAAGCAAGAAATTGTCCAAAAATGTTTTGAGTGTGTGAGGGTCTGCGGATCTACCACGGTGCTCAGCATGACCCTGTGTGTGGTCCATGGCAGATGCACATATCCAGCCCCCTCCAAAACAAAAAGAACCACATACACCGTATCTATATGCAGCCACTAATGCACAGACCCCCAAAACCAGTCACATACCCATACAGCCACCTACACAGCCCCACAAAACTTCACACCTGTTCTTAGATCCACTGACATATCCACTCTCGGACCTACAAAACCACTCACATACCATCTCACAGACCGACACAGCGACTCAAACAGGCACTCACACAACCATACCACCACTCGCACCCCCACACAGACCCAGAAAATCACCCACACACAGATCCCCACACTCACACCTACCAAACCACTCACATACCTATTCGCACACCCATATAGTCACCCAAACACAGGTAGTGATACACTTATAGAAATTTCAATAGCTTTTGTTTGTATTAAATGTGGTGTTTAACCCCTTCAGTGCCCATGACGAGCTGGACTCGTCATGGGCTGCGGTGGCGCTGTGCCCATGACGAGTCCAGCTCGTCATGAACTCCGCCCGCTAATGTTAAGCGCGGCACTGGGCGGGGAAAGGGGCGGGCATGCAAGGGGTTAAGTATTGTGGATCCAAAAAATAAATTAAAAAAAAAAAAAAAAAAAAAAAAAAAAAGTGAAAGACATAGCATTACATTTATAGACCGACTACATAAGTAACCTTACCTTATTTTTTTCATTTTTAGTTTTAAAATGCAAGAATGTGTGAATAAAATGTATTTATAAACTTGTGAAAATGTACATCAGTAAATTGAACTTGTGGTTCCAAATGTAGTAAACTTATATTTTTTTTAAATAGCAAAAAAGCTATAGTTACAAAATAGTATTTTTTTTTAAAGTGAAATTCACGGAAAAAGAAACTCCCAAAAATAAAGATGTTACAGGGACGTTAGTTAGGATCAGATTTTACACACACAAAACCATTAAGTTCAGCTGTTATAGTTAGCTGATCTAAATACAACTTACGACCCCCGCAATGCACAGATTATGACCTCACATATTACATCACTCATGACATGGTTTGTGCAGAAGGAGTTTGCAAGTGGCTGACCTCTCTGCTGACACCTGTCTCCAGGATGAATAATAATTTTACTGGTGGTTAGGGACAGTGGCCTGTCCACTAAGACTTCTCTACTGGATGTGTGTTGTAGTGGTTTGTGTAAAATTGTCTGCACTAAACCTCTTTCCAGGTTTTTTTTAATCTATATAAAAATATAAATAAAAAGGAGCGGTTTCACTTACCGAATATATACTTACATTTTCATGGTAAAGGCAGAAGTGTGGTAAAGACTAGCTTGGTAAAGGCTATGCGTAGTAATGACCTCCAACCCCCCCCCCCCCCCCCCCCCCTCCCCTCGGTCTTCTACAAGAATACAGATCATGCTTGGTTCATGGTGAGGGAATGTGGCGGCAACCAGTGTGTAGTTTCCCCCCACTCACATTGCCAGCTGGGCAAGCTAAATGCCTTGCCAAGAACATCCACTCCCATGCCCACTGGATACTGCCTTCAACTGTGTCCTGCTGGCACCAGCAATTTTACGTTTTATCTCAGCAGCTGTTTTGGCACCTACATTTCAGTGTGCTGCAAATTCAGTCAAAAATGATTGTACAATGCGGCAAACTAAATTAACAAATAAGGCTTATCACACATGTTTAAAGTATCACGGGTTGCTGAATTGAATATTGATAGAAACTTGCATTGCAATACAGAGCAGAAGAAATTAAATTTTGTGAGCCGGATACTCAGACTGAAATTTGAGCCCCGACCTCAAACAGTTATTAAAATTTGCATGCCATAATGAAGCCTTACCCATTCAGTGCTGAAACACAGCAAGGAGGAGTTTTCTTGCTATATTGTTAATAAATGTTTAAGTTGAATTACTGGTTTGGTTATTTTTATTCATTTTGCATAGAGCAAGATCTTATAGCAATTAAAATAACGTCTATTTGTAAAGCACACATTTACTCTAGTATATCTTGCCGTGAAATAACAGATTCTATTGTTACCCAACTCAATGGTACTCATCTTTATGAACCTCAGAAGGATGAAAGGCTGAGTGGACCCATTGAGATTCGAATCAGTGCCCATGAGGTCGAACACAAACCCCTACAGTGGACACATTAGTCCACTAAGCCACTAGACTCTAGCCAAAGGATTCATTTTGATGCAGTAGAAGAAAGGGTCTTCAAAAGAAGCTGTAGTAGCACCCATTTATTGCATACTCAATGCTTTTATGAAAGTGCAAAGCCAAAGGATGCCTTTAATTTACCAATCAATGTAAATTCAGACATTGACCAATGCAGTTCGTGTGCACTGTATGCCCACATATTGTTTATTACATTAAAGCCTGCCCTACTAGCTTAGCCAATGCAGGGTAAAAGTAGCAAAAGAGTCCTACTATGTGGAATATATATATATAGGAGGAGAAATAACAACCAAATGTGATAAACATGGTCGAGTTTATTAGGTCGAACTCGACCAGATAGTATAGCGACATCTTGAAGACATTTGGAAAACATCCATGGGAATGCATTTCACCCATTGCTTACCATTTGCTTTGTAGTTTGTAACTCGCATCTGCTTAGTTGCAATTTGCTGGCTTCATTTGTTTTTAGGCTGTCCAACTTAGGTTTATCCCCCACATGGAGCACAGACTATTTACAGTATTCTTCCACGAGTACTCACTTTCTGTAAACCGGCCTTTAAATCTTGTTCTTCTCTTGTTACATTTGCTGTGCATTCCAAGACAGAGGTCAAATGTCAAACGGTCTTCAGAGGGTGCTGGGGTTTACAGATCTTGCTTGGAATTGAAAGTGTTAGGATTTATGTGACAAGCTTGCTGTGAAAGGCCTTTTTTCTGGCACACAACAAAATGTAAATGTCTGTAAAATAAATATTAGGCAAGCACCAGTGAAGCACTTTTTTGTTAATTCTAAAGTGTTGTAGACACAAGTTCAAATAAGATCAAAACAAATCAATACACTAGGTGATGACAATTCCACACATTGTCGTTTGAGCACTGTATAGTATTAGCAGTAAAACTGTGTGTGTGCAAATGTAATGACATTTCAATTGATAATGTGTTGTCTGTAATGGCATTGCACTACCACACCATGCATACTCCACTCTACACCGCACCTCTCCATGCCACTTTATACCACCCCACTCTATGCCCCTCCACACCATTCTACTTCACGACATTGCACTAACTTAAACCCATGCTGAACAGCAGCCACACTGGTGTACAACATGGCTACAAGAGCCATTGACCTTGCCAATAAATTTTATAGGAGACATCGATTGTCTTCGCCAATGCTTGTTTTTCAAATTTAGAATAGTCACTCGTGCATAGAACTTCTTGGAAGGCAGAATGCTACCAGATACGTTTTAAGGCATGGGCAAAATGGGCAGTTGCCCAGAAAAACCAGCTTTTAAAGGTCCTTCACTGTGAAACTAATCAGTCTCTCTATAGGACCTGTCCATTCTATTTCTCGATCTAAACTCTCTCCAAACCTCTACCTCCGATTTGTCTTTCTGGTAGAGTTTTGGGGGCCCTGAACAAAAGATTTTTCCATCGCCTGCGTAACCCTGTTAACGTTTAAAATATAAATGTAATTTTGTTGGCATTATTCAGTCTAGAATTAGTAGGAAATGTGTAATAAAATTTAAAATTGTTCAATGCAGGGGCCCCCAAAATAGGTCTTGACACTGCCTAAAAAATATTCTAGATATAAACGTTCTTTGCGACAATTTCTATAAATATTCCCATAAACAATTTTTGCTATTTAACAATAGCTACAAACTTGCTATCGCAGCCTACGCATTTTCCCCCGAAATTAACACTTTCAGGGTTAGGGCACTAGTTTTACTATCAAAACCTATTAAAAAAAAAAAATCCAGTTAGGGTCAGACTGGTTGGGGCAGTTTTAGGATCTGGTGGGCTAGTATTTCCTGATGAATCCCCGTAAACACTGCTTGCTGCTAGAACAAATGCATGCAGTCTCCAATACCTTGCAAAACACCAAGGAGTGTCTATAGACTTTTGAACCCGTCCTGATTTGCAGAAGTAGGACACTCTAGCTATCCGATTTGCATAAGGGTGGAGGGGGCGGGGCAGGTGGGGTGCTTTTAATTTGGTGTTCGGGCCAATTTTCTGTCCCATCCCGACCCTGAATTTAGTAGTTCAGATATATTTTTTACTTCTTTATTTGTACCCAGAATTCCACCCTGCTTCTAACGTACTGTCCGTAACCTCACAGACTATGTGTACCAATAGGTTGCACAAAGTAAACTATGACCTCTATAAGAAAAACGACTTTACAGGGAAACAAAAGGCATCCATCCAAGAGAGGTCTGCGTGGAAAGATAGTTTCCAATGCCAAAGTGCAGTCTGTTGCCACAATTGTTGGCACATGTTCAAAAGCAGTTGGCATATATCCCAGCAGTGATAATATTGTCAGAAATTGCACACACCACTCCAAAACAGCTGCCAATTTCCAAAAGAGGTGACGCTTGTTCCTAGGGTAGAGCGTCATATTTCTATGAACGCAGTCTTGGCCCAATTACTGATGTCTCTGTGATGAAATATGCATGGACATGGGCAGTTCACACAAGTTCATATTTTTTTTAACACTAATTCAAATAGGCATTAAACTTACCAACATTTCGCGCAATAAAAGCATTTTAAAGGAATAAATTATGGAAGAACAATGTGTGCAATAGTAGAAAGCAATAAAGTATTACTCAATCTTCAAACCACGTGCATAGCTGGAAACCATGACACGAGCTCCCAACTCTTGACATACAATTTAAACCAGCATGAAAATAATTGCCCCGTTTGATGTGCACTTCTGCAATTGTCTAAGGATCTGATAAAAGAAGGCTCTTCAATATTAAAGCAATAATATGATTTCAAAGTGAGGGAGCCCGTTTTAGGATTATAGGCAGTCGCCCCTCAACCTCCACCCCTCCCCACGTTACCCCAATGGTCAAGCTCTCGTTTCTCGTGGTCAGAATATGCCCATCACCAGAGGGGCTTCGCATTAAAGCGTTACGAGACCTGCCGGCGATTATGCGCTATACAAGAATCAACTAATATAACATGACTCTGGAGAGCTGGCAGGCATGGTCCTGCATCCTACATCAGGCCAGTACTGCTAATGTCCCAGCTAGATCAGGGCAGTGCAGCAGGAACCTCAACCTTGGTTACTCCCCGTAGGGTAGGTACAGCCTGAATTAAAAAAACTGGAGTTCCAAGACTTGGAGGTAGACCCACCTCATAAGTAAAGGCTGGGATGTGAAAGAAGTACTCACAGGTAGCCGAGCACTCCAGGCAAAAAAGGTATTAGTTTGTACTTACTAACCTGAAAAAAGTTAACAAAATAAAGTGCGCTCTGCAAAAAAGGAGTCCTCTGAATCAGTAACAGTTTGTATACCATTTACAGAAACAATTTGGAATCTCCTGCAAAAATGGAAGGTAAAAATATCAACGAGTTATGAATAAAGAGGTACAGGCAGTCCTACAAGATGTGGATTGCCTGCCCTGGAGAGAAACAGCAGTCTACTCCTCTACCCTCCCAATAATCTTAAAATACATTTAAAAAAAAAAAAAAAAAAAAAAAAAAAAAAAGACACCCAGCCACATCAATTTGTAGGTACATGCCCACAAAACGATTGATGCAGACCACTTTTTGCTAAACCAAGCTACACAGCAACGAGGATGCTGCTGTGCAGTATCCCTAAAACCATTGGCAAATGCAAGACCAATTGGTTTTGCCTTTACTTCAAATCTGCAGGCTCAAAAGCAGTGGGTTTACACAGATCAGAAGATAAATTCGTGAAATAGGTCATTATGTGTGCATGCAACGCATTCGTCAGAAGCATCATCTCTCTGTTTTCATAGCTGAATGCTGAATTTAAAGGCTCCACTGCCCTGAAACTGGGCCTGTGGCCCATCCAATCTCACGTCATGGTTTTCCCCACCACCTCCCAGGGGGCCACTCCAAGCTAGAAATAGACCATCATAAGGGCAATGTAAGAAGCTAAATTTTACTTACTACAAAGAAAACAGCATCGATGATAACTCTGCCCATCACATTGCACCTCTTCAGCATGGTACACGGTCCTGCCACAGGAGCCACATTTGTTACCACCTCCCCAGTTAGGCATTTCTGGTCTCTGTGGAGCAAATAAAGAGCATTAAAAACTAAAATTACACCAATGTATCGAACTCATTATGAAAATTGTACTTTACTCCATATTTTCTGATGTAGACCATGCTTGCCTTCACCTTCAATAAGCATGACAAACCCAACAAATATTTTTGCTAATCGATCTAGAAATAGTTAGCAATAGCAGGAAATTGATTGCAGCGAAGGCTCATCGTGGAATGAATTCGGCAAGGGGTTCAGTTAATGGAAAGAACCCAACACCCACCCCCATCTGATCCCGCGATTTAAGATCAGGTGATCCCCAAACTCTAAAGAGATTAGGTTCCTTCAACACTAGAAGTGGAGCTAAAGTCACACCTGTGCACTGGGCAAGTCATGGAGAACTGAATCTTTAAACCAAATCAATATATAAATAAACCACCTCACCCGAATCATTACAGCGATCTACGGCGGCGGAAATACGTTCTTAGCAAGGTATTACATTTTGAGCGCCGTAAAGAAGAGTAAAGGTTTTCAGGTTGATGTATATGTTCTTGCTGCTGTCTTCCGTCGAAGTACTGTTCCGTCCACAGCAGTTCCACCAGACTGCATCATTAGTAACCTTACCTCATTTATGAAGCTGAACAGGACTCAACACGAAATGACTGGACAAATGCGGGACTCTAGGCAAAAATATGCCACCCTTCTGGGCATGGCAATCGTGAAATAATGTATTTTTTTTTCTTTTTAAATAAGCTTGTGATGGGAAAGAACTGCTAAGTGTTTACATGGTCAAACTCTAGGTTCTACAGACTTTTGCTCCACGTATGCAAAAACTTCGTCTAATTTTGCAGGTGTAGATTTGTAATGGTCTCCACATCACAGTGTGCACGCCTCGAGTCATGCAAGCATTGCGTCGAAGATACTCCTTCTTGAAGGATGCCCCTCTAGACCTTTTATCGGTATGGATTAGCAGCACAGGATATTTGTTTTAGAATTTGAGGCCGATACTAACCCATGTACGGTGTGAATCATGCGCTCAAAAACAAATCCTTTTTGTATAAAAGATCTCGTGAACATGAAATAATTTTTAGTGAGCACTAGCTCAAATAACTTTAGGATGAACTCTATAGGAGAAGCCATAGTCCGTGCTGTTGAGTTCTAGTATGGTTAATATGGCCGCATTTTGGGGGAGGTTTGTGTACAACGTATTAGGGCTCTGCATCAACAGGGACTGAGATTGCTCCCTCAGTTAAATTATATATGTCAGATAACATTATCAGCTGGTTTAACGTTACCTTTCTATTGTTGCCTAGATCCAATAAGGCCATATTCTCCCACGTTGGCATTTTGAACGCTGTATAGGTGTTTCTCCAGCTCGCTCACAGTTTTCAAAAGCTAGAATCGCTGCTGACAAACTATGGAACGTAGGTAGGTAGATAAGTTAAGAAAATCGGATATCACCTATCTCTTTGAAAACTAAGCCTAACCCTCAAATGAGGAAGTCAATTTCGTCATGGCTCAATGTGTATGTAGATATACTGCAAACAGGAGAGGTTGTCCTCAGCAAGATAGGTTTCCTCTGGTCTGCTCATAGTTACCAACGATAATCAAATATTTTCAAAGATGGATAAGACCTGGCCAAAGGGGTGGTCTTGGATTCAAGATTTAACGTTTTCAAGTAGATTGTGCTTTAATTTCACTAGGAAAAGTTGGCGGCACCAATCCTATGGATGACTCGCACCATTTTGTTTAGTTCTTTAGATAAAGGTCCGTAGTTCTACTAGAATATAACGTGTGTTATCCAATCTGATTACGCAATGGCTCATTGCATTTTACATATATGTTGGGATCAGGACTATGAATATACTTAGATAACGTTTCATGGCACTATTATCATAAAACAAATGTATCCAATTTGATTACAAAATGGCAGGGGGCTGGTAATAACTTCAACGGCAGTGTCCATAAGTGGTGCCAATATTATGCGTCACCTTATATGAGCACTCTATAGCACAGTTTTTAACATCTCAAAATGCTCCTCAAATGGATTGTGTATGCATAGATATCCCAGAACACTTAGTAACCACTAAGAAGTGTTTAGCCATTGTGGCAAGAGGATTAAAACATGCATATGTTGCTGGGCTTAATAGGCTTTGACTCTCATTGACACAGAGTCAATATAGGACTTTTACAGCTTATTTGTGGGAGTATGCACTAAAGACACTCCAGTGTGTACAAATAGATTTTAAGATTCATTGTACAAGTATGCTGTGACTGCTAACAGACTCGTCAGTTGTACAAGTTTGCACACAACATTCTACAGAATGTTCTAAGGGCCCTCTTCTTTTTAGGTCTCTCAAAGAAATGTGTGTACTATCCGCAGACTTACACACCGCCCATCTCCTTCCATTGGTAAACTCAGCATGGTTCTCATTTTCTCGGATGCCAATTGTCATGGCAACCGGTTGCCATGCCCTCCTCTTGTATTTTGCCCTCCTCTAGCACATGGGCCAAGTACAGGTCTCCTTTAAGGGTGGGCGTCAAATTATGTTCCGCTCGTGGAATTTGCTCAATTTAGGCATTTTCGCATTCCGCTGAGAAGTCGAAATGTCCGCGATCCACTGCGTAGCGGAGATTTTTCTTCATGTTCACGCTTTAAAAATGCGTTCTCGCGCGGTCGACTTACCGGGATCCCTGCGTTCACCGAAGAGTTTTCCGATCCGTTTGCGTGCGCCACAAGATGTTGGTAGCCGGTCGCGCTATCCCGCGAGAGTTTGCAATCGCGAAGAAGTAATCTGCCGCGCCATCGGACACCGCGAGATGTCTGCGATCGCGGACACGTCATTTGGACGTGCCATCACGGCGTAAGTGTGGTGAAGCTCGTGATCCCGAACATGCAAAATTTTCAATCTGGAGAAGAAGAATATCTCGAGCAGCATAAAACCTTCTGTAAATGATGATTTGGATGGGAAAAAAAACTCCTCAGATTGACATTTGGCTGTCCTTTTTTGTGCAAGTCCTTTAAACAAAAATATTTGGTGGGGGGGGGGGGGGGGGGGGGGGGAGAAGAGGGAGGAAGTGCCACAGAGTCTCCAACTTCCTGTACCTGTCCAGCAGGCTCCTCCCAGTGCTTTGTCCATCTCCTGTTCCTTCCAGCTCAGAATCCAAAGGCAGAATGATCACTCGGTCTGCTGCATCATTATCATCGGATTTGAGGACTTTTGAATTTGAGATTTTACAAGTAAGTTGGTGTTTGATTGGGGCATTGCAGTTGCTGCAACTACAATTTTGGTACTTATTTCATTAGGTGTTGCCTAGCGTTGCTGCGCACATGCGCATCTCGCTCGGCGAGATTTAATGCATACGAGTACTTTTCTGAAAAGGGCTTGAAGCCCCACCCCTTAGTCCCATTGGCTGGCGTCACCTTATGGTAAATTGTGGCCTGCCATTGGGAATAAGCTTTCTGGGTTGCCTCCTTTTCGCTTTTTTGTCCGGCCCACCCGGACTGGTTAGCCTGCCTTCCTTCTGTCGTGAAGCAGTTTCTTATCTTTAGGGAGGGCCAGATGGCCCTCCCTGAAGATAAGAAAGTGCTTCGCCGGACGAAAAGGCGAAAGGAGCCTTCGGAGCTCATCACGCTCATTTCCCGAGGGTCTTTCCTTTTCCCAGATAAGCTCTCGGTTCGTTTTTTTCGTGTGAGAGTGGTGGTGAGCCTTTGAAACTTGGATACTATACTAGGGTGTCTAAACAACTGATAACTGCTATTTCATAATATAATGTTGCATAAAGCCAAGTAAAAAAATAAATAAAATAATAATTTGAAAAAAAAAAAAAAAAAAGGCACTTTAACACCGTTCAGAGTATCGCAAATAGATCATAATTCATCGGCTGTTCCTACCTCAGCCTGTCAAAAGCCAGCTTCGACTCCGAGTATGCAGATGTTTCTACACAGGGCAGTGACTCTGGAAATATGGAAACTGTATCATAAACGGATAGGATTCAAATGACCAACTTCATTTAACCATACACTCATCTTTACCCAAATGTGTACCCACGTCGAGGAACACACAGCGAGCATGTGATGTGATTGAGTCTAGCACTTCACTTCTGAAAACGTAAAACGTGGGCGCTTTTAAAGCCTCTATACACTCGGCTCCAAAGCACTACATTCAGCGTGTACAGGATAAAACATTACTTTCAAGTTATCCAATGGCAAGGCGGCTCCTCCAGGGAGCAAGTCTTGCATCTTGAAGTGCACACCGAGGAAAGCGCTATGCACCGGGTGACCTGCAGTGGCAGGAAATGGTAGATGAGTTATCTAGGCATTTTATTCTGCACCGGTATCAGTTTTCTGACACAGGAAATGAGGGAGACAAAATACAAAAGAGGAAAAAGTACCAAAAGAAAAGAGCAAGGATTAAAAAATACCTGCAAGACTGAAATAAAGTGGCCTGGGTGTTACACCCCCCCCCCCCCAATCGCCACCAAACTGGTTTCTGAGCAATATTTTGGGCCCCAGCACTTATTGTTTTACCAAATCATATGCATGCGCCCTCTAATACTTGGAGGGTGGGCTCTTCTAAGATAAAGCATAGATCATACCAGCCGCAGGGCCGCGAGTTCGACTCCGTTGCAACCTTTGACCTTCCAAATTCTGATATAACATTCTGCCCGGGTGTTTGTATGTGCACAAGTTTATTACCTACATATCAACTGATGGGCACGCGTTGGCCCACATTGCAAGTTACATGCGTCTTCTGTGCAATTTACATTATTATGAAGCACCTGAACGCTCTTCACTAAGCACCTGGTGATCATCTTTCACAACTGAACTACTGTGTGGACAAGCATGTGTTTTCTTTCAATTGTGACTGGATTTGGGAGGCTGGGACTTTATTTTAACGTGATTGGGGTTCTCGAGATCCAATATATCGGTTTACATTTTAAAATTGCATTTGTATAGTGCTTACTACCCCTAGCGAGGCACCAAAGTTAACGTATTATGTCATATAGCATTTTGAGTACATTAAACGGGACTTTACAGACCCGGACCCGCTGGCAGCCTCAACAGAGAGGCCGCAGCAGTGGATGGGGCAGAGCTCCGTGCACAGGTGTCCAACGAGACGCGGATGATTCCACAGAAAGGCCACCGACACCAGGGCTGCGTCGGCAGAGAGGCCAAGCAGGCTGCTTATAACGGTGCGTTTAGAGAGAAGCGGACGGGAGCTGGGCGGAGACCCCCGGTTCTAGTCGGACACAAGCAGACCCATCAGGCGCCAGTGGGGGTGACCAGAGGCTACCTGGGTGAGAAGCTGATGGAAGTCTCCCCGCGTACCTGCCCCAATCGCCCGCGGACGCTCAGCATCCACCGGCTCGAGTGCTCGGTGCCAAGCACACTTCACGGGACAGAGCCGGAGGGAGGCGTGATGAGGGTCTCTGCAGAGAATGGACAGGGGTGCAGGCATACCGTGGCAAACAGCACCATTACAATGAGGAAAAGAGCGTGCACATGGACAGACAGCACACAGCAAGTCTGCTTCAGTGTACTGAGCCCTACTCTGCAGCGTCCACGGCACCAGTTCACCGAACATACATAGGACATGACTGCATCAAGGGCTCAGCACTGCTGCGCACCTTTATACAAGAAAGTGCACAGAAACCCTCAAGATTTTAAAAGGTTGTTTACGAGGTAGATGCTGGGCATCCGGCACGTTTTCTGTACATAAAAATGAACTACAAGCAATTGGACAGCAAAGGTGGCATGGGCTCTGAAGCAAGGAAGATGGCCCCCCACACCCCACCGCTGATTTAGTAGTATTAAAACCACCATAACTGAGGTGCAGTGGGCCCCACAACCACCTGGCCGGCTGTGCCACTGCACCCGTTGCACCATAATAACTATGCAATTGAATACACATTTCGGGCACACCGCCAACGTGCATTAAGGAAAGGTGCCGCACTGCCAGGGCTAATGGTTTGTTGAGGACAGAAACATCTCCATTCAAATCTGGTGAGGCCGGGATCGTAAACTATCTTTCATTTCAAACCGTGCCATCCCCTCTTTTCAACTTAAGGGCTGTCCCGCATCAAGGTTTAAAGCACTACCAATCAGGCGTCTCTTGCATTTTTGTGCAACAGACTACCTCTGCCAGGCATCGGCTACAATATTTGAGTAGGTAAGCAGCACAGCCAGTTAGTTACAAGCGCGCCCGCAAGTGATAAACTGCAAGTTACAAGTTCGAACCCGGGCAGAGTTCGCTCATAATTCTTCGGATGTAGAAAGTAGAGCACGCCACAATTACAAAAGTGCCTAAAACTGCAGAAGTGTTGCGTTAAAACTAATTATTAATATGGTAGCAGCTGTGTCACAATTACCTTGATAGGAGTTTAATGATAATTAACTAATACTCCGCTGAGCACAGAGAGCCCGGACTCAGAGCAGAGACCCCCCACTCTGAGATGACAAGCCGGCGCTATGAGCACATTTCCTCTCGGCAAACAGACCTGTCCCGATAAGTCAGAGGGCCCCAGCCTGCAGGGCGGTCTGCTGAGGGAGGAGGAGGGGACCCCTCAGACGCAGTTACATGCTGCTCGAGTAACAGGAACGTCACTCGTGTGTTCTAAGAGGAGTTCCCACCCTGCGCAGGAGGAGTGCCCCGCCTGAACAGGGGTTTCCCCACTTGCGTCTTCCTCTAGTGGGAAGAAATCCTTTTGGCGGTCCCCACCTCTGATGGGATGGATATGGAGATCCCATGGTGGAGACGGTTATCTAAAGATTTCTTGGTATCCAACTCAGCTGCTAGCTATGAATGGTGCAGCAGGTGTAGTTGCGCCGTGGCCTAGGATTTAAGGACACCACTGCACCCATATATAGCTCTTGGGGCTCATTGTACTCCCGATACATCACCTATCCTGGTGGGTTTCGGAACTGGAAGTAATTAAAAGCGGACTTTGAAAGGAGTCCCTTCCCTATATACCCGTCCTTAATATTACAAACAAAAACACTGATGGATCTCTAAATGACAGTAAAACCTCTAAGCTAATCCATATCAGCAATGCAGTCCCTGTTTACAAATCACATTTTTACTTTATCTTGCATGCCTTTCCCTAAGAATATTACCCCCCCTCCGTGTTTCTGTGGTTCTGTTTTTTCATGCAACATGTGAGAGTTCTGGGGTGGAGTCTAACGGCAGGGCCAGTTTCTGACAGGGCCTGTCAGTGGGCAAGGAAGGTGTTCAGATGACATGCTCATTCAATCCTTGGCCTCTCTGCAGAGCGATGGCCCCATTGTGGCAATTGTAGTTACCATTTTATGTTAAAGTGTTTGAACGAGGTATGAGCTTTGTTGAGAAGATTGCTCCAAATGTCAAAGAAAATGCTGTGTTTACAGATGAAAAGAATGTGAATGCATGGTGGACAGGTGACGCAAGGAAGTAGACACAGAAGGATAGAGTCAGAAGACAGCAATGAAGAGGAAGAAGGTTATGTTTGAGATATGTAGATGGAGGACTTCAGAAGATGCCAGGAGAAAAATGATAAGTCTAACAAGGGAAGATTGTGTGACGGGGAAAATAAGAGTAAATGAAACACTTTGAAGACCAATATACTTCAACAGAACCTTAGTAATGTTTAACAAGCATTGAAAATGCAATAGGTCTCGCCTTTGATTTAAGCTATTTGCTTTGCCAATGGTATTGTATAGCAAAGCAAATGGCTTAAACTTAATGAAAGGCGAGACCGATTGCATTTTTAATGCTCGTTTTTTAAATTGTTGTGAGTAGCTACTAGGCACAGAGCTAGTCATGGGTGGGTGCATGATGAAGCAACTGTTGGTGTGTGTTGAATTTATTTCTAACAGCATTTAGGGCATGGCTAGTATTGGATTCAATTGCAAAATGTGTATTTTTGGGGCGATTTCTGTTTTTGGGTGTGTGTTAAATAAATGCCTTTGTTGTGTACCTTGTAGCCCTGTGGATTTTCGTTTTTGCATTTTATTGCATTAAAAGGCAAAGCAGTGTGGTTTAGCATGCATCCTTTGCCTGGCTATTATAAGCCTTTTCTCAGTACATTGTTTTCCAGGCCTCCTGCTTGTTGCTTGTGATTTTTTGTGAGTGTCCATGTGGCTGGTGGGAGTTATTAGTGTGCCGCTTTTGCCATATAGGCCTGCATGCGTTTCCTTTGTGGCCTAGGCTTCTTGTTGTTGTGGGCCTGGCCATGATGCTAGCGGCCATTTTGAAGCCAGGCCGTGTGCTTTATTGCAATACGCCTGCATTGTCTGTCTTCAGTTTCTTGTAGTTTTGTGGGCCTGGCCATGTGGCTGGTGGCCACTTTGAAGCCCGGTCGTGTGCTTTTGCCATAGACCTGCAAGCTTGTGGCCTTGTCTGCCAACAGGCCTTTCATCCAGTAGGCTCAGAGGTAGTCACGGGTGCATTTAACAACTGTTTGTGTGCTCTGTTGAATTTAAACATCATTTAGGGCATGGATGGGATTGAATTGCAAAATGTGTATGGGGGAGGGGGGTATTTCTGATCTTTTTGGGTGCGTGTTAAATAAATGCTTTTGTGGTGTGTGGTGTATTGTGCACCTTGCAGACCTTGTTTATCCCTGTGTGGTGTACTGTGCACCTTGCAGACCTTGTTTATCCCTGTGGATTTGTGTTTTTGCATTTTATTGCATTAAAGGCAAAAGCAGTGTGGTTTAGCATGCATCCTTTGCCTGGCTATTATAGGCCTTTTGTCAGTACATTGTTTTCCAGGCCTCCTGCTTGTGATTTGCGAGTGTCCATGTGGCTGGTGGCCATTTCTGGTGGGCGTTATACAAGTGTGCTGCTTTTGCCATATAGGCCTGCATGGTTTTCCTCTTGGCTTACTGCTTCCATCCATCCCCTTTGCCAGCAGCAGCTCCCTGAATGATGTGATGAGCAAATAATTTAATGCCAAACAGGGTTCCCTTCCATTACATTTGTATTTTTGTTGTTGCTGTTCTTCTTTACTATCCTTCCCAAGAGTGTACACAGTATACCATGAAAGCCCTTGTTGACAAAGTCTCACAAATGGCTACACTAAGTTATATCTTTTATTTGTTTGTACTAGTAGTAATTGAACCACAACAACAAATGCAAAATTTCACTGATGTTCTTCTCATGGCTTCTTTGCTTTTAGGTGCACAAAAAAGCAGAGGAGGTGTCATCACCCATTGTACTGCTAGACAGAAGTCCTGCTGCGCACCATGTGACGTCCACGTGTGACCACAGACATCTCTGCAACTTGTGCACCTGCGTCCTGCTGACATCTGAAGAAGATGGGCCCAAAGAAAGGTAACAGGTCTTCCAGTACCAAGAAAGTGGTCAGTGAGAAGAAGGAACAGAAAAAGGAAGTGGCACTTACCAAGACTGGTGTGCCGACCCAGATGTTTTTTGGGAAACAAAAAATTACGCCTGCAGCAGCGTTGTCCAGGGACCAAGCTGGGAGCAGCACCTCCGCATCAGCGGGCCAGCCCCACCAACCTAGGCCCAAGCCCATGAGTGTCGCAGAGGTAGCCAGTCTACTAACGAGCAGCGATGTTGAAATGTCATTAATCGCAACGTAGTACACAATCAACGCAGGCAGAAACTCAGCAGATAAGTGGGCAGCAGCAGGCGCCGCAGCAGCCGCCACAGTCCACAATAGTAGTTGTTCCTCCTGAAGTAGGAGCATTTCAGGAAATCGAGCTTACTACAGACAAAGAGGAGCAAGCCACTGTTTCATTAGATCCATTTTCTTCCAGACCCAAAGCAAAGAAAAGGAGGGTTAGTCCATCATCTTCTTCAAGCCCCGCTTCTGATGATCTTGATGTCACTTGGAAGCCACCAGCTCAGTCAGAGTGATGCACGCCACAAGACAAGGCTAGTGAAAAGGAAGGTTCCAGAAAGCCTTACAGTTATGGAGGTAGATGTACAAGAGGGGGATGATGATGATGACGAGTCAGTCATCACGAACATCACTCCCAGCCCCGAGGAGATGAAGACCAACATTATTACCCTATCCAAAAATCGCTGCGAGGGATGCAGCACGGATACCTCCAACACAGACAACACGACCTCCAGCTTCCATATTTGCAAAGGCCCGGCAGGGACCTACATCCAGCTCATCCACCACCTCAGTAGGTAGTGATTGTGTAACTGCACAGAGTCAAATTCCAGGCACACCCTCCATCCAGTTCATCTGGTATTGAAAGTGTTACATCCAGCAGCGCCAGAAAGTTCTCCTCCCCAGTTTGGGCCTTTATTGATTAGCAGTAAAGAGGAGAACATTGCTATATGCTCAATTTGTCAACAGGCTGTTAGGCGGGGAAAGCTTGGTACAAACTATGGTACCGGAGGCCAAACAAGTCATCTCAGAATACACCATAGTATCCAGTGGGAGGCTCACCTACTTCGCTTAGAAGAAAGTAAAACGGAACCCATTGCTGTTGTTGGGGATGAAGAATTAGGGGGAAGAGGTGATGGCGGTGGAAGGTGAACAAGAGGGAGACATTTCTAGCCCTGTCCCTAGCAGTGTAGTGGTACCGCCCACATCCTCAGCAACATCTCAGTGGCACCGCAGTAAGTCATACTCAGAGTCAGCCTGAGACACCAAGGCAACCGTGTACTGCAATGAAAATAAAAGCGTCGTTGAGCCCAACTGGGCTCAAGAAAACAGCTGCACAACAAAGGAAAAAAATCCAGCCTACAATTCTCAGCATGTTTAGGTCGGACCCAATGGCACGGTTGTACAATGCGAAGCTGGCTAAAATGTTAGCTCTGGACCTTCTCCCTTTTTCATTTGTGGAAGGGGTGGGTTTCCTTGAATTTGTGTTAGCCATCTGCCCTAAATGGAAGGTTCCCAGACGGTCCTATTTCGCCAGAGTTGCTGTTCTAGCACTACATCACGATGTCCTGAAATTGGTTTGACAAGCTTTGCAGCAGAGTGCTGTTCACAATATCCACCTGACAACAGACATGTGGACCAGTTGCCAAGCCACTGATTACATGTGCATCACTGCACACTGGGTCTCTTTTGTGGGGGTTAGAGATAAGCTATCTCAAGTAGGTGCTGTTGACACAGCTGAGATTTTTAATGCTACTCGGAAACATGCAACTGTAGCTATGTTCGCCATGGAGAAATCTCATACTGCTGTAGAGTGTGGGGGTTCTGCCACCAGCCACATTGATGCCTCATACAGCAACGCAGTTACACATTTTCTAATTAATATTAGTGCGCTTCAGCTGGTGGGGCTGCTATTTAGATAAATAGCGCACAATTCCCATTTGTTACGTGAAGATGTTTCTCCCCGAGAACTTAAAAGGGCACTGAATATGTAGATTTTAAGTGCTCGTGTTCCTTTCTAAAACAAGCTTACGTAGTATTTCAGATTCTTAAATTCTGCTTGACTGCAGATGAACAGCACATTGCAGTCTGATCAATTAAATAAATGATGCATAGACCCACCTCCCCCCACGTCTGTGCCCGACATCACTCCACTTTCCTTCTTTGAGGAAAGAAAACGTTATAAAAAGTAAGACCTTCACACACTAGAGACTTCAGTTTCTGTAAACCCAGATAAATCACCCCAGCCTTCCTGTCTTCCCCCCCCCCCCCAAATGACCAATCGTACAGTGTTAACTTGTGCGGTAAGAACTCCAGAAACTAGCCTCAGATCACCAAAATGTAGAAGATTTATTATAGCTACCTTCTGTGTGAAGATGTGGATGGAGCATTAAAGTCCACAGGGACCTGCCACTGCTGCCCGGAAAACATTGCGAAAATCCTGTTATGCTCCCATCCTACATGCATTCTTTAGGAAATACAAAGATCTAATGAACAACTAGGCATTGTGAAAAGTTATGGGCATCTACGTCAGTGTTGGAACTAATACATACGAAAGTGGTCTGTTCCTGAAATAATGTCAAAGGACATAATGCAATCACACATAGCAGGGATCATTGAAGAACTGTTTTCTTTTTATTGCCCCATGCTGTAGGCTGGAATAGGTTAGATAATAATGAATGTGCTGTATGCTACAGCTGACCCTCTGCTTTGGGTGCCCCCACAACATTATATGATCGTGATCGGAATTAAAAAAATTTTTGGGGTATTTAAGCTCTAAAGAGAGATTACCTAATGACACAGCTACATTGAACTACACACAAGTACTGCGGTAATAATTCTGAGATTAAAGTTTCAGATTTAGTTTTTTTCTAGAACACATCCATATATCCAGCGCCACAGCATATGCATCTAAAACCACCTGAATTTGTAACAAGCAACATTTACCAATACCCATTTGTAATAACATGAACCAGCATACTAGGACACAAAACCACCTTACAACAAGACTCATTAGCAAGGGATTCCAATATACAGCATTCACCAAAAATTATAAAATGTGTTGGATGGATGAAACATGCCACAGCTGTACTATCATTTCTAAAGTGTAATTATATTTCATTGCTGCATCTGATCAATAATCAGAAGCAGACTTCAATTTGGCATGGGTCTTTAATATGCCCATTAAAGATATATTATAAACGTAACGTTTGAAATTGACCCCTCTTGGCACACACAGTTCTTGGAAGAACTATCAAGCAGTAGCACTAAAGTTAAACTGCATGTAAGGCACGGACTGATTGTGCTTGCACAGCAGCAGGCATCAATCATGGTGAAACGGCAAACAGTCTTCTGTTAAACCCATCCGCTTGCTCTGCGTTTCCAGACCATTGGCACTGCAGCAAAGATTACACAAGCAACATCCCCACTTGATATGCATGACAGAGTTGAGGTCAGTGGCAGCCAACATTAAAAAAAACAAGAAAAAAAAACAACAATGAGCTTACAGGTCCAATAGATTGCAACTGTAGCTTAGCAAGGTGCATAAACAAGATGCCCAGGCTCTCCCTAGACTATACCCCACATGTACCTAACCCAGCGAGAGGATAGTGGGGAAGGCCAACTAAATTTTAGAACAAAGACATTCACAGTTGTTAAATGCCCCATTTAATTACTATGCTAAACAAATACCTAGATACACCCAAGCTTTAACTTGCACATAAATACCAGTACAAACACAATATATAATACATTCGAAAAAAACTCGAATTTGAGCAACAAGGAAGCATGAAGCCCTGCCTATACTAAGGCTCCTTATCTCCATTGAGAACATAAAAGCAACTAAGAAAGCTATATACGGCTGCGACACGGCACCAAAGCACTTCTCATCCAAAGACACCTGGAGCATAGCTATTAATAGAGATTAAAGACAGTGGCCCCCGGGCTTAGTGGTGTTAGGGGCCCGCTTCATCTTAATTAGTGGCTGTCTTTACTACAAAACCAAGGAATAGAGGGGCCCATTTCTTTCCTTGCATTAAAGCAGAAGGAGACCTTGCTACACCACTGTGGACATGCAAAGAATAGAAAATATTTTGGTTTAAAATGGTAGTGTTGATGGTGAAGTTATAAAGACTAATAGCCAAATCAAGGTGGCATATTTAGGTTAAGTGAATTTGTAGAGAGCGTTTGGTTTTGTGTATGCAGGGGATGTGTGCGAGTGGGAGTCAGACTGTGTGGAGGTGTCTGGTAGGCTTACAGAAGCCGATGTAGTTGAGGTAAGGCTTTGAAAGTGTATGTGAGGAGTATGAAGAGTGCTTGTTTGTGGCTGGGGAGACAATGGAGCTCTTGGAGGTGCAGGGTGATATGCGCGCAGGGAGGGCACTGCGTTCTGTATAGTCCATTGGGTGTTGAGTCCTGTGTACACTATTACTGTAGTCCAGTTTTCTGCAATTAGGGCTTGGGTGACCGTTCTGCAGGTGTTGCAGGGGACGCTCACATCTTTAGTTTGTAGAAGGGGGTGGATACTGCGTATACTTGGTTAGACATGGTGAGCTGTTTTGCGATGACTATCCTAAAGTTCTTGCCAAGGGTTGTAGGAAGGGGGAGGGCTAGAATACTTTTTTTTTTAAATGGAAGTTTCCGGTTGGTTTGAATGTGTATGGTTTTCTCGTGGCTCTGAAGCCTAAATCCTGACAGCAATGCGGAGGATAAGGTAAAAAATGGCTTGGGTGGGGGGGGGGGGGGGGGGGGGGAGGGATTTATGGCACACCGCCAGGCATTGTGAACCGGGCCTCAGTGTGTCTCACGTCGCTGCAGCTTGTAAGGGGTATGAAGTGATTAGCCGCAGCATTGTTACGGGCCGAATCGCTTATCCTGGGTGACTTCTTCAGAGGCACAACACTAGGGGCGGTCAGCAGACATTAGTGCTCCATAGCATCCGGAGGTAGGTCGTCGGTACTTTTGTGTTAATCTGGCATCTTTAGTTGTAATAGGGGTTGTCGTAACCCCCCCATGGCTAAAAGTGTGAGGCCACTAGGTGGCACGGCTCCTCGCTTTTCAACCGGTCCGAAGATTACCCGGTTGCCAACTTCAAATGTCTGCTGTATAAGGCTCACAGGACGCGTTCTTCAGTGCAGCTACTCCAAGGAGGAGGTTTGTGAGATGGCAGCAGAAGGCGTGTTGGCGGTTAGCCAAGTGTGTCGACAGTGGCTCGCGTTTTGGGTACGCGGACTGGAGTAACGTGGCGAGCATGTTGTAGTTTGTAGACCGTGGGCCGGTGATGTAACTTCTAAGTGACTGATCATGAGCTTGCACAACCTCATCATTTCAGAACTGAAGCATGTTCAGTATTCTTACAACTGAGCCACAGTGGTTGCTCACTCATGCAATTAACACCCAATACGGCGGGCTGGCAGGTGTAGTATACTTTGTGGCAGATAGCTTCTGTTAGACCTGGCACCTTGGTGTGGGTCTCCCTTCCATTTTTTGCTGTTGCCTCATGTGTTTTTGCTGGTGTTAGATGCTTTGGGCACTGTGCCACTGCTATCCAGTGCCACAGTGCAAGTGTTCCCTATGGTAAATTGATGTATGGATTAGTGAATCCATGATTGGCTGGTTTGGTTTACCAGTCAGACCCTAGTACAGTGCACCAGGAGTGCCCAGGGCTGGTAATCCAAATGCTGTTAGTGGGTTTGCAGCACTGGTTGTGCCACCCACATAAGAGCCTGTGTGCAGTCTGGTACTGCCATGCGGACTGGGCAAGAGCAACCCACTTTCCAGTCCCTAAACCTTCCCTTTTCTTCATATTAGACACCCCTATGGTAGGCCCAAGGGCAGGGTGCATTGTAAGTATAAGGTAGGACATGCCCTGGTGTGTGTGTGGCATGTCCTAATAGTGAATTACAGCCATTTTCGTGTTTCACTATTGCAAGGCTACCGGTTCCCCATAGGCCAGAATGGGCAGTTTGATTATTACCTCTTATAATCCTAACTGACTCAGGGAATATGGTAGAAATTAGAGTTTAGTATGCCTGAACTCAGAATGATAAAATATATCTTTTAGTGAAGTTGGTTTTAACATTCTGGGTTTGAAAATGCTACTTTTAGTAAGTGGTTGTTTTCTTGTCTAACCATCCAAACCTGCCTCTGCTAGGTTGTGCATTCCTTGTCTGGAGTTTGAGTGACAGGGACTGGGGGATTCCGGGAGACAGAGTGAGTCAGCACAGGGCTGACTAGAGAGATCTGCATCTAGATGGGTGGGAGGAGTTGCACATGGGACCGGAATAGGACTGTGCCTTCCCTCCACAATGCTGGCTCCACCTAGTGTGGTGCGTCTGAAGTCTCTGCCCTGCACTCTGAAAGTAAAGAAGGAGTCTTGTCAACAAAGTGCTTCAGGAACCACCAGAACTGGTTTGGACTAGGCAATGGCCTCTCTGCCTTCAGAGAACAAAGAAAAACTGGGTATAAATATTGGGACCCAAACCCAAGAACTATAGATCACTTTGGGAAATCAGAAGAAACCTTTGCTGAGGAGAGGAACCGGAGAGACTATCTGTAAGCTTGAGGGATTGGCCTGCAGTGGTTGCCTGACTGCCAAAGAGCGGAGAAGGAACTTTGTGTACTTTATTCAACTTGTAAAGGATCGCCAAGGGCTTGAGAAAAGAGCTCGCCTTCTGCTGAAGTCTCAGGGACAACAGACTTCACCCACCAGCTCCCCACAAGTTCTTTGGAAGTGCCTGCTGTTTTGCGAGGCTTTCTGAGGGACTGCGTGTCGCAAGGAGCTGGAAGCGCGACTCACGAGCAAGAAGCGTGTCGCCGCACTGCCGCTTCACAATGAGAAGACGCCTTGCAGGAGAAGAGGATCAACGCCACATTAGATGCCGCCGCATCACAGGGAAGCGTGTCGCGGCTCGCATCGTTGTCGAAGCAACTTGCATCGCCGGGGTGGGGGAGAAACGACGTTGCATCAGATGCCGCATCACTGGGAAGCACGTCGCAGGGCCAGTCGCGGCTCGCATCGTTGCCGCAGAGTCCCGCACCATCGGAGAAGAGTATCGACGTCGCAGCAAACGCCGCCGCATCACTGAGAAGCATGTCGCTGGGCCAGTCGCGGCTTGCATCGTTGCCGGAGCATCCCGCACCATCCGGAGAAGAGTATCGACGTCGCAGCAGACGCCGCCGCTTCACCGAGAAGCATGTCGCTGGGCCAGTCGCGGCTCGCATCGTTGCCGGAGCGGCCCGCACCATCGGAGAAGAGTATTGACGTCGCAGCAGACGCCGCATCACCGAGAAGCATGTCGCTGGGCCAGTCGCGGCTCGCATTGTTGCCGGAGTGTCCCGCACCATCGGAGAAGAGGATCGACGTCGCAGCAGACGCCGCCGCCGCACCACCACCAAGAAGCGTGTCGCAGGGCCCGTCGCTGTCCACATCGTGTCGCGAAAAGACGCCATATTTGCACCGGATCTTTATCGCATCACGGCGTTGCATGCCGCATCGCCACAGGAGCGCAGTAAGAAACAGACGCATCACCTCCCCTCGTAGAGAAGAACCAATGCATCCCCTACGCAGCAGTAGGTACCCAACGCATCACCCTTCTTGCGTGTAAGGAACCAAAGAATCACCTTCCCTGCAACACTTTTATTGTATTGCGTTACGCATCTTAAAGTACATTGAACTCAAAGTATCGCAAATTAACATCTAAAGAGAACTTAGCTAATTCTACCATTTTAAGTACAGTATTGTGGATTTTTGTCGTTTTGTGGTCTTGTGATCAGTCTATATAAAGAATACTTATTTTTGATATAAAACTTGTATGGTGTCCATCTGTAGTGTCGCTTGATTACTGTATGTGTTCACAAATACTTTACACACTGCCTCCGAGATAAGCCTGTCTGCTCGTGCCAAGCTACCAAGGGGGTGAGCAGGGGTTATTTTAGGAGTGTACCCCCTTACCCTGACTAGACGCAAGGGCCCCTACTTGGACAAAGGTACCTACCTGCAAACTAGAGACCCCCAAATCTAACAACTTCTGTCAGCGACAGAAGCCGTTGTTAACCAGTTGGCACCACGCTAAGCACCAATTTTCAGCTGGAGGAGCCTTTGTTGTGGCTTTTACTTAGGCAACTATCGCCAGCAGTCTGACTTGTAGGTGTAGTGTTACTTTCCCGAGTCAATGACAGAAGCCACACACAGTGGCAGAGTCAGGTAGTATCAAGCATTGGCATAGCCAATAGGTCTCGCCTTTGGGACCTTATAAGAGTTTAGCCATGCAACAGTGGATGTTGTCGCACCAAGGATATTGTGCTGCATAACTAAACACTTATAAGGCCACAAAGGCGAGACCTATTGGCTATGCCAATGATTGTTTTATTTGGGCTTAGCTACATTGTATTGCAGGCTTTATTCCCCAGCCGCTGTATTTTAACAACATTTAAGGCACAGAAATGTTGTGGGACTAATTCTTCAGAAAGAGAACGCTTTCAGAAAGAGAACACTGTCTCATCTACGAGAAACAATACTTTGGGATAACTAGTGGCTGGCACATTATACTTTACCATTATTTCTTGGGCAGAGTATATTGGGTATTTTGGGACAAGGGGACATTGTTTAAGCATTTCTGGCAGCTCTTTTTGGGGGACATGAGTAAAATAAAATGTATATCTTCCCACATTATTGCAGAGCACTATTTCTGCAGCGCCATGATGTTTTCTGAAGAAATTTTCTGTGATGGGAGAAAATTATTTTTACTTCGCAGCCAGTAATTCTGCAGAGCAGAGCATCCATCCATCACAAGACTGACCTGCATACTATGTACTACTCCATTTATAGCGTCTCTTTTTTCACACACTGCCACAGTAGTTACTGGCACTGAAAAAACGACTTTGTGTGCCAATATGCTCCTTGTGAAAGGAGCAGAATGCTGTCACTCACAGTGAAGCCAGCCAATACAGCGAGAGAGACCACATTTTAATAAACGCAAAAGGTCATGTTCAACGCCAGACCAAATTAGGGGCCCAATTATTAAGAAAGTCTCAAAAGTGCACCCATGGTATATGTCCTTGCATCAAGTGCAGCTATACGGCGTTCGTGAATTCCCAAGAATTTACAGAAGTAGGAGGAGAAATAGTACTCCTAGAAAATATGTGTGAACTGCATTTTAGCATGAGCAAATATGCATGTGTAGATTTGCTCATGCAAAAATGAGTGTTTGCAAGTTTACTTTCCCTCCAACCACTTTTTCCCCCCGTAACTCTGGAAGAAGCTTTGTATCTGCCATTGTCGGGAGTAAATTTCCAACATTTCTCAGTATGGGAAAAGATTAGAGAAGAGTTGCTGAAAACACTTAAAAACATGCAAGTTGGTAGGTTTGCACAGACTCAAAAAGGGCATTCTAATCCTGAAACTATTGTTTACCACTACCTTCAGCACCAGTATGTAGATCTGTGGAAACGTGGCAACATAAGGGGGATTAGAAGTATCCCAACACTACTACTATGGTTGGTGCACTGGCATAATCAGAGAGGCTACATCAGAGCTCTTAAATAATGAGATTGCTTACATAATGTGTTGCCGTACTACATGGTACCAAAGGGACAAGGGGATTTTGTTACAGGACAAGTAGATTTATGAAGCAACCTGCCCCATCGACAAGTAGATATTTTATTAAATTCCACACCCGTTAAAAGAAACCTAAATTACAAACAATCAAATGGTTACTGTAAGATTACTTTATTATCTAACCTTTTTTGTGAACTGACTTGCTGGAAATTTGGCATTGTTTAAAATAAAACGAGACTTGGCTCAAAAACCCTTAACAAGCAGTATTTCTTAAGCACAGGTACATCTCCTGGCCTTCCTCTGTACCCGCTGGACAAAGGTTATATACACTGAACAAGGAGTTCTGAACATGCACCGCTACGAAGACTCAGACGATGCTTAGAACAGACTACCCCTCAAAAGCATTAGTTCTACATAGGGTACGGGTGACAGTATGTGCATAAAAAGACCCAGAATATGGATCGTTATTAAGGCTCCCTTAGAGAGGTTCGCCTTCAGAAATCACAGTCAAAATTACATTTAATTAACAATAATTTCCACTAGGTCTAGCACTGGAGTGGAAGAAATTACTAACGAAAGACTTGTTAGATAAATTAATAAAAATAAACTAATAGTCTGAATGCTCCTCCCATCAATGATACTGAAATGCATTCACCCCCACTCTAAATGCAATAAAATCTTCGTATGTTGCCTTTTAATTGGGAATGTAGAGAGCTGCTGCATATTCGAGCCGAGCATAGAAAAAATGGGTCTACAAAACAAAGAAGCACACCTAGGCCACCCCAGGCAGACAACCAGCTACCACCACTACGCCCCATCAGCCTGCAAAGGCCCCAGGAGAAGAAGCCACCAAAGGACGAGCAGAGACGAACCAACTAAAGATGCAAAAAAATATATGGGGAGGGGACACCAAGGTACAATAATCCAGACACGAGAAAGCCCACAACAAGACGAGCACACTCCAGCAAAAAGGACCCAAAAAATAAATAAAAGCCTTAGGGGCTCATTTATGAGCCCCTGCGTCACTTTTGCGCCACCGGTGCGTCACTTTTTGTGACGCACCAGTGGCGTAAAACATGCGCCATATTTACAAAGTGACGCATCTACCTAGATGCGTCACTTTGTAAACCCCTGCGCTACATTATACCTGCGTCAGGTATAATGTATGCAGGGTGGGCGTTCCCACGTAAGTAAGCATCGTAGAAGTGACGCAGTGAAATCTACGAGATTTCACTGCGCCACTTCTAGGGTGCAAATGCGTCAATATCTTGCGCCTGCCTCACAGCAGGCGTAAGACTGGCACAGGCCCTTTCACATGGGGCTTACCCCATGTGAAAGGATACATTGCTGGAGTTGCGTCACTTTTGCGACACACTCCAGCAATGCGTCACTTTTGCGCCTACAGATACGTCAGAAATACCGACGTATCTGTGACTCCTTGCGACATGATGCGTCATACTGTAAACATGACGCATCATTGGAGTCGCAGGGAGGGCGCAGTGAAAAGTGACGCATCACTGTTTTCACGCAGTGATGCGTCACTTTTCATAAATGAGGCCCCTAGGGCAGAAGGAATTACTGTGGAGGTCAAGGCCTCCCATAATGCCCCCCAGCAGTAAGAAAAGCAATTGAAGGAAGTTGTAAAGCTAGAAGCCAGGTGCACCAAAAGGCCAGCAAGGGTACAGGGAAGGATAGTTACCATGAGTAACATACAGAGACAGGTGCCCTACAGAAGAAAGGGGAGCTCCAGCACGGGAGAATTGAGGAACGTGCTCAAGGATCTGCTGTCGGCGAGGCTCCTCTAAAGTGTTTTAAGAGCGTTGTCTTCTGAAGCGGAATCTACATCACAGTCCGAGTTATGCTACAGAGAAAGGGTGTGTAGGAGGTAGTGTAAACAAACAAAAATTATGGGTACCAGAGTGCAAAGGAAACATGACAGGAAGCACTCACGCCTGGGAAACCTCAGAGCTTTCCAAACAGAGCTAAACCACAACCTTCATATTGTGTCTCTTTCCAAACCGCGAATTGTAGTAGTTTCAGCTTTTAGCCCCCCCCCCAATTCACTATGTTGTTTTTCCCCCCCACTTAAAAATCATTTTTCCTGAGACAAACTACTCTATCATAAAGGAGTTGGCTTCCATCCCCCACAAGGAAATGATACATTTTTGACATACAAATATATTGGCCACACCACAAATGGATTCCTTTCGAGCGTCGTCTTTCCACTCTTCCCTGCTTTGAGGCTAGAACGGGCGCTCAAATCACACAATTAGATTAAAAGACTTTCTGAAGAGACCAATTAAAGTTTAAAAAGTACCCTTTTTAGTGGCGGTCATGGACTGAGCAGCCTAAGCGTTAATACACAACAGTGAACACTAACTCGAAGGGGCAGATTTACAAACCCCTTACGCCACGTTTGCAGCACATTTCCCCATGTTAAAAGTGACGCAAGGGGTTTGTAAATCTGCCCCGAAATGTTTAAATTTGAACGCAATGGGAGCCTGGGGGGCAGCCGAGCACCGCGAGGTCTGCCGCCCGGGCAGGTTGGGAGTGGGGAGAGGGGGGGGCGTGGCCGAACGGCCATTTTGTGAGTAATTGGGCTACATTTGAGGGATAGCCCAAATCCAGGGGTAGTAGCCCAAGGGATTTATAAGGGAAACGCGCGTTACCCCAGCCACCATTTTAGGTTTGGTGACCTGGTGGCTGGGTGCGCTAGCTTAAAGTTTTTCTTAAAGTTTTTGTTGGGTAGTAGTAGGCGAGAGTAGGAGTATTAGAAGTACCTGGAGACATGTCTTGCGGCGACTACCGTGTCCTGGAGGCTATCCGGTTGTTGAGCGAGGCAGGGAGGATGGACTTGCTGGTCCAGGAGGCCAATTGGACGAAGCGCCCGGCGAGGCGCGCGTCCGCGGGGGTGGCGGCCGCCGTCGCGGCTTGTTCGCCACCCGGGAGTCCGTCGCGTGTAGCGGTGAGTGTTCGAGGCGGCGCATATGCCAGGAGCGCCGCCTCCGGGTCTGCGTCGGGTGTGGATGGGAGTGCTAGGGGCCTGGAGGCGGGGAGGGGGCGGGGACGAGCGGCGCGACGGGGGAAGGCCCAGGACGCCTCACGTGAGAGGCCCAGGTCCTACGCGGGCCGCTCCTCGAGCCGGGGAGCGGCCGTTGCCATGGTTACGGCTGGGGCGAGGAGACGCTCGAGCGAGGGCCGGGCAGGCCCGATGACAGGATCGCGGAGCGCGCGGGGGCGGGCGGAGCAGGAAGATGGAAGGTGTGGGGAAGGCCCTGGCGAGACGGCAGCACAGGAAGGGGTTTATGGGGCAGGCACAGCGTGGAGACACGAGGCCCCGAGCTGGGAAGTAACGGAACGGGGGAGGGTGGTGGGGGGGCGGGCGGCTCGGGCCTGGCCGGGAATAGAGTAGATTGGCAGGATAGGCGGCGGGGCAGGGGAGGGGGGGGGGCGCGGCCTTAAGTGGGGGGGCGATCGCGTCGGGACAGGAAGCGACAGGGGGGGAATCGGGGAGGGGCGGGGGGGGGGGGGGGCGAGAAGGGAGCACAGTGGGGGGGGGGGGGAGCGTAGGGGTCAGGGGCTTGGCGGAGTGCGACGACGGAGGGTGAGGCCAGGAAGGGGGGGGAAGCAGCAGGTGGGGAATCCCCCGTGCTATTTGAGTCAGAGGGCAGCGAGAGGGACTGGGACGGCCTGGATATTTTTGAGTCGTGGGCGGAGGGTTTGGGGGGGGCCTCGGGGGTGGAGGCCAAGGGCGCAGGTACGGGGGAGATGGGGGGGAGGTGTGGGGGGTGGCGCGGTGGGGGGGGGGGGGCCGAGCGGGCAGGGGTTGGGGTGGAGTGGGCAGGGGGAGTGGAGTGATGGGGACGACGGAGCTGGGGAGGACGTCGAAGTGGGGGATTTGAGCTTCTGGGGGCGAAAGGGGAACAGGGTTTGACCTGGGAGGAGGTATCATTTGGGGAACGGGTAGTGAGCATTTGGCTGCGAAAGGCAAAGACAGACCAGAAGAGTCGGGGGAAGAGGGTGTGTCCGTTCCGCTGGGGTATGCGGTGGAGAGCGTGCGCGGGGGGTCTGGGGGGACTGGTCTTCTCCCATCAGCAGGGGCGAGGCGTTAAAGCTTCGCAATTACTGGCAATACTGAGGAAAGCACTTAGGACTCTGGGGGTCGAAGAAAAGGGTTTTGGCACGCACTCGTTTCGCATTGGGGCAGCGTCGGAGGCGCATGCGAGGGGTTGGGGCAGGGAAGAAATCATGAAGTTGGGAAGGTGGTCTTCGAATTGCTACCAGCGTTACGTGCGCAGCGAGACGGGGGGGGGGGGGGGGGGGCGACACAATAAAAAAAAAAAAAAAAAAAAATAATAAAAAATGGGGAAAAAGGGGACGTTACACAGTACAGCGGAGCTTTTCAGAGGTTGTGGTCAGGTTTTCATTATTGTTTTTCTTTTCAGGATCGGTTATGGGACCCCTGGCCCGAGTAATGTCTATCTGGATTGTGGGGCACTCGTTCGTGAGGAGGGCCCAATTGCAGGCGCAGGAGAGCTATTTTGGGGAACGGTTGGGTTTCAACAAAGATGTGTTCTCTGTGGGGTGGAGGGGTAGGGGGGGGGGATGCGTTGGAAGGAACTGGTGCCGGCGTTGAACGGGATCTTAAGGGCAGGTCGGTGCCCAGACGTGTTGGTTCTTCATTTGGGGGAAAACGATATGGTAAGGGAGACAGGGTTGGCACTAATGCGGGCGATGAAGAAGGACCTGGCTTTGATTAAAGAGAGATGGGCGGGTTGTTCAATTGTGTGGACAGAGTTTGTCCCCCGGAGGAGTTGGAGGGGGGCAGTGAACCCAGGTGCGGTAGATAAGGCGCGGCGAAAACTTAATACGGAGATGGTGAGGTTTTGTCGGCATTTGTGGATTGACCGCGTGGCACACGGGGACATTCGATACGATGCGAGGGAGATGTTCAGGGATGATGGGGTGCACTTGTCCAGGATGGGAATGGATTTGTATCTTTTGGAGTGGAGAGAAGTGCTGGCGCGTTTGTTGGGAGTGTATAGGCGTTAGGTCATGCGGGGTCGCGGCGCGTTGGGGGGGCAGAAAAAGGGGAGGAAGAGGCGCAGTCGCCGACACTTCCCCCCTTTTCCTGGGTGGCGGGGTGGTTGACAGTTGGCCGGGATTGGCTAGAGTTTGTTGTTAGAGTTTTGGTAATGTGGGTCCAGGGACAGGTAAAGGGTAGACAGGTTGGATAAGTTTAGATTAGAGGTTGGTTAGTTACAGTTGCACTAAAGGCAGGTAGGGGTTACGGTCAGGAGAGTTGGGAAAGGTTACATGGTGTAGGATTGGGTTATATGTTGGTTATGGAAGGTTATGTTGTATTTTGGGGGGAAATGATGTGGGGATCGTAGGGGTGGGGGGAAAACACAAGGGGTCAGGAGGTTATTGTATAGCGAGGCGTTAGTTTTGTAAGGCAGTGGCCAAGGAGTTAAATTGTGATATGCACCTGTTTCAATAAAGCGGCCTTTTTCACACACAATAAAGTGTCTGGTGTCGGCTTGCCCCCCTCTCCCCCCTTAATCTCCCAATGGGAGCCTGGGGGGCAGCCGAGCACCGCGAGGTCTGCCGCCCGGGCAGGTTGGGAGGGGGGAGAGGGGGGCGTGGCCGAACGGCCATTTTGTGAGTAATTGGGCTACATTTGAGGGATAGCCCAAATGTAGCCCAAATCCAGGGGTAGTAGCCCAAGGGATCTATAAGGGAAACGCGCGTTACCCCAGCCACCATTTTAGGTTTGGTGACCTGGTGGCTGGGTGCGCTAGCTTAAAGTTTTTCCCACCCTCCCTCCCTATGGTTAGAGGGGTTTAGGGGTCTGTTTCAAGGGGTTTTTGGGACTGCACTTTTGCGGGTTTTGGGGGCAGCATTTGTTGGAACAGGTACATAGGGGCTGTTGGATGTATTGTCCTTGGAGCAGGTGCAAGCGGGGTGGTTGACAGTTGGCCGGGATTGGCTAGAGTTTGTTGTTAGAGTTTTGGTAATGTGGGTCCAGGGACAGGTAAAGGGTAGACAGGTTGGATAAGTTTAGATTAGAGGTTGGTTAGTTACAGTTGCACTAAAGGCAGGTAGGGGTTACGGTCAGGGGAGTTTGGGAGTTGGGAAAGGTTACATGGTGTAGGATTGGGTTATATGTTGGTTATGGAAGGTTATGTTGTATTTTGGGGGGGATGGGGGAAATGATGTGGGGATCGTAGGGGTGGGGGGAAAACACAAGGGGTCAGGAGGTTATTGTATAGCGAGGCGTTAGTTTTGTAAGGCAGTGGCCAAGGAGTTAAATTGTGATATGCACCTGTTTCAATAAAGCGGCCTTTTTCACACACAATAAAGTGTCTGGTGTCGGCTTGCCCCCCTCTCCCCCCTTAATCTCCCAATGCTAAGTAGAGAAAGCGAGGAAAAGGCAACAACGCTACCTGCTGGTCCGGGTCTCTTCAGTTTGGAAACCCCTTTGCCCACCAAAGGTGGAGATGAATGAACTGGCAATAAAATCGTCGACTTCAGTGGTCCACTGCGTTTCTGAAATAAAAATAGTTTTGACGTTTTTTTGCTTAACGAGTCCCTCGATGGGCTCTGGTTACGTCTCTTCACGCAGCAGTGCACTTTCTGCAGAGTTTCACTGCAGGAACAACAGGTGCTTTGTATAAAATCGCCCTTCAAAAGAAAAGCACCAAACAAGGAAGGAATCCAATGAGACCGCGTCTGCTCGCTAAATAAAGTCATATCGTAAAATCGTGCACTGCGCCATGTGTGCAAGACATCAACCACGTGCCCGCCCTGGGGCGTCCTCGGGCAGAACAGCGGGATCCAGTTGTTTACTCCACAAACTCAAGCGACGCAGCATTCCCAAAATGCACCGAAACCTGCGGCTAAAGGTCGACTGTTGATAACGACCCCCTAAACCAGGCTTAACATTAATTTAAATCATGAGGCACATATGAGTGGAACCGCGTGATGGGTAAAAAGGAGAAACGCAATTTAGGGTTTAAAAAAAAAAAAAAAATTAAAAAAACAGACATCACAGTCAATGCCTGCATGGATCACCTTGCACAGATAACACGGTCTCGACTGTCTGTAACTTTTTACTAAAATCATAAACAAATAACACACATTCAAAAACAACGCTGGTTTGCCTTTTTACAGCGGAGGTAAGGAACGGTGGTAGCACCAGGGAGATGGGGGGCGTTGTAAGGTGGTTACTTAAAGCGACGGTTCCACTGTACCCCATTCACCCATTGTTCTGTACCCCCACACCGGTGGAAACCCGGCACAGTTTCCTCACACACATTTCTTCCTACGACGAGCTCCCATGCCGCCCGGCACCCTCTCCCAGCACTCGCACCTACACAGCTTGCTTTACCTGCCGACCCGAGCTCTGCGGCTGCAACACCTTCAGCATAGACACCGTCGCGTGGGAAAGAGGCGCGTTTTGCAAGCAGCCGTTAAGGACACTGCACACAAATTTCAAGAGCTCACATCCAGATTCGGTGCCCCTGCTCTAACCCGAATGGCAAACGGCTGATCGAAAAGCAACGCTCCGGAAAATGTTTCCAGCTCTTTTTCCCTCAATCCAACAGCAGCTGGGGGAAGCAGCTGCAGGCAGACTTGGGCAGTAAAATGGAAAAATCGTGCTCTATGTCGCTCGGTAAGTAAACTAACAGCTCTGTTCAGCAGCGGGTGGTGCACGGCCTCCAGTGTGGACTATGCGGAGAGCACACGGCGCGGAAGCACAACTACACCCCGCTTCAACACCAGTCATTATCCCGCGCATACCCTTCCCTCTCCATACCAGTCTGATCCGCGAAGCTCCCGTCAGCTACTGCAGCCGGACGATGCTCCTCTCTCTGTGAGATGTACTTTACTGCAGACCCCCGAGTACTTTAAATCCAGTCAGATCAGGGCAGGCAGACGGGAGGAGTCTGGCACAACAGCAGTCCTGAAGAAGCCCCGCCTCCCCATGACTGGTTTCAGCAGCATCCCAGACAGAAAGTGAGTCAAGGTTTTCTGCACCCTAGAGTCTAGAGATGACCATAATAAGGCATTCCTGCTCCCAGCATGCTCACCTTCAGAGTAGTGTTCTGTGGGGAGGTCAGTCTCAGAAACCAAACTCTGTGCTTCTTTTTCATCTTTCAAATTAATTTGTGTAGAAATAAAACTAAAGGGCCTGACTGAAACTCACTCCAAACACCAGCGCTAGTGTTAAGTGTAAAAACACAAGTTAAAGATTTTAGGCACGGGAAGATTACGAGAAGTTGTCTTGGCGTGCTTTTAAATACAGATCTCCCATTTAAGTCCCGACTGGAACTACCCTTTCTTTCTGGCAAGAGCTTCCGAGCGCCCCTACTTGTAAGATGGGAGGTTTGGGGGGCAGCCGAGCTCAGCAAGGTCTGCCCCCCGGCAGATTGGGAGGGGGAGGGGCTGGCCAGCGACCGGCCATTTTGGGAATTTTGGGCTACATTGGGACTAGTCCAATTGTAGTCCAATTTGGAGTTAGTAGTCCAAAAGTATATAGGGCTTTTTCGCACTTCCCCAGCCACCATTTTAGGTTTGGTGACCTGGTGGCTGGGAGCACTGCGTAGAGTAGGTTTTTGTCAGGGTAGGTTTTGTGGGCCTGATGAGGTGTTTTGGTGGTAGCGGTTTAGTTCTAGTGTAGTTAGTCTTATATTTACGATGGCTGGTGAGGATTCTCGTGTCCTGGAGGCGGTCCGTTTACTCAGCGAGGCCCGGCCGGCTGTACCTGCTGATGCCGGGCGCCTCTGGTAGTGTGCGCCCGGTGAGGCGCGCGTCCGCCGGGGTGGCAGCCGCCGTCGCGGCTTGTTCGCCCTCCCGGAAAGCGTTGAGAGGCAAGGTGAGTGGGAGGAGATGCGCGGAGGTCAGGAGCGCGGCCCCGTTCGGCGGTGCTAGTGCGCGTGGCGTGTGGGGGGGGGGGGGAGTGGTTTCATCTGTGGAAAAGGGTGGAGGGGCGTGGCGGGGGAGCGCGTCTCGTGTCTCCCCGCCGAGGTCTGCAGGCATTGGGGGCCGCTCGTATGCAGGGAGAGTGGCCCCGGTTTTGAAAGTCAACGTGCAGCGGTGGCGCCGAACAGCAGAGCGTGGCCCAAAGGGGTGTGTCTGGGCGTGTCAAGCCCATGGGGGAAGCGGGGACGACAAGTGTAGCAGTCGGTAGGCCTCGGTGGGGGAGCGTGTCACGTGCCTCCCCGCCGAGGTCTCAGCTTGAAAGGGGCTGCTCCTGTGTCAGGAGAGCGGCCCGAGTAGAGAGGGTGGGGGGGAGCAAGCACATCAGGTTATGGCTGCTCGTGGAGGCACAGGCCCAACGCGCTCTGTGGAGGTGGGGGTAGGATCTAGGACTGGGAGGTTGGGGGTGGGAATGGAGATTTGTGTTGCATCTGGCTCAGGGAGAGTGGTGCCTAAGGGCACACATGCCCTGACAGGCGCCATTCACGCAGAGGGGTAGTCTGGTCAAGTGGGGCAGGAGGGCCTGTGTGGGGTGTTGGGTACAGTTATCGGGGAGGGGGTGGGTGCTTGGGGGGTGCAGGAGGTGGTGGTGGGAGCAGACTGGAGGTCGAGGGGGGAGTAGTGGTGAGGTTGTGGGGGAGGGGGTGTCCCCCTTGCTGTTGGATTCCGAGGGGAGTGAAAGGGATTGGGAGGGCTTGGACATTTTCGCTTCCTGGGCGGAGGAGGTTGGGGGTGTGCATGGGGAGGGTCCGCTGGTATCGGAGGGCAAGGGTGAGGGGTTTTCATGGAAGTGTGCCAGTGGGGGGGAGTGAAGGGGGATCCGGGGGAGGGCAGGCTAAGTGAGGGGGCAGTGCCGAGTGGGGTAGGTGGGCAGGGGACAGCTGGTTTGGAGTGGAGTGACGGGGAGGGGGATGGTGGGGAAGCTGAGGAGGTGGTGGATCTTAGTGTGGTGGGGCGGGCGTGGGTAGCTAGCACATTAGGGACCGGCCGGAAGAGGGGTTGGGATGGGAGAGAGGTAGGCCCAGCACACCAGACCATTCTTTTCTTTTTCAGGAGGCGGAGCAACGCGCAGAGCATCGCGGGGTGCCAGACTTGGTAGGGCTGGGAGAGGCCCGTTGGCACCAAGGAGAAGGAAGGGTGGAGCCTCGGGTGGCGTACCCAGTGCCAGCGGGGGATTCCATCGCAGCTGGCACAAGTAGGCCCAGGGTGGGCTCGCCAGTCCCACCACCCACTGGGCCTCAACGGTCCGGGGGACAACGCCGAAGAAGGAGCGACAAGGATGAAGTATTGTGTGTTTCTAGGAGGGTGCATTCTGCACCCCTGGCGGTTAAAGCCGGTGGTGCTAGGCAGGAAGAGTTGGATTACGAGGAGGATAGTATGGAGGAGGGAGAGTTGCGGGATGTTGAAGGCGAGAGAGAGGGGGGGCCGAGTAGTGCTGTGCATAGTATTTTGCAGGTGTCACGATGCCAGGATAGGCCCACGGGTCGGTCATCGCGCTGGGAGGAGAGGTCGGCACCTTTGCCAGGACGCACAGTGGAGCGAAGGGCGGAGTCCTTGGCGCCAGGTAAATGGTCGGTGTGCTTGCGTCCTGTAATGGTGTCGATTGATGTGGGTGAGCCTGACAGGGTGGAGGGGGTGGGGGTAGGTTGAGCAAGGGTACCTATGTGGTGGATGTAGGGGTAGGAACGGAGAACCCAGAAAAGGGGTCAGTGGAGGGCGCAGGTAAGGCATCCGTTAGCATGGGAGACAGCGTGACGGGTAAGAAGGTGACGGTTGCCATACATGGGAGTCACAAAGCCATTGGACGCTTATTTGATGTTGTCTACCAAGGAACGTATATGGAAGGGGGAATATGTTGAGATGCTTAAATTCCTACACAGAGAAGTTAAGGCAAAAGAGGGGTCTAAAGAGAAGGAATTTGAGTTGGCAAAATGGCCGAAGGTGCCTTTGACGATTGAGAATTGGCAGGCGGCATTCCTTATATTGGCCAGCATGTATTGCGAAAAATACCCTGAAAGGTCTGTGGCCATGTTCAAGTACATGGACGTGATTAAGAAGGCACAGATTACTGGGGGCGGGTATGCCTGGGCGCAATAAGATGAGGAGTTCTGGGCACGCATGGCGTGGGACACGGAGGCTAAATGGGGTGAGCTGGACACGGACTTGTGGCAACACACTATGGGTTTAGCTGGGTCTGGGAAAACCATTTTTATGGCCAGCGGGCTCCCGCTCGTTTATCGACCCTTTCGGGGAGGCCCCACCCGAGGGGTTGTGGGGGGAGCAGGGAGAGGACAGCCAGGGTCGAAAGGGGCTTGTTGGGATTACAACAAGGGTTTGTGCACCCAGGAGTACTGTCGTTTCAGGCATGATTGCTCAGGGTGCGGAGGAAGGCATGCATTGGTCAATTGTAGGGGGGAGGCCAGGGTCAGCAGCAAGGGTCACAGCAGTGGCAGGCAGGAGGGTTTAAGTCGGGGATCAGCAGCAGCATCTCGCGGGGGGGGCGAGGAGCTAAGGGGCCTGGGCCAAAGGGCTTGTACTCCGGTTAAGGTGGACAATTTGATTGTAGCCTTACAGGGGTATACTGACGTGGAGGCTGCTGAACGTTTGAGGTTGGGGTTTATGGAGGGTTTCAGACTGGGGTACGATGGACCGAGGACAAGACAGTGGGAAGACAATTTGAAATCGGCAAGAGATCAATCTAAGGTAGTGCAAGAAAAGCTGGATAAGGAAGTGCGTGAGGGCTGCATGGCGGGACCCTTTGAGGATTGGCCTCTAAAAAATTTGATTGTGTCACCCATTGGAGTGGTGCCTAAAAAGGAACAAGGACAGTTTTGCCTAATACAGCATTTGTCGTGGCCTGAAGGAGGTTTGGTGAATGATTTCATCGACGAGCGGAACGCCACTGTATCCTATTCATCTGTGGATGTAGCCATGCCACTAGTAGTGACCGCGGGCGCAACGGCGATGATGACAAAGTGCGACATAAAGTCGGCTTTCCGGCTGCTTCCAGTCCACCCAGATGACTGGGATCTTTTGGGTATCCAGTTTAACGGTCACTGGTACGTGGACAAAGCATTGCCGATGGGCTGTTCTATGTCATGCGCACTTTTGGAGTGTTTCAGCACGTTCCTACAATGGTTGTTTACGGAACAGACGGGTCACCAAGGAGTAATGCACTACCTGGATGACTTTTTCTTTGTTGGCACCTCAGGCTCCGTGGACTGCCAGAAGGCACTGGACAGTTTCAATGAGATCATGAGGGAACTGGGCGTGCCGTTGGCACCGGAAAAGACTATGGGGCCCTGCACGGCTATGTCCTTCTTAGGTATTGAATTGGACTCTCAGTTGATGGAGGCACGCCTTCTGGCAGACAAAAAGCAGCAAATGCTGGGGCTGCTGGCAACGATGTTGGCAAAACATAAGGTCACGGTTAAGGAGATTCAGGTGTTGCTGGGTCACCTTAATTTTGCGTGTTGGGTGGTGAGAGTAGGGAGGACGTTTTGTAGGCGACTGGACAGAGCACTAGCGGGACAGAGGCCTCCGCATCATCATGTGGGTTTGTCAGCGGGGGTGCGGGAGGACTTGAGAATGTGGCAGTTTTTCCTACAAAACTTCAATGGCATCCCCTTGAGGGAGGGCGACATGCTTTGGGATATACAAATATTTTCCGATGCGGCGGGGAGTGCAGGCTTTGGTTTGTATTGGCAAGGGAGGTGGTGTGCGGAGCAGTGGCCCCCAGAGTGGGTGGATGGGGGCAGGAGTATAGCCTTTTTGGAGTTCTTCCCTTTGATGGTCTCGATCACCTTATGGGGGCCAGCTGGCGCACAAGAGGGTGACCTTCAGAATCGACAACATGGCAGTAGTTCAAATTGTGAACCGCCAGTCTGCCCGGGATGAAAAGGTCCTAAATGTACATTTTGGCTAAATATTAAGCGTCCATTGCCGTCCCATATGTGTGCTGAAATTTTGTTCGCCAGAAGAGTAAATTGGGTGGGCAAGAGACTTAAATCGTCAAAGGGGGATTGTGTTGTCATTAATTTTAGAGACAGACGATGTGTGGAATACATCTGTTCTTGGCCCCAGAACGACCCTACATCCTTAATAAGCACAATGCCACTGTCTTACTTTTATGCACCCTTGTCTCAGCCACTAGGTGGGATTATACGTGGAGATCCCTTGTCAAATGGTTGCACCTTCAAGGACATTAGATCTATTAATAGATTTGATGTGCTATCTGGACTCGCGGATTGTGACTGACTGACTGGTGGCAGTGGATATCCTAACTGCGAAATGTCATATGCAGCCCTAGTGGCAGTGGATAACTGTTAGAAAAACCCCACTCCCACACCGGAAAGGGTGGTGGTAACGGGGTCTTTCCAGACATACACAGTGGTAGCTTGGCTCGAGTGGTCAGGGGTCAGGCACCGTGTTAAGCATACGACATACCCACACAATAACCATGCGTGCATCCGTTCCAAAAACGACATTACACCTTAAAAATTATGAAAATATCTCTGTGTTTATCTTCTTTTCTCTTAGTTACTGATTAAATAAATAATAATACAATCACAGTACACAAGCTTCTCCTTAGAAAGTGCAGGTCAAATAAATAATAACACTTTACAGGTGCAATAAATAGGATCAGGTCAAATAAATACTGTGAGGGAATAAATACTGTGCAGGAATAAGTTAGCTCAGGACAATAAATACATTACAGGAATAACTTAGATAAATACAATAAATACAGTACCCTCAATAAATAATATCAGCCAACAATGACATTTGTAAAATCAGATCACATTTAAAATACTATGGGCTGATTTGGCCCAGTCACAGCTTGTGGTTAGGTGGATGGCCTGAGGGTGTCTCACCTAGCTTGGGTAAGGCTGAGGCTAAAACTGAGGTAGATCAAGGGTAATCTAGGAATCTGGCTCTCCCAAACTACACAACCCCTCACACAGGTCACGGTATCAGTCTCAGTCCACCCCTGGCACTTCCAGGCTGGTCCTAACACCTCTTTATCCCCTAGGATGGTCTCTTAGGGCTCCACAGGGCCTTAGGCGCCCTCTATTCCACTTACTGCCCTTTTTATGAAGCTCCGACGCCGCTGGAGTCGTGTCGACGCCGTGAGGCGGTTCCGGTTCGATGTCGGCGGCCTCGGCGCAATGTCAGTTCTTGACGACGCCGGTAGGCGGTTCCGGTTCGATGTCGGCGGCCTCGGCTCGATGTCGACCTCCGGTTCGATGACGTCGGGCTGTCTTGGCTCGATGTCGACTTCGGGCAGCTCCGGTTCGATGTCGGCGGCCTCGGCTCGATGTCGACCTCCGGTTCGATGACGTCGGGCTGTCTTGGCTCGATGTCGACTTCGGGCAGCTCCGGTTCGATGTCGGCAGCCTCGGCTCGATGTCGGCCTCCGGTTCGATGACGTCGGGCTGTCTTGGCTCGATGTCGACTTCCGTCGGCTCCGGAGTGCGACCTCCACTCCCGACCTCCGGCACGATTCTCTTCAGGTTCCGGCGACTCCGGAGTGCGATCTCCACTCCCGACCTCCGGCACGCTTCACCTCGGTCTCCGGCGACTCCGGAGGGCGGACTTCACTCCCCCGTCGACGCCGCTCACTCGACCTTGGGTGACTTCCTCCTCGACCTCTGGTACTCTCCACGACCGCCGTCGGCGCCCTCTCTCGACCTCTGGCGGCTCCGGGTACGACGTCTGCTTTCCAGTCAGCGCCGCTTCTCCACCTCGGGCTCCAGGTCTCAGGCTTCTCGACGTCGGACTCCAGGGAAACCAATAAACAGGTCAGATTCTTGCTTTTCTTTACTTCTAAGGCCTGTTCCTGCTGTCCAGGTCCTTAAGATGGTTTTTCTTGCTTTGTCCCACACAGGGCTCCAGGCTGGGCTCAGTCAGTAGGGACTAGTATCAAGGGTGGGTTTATGGACCCCACTCCAGGCACAAGTTTCCACCCCTGCTGCCTCACTCCTTCCTCCTTCAGGTTTCTGCTGCTCTCTCTTCACCAGTCAGGTGCCAACTGCCAGCTCCAACTGTCAACTCTGGCTTAGCTTCTCAACATTCCAAACCGCCTCCAACTGTCACAGGGTTCCAGAATGTTGCAGAAGGTTCTAGTAGGTTTCAGTGGGTTCTGATGATGTCACAGGTGGCCACCATTTTGTGCTCCAGGCCCTCAGACAGAAGTTCCAGGGGTAGATAAAATGGCTCCCTGAATCTGCATCAATACTAAAAAGTCTGGTGGTTCCCAAAAAGTAAAAAGTACTAACAGGGTTTGAGGCAAAAGTGGGACAAAATAAATAATGATGAGGAGGGACCACCCAAAGGGCTGACAGGTCTAACACGCGTCCCCCCAGCTGAAAGTGGGGAGAGCTACCCAACCCCTTGGGAGTTCTCATCACTAAGGCGGAAATACCTTGAGAGACCGTCTGCATTGGCGTGGTCCACTCCAGGCCGATGTTCCACCTGAAAGTCCATTCCCTGTAGGGAAATAGACCACCTCAACTACTTGGGATTCTCCCCCTTCATCTGCATCAGCCAACGAAGGGGTCTGTGGTCGGTCTGAACCAGGAAGTGCGAGCCAAACAGGTATGGCCGCAACTTCTTCAGAGCCCATACCACTGCAAAGGCTTCACGCTCTATTGCACTCCACTTCTGTTCCCTGGGAAGTAGTCTCCGGGATAGGAAGACCCTCTTCATTGAGTTGCGATAACACTGCCCCAATGCCATGTTCTGATGCATCCGTCTGGACAATGAACTCCTTGGAAAAGTCTGGGGCCCTTAAGACCGGGGCCTCGCACATGGCTTGCTTCAGCTTCACAAAGGCCTGCTGACAAGCCTCCGTCCAGACTACCCGTCGAGGTTGGTTCTTGGACGTGAGCTCCGTGAGGGGGGCTACGATGGTTCCGTACCCCTTCACGAAGCGGCGGTAGTATCCCGTGAGGCCCAGAAAAGCTCGGACCTCAGTCTGTGTCTTGGGGGGTTCCCAGGCCATGATGGCCTCGATCTTCGCCTGGAGGGGTTGCACCGCTCCCCTACCCACCAAGTGTCCAAGGTACACTACCGACCCCTGCCCGATCTGGCACTTGCTGGCCTTGATCGTCAATCCAGCTTGTCTCAGGGCCTGGAGAACAGCTTGCAGGTGACGCAAGTGATCCTCCCAGCTGTTACTGAAGACGGCTATGTCATCCAGATAAGCAGCAGAGAAACTCTCCATTCCGGTGAGGATCTGGTTTACCAGGCGCTGAAACGTGGCAGGTGCGTTCTTGAGCCCAAAGGGCATCACACAGAACTGGTAGTGGCCATTGGGCGTGGAGAAGGCTGACCTTTCCCTTGCTCCATCAGTCAAAGAGATCTGCCAGTACCCAGAAGTAAGGTCAAAGGTACTTAGATATTGGGCAGCTCCCAGCCGGTCAATCAATTCATCCGCCCTAGGGATCGGATGAGCATCAGTTTTGGTTACTGAATTCAGTCCCCGGTAGTCCACACAGAACCTCAGTTCCGGTTGGGCACCCGGTGGTGCAGCTTTTGGTACTAGTACCACCGGACTGGACCAGGGGCTGCTAGAAGGTTCGATCACTCCTAGCTCCAGCATCTTAGTGACTTCACTGTGAATGCTGGCCTTCACCTTGTCTGTCATCCGGTAGATCTTGGACTTCACAGGTGGGCTGTCTCCTGTGTCCACGTCATGGACGCACAGGTGAGTCCTACCCGGGACAAGGGAGAGCAACGAAGAGTACTGTCCCAGGACCTGGCGGCAGTCCTCCTGCTGTTCAGGAGTTAGAGATGGGGAGAGGATCACTCCCTCCACCGACCCATCCTTCTCTTGAGACGCAAACAAATCGGGGAGAGGCTCGCTTTCCGCGTCCTCTGCTCCATCAGTCACCATCATCAAGATGACTTCGGGCCTCTCGTGGTGGGGTTTGAGGCGGTTGGCATGCAGCACCCGTAGGGGCTGACGAGGGGTCTTAAGATCCACCAAGTAGGTAGCCTTACCCTTCTTCTCCAATACCTCAAAGGGTCCTGACCAGCGATCCTGGAGGGCGCTAAGCTCTCCGGGTTCGATCACCCACACCTTCTGGCCAGGCTCCAACTCCACCGGGTGAGCGTTGTGGTCATACCACGCCTTCATTACTGCTTGGCTGGCCTCCAAGTTGTCAGAAGCTTGCTTCCACAACTTAGCCATTTGGCTCCGGAAGGCCAGCATGTAGCTCACCACGTCCTGGGGAAGCTTTCTGGGAGTTCTTTCCCATCCGTCTCTCACCAGGTTGAGAGGTCCACGTACAGGGTGCCCATACAAAAGCTCGAAGGGGCTGAAGCCCACTCCCTTCTGTGGCACTTCCCTGTAAGAAAAGAGTAGACAGGGTAGGAGGACGTCCCATTTCCTCCGCAGGCTTTCAGGCAGACTTCTGATCATGCCTTTCAAGGTTTTGTTAAACCTCTCCACCAGACCATTGGTCTGGGGGTGGTAAGAAGTGGTGAACTGGTAGGTCACTCCACACTCCTTCCACATGGCCCGCATGTACGCTGACATGAAGTTGGTCCCCCTGTCGGACACAACTTCCTTGGGAAAACCCACTCGGGTAAAGATTCCCATCAGGGCCCTAGCCACAACAGGTGCTGTTATGGTCCTCAGAGGTATTGCCTCTGGGTACCGTGTGGCATGATCCACCAAAACCAGGATAAACCTGTGACCAGCTGTAGTAGGTGGATCTAACTGACCCACAATGTCGATGCCCACCCTTTCAAAGGGGGTGCTAACGACAGGAAGTGGTTCCAGGGGAGCTTTCAGCTTCACCCCTGTTTTCCCACTGGCTTGGCAAGACACACATGTCCGGCAGTAGGTATCGGACGACACTTTCATTTGAGGCCAATAAAAGTGTGGGACAAGACGGGCGAAGGTCTTGTCTTGCCCCAGGTGTCCTGCCAAGGGGATCTCGTGAGCCAACTCCAGAAGGAAGGCTCGATAACGTTGAGGGACTACCAAGGCTCGTGACGATCCATGTAGGGGTGCCTTGGGTTCACTGTAGAGGAGGCCATCCTCCCAGTAAACACTGTAGTTCCCTTCAACGTTCCCTGCTGCCTGGGCTGCGGCCTGACGCCTCAGCCCCTCAAGGGTAGGGCACTCCCTCTGGCCCTGGCAGAATTCCTCCCTGGACGGGCCTCCCTCCACGTGCCACTCGGCCGGGATGGGTAGGTCCTCCAGTTTGGTGACATCCCCCACCGCAGACTCCTGGTCCACCACCTCCGGTGGCCTATCCGTCTTACGGGGTGCGGACGCCGAGGCAGGCTCCTCCTGTCCTCGGTTCTTCCCTTGACTGGCAGCTGGCTGGGCCTTTGTTCCAGGCTCCAGCCGAAACGAACTCCCTCTCCGGGTAGTCGCGGACCTTGTGCTCACACAGGCCCAGTCAGGTGTACCCAGCATCTCAGTATGAGTCCGGTATTCCACCTCCTTCCAAGCATTTTGCTCCATGTCATTCCCCAGTAGACAATCGACTGACACGGCAGGGCTTACGGCAACTCGAAGTGAACCTGCAACCCCCCCCCATTCAAAGGGAACCTCGGCCACCGGATAGTGGCCTGTTCTGCCGTCAGCCATCGCGGCTGGGTGGAGTACATCGGGAATTACCTGCTCTGGAGACACCAGTTGGCTACGCACCATAGTCATACTGGCTCCTGTGTCTCTCAGAGCCTCCCCTCTTTGGCCGTTGATGGTGACCCACTGCCCATACTTTACGGTATTTGCGGGCACCTGGATCTTAGGAACCATCTCCCGTTCTCCCAGGGACACTAAAGTGACACCCGCCCACTCCCTTCCCTTAATTAAGGGCATCTCCTCCCCGAGCACTACACTAGCTACTCCGGGGGTCTTTCCTCCAATGGGAGGGGGTGGTCGTTTCGGGCACTTCGCATCTCCCTTGTAGTGTCCAATGCCACCGCACTCGTAGCAATGGACAACCCTTGGCTGCTGACTCTGGCCAGGATTAGGGTTTCTGGGTGGGTTAGCCCTAGGGGTGAATCCTGTTCCCTTCCCTTGGAAGTTATTTTGGGGGCCTTTGGAGAACTCCTTTTTCTTTTCCCCTCCCTCTTTCTTCTGGGGGGCGCCCTGTCGGCCTTTTGAGTATCCCCTCCAGTCCCCCTGGTGGACACACGGGTACTAGCCCAAATGTCCGCCTCCTCAGCAAGCTTCCGGGGATTGGTCAGCTTGCTATCCACCAGGTGTTGACGCAGTTCAGGGAAACATTTTTCGAGCAGGTGTTCCTTCAGTACTAAATCAAACAACCCCTCGTAGTTCCTCACTTCACTGCCCTGAATCCAACCCTCTAGTGCCTTCTTTGCATAGTCCAGGAAGTCCAACCAATTCTGTGTGCCCAGTTTGTGACTACCCCGGAACTTCTGTCTGTACTTTTCGGGTGTTAGTCCAAACTTTCTTATGAGCGCCACTTTCATGGTGGGGTAGTGGGTCTGCTCATCCTCCTCTAAGGCCAATAAAGCATCCCTACCAGCTGGAGGCATGTACCTGTACAATCCCCCTCCCCAGTACTTCTCTGGAACCCCATGGGCCCTTAACGAGACCTCATAGGCCGCTAGCCACTTGGCGATATCGTCACCCACACCATAGCTAGCCACTATGTCCTTTGGCAGGTAGGGTTTGGGTTCCCTGGTGATTTCTTGGTCTTTGCTGCCACCATTAGGAATAGGGTGTGCCCCGGCTCGTAGGATCTGAAGATCTATCTCTTTCAGCCTTAGCTCATGAGCCATCCTCTGTTCCTCCTTCTCTTTCTCCAGCCTTGCTAAGTCCCATGTGAGCTGTCTTTTCTCCCTCCGGTCTGTTAACTCCACTTCAGACAAGCCACCGCTAGAGGCACTGCTGCCCTTCCTAGAAAGTGTCCTGGGCCCCGCTAACAGGTTCCCCACCTCAGGTTGGTACAAACCAGCTCCCTCACGGTCGGGCTCTCTATCCCTGTCCTCCTCCTCAGCCTTGCTTTCTCGTTGTGCCTCCCCCCAAGCCCTTAAGCTGGTTTGGAGTGCACCCTTCTTTGCTCCTGGGGGACAATACACCCCCTCCCGCTGACAAAACTCCCTGAGTTGGGCCACAGTATAGGTTTCCAGGTCTTCTAGCACAAACTCCATTTTGCCCACTCAGGTCAGAGGACAGTTATCTGCAGAAACTATGCAGGGGGTACCTTATATAATACCTCCTCCCACCACCAGAGTAAATTTGGAAAAAACAAAAACTCACAATTAGGAAGGCCGCTTTGAGAAAACTCCAGGTGTAGGCCTATGGACTACCCACGGTTATTGTCGAGTATACGTAGGCACAGCTCAATCCCGCCGCTGAACACCAATTATGTTAGAAAAACCCCACTCCCACACCGGAAAGGGTGGTGGTAACGGGGTCTTTCCAGACATACACAGTGGTAGCTTGGCTCGAGTGGTCAGGGGTCAGGCACCGTGTTAAGCATACGACATACCCACACAATAACCATGCGTGCATCCGTTCCAAAAACGACACTACACCTTAAAAATTATGAAAATATCTCTCTGTTTATCTTCTTTTCTCTTAGTTACTGATTAAATAAATAATAATACAATCACAGTACACAAGCTTCTCCTTAGAAAGTGCAGGTCAAATAAATAATAACACTTTACAGGTGCAATAAATAGGATCAGGTCAAATAAATACTGTGAGGGAATAAATACTGTGCAGGAATAAGTTAGCTCAGGACAATAAATACATTACAGGAATAACTTAGATAAATACAATAAATACAGTACCCTCAATAAATAATATCAGCCAACAATGACATTTGTAAAATCAGATCACATTTAAAATACTATGGGCTGATTTGGCCCAGTCACAGCTTGTTGTTAGGTGGATGGCCTGAGGGTGTCTCACCTAGCTTGGGTAAGGCTGAGGCTAAAACTGAGGTAGATCAAGGGTAATCTAGGAATCTGGCTCTCCCAACCTACACAACCCCTCACACAGGTCACTGTATCAGTCTCAGTCCACCCCTGGCACTTCCAGGCTGGTCCTAACACCTCTTTATCCCCTAGGATGGTCTCTTAGGGCTCCACAGGGCCTTAGGCGCCCTCTATTCCACTTACTGCCCTTTTTATGAAGCTCCGACGCCGCTGGAGTCGTGTCGACGCCGTGAGGCGGTTCCGGTTCGATGTCGGCGGCCTCGGCGCAATGTCGACCTCCGGTTCGATGACGTCGGGCTGTCTTGGCTCGATGTCGACTTCGGGCAGCTCCGGTTCGATGTCGGCGGCCTCGGCTCGATGTCGGCCTCCGGTTCGATGACGTCGGGCTGTCTTGGCTCGATGTCGACTTCGGGCAGCTCCGGTTCGATGTCGGCGGCCTCGGCTCGATGTCGGCCTCCGGTTCGATGACGTCGGGCTGTCTTGGCTCGATGTCGACTTCGGGCAGCTCCGGTTCGATGTCGGCGGCCTCGGCTCGATGTCGGCCTCCGGTTCGATGACGTCGGGCTGTCTTGGCTCGATGTCGACTTCCGTCGGCTCCGGAGTGCGATCTCCACTCCCGACCTCCGGCACGCTTCACCTCGGTCTCCGGCGACTCCTGAGGGTGGACTTCACTCCCCCGTCGACGCCGCTCACTCGACCTCGGGTGACTTCCTCCTCGACCTCTGGTACTCTCCACGACCTCCGTCGGCGCCCTCTCTCGACCTCTGGCGGCTCCGGGTACGACGTCTGCTTTCCAGTCAGCGCCGCTTCTCCACCTCGGGCTCCAGGTCTCAGGCTTCTCGACGTCGGACTCCAGGGAAACCAATAAACAGGTCAGATTCTTGCTTTTCTTTACTTCTAAGGCCTGTTCCTGCTGTCCAGGTCCTTAAGATGGTTTTTCTTGCTTTGTCCCACACAGGGCTCCAGGCTGGGCTCAGTCAGTAGGGACTAGTATCAAGGGTGGGTTTATGGACCCCACTCCAGGCACAAGTTTCCACCCCTGCTGCCTCACTCCTTCCTCCTTCAGGTTTCTGCTGCTCTCTCTTCACCAGTCAGGTGCCAACTGCCAGCTCCAACTGTCAACTCTGGCTTAGCTTCTCAACATTCCAAACCGCCTCCAACTGTCACAGGGTTCCAGAATGTTGCAGAAGGTTCTAGTAGGTTCCAGTGGGTTCTGATGATGTCACAGGTGGCCACCATTTTGTGCTCCAGGCCCTCAGACAGAAGTTCCAGGGGTAGATAAAATGGCTCCCTGAATCTGCATCAATACTAAAAAGTCTGGTGGTTCCCAAAAAGGAAAAAGTACTAACAGGGTTTGAGGCAAAAGTGGGACAAAATAAATAATGAGGAGGAGGGACCACCCAAAGGGCTGACAGGTCTAACAATAACCATGTAGAGTCTTATGCAGCTTTAGCGACAGATGAGGGTCTAAGGAAAGGAGAAAAGTTTAGAACAGATGGTGAAAGAGTTGTTAACATGCCCTCCGCCCAAATAAATATTATTGGGGTTATGGAACGAGACCAACAAGCTGTGTACCAAAACAAAATTTTAAGCACAGAGGGCTTACCACGTTTTCCATCAGATGTAGCTCTCTCCCTGTTACCAAATTTTGGGAGTACTGCAGGGGGAACTAACTTTGCAGGGCATGTATCGTTTTTATCTTGGAATGTGGCGGGCGTGGGAACTAAACTTTCTTCTTCAGTTTGGGCAGATTTCATTTGTAAGCACGATATCTGTCTTTTTCAGGAGACATGGTCACCAGAGCCTGTATTTATGTTGGGCTATTTGAACTTTTTCGTCCCAGCGGAAAAAAGGCCCAAGGGTCGGCCAGTAGGAGGCTTGGTCATTTGGGTCAAGCAAAGTTTGGAGTGCAACATCCAACCTATCCCAACCCAGAACGATGATATTTTAGGAATTAGGTTGACTTGCTCGCCAAATTTCAAAATCGACATATTTAATGTATATGCAAGGGGCCTGGTATCAGCACTAAACACTCTTGTTGAATCCAGTTCCGATGATGTGCTCCCATTGATTGCTGGAGATTTTAACACGACTTTTGAGCCACTAGGGCCTCAAGACATGTATTTAACAGAGGAAGAGGACCTAAGATGGGGCGTCCCGCAGCTCGAGACAAAGACAGTGAGTAAGTGGACAGAGGCGGCTCTGTATTTGAAAGGGTTTTGCCTGGGCAACCAATTGAGGGCGGCCAATGGCAGAACCGTATCAGATAGGACATGTAGCAAAACGTTCGACAATGGCACCAGGGCAAGTAATATAGATTACCTCTTGGTCCATCTGAGGATGTGGCATATCCTTGTGGATATGGAGGTTAAGACACGGATCGAAAGCGACCACAATCCACTAGTCGCTATTTTTAATTTTGGGTTGGGAGACAGTAGGGACCGAGCTTCCGAAATGATAGGTCCAGCTGCTGCTCTAACAAATGATGAACGCCACCTTAAGTGGCATAATGTAGTAGAGCACCCTGATCTCATAGATAGCATTGAGACCTACGTCGAAGAGGCATTGATACTCGTAATGGCAGCCGGTACCAATAGCCAACCCCTAATTGCATTTGAGAATATACACGGAAAACTATTTACTAAACTCAAATCCTGTTTCTGTAGGCCCTTTTTAGGAAATCAAGTCCCGAGAAGTAAACAGGAGGACTGGTATGACGCCTCCTGTAAACAAGCTCGTAGAAATTTGGGACTTGCACTTAAAACAAAAGATTCAAGTAAGATCAAAATAGCTCGTAACACTTATAGAAAGGTCCAATGGAAAGCAAAAAAGGAATGGGACGAGTGTGAGTGGCAAGACTTAAAAGCAGCATGCACAGATAAAAACCAGAAAAAGTTCTGGAATATTTTTAAATGGAAGAAGGGTGAAATCACTGATAGTCCCCATAATTATGTCCCCCAGAGTTCCTGGGTAGAATTTTTTAAGCCACAATATTCAAAAGGTGCTGAGGACGTTAGTACGTACCTCCAGGAGAGGTTGTTTTACAATAGCCCTGTGTTTAGTGCCGAGGAGGTTGATAATGCGCTTGATATGGTTACTCAGGGACGTGCACCTGGCTTGGATTGTATCCCGGCCGATGTATTCCTGCATGACAGACAAAGATGGAGGCTATACATTACCCATCTAGCTAACGCCATAGCTCAGGGAATGGCTATCCCCCATTCCTGGAAAGGTGCTGAAATTGTCCCGATATATAAAAAAGGGGACAAATCTTTGGCGAGTAACTACAGGCCCATTAGCTTGATTGATGCTATGCAAAAAATCTTGGGCCGGCTGGTCTTGGGCAAGATCCAGACCTGGATGGAGACTAATAATGTTCTAAGCCCTCTACAGGCAGGGTTTCGCCCAAAAACCAGCACTATAGATCAGATCTTTAGGTTCATTGTCCTCTATTGGAGGACAGTGGTCTTAGGAAAAGGGGTTTTGTATGCTGTGTTCGTCGATCTGCGGGCGGCCTTTGATCTGGTTCCACGCAGCAAGCTGTGGCAAGTATTGGAGGGGCTGGGGATGGCACCGGAGTTGTTGGCATTGGTCGTCCGCTTGCATGAGGACAACTTTGCCCGGGACGGATGGGGTCGGCAGGGTGAGGTAACGGAGTGTTTCCCCATGGAGCGGGGAGTTCGGCAGGGCTGTGTTTTGGCACCGACCCTGTTCTCGCTCTTCGTGAACGGGGTAGCCGAGTTCCTCGCCCGGGTCCCCTCGGACGCACCGGCTATGGTTGGCACTCGTATCCCAGTCCTTATGTTCGCGGACGACACGTTGCTGATCTCCAAAACTCCGAGTGGCCTGCAGCTCACCCTCCGACGCTTTGAAGAGTTCTGCTTGCTGCGTGGCCTGGAAATAAATGTCTCCAAGACTAAGGTCATGGTTCTTAACGGCCCTAACCCGTGTAGATCTTATAAACCCTTTAATGGTGTAATTTCCATGAATGGTTCGCCCCTGGAGCAGGTCGATGCATTCACCTATTTAGGAGTCACGTTGCAGAAGAACATGTATTGGAAAAGTCAGTTAGATTTATCTATCTTGAAGTTCCAACAACAGACAGGCTCCCTTTTAAAAAGATTTAAAACCTCGAAAACGCAGCCAATAGGCCCACTCCTCGAAATCTACTTGATGAAGGTCCGTAGCTCATCTCTATATGGATCAGAGCTATGGGGGTATGGCAACAATCCAAAACGCTTGAATGCTATGGAGAGTGAGTTTATTCGGAAAGTTGTTGGTGTGCCTCAGAGTACTCCCCTGTACCTCTTTTCTGGGACCTTGGCCTGAAAACCCTACAAGACACTGCTAACTTGCGGCCATTGTTGTATTGGCGTAGGGTTTGGTCAACTGAGGAGCTCAAACACTATGCCCTGGGCTTAAAAGAAATAATGGAGAAAGACATCTTTCACAAAATAGACTGGCTGAGGTCTATCAAATCATTACTTCATAGACTAGGACTGAGTAACTTATGGGATGACCCCCAAAATGCGGTCTTCCCTTCAAAAGAAATTATGAAAACTAAGTATTGGGAAATGATCGCTATGGAATCAGCTTCCAAGGGGAGTACATCCAAACTAACAGCCAGATTTCTAGATTTTAAGGCCTATCCCAGACAGGAATTATTTTGGGGCTTGATCGAAATACCAACTGATCGTAAACTCTACTTTCAGTTTAGGATAGGTACCCTCCCCATTTGTACATTCACATCTAAATGGGCCAAAGGGCCCGAGGACAAATGTCCCAAATGTAGGGATACGTCTGAATCCTTGAGTCATTTTGTGTTCTTTTGCCCTCTTTATCTGCTTCCACGTAAAAAATGGGTATTACCCGTTTGTCGGTTCATAGGCACCAGAAAACACGAGGAGGCATTAAGAATTTTGTGTACAGATCCAAGCCCGATAATTGCAATAGCAATGTCAAAATTCATTAAGTGGGCTTGGGTAATACGGTCTAGGCAACTTATTACGAAAGTACCCATTGAATAGGCCAAAAATGTTGTTATTAATTTCTACAATTACTTGTTTATTAATCCTCCCACTCATATGCACAAGATTTCTAGACTAGGATACCTTGTTATCTTGATAGACTTATGTTGAGGAGTACCAAAGTTGCTGTTTAAATATGAAATGTTCTTAACCGTCTGTATGTGCAGGTTTTAATACTGTTTATTTTAAATGGAGATTAGTGTAACTTACGGCCTTTTTACCATGTCGACAACCAGGTTCTGTTTTGTTTTAACCCATGTTGATGTAAATGGCTGATGTATGATACTTTTATGACTTAACTGTCGAAATAAAGTTTTGAAATTAAATTGAAATGGTCCTGAAACTGCTGAGGGTGTTTGTGTTGGGTTGCTTACGGCATGATAGCTTCTTTCATGCGGTGCATGTGCCGGGTGTGGACAATGACATAGCGGATGCTTTGTCTCGTTCACAGTGGGGGAGATTCCGTTGGCTCGCCAAGGACGCGGACGGGACTCCGACCAGAACGCCGCATTTGTGGTACATAGGCAACACAGGATGTTGCAGCTGGTATTAGGTTCTCTGGCGCGATCTACAAAAGCAGCGTACAGGACAGCATGGGTGGAATTTTTACGCTCCGGTGCTATGCGGCGGGACTCCCCTGAGCTTAGCCAGGAAGATGTTATTCAGTTTATTTTGGATTTGATTGAGAGAGGTCTGTCCAGGGTTACTATAGCGGGCAAGCTGGTGGGGATTGCCTTAGTCGGGAAACTGTTGTGGGGTTATGCACCCTCCGCGGGGGAGCTTGGGACGCGCATGTTGAAAGGTTTTATCGGTGAGGTTTGAGGTGGAGGTCCTTGACTGCGATACGGTGGGTTTAGTTTTTAGGCATGGGGATGGACGGGGTGTGAAAGCTTCACAGCTTTTGGCGGTGCTGAGGAAGGCACTGGGTGGGCTGGGGATTGACGGGGAGGGTTTTGGGACGCATTAGTTTCGAATTGGGGCAGCATCTGAAACGAGCAATCGTGGCTGGGGGTGAGGGAAGATCATGCGGTTGTGAAGGTGGTCCTCTGACTGCTATCAGCGTTATGTGCGCAGCGCAGCTGGGGGGTTGTAACGCGGTTTGTCCTTTTTTCCTTTGGCTCACTCATGTTTCTCGTTTCAGGTTCGGTGATGGGCCCCCTCGCCAGGGAGATGTCCATTTGGATTGTCGGCCATTCCTTTGTGAAGTGGGCGCAAATCCAGGCCCGCGCCAGCTATTTTGGGGAAAGCCTGGGTTTCAATAAAGACATGTTTACAGCTTGTTGGAGTGGAAGGGGTGGTATGCGGTGGAAGGAGTTGCTGCAAGTGCTAAACGGGATATTGGTGGCTGGTAGGTGCCCCGATGTATTGGTCCTTCATTTGGGGGAGAACGATCTGGTGAGGGAAACTGGTTTGGCGTTGATGAGGTGTATGAAGCGTGATTTGGTGTTGATCAAGGGTCAGTGGTCCGGTTGTGCCATCATCTGAACCGAATTTGTTCCGTAGGACAAGGCCAGACGGAAACTCAACACAGAGATGGTGCATTTTTGTCGTCAATTGGGAATTTTTAGGATTTTGCGCAGGGACATCAGGTATGACACACCGGATTTTTTCAGAGGTGATGGGGTACATTTATCCCGGGCATGGACTTGTATTTATTGGCACTGAGGGAAGTTTTGGCCAGATTTATGGGCGTCCATAGGCATTATGGGGTTTTTCCCTAGGAGGCAGGGGGGGCAGGATAATGGGGAGGCGGCGTTTCCGCCTACCCTCCCTCCTTTTCCTGGGTGGTGGGGTTGTGGAAAGTTGGCCAGGATTAGCTATAGTTTGTGGTTAAATGTTGGTAGTTTGTGAACAGGAGCAGGGAAAGGGTAACCAGGTAGGCTAAGTTTAGATTAAAGGTTTGTTAGTTACAGTTGCACAAAGGCAGGTAGGGATTTGGGTAATGAGAGGTTAGGATTTGCAAATGCTATATTGTGTAGGATTGTGTAATATTATTGTTATGGAATGTTATGTTGTATTTTGTGGGGTGGGGGATTTGATGTGAGGATCGTAGGGGTGGGGGTAATTCATGTATAGTGAGGTTTTAGTTTTGGAAGGCAGTTGCCAAGGTATAAATTGTGATATGCACCTGTTTCAATAAAGCGACCTTTTACACACACAAAAAATTGGTCTCGTGCTGGCTTGCCCCCTCCCTCCCAAGGGGGGTTTGGGGGCAGCCAAGCTCAGCGAGGTCTGCCCCCTGGGCAGATTGGTCGGGGGAGCGGTGGGGAGGGGCTGGCCGGCGACCGGCCATTTTGGGAATTTTGGGCTGCATTGGGACTAGCTCAATTGTAGCCCAATTTGGAGTTAGTAGCCCAAAAGTATATAGGGCTTTTTCGCGCTTCCTCAGCCACCATTTTAGGTTTGGTGACCTGGTGGCTGGGAGCGCTGCGAAGAGTAGGTTTTTGTCCCCACCCTCCCTCCCTAGTTCAGTCTGGTCTTTCTGGGGTCACGGAAGGGTCTAAGGCTACCTATGTGGGCCGTATTTTGGCTATTAAGGGGGGCTCCAGAGCAATTAAGGCCTAAGTACACCTAGACATGTTTGCTCCCCGCAGAGAACAGGCGAGTCGGGCCGGCGCCTTATTCAACCCTTAAATGAGCCTTTCATGCCCTTAACAACCACACCCCCATGTTCCACCACCTTTAGGCCTGGATTTGGGATGACACCGAAATACAGTTTTCGAAGAAAGGGTTCAAGTCTGAAAGATGAATCATGCGGCTCTAGAATTAATCACCAATATATGAGCGCGTTCCTGGGTGTGTGTGTGTAGGACTAGCTTGTTGTATAAATACACCGCAATACTACTTGGTTTGATTTAAATTCTAGTGCGATCAAACGTTGCTTTTTTCGTGTAACGTTTATCGGGTGTCATCATGCCAAAGAGAGTACCATGTTTCCAGTCCAGAACTGACGCATAACAAGCTGCATTCTGGGGCTTGTAGTGCTGGTCTAGTGGAAATGAAGCAACTTTACCAGATTGCAGTGATTTGTGAAAAGAGAGGCCAGGGTTGGCTACTTAGGGTCTATCCCTTGTGACAAGGAGTCTTTTAGCAAACCTGTACTACAACCCTTCTGGTGCATGTTGGGGAGGTGGGGTACCCATCTGCTCGATTTCTTTCTATGGTCAGCAGTGTTTTTGGGGTCAGGCAGGTAAACCCTAAAGTTGTAATTTCTCGACTCATAGCACGTACCGTTAGACATTTGCATATTTTACTAGGGCCATAGAGCATCCTCTTTGTCTGGGAAAGTGACAAAAAGCGGGAGCTCGTGAACGGCCTGGGGTGTGCTTTGCAGGAAAGTTGGCGGACCGGTTGAGGCCTGGTGTTGCTTGCCTGTCATCCATCAGAAAACAGCTCGACAGGTTCAGCAAATTTAACATACCAACGTTTGGTTTTATCTCCACAGATTGGAGTCCACACAGGCCCGTGTTTACGTACTAGATGCACAGCAAATCCTCAACATTTCAAACAGTCGGAGAACTAATTGTCCTCTGCAGGGACCTGTGGACCCACTGAGTTATCTCACTTTAAACCCATTTTAGGGAATCAGCAGGATGGTCTGACCTTTGACCTTTTAGATTCCGAGCAAGTAGATTACGCCAGCTACCTCAGAAAATGAAGATAGAGGCCCCAGGTCATCAGAAGTGTCAAGGCCTTTCTTGCTGTCCTGCCTTCTTCCAAGCCACACATCTTGTTTTCATGAGGTCAGCCTTAATAGAGTGCGGGCGAGCAGGGTGCCACATGCGGAAATGGCCAATTATCTGTTCCGGGTACACTGTGAAGTGCTCTCAGTTTGCCCAAAGAAGCTTTTGACATCGGAAGCAGAATGCAGAGAATTGTGTTTTGTGTATGTAGGTGACCTATGCTGTAAACATCTGATATCGATGGACCCACGTTTTCAATGTTTTGCTCTGACTCGACAAGTCACGAAGAGAGCCATAGCTATTAAAATAGGCTGTGACTGGTCATTAGGAGGTCTTCAGAGCAATTAAAGCGTAACTACCCTGCCTGATGAAGACAGAAGCCGGAGCAGGGGTGTGACCGTAAACTGAAACAAGGAGGCACTGCAGCTGTCTCCCTGCGTGCCGCTGCTCGCTCCAGCAAGCAAAACACTGTAGGAGTAAACATTTGCAAAAGAGGTGGGACATGCACCCACCTTTAGCCATTTGCAGGCTACGATGATAACATGACACAGGCAAAAACCAACCCAATGCGTGGGGGAGTTAAACCCACACATAGAAGTTTAGAGTGCTTACAAGAAGCCTCGCAGAGCAACGCATGCGCACTGGTTCAGGCTCGACCTAAAAAGCAACCACTCGTAGGGAATGCAGCATTTAGTAAAGCTTGTGAAGTGTAACCAGGAACAATATGGTTACCTCAGCGTTTTACACTTATTATTCAGTAATCAATCGTGTTTTTCCCTGAAAATTTAAGGACAGGACCACTGAGCCTAGAAGAGACCTGTTTCAATGTCCATTGCTTAAATCCCTACAAATGTAAGCAGCATGGTTTAAAAAGACCACATTCCTAATAACACAGCAGCGGTACAACTAAAGTCAGGAAAACAGATGATAAGGATCACATTAAGCGTTTTCAACTTCACACATCAACCAGGTATTGAAGTACCTCCAGGAATAGTGCTCTCCCCCCTCCCCCCGGGTAAACAATGTTGTTCAATGAAAGATGAGAAAATGAAAGTAGTACGTCTCTGGCAAACTCTTTAAAGTGGCGCTAATGTGTGTGGGTGTAAATAAAAGCAATTTGGCCAATATGCATCCACTCTGTTTTGCTTCATTCACTGAAAAAACAAAGGTCAGAGGGGCATTATAGTTAGGCTCAGATTTCACATGTACAAACCATAGAAATGTAGCAGTTATTGTTACTTGAGCTAAATAACTTACGCACCTTCAATGCACTGCTTATGACCTCACATATTACATCACTCAGGAAATAGTCAGTGACATCACTGATGATATAATTGATAATATCTCAATTGCTATCACTTATGACATCATCCTCAAAACCAGCCGCCAGTAGGTAGTTATAGTTAGGATGTAGTTTCCATATGAAGAGTGTTTTTTCATTTGCCAAAGTTATTGTTTGATGAATCCTCATGAAAGTTTCGAAACTAGTTTGCCACGCACATCAGCTGCTGTCTTGAAAGTTTCAGGGTGATCAGTCAAGCAGGGGCAGAGAAAAAGAGGGGATCTCAAAACACGTTTTCCCCATGTTAATTTCTGTAGAAAATGTTAGACACAAATTACACCAAATTTGGCAGAAAGATGGCTGTTGGTTCGGGGAAGTGCCTTTTTCTGATTTGGTGTAAATCTGCTCAGTAGTTGCGGAGTAATTTAAAGACATTTCCAGTTGTATATATAGTGAGGCAGGAGGATCTGCAACCCCTTCCGATCTCGTGCTGAGATATGATTGGTTGCGAACACTTCAAACCAGGACGTGTTGGCAGCCATCTTGGGACTTGGCTTGAGCCGAATCCCAGACAAAAACATTAAAAAAATGAAAAGGGGGCAGGGTAGAAATACCCTGAACCCTTAGGCCTCTTGGGGGGTCCTGCAGAGATCCTGCAGTGCCTAAAAACAATGAATTTTTTCTTTTTTTCGGCAGAATCCGGGGGGACCGCTGAAAATTTTAAGAAAATGAAGCGCAGACTCCTGCGCTTTGTTAATTATCGAGCCCCGGGTGGGCCAGCTCCCAGGGGTATCTTTTTAATAAGGGAAGGGGGGCACATAGGCCCCCCCTCCTGGGTCTTAATATTGCCCTGGGACCACCACTTCCCCAGTGCTTTTTTATAATTGAATGTGGGGGAGACCCGTACGGCCTTCCCTGCAGCCCCAGAGACCACCACCTCCCTGGGACTCATTTACTTTTTAATTTTGGAGGGCCCTCTCGGACTCACCTAGCCCAGGGTTTGACACCTCCCCCTGACTTTGTAAAGATGCAGGGCGGCCACACGGATGCCCCAGCAGCCCTAGCGGCCGCCACCTCCCTGGGACTTTAATTTCAATTAATGTGGGGGGGCCATGCAGACCCTCCTGCAGCCCCTGGGACCACCACCTTTTCCGGGGATTTTGTAAAATTGAATTTGGGGGGGCTCGTGACCCCCCTCTGCCCCAGGGATCACCACCTTGCGGGGCAAAATTCAAGAAAGGAGGGGAACCACGTAGCCCCCGTCCTGGAGCCATAGTTGACTTGGGGATCGCCACCCCCAGGGCCAGCTCCTGCTATGTCCCGGGGTGCCCACCCCCGGACATTGTTTACTATGGCTTGACGGGAGCTTTACAGCTCCCACCATGCCATACCAAATTCTCAGCTTCTAGCAAGCAAAAGTATAAGTATTGCTCTCGCTTAATAGACGTGGAGCAGAATTGCTTTTACAGAGAGGTGAGCTGCATGTTCAGCAGCTCCCTCTCTGGAAAAGCAATGCTGGCTCCCGCAGGAGGCATTGAGCTAGCAGGTACTGCGGGGGCCTTCAGGTTCCCCTCTGCAGTCCCCAACAGATGTAAGTTGATGCCCTGGGTGGGACCAGGCACCCAAAATAGAGGCCGTGCCCCAGGGGATGGGGTCCCCGGGAACAAAATTGGTCCAGGGAGGAGGGGGGCTGCAATGTCCCCCTCTCCAAGCAAATTAAAACTTTTTTTACAGAAGTTGGGACGGCAAGTTGGCAGAAGCCTGCCCCTTTTCACCACCAATCTACAAACGCGCTTTCTGGTGCACAACTGGTTGGGGATGAAGTCCCCTTGGCTGCAGAGGGTCTTTGGGGACCAACAAACCCTCCTGATATGTGAGTGGTTGTGCAGGAGTGTGAGCGGGCAAATGAGAGGTTGTATGGGGGTGTGAGTGGTTCTGTGGATGATGTCATCAGTTATGTATTTTGAGATGTCATCAGTGATATCACTGACCATGTCATCAGTAATGTAATATGTGAGGTCATAAGCAGTGCATTGCGGGGACATAAGTTATAGTTAGCTCAGGTAACTATAGCTGCTGGATTTCACTGGTTTTGTACAAGTGAAATCTTAGCCTAACTATAACGGCCCTGTAACCTTTGGCTTTTTCAGTGAATATATATATCTTTGGACCAGCAAGGACAAAATAAAGTGATGTCTGGAAGCATTTTGCAATACCTTCAGGGGAAGAGAAGGTTATAGCTAAATATGTGCTGTGTAATATTTGCGGCAGGCAGTTTTCCATAGGCACCGCCCCGAAGTGTTGACATGGGACAGGTTCCATGTGGAATTACTTAAAAACAACTCATGAAAGGGTCTACAACTGGATTATGCAGGAGAAAGCAGGTGCAGCAGAACAGTCCACCCCTACAGCACCCTTGGGAAAACAAGCATCAGCCACAGTCATTACAGTACCAGCTGCTTGCAATGGTTGAGTGAGATGGTTACTCACTGCAAAATGCCACATGCTTGTCGCTGTAAAAGTGTCTTCTGTGGGCGCATTCTCCCTTTTTTACTCTTCTCAGGTTCCATGCTCCTACACCATACACGATGTGCTGTTGAAAGAGTAGTGGGGAAAAAAGAATCATAAAGATTGTTGAAAAAAAACCTGCACACTATGTGTATGTAAGAAGGTGTTTGCGTGTTTAAATAGATGTGTGACTCACTGTATGGGATTTTGAGTGGGTGTGTGAGTGTATGAGTGGGTGTGTGGGTGTGTCAGTACCTGTGTGAATGACTATATATGTGTATGACTTCAATTATGAGTACCTGTATGGGTCTGATGTGATCATAAGTTAAATGAGTAATATACATTTTTATAACTTTACAGATACATTTTATGAACACAGTACAATACAATTTAAACCGAACAAATAACAAATAAACATAACTTATTTAACTATTTACAAACACAAGTACACACCTAAATCTGAACTTCTCATTAGCTACACTAGGACCCAACCCATGTACTTGCAGTGCTAATGCCTATTTACTTAACATCCAATTTTGAGAAATGTTATGGTGTGCCAAAGTAAGACCAATGAGTAGTGGTATCATCGTCATTATGAGCTCAAGCGTATGTGGCGAAATTTAGAAACACCAACTTGGTTTCTAACCCTCAGTTGTGCAGAATATTCATGGGATGCCTTAGAAGACTTTTTGAGAGAAGCAAACTCTAACACTAAAGGCATGAAATTCAAAACACCAGGGAAACTTAGTTGTGTATTTACCAAGTAGGAGCAGTTTAACATATGCGGCAAGCAATTATCAAGAGAGACTGGTAAAAAGACTTCTTATGGGACAAGTTCCATGTGAAAGTACCTTAACCCCTTCCATGCGGGGCTGATTCCCCCGCGGTGCTGACTGCTGCTTGCGCGGGCGTGGTCATGACGGAACGGTTCCGTCATGAGCACAGCTCAACCGACGCTCATGACGGAACCGTTCCGTCATGAGCGTCGAAGGGGTTAAACCCACCCACAAAAGGACATAGAATCACTTGATGCGGGAGAAGGCAAGTGGAGGAGAACCGCACTCATCGACTGTATTAGGCTTGGGAGAACCTTCAAATGTTCAACAAATAACACTACCAGCTTACTGCCACAAGTTATCTGAGATGGTAATATTATTATGCAATTTAAATGTAAAAAAATCAATTAAAAAATAAACATAACATAATTTATTTAACTATTTATAAATAACTTTTGTGCACAAGTACTTCGGATAGATGCAGGTATGTCTTTAGACCAGCAAGGACAAACTGAATGTGTACTGAGATTCCACCTCCAAAAAAGGAGAGTAATGTTTGGAGATATTTCAGTATTCCTTCGGGAGAGGAAAAGGTTAGTGCCAAGTTTGCCCAGTGCAATGTCTGCAACAAGCAATTGTTGAGCCAGACAGGGAAGAAGTATTCCCATGAAACAAGTTCCATGTGGAAGTACATCAAAACTATCCATCAATGCATGTACCATCGCATAATGCGGGAGAAGGCAGGTGCAGCAGAAGAACAATAATGATCTACAGTAGCTTTAGGAGAATCATTGTCACTGGCTGTCATAACTGTTCCAGCTGTCTCTGATAAGTTTTCTGAGCTAGTAACTCACGGTAGCAAATGCCAGATACCCGTGGCTCTAAAGATGTAGTTTGTGCCCACATATCTGGATATAGTGAAGAATCCCCATTGTTAATTAGTTATTTGCTCCCTGTTGAACCTTTATATTTTTCACAGACAGAAGACAGTTGCTTCTGCCCAGTTGCCTTCCATTACAACTTTTAATACCTTGTTTATTTTCTTACTAAAAAAACCCAATATAAAACTGTTAGTGCTGCAGGACCACTACTGGAATATAATTAACAGGCCCTGGGCACATGTAGTACAATCTACTAGACACTTACAGATAAAATGAATATCCTAATTGTGGTGACGTCAATGAAACAATGCTTAGGCGAGAAACACAAATAGTTTGCCACTATCTAGCAGTGGTAAACAGATCACATTCCTGAGGCAAACTGTCTCTCACTATGCGACTGGATGTCTTAATGACCGTACGTATGGGTGTTGAAATGGGTATGTAAGTGACTGTATAGATTGGTAACTGACTGTATTAGTCAGTGTTTTGGTGGGTAACTGTGTATGCAAGTGGTTTTATTAGTAGTGGATACATAAGTACTGTGCAAGTGTTCGAGTGTTTATGTAAGTGATTCTATCACTGAGTGAATGTGACAGTGGCTGTATGGTTTTCTAAATAGGTATGTTTGTGGCAGTATAGGTGGGAGACTGGCTGTATAACTGGTTTTATGGGTCTGTATGTGCATGTGTAAGTGACTGAAACTTAAAAGTACATGTGTTACTTCTTAACTACAGAGCATCCTGCCCATTGGACTAGCTAGGACGTACCTTAGGGGTGACTTATGTGTACAAAAATAAAGGAGAGTTTAAACACTGGCAAGGAGAATTAAATGGCAAGTCAAAGTGGCAGTAAAGTGCACATGTAGGATCAGCAGTGGAAGGCTTCAGTCAAGTTTAAAGGGCTACTTGTATGGATGACACAATTAGTTGTTGTGTTTATACTGTTCCTATGTACCCAGTTCCTAGCTGCTCAGCCAGTGTGAGTGTTCTGTATGGAATGTTGGTGTGATGGACATGTTTGGAATGCTCGGGTGCCTGGTGTTAGTGTTGACAGTTGAAGAAGGGCTGAGCAGCAGGGAGGCTACTCCTGGTGGGGCTGTTCTACAGGATCTTCACTGCTTGTAACTACAACTTAATAAATCTACTTGAAACTACATCCTGGCCACGGACTTCATTATCACACATTTTTAGCGACGAGGATGGGATAAACTCATGCTTTACAGCTGGTCTAATGAAGATAAAGATGACATCATAAAGAAGTTTTTAAAGCTTAAGAAACCTACAGAAAAAATAAATACTGACAGCACAAAGCACATATAAGGAAGAAGATGTTCATAAAAGACCAGACTGCGTAAAATACTTTTCCACGAGAAGTGTTCACAGAGGAGCACGTGTCCACTAGAAACCAAGAGGATGGTCACAGAAAAATGTAATTCTATGCCCTTTTCCCTGCCTTGCAGAGTCCCTCAGGGATCATTTCTGAGCCCTTCGCTCGTTAATGTTTATGTAACTAAACTGGCCCCTCTTATTAAAAGTTTTAATCTGGAGGTACTATCGTATGCTGATAATATCTAACTGATAATTGCTGCTGCTAACAATGACACATCTGGCCCTCTAAGATGTCGAAGTTGTATTGAGGCAGATAGCGGCTGGATGAGCAGACACTGCCTGAAACTCAATTCAGATTAATGTTTTTGGAAATCCCTCTCCAGCTTGTTCGCCTAATTGGAAGCCGGTGAATCTTCCCCACCTTCCCCTTCCTGTCACCAAAGCTAAGAACTTGGGAGTCATCATTGATGAAAACCTCAACATGAGTGCCCAAGTATCTTCCATAACTTCTTCAGCTTATTACATCTTAAAACTGATCAGGAAAATCCTGCCTATCATCCCGGACAGTCATAGGGAAACTCTGATTACAGCACTAGTCCTATCTAAATTGGACTATTGCAACAGTCTCTATCTAAACAATGTAGAAAAACATATGAGACGGCTGCAGTTAGTCCAAAATGCCACGGCTTGAATGATCCCTAAGCTGTCTAAGTATCATTCTATTTCCCAGGGACTTCATAAGTTGCACTGGCTGCCTATTCGCAGCTGTGAAAAATTTAAAGCCCTATGTTTTGCACATAAAGGAATAAACAACACGGGGCCGGATTTTCTTAGATCGGTCTTCAAACAATATTTTACCAACAGAGAACTCCGCTCTGCTAATGCCTACATCTTAGCCATTCCTAAATTTAAAAATGCATGATGGGGTGGCAGAAGTATTATTTACAGCACGGCTAAACTTTGGAATAGTTTGCCACCGCATATCAGAGCCATCACTTTGTTAATGGCATTCAGGAAGGAGATAAAAACTGAAACTGCTTCTAGCTTGCCCTCTCAGATAGCACCACGACACCCTTGGGTATATGCGCGCTTTCAAAATTCCTTAACATAACATAATATCAACAAGTATTGGTAGCTACGTTAGCTCTATAAAATTCAGCCTGTGGCTGTCAGGTAGCGTTTCAGAGTGTTGGCAGTAAGACGCATAACTTACAGCTTGGTCTCTGCCCCATTGTTTCCTGGGTGTGTTCCTTTTGCCATCTGCATTGTGGGTTTAAGACCTACTGTATCACACACAATACCTTTTGGGAACATTATAAACACAACTGGAAGATACCACATAGTGCTACAGGCCCACTACTAGCATTTAATTCACAGGCCCTGAGCATAGGTAGTGCACTCTACTAGGGATTTACAGATCAATTAAATATATCCCTTGTGGATAAGTCAATAACACCATGTTTAGGTGAGTAGCACGTACACTTTACTACTATCTAGCAATGGTAAACTGCTCAGATTCCGAATGCAAACTGGGTGTTTCAGTATGTGACTGGGTGTGTTAGTGACTGAATGAGTGTCCAAATGGGCATATAAGTGGCTTCATGGTTTTGTAACTGGCTGTGTTAGTCAGGGTTTGGCTGTGTAACTGTGTGTGCAAGTGGCTCTATTAGTAGTGGATATGCAAGTACTCTGTGAGTAGATGTGCAAGTGATTCTGTCATTATCTGACTGGATGTGACAGCGCTGTATGATTTTCTAAATAGATATGTATGTGGCTGTATAGGTGGGTGACTGGCTATATAACTGTGTGAATGTGTTTGTAAGTGCATGTAAAAGTGAGTGAAACTTAAAAGTGCATGCCTGACCTTTTGACATAACAGTACCCTGCCCTTAGGCAGTACCATTAAGGGTGGTACAAAAGAGGGTGGTGATGGACGGAGCATCAGAACCAATCAAACACTCACACCCAGTCAACAGATCAGGGTTTGATCCATCACCGTTCTTTAGCCCACTCTGCCACCCCAGTTCAGACATGGCCATATGCAAATCACTCTGACCCTGTGCCTCATGGGAACAGTCCAGCCCGAACTGCCAAGCCATGCCTTCCCTGGACCGGAAACAAGCTTCCTAGGACCGGTTTCTGGCATTTCAGCCATCTTCAGCCAGGCTTGCTTGAATCCAGTGGCAAAGTGAGCAAGGGACTCAACGTCTGAGCATACCCTGCCAACTTATGGCGAACAAAGCGGTACAAAAGAGGGTGGTGATGGACGGAGCATCAGAACCAATCAAACACTCACACCCAGTCAACAGATCAGGGTTTGATCCATCACCGTTCTTTAGCCCACTCTGCCACCCCAGTTCAGACATGGCCATATGCAAATCAGTCTGACCCTGTGCCTCATGGGAACAGTCCAGCCCGAACTGCCAAGCCATGCCTTCCCTGGACCGGAAACAAGCTTCCTAGGACCGGGTTCTGGCATTTCAGCCGTCTTCAGCCAGGCTTGCTTGAATCCAGTGGCAAAGTGAGCAAGGGACTCAACGTCTGAGCATACCCTGCCAACTTATGGCAAACAAAGCGGTACAAAAGAGGGTGGTGATGGACGGAGCATCAGAACCAATCAAACACTCACACCCAGTCAACAGATCAGGGTTTGATCCATCACCGTTCTTTAGCCCACTCTGCCACCCCAGTTCAGACATGGCCATATGCAAATCAGTCTGACCCTGTGCCTCATGGGAACAGTCCAGCCCGAACTGCCAAGCCATGCCTTCCCTGGACCGGAAACAAGCTTCGTAGGACCGGTTTCTGGCATTTCAGCCGTCTTCAGCCAGGCTTGCTTGAATCCAGTGGCAAAGTGAGCAAGGGACTCAACGTCTGAGCATACCCTGCCAACTTATGGCGAACAAAGCGGTACAAAAGAGGGTGGTGATGGACGGAGCATCAGAACCAATCAAACACTCACACCCAGTCAACAGATCTGGGTTTGATCCATTGCCGTTCTTTAGCCCACTCTGCCACCCCAGTTCAGACATGGCCATATGCAAATCAGTCTGACCCTGTGCCTCATGGGAACAGTCCAGCCCGAACTGCCAAGCCATGCCTTCCCTGGACCGGAAACAATCTTCCTAGGAACGGTTTCTGGCATTGCAGCCGTCTTCAGCCAGGCTTGCTTTAATCCAGTGGCAAAGTGAGCAAGGGACTCAACGTCTGAGCATACCGTCCATCACCACCCCCTTTTGTACCGCTTTGTTCGCCATAAGTTGGCAGGGTGTGCTCAGACGTGAGTCCCTTGCTCACTTTGCCACTGGATTCAAGCAAGCCTGGCTTAAGACGGCTGACATGCCAGAAACCGGTCCTAGGAAGCTTGTTTCCGGTCCAGGGAAGGCATGGCTTGGCAGTTCGGGCTGGACTGTTCCCATGATGCACAGGGTCAGACTGATTTGCATATGGCCATGTCTGAACTGGAGTGGCAGAGTGGGCTAAAGAACGGTGATGGATCAAACCCAGATCTGTTGACTGGGTGTGAGTTTTTGATTGGTTCTGATGCTCCGTCCATCACCACCCCCTTTTGTACCGCTTTGTTCGCCATAAGTTGGCAGGGTATGCTCAGACGTGAGTCCCTTGCTCACTTTGCCACTGGATTCAAGCAAGCCTGGCTGAAGACGGCTGACATGCCAGAAACTGGTCCTAGGAAGCTTGTTTCCGGTCCAGGGAAGACATGGCTTGGCAGTTCGGGCTGGACTGTTCCCATGATGCACAGGGTCAGACTGATTTTCATATGGCCATGTCTGAACTGGGGTGGCAGAGTGGGCTAAAGAACGGTGATGGATCAAACCCAGATCTGTTGACTGGGTGTGAGTGTTTGATTGGTTCTGATGCTCCGTCCATCACCACCCCCTTTTGTACCGCTTTGTTCGCCATAAGTTGGCAGGGTATGCTCAGACGTGAGTCCCTTGCTCACTTTGCCACTGGATTCAAGCAAGCCTGGCTGAAGACGGCTGACATGCCAGAAACCGGTCCTAGGAAGCTTGTTTCCGGTCCAGGGAAGGCATGGCTTGGCAGTTCGGGCTGGACTGTTCCCATGATGCACAGGGTCAGACTGATTTGCATATGGCCATGTCTGAACTGGAGTGGCAGAGTGGGCTAAAGAACGGTGATGGATCAAACCCAGATCTGTTGACTGGGTGTGAGTGTTTGATTGGTTCTGATGCTCTGTCCATCACCACCCCCTTTTGTACCGCTTTGTTCGCCATAAGTTGGCAGGGTATGCTCAGACGTGAGTCCCTTGCTCACTTTGCCACTGGATTCAAGCAAGCCTGGCTGAAGACGGCTGACATGCCAGAAACCGGTCCTAGGAAGCTTGTTTTCGGTCCAGGGAAGGCATGGCTTGGCAGTTCGGGCTGGACTGTTCCCATGATGCACAGGGTCAGACTGATTTGCATATGGCCATGTCTGAACTGGAGTGGCAGAGTGGGCTAAAGAACGGTGATGGATCAAACCCTGATCTGTTGACTGGGTGTGAGTGTTTGATTGGTTCTGATGCTCCGTCCATCACCACCCTCTTTTGTACCATTAAGGGTGGACGGTAACCTCTGTTCCACTGACAGAGTTCCCAGAGTTTTTCCACTCCAGGTTCCACTTGGAGCGCAGAGTTCCGCAAAAACACCACTAACCGCCATGTGGTGGAGTTTCCCGGCGCACAACCCTAAAAGAAAGTGCCGGCTGCTGAAGCTTTTGGCAGAGGGATCAGCAACATGGCGCCATGAGCTGACAAAGTTGGGTAATGCATTTAGTGCTCTAGTTTTTCGTTTAGAGCTTTGAATTGTTCTCAGACTGTGAGCTAAATACTCCTCCTTTGCCGTTACGGAGAAGCCCATTCTGACCAGTAAGAAAGTATCAGAGCTGGACGTAGGGAGATGGAGACGGTCCCAGGGCATTGGAAACATGGTTAGCCTATGGATGGGAGATGTGAGTACTGAGCTAATACCGTTTTCCTGAGCCACTTACTTTATGGGATTCAGAGGCTGGTAGGCCACCTTTATTAGCTCAAACTTGCACTCTGCACATTGCCCACTGACTGCCTTCACCGCAGATCTCCAAAAATAAATCCCTGGCTGCAACCCCAGTTCATACAGTGCACACAGCACCTCAATTTACGCACCCAATACATTCCCTTACTGCCCTATTCTCCACATTGCCTCCTTTCTCTACTCCGCACCAGGCGCCCCCTTCAACTGCACTGGCTTTCCTCTCCATTTGCACTGATCCACGCTACCTTGTCTGCGCCAGTGCCCTAAAACTTTGCTGCAGTCACCCCCCAAACTGGTCCTCAGAAGTGAACAAGGGGCGCAGGATGGGGGTTGAGGGAGGTGCGAGCAGAGCTGCCTATTGATTGGAGTAACCGTAGGCCGCTGGTGTTCCTGTTGAAAATCGATGCTGCCTGCCTGACCCTCCCTGGCAGCAGGAGCAGAGGCATGCTGCTGACACTGTTGCAGATGTGCATTCACCTCTGGCCCCCTCATGGCGCCACAGAGGGTTCAAGCCTGACTTTATAATCATTGACCTGTGGTGAGCATCCACACCTTGTTTCCACACGACAGTGAAGTTGAGGGTGAAAAGAAGAAACTGCCTCTCCCTGCTCGTCTGTATCCATGGTATTGTAACTTGTGTGCGGTATTCACAGTTGCATTACCAATGGTTATCAGCAGTTCCAAACATGCCTGGTAAGACTGATGTCTTAAAATGGCAACTTTTGTAGCCATTGTTTTTGTCTTTGTGTGTGTTTCATCATGCTTCATGCCTCTAAGTGATTGTTGGGGGCAGCTTAAAAAGCCAGCTCCACCGTGCATGCTACTGCACTTGCAGAGTTGACATAATTAAGGAAGCTATACTGAACATAATTACCAGGCACAACAAAATAATCAATGGCACCACGATGGCTGCAGCATGAAATTGCACCAGGAACGAGAGGATGACTCTCTTGGCAGTAGCTGTAAAGTGTTTCAGGTAGCTTCCCTTGGCACATGCCACTAGACTCCGTGTGGGTGGAACTCAGTGGAATCTTGCAGAGTTTTTTAGATAACTCCACGGAATTCCACAGAGTAAAGCTCTGCGGGTTCCACCCACCCCTACGTACCTTAGTGGTGACTTATGTGTAAAAAAGGAGTTTAAAGATTGGCAAAGGGTAATAAATGCCAAGTCAGCCTAGCAGACATGTTTAAAGAGCTACTTGTCTTGATGGGTGACAAGGAGTGTCAGTAATTGAACATATTTCGGAGTGGTTCTATCAGATCCTCTGCATGTGGGTTACTGGATATGTAAGTAACTGTGTCACTATATGCCTGGCTCTCTTAGTAACTCTATGGGTCTGTAAATGTGTATAGAAGTGGCTGTATCGATTGCTTACCATCTTTCTTAATGAGTGTTGGGGTATGTAATTCTGTGTGCAACTGGCTTTGTTACTGCTGGATACATAAGTGGTATGTTGGAGTGTGAGTGAATATGTAACTGCCTCTGTCGCTATCTGACTGGGTGTTTTAGTGGCTCTATGCTTTTATGCATGGATGAGAGAGTCACATTATGGGTGGGAGACTGGATGTTTAATTGTGCGTATGGGTCTCTAAGTGTGCGTTTAACTCCCTGAAACTTCAAAATACATGTCTTACCTTTAAGCACATAGCACCCTGCCCTATGTCCTACCTATGGTGTACCTTAGGGGTGAGTTGCATGTAGTAGAAGGGGATTTTAAGGCTTGGCAAGGGGTTTTGAATGCCAAGTCAACATGGCGGTAAAACTGTACACAGGCTCTGCAGTAGCAGGCCCAAGACATGTTTTAAGGGCTACTTTTCTGACTGGGTGACTAGGAGTGTAAGTACATGAGTACATATCTAAATAAGTGTATCGCCCCTCTGTTAGTATGTCACTGGATATGTAAGTAACTATGCCAGCACATGACTGGCTCTCTTAGTAACCTTAGGGGTCTGAAAATAGGTATGTAAGTGGCTGTATGGATTGCTTACTTGCTGTTTTAGTGAGATTTGTGGTATGTAACTGTGTGAAACTAGCTTAGTTACTACTGATGATATAAATGCTGTTTGGGTGTATAAATGTATGTATAAGTGCCTCTGTCACTCTCTCACTGGGTGTGTGAGTGGCTGTATGGTTTTGTAAATAGGTATATGAGTAGCTATGTGGATGGGTGACTGGCCACCAGTTATCGATGGCGGTTAATAGCCCTCACTGGTAGCCACTTTTGATCCCGCGCCAGCATAAAATGCCACCCGCTCTGCACATCCTCTACCTCCGAGGTGGCAGATTCAGGGGTAAGTCATTGTACGAATCATGAGCTTGTGACCATGAGTACTTGTTCTCCTTCCCGCTTACTGGATACCTTTGGTGCGTAAGAAGACTCATTTGAATTCTTTACAAATATTTCAGTTTTAGCCCACAAAATTAGCGCAGCCTCTGCTATCACCGGATGGAGCCATATAGCTACCATAACTGGGTGAGTTGCCTTTCCCTATTCCCCTCAGCTACACTTTGACAAGCGTGTTCTACTGATCGCGGATTCGCATGATACGGGTTGTCCACAAGTGTGTCACTTGTTAGTAAGTTTGTTTACTTGTTTAAATACCTTGTAACTTTTGCAACTTCTCTATCGACGGCTGATTGGCCATGGCATGCATTCATGGCCTATGTGTAGTATCATATTGGCATTATGTTTACAGGTATGATTGAATACCTGTACTTTTGATCTTTCACCCTTTCTCATTTCAGGTCGGTTTTTATTAAGACGAAGGTATAGTATGCACTTAGGTTTATCTTGAGCAGATTGTTATTGGGTATTTTTACAGACGCACCAACACTAACTCACTCACTTAGTAGATTAGGTCTCTGGTCCTGATGAATTGCCCTTGATCGATAATGGCATTATATGGCAAGAAACATGTCGACCTTTTTATACACAACTTTATGAGCTGGAGCTTCCCATTTTTTCTGCATTTTGCCACCCACCTCTTTTAACTTGGAAAAGGGACCCACATATTAAAATTTACAGGGTACCTTTTCATTTATTGTAACTCACATACACCAAGCTACACTCTGAGCACCTACACTCACACTTCACACACATCAAAAAATCAAAAGATCTCCCACAAAGATCCCCTCAAGGGGCCTGTGGGGCATTGCAGCGCAGGCCCAACGTGGAGCTGCCCTACGATGAAGGATGACACCCATCTAGATGTGTGAAGGCTCTTGCTCCTGAGCAATCAGATCTTTCTATCTGATTCCTCAGTTCACTACTGACCTTCTTCCTAAAAGAACTGCATACTCTTTTCATAGACGTAGTCCTCTAACACACCCATGAGGTCAGGGTACCTCTACTTTGACACTTGAATTTTTTTGCAGATAAGTTTCAAGGCCCTGGGACCAATTCCCGATACTTAAAATGGTGGCCGCAATCTTCCAGTCAGGTTGTGGTAAGCCAATCACGGCGTTGCTTGTGGCGCATGATTTCGCGGAACCACTGCTGGAGATCCGCGTCTCTAGATATCCAATTTTGTTGTTCCTTTAATACATCTGCAACTACTCAACAGATTTACACCAAATCACTAAAAGGGCTCTTTCTGGACCAGGTGCTACATCTCTGCCAATTTTGATGTAATTCCATCCAGCAGTTTGGACTGTGGTCATGTTCAAAATCCCTACTGGCAATTGCATGGGAAACACACATATTTTGACTCTCACTCACTTTTCTTGGCCCCTGCTTGATGAAATGTTTTGTGCAGAACAAGGCAAACCGTGCCACTTTTTTGAGAAAATGTTGCGAAGATCTCAACATGGCTAACATATTTAATTGATATTACAAGATCATATTGACACCTACATGTCTAGAAAACTGTAAATCAATGTAGGCAGGGTTTCTGCATCAGATGTAACGTGTGTCCTAACAGCATTTGTTGTTGAAACTACTGAAGTAGGGATACATAAAAGGTCTTTTGTATTCCGTTACAGGAAATGTGCAGTCAAGTTTTGAAATATGTAGAATTAGAGGTGTCATCAAATCATGTAGTGTAAAGCACTTAAGAAGTGATTAATAACAGCAGAATAACAAAGCTCAACTCAGACTTCAAAATGTATGAAGTGTGTACTCCACTTTTAAATGACAGAAAAACATATACATCTTGAACAATGTGTCTATGTATACTTGAAGAATAAACTCGTTTGTATGCAAAAATTAAATGTATTACTGAATGAAATACTTCTCTCAAATATAAAATGAATAAATAATATTCCCCATGAATTAAAAAATATAAACAAAACAATAACACATAACATGTCCAGGATCACAATCCCATATAGGAATCTTGCCTCCACAGTTAATGGCATCCAAATTACCTCCCGCAAAGGGGCAAATGTCATTCCATGAACGTAAAATTGGTAGCCAGGAACCTCAATATACCAATCAAGAGGAGAGATGGCCTTATCTTCAGGGGTTTGTGAGGAGTAAGGGTGGTTTGGAAGGGTGGGTGGGGTGTGTGTAGAAAGTAGAGGTTGCAGGAGCAGTAGTCATGGTGGGTGTGTGTGTTGTGCAACTGAGTGTATGTCAGAAGTGTCATGGTGATGTGTAGTTGTGCTTTTGTGCATGTGTTTTGGTGTTTTCTGTAATGTGAGTGATGTTTTGGATTGGGATGAGTATGCTTGTTTTGTGGATGTAGTGGTTTTGGGGGTGTGTTTCTGTGGTGTTTGTTTGGGTGATGGTGTGCTTGTCACCGGGTGCATATTTCTTTGGTGTTTTTTTTGGGTGATGGTGTGTGCTTCTTTGAGGGATTGTGTTTCTGTGGTATTTGTTTGAGTGATGGTGTGTGCATGTCTTAGGGTGTGCATTCTGTGGTGTTTGGGTGATAGTGTTTGAGGGTTTGTGTCAATTGTTTTTGTGAGGTATTGTGTTTGGATTAGGTATATTTGGATGAGGTTGTGGAGGTGGTTGTGGGTGCGGTGTTGGTTGAGGGTGTGGTGATTTTAGTTGCTGTAGTGGTGGTTGAGGATGTGGTGCTAGTGTCTGTATCTCTTTGTGTATGTTTGTGTGCATATTCTTTCTTTGTACTAGGACTGTCTGTGTCTGTGCATGTCTGTATGTGTTTGCCTGAGTGTGTGGATGTGAGTGTGGAGATAGTAGCTGCTGCTGGAATAGAGGTGGTTGGTGGGGTTATGGTGGAGGGAGGATGTGTTATAGGAGTGGAAGGATTTTGAGAGGAAGGGGCAGAAGTTGGTTGGTGGGAGGCAGTGATGTCTGAGGGGGTTTTAGACATGCCATGCCCTTTTGTATAGCACCCACTGCTCTGTACCCCTGGGTCCTTCAGTTTTGGTAGTACCACCTTGAGACTCCCAACAGACAGGTGTTTCCTCACCTTCTTAGCCAACCTCTCTGTTGCTTGTTTTGGAGGACACTGAGAATTGAAAATTAAAAATAGGAGCATACATGTACCTGAGGTTTATATCATAAAATCATTTGTAAGACCATTTCAAAGGTTGCAGCCATTGATCTGCTGTGCATAGCACAAATGTCTCATGACACCATTATCCTGTGGACAGCATGACCACTAACCAGTGCAACAGTCTTATAGTAATGCCTGTGACACCAGTAAATATTACTAAACTTATTCCTGTCAAAGTTAATTTAGCTCTATCAGTTCATGTTAAGTCAGTGCACTTATATGTTCACGATCTCTGCCTTCATATTAGTACTGCTTCTTCACCACTTCAGAATGGACACATTCAATATCAGGGGTGGGAAATTCCCTTCAGAAGGGACACGTTCAATAATCTGTATCAATAGATTTTCTTTTTGTAGAATCATTAATGGTACAGCAACATACAACATCTGTGGGAAACAGGCATTTTATTAACAGTGTGTATAATCCTCCCCTAACCCTATTCCACCCTCGCTCTACCCATCTGTACCCAATATGGTTATTGGAGTAATACCATATCACTGGGAAACAATCAAAAGTTCCGCCGATGCGGTACCGGAGGACAACGCGGTCAGTCCACATCCACCCCGGCAGCATCCACCTCAAAGCCTTCCTAGTCCGAGCTTTCAGGCCCATTCCTCGCCAGTGGGAGGCAGGGTTCGCCATCACCTGCTCCACTGGCATACCATCACTTCGGACAGGTGGGTGCTGCAAATTGTCCGAAGGGGCTACTCTCTCCCCTTCGAGACGACCCCTCCAGCCATGCCACCGCAGCACCACCGTATATCGGAGGATCATTTGAATCTTCTGCAAGAGGAAGTTTCGGCCCTCTTGGCCAAAGAGGCCGTCGAGCGCGTTCCGAGCCCAGAAGTAGGTCGTGGTTGTTATTCCCACTACTTTCTGGTTCCCAAGAAGGGCAAAGGGGGACTACGCCCTATCTTGGACCTCAGGAACATCAATGCCTTCCTCCGGAAGGAATGGTTCAAAATGTTGACTTTGGCTCGGGTTTTAGCTGCCCTAGACCCTGGAGACTGGTTGAACTTGCAGGACGCATATTTCCACATCCCCGTCCTGCCGGCCCACCGGCGTTACCTGCGGCTCACGCTGGGTCAGGAGCACTTTCAGTTTACCGTGCTCCCCTTCGGCCTTACCAGTGCTCCTCGGGTGTTCACGAAAGTGATGGCGGTGGTCGCAGCTCAACTGCGCAGATCAGGGGTTCCAGTTTTCCCCTATCTCGACGACTGGTTGTTGAAGGCGGGCTCGCCCCAGGCAGTCGTCTCCCACCTCCAGACTACGGCGGATCTCCTGCATTTGCTGGGGTTTTCCATCAACGTGCCGAAGTCACACCTGAGCCCCTCTCAGAAGCTCCTCTTCATCGGAGCGGTTCTCGATTCGGCGCAGTTCTGGGTTTATCCACCGGAACAGCGGGTCCGGGATATACAGGCCCTGATTCCCATCTTTCGGCCTCTAGCCTGGGTTTCGGTCAGGCTAGTGTTGCGGCTTCTGGGGCTGATGGCCTCCTGCATCCTACTAGTGCATCACGCCAGGCGGCGCATGCGGGCTCTGCAGTGGGACCTGAAGTTTCAGTGGGCCCAACTTCACGGCAACCTGTCCGACCATGTCTTGATCTCGGAGGGCACTGCACAGCAGTTGCAGTGGTGGCTCACGGACCGCGATTGGGTCACAGGCAAGAGCCTCTCCCTACCCCTACCGGAGCATGTCGTAGTGACGGATGCGTCCCTCCTGGGATGGGGTGGCCATATGGGAGAGGCGGAGATCAGAGGCCTCTGGTCTGCGGCGGAGTCTCGCCTCCACATCAACTTGTTGGAGCTGAGAGCGATCCGACTTGCACTGAAAGCCTTCCTTCCCTCTGTCCGGGGAAGAGTCGTGCAGGTGTTCACGGACAACACCACCGCCATGTGGTACTGCAACAAAGAGGGCGGGGTAGGGTCGTGGACCCTTTGTCAGGAGGCTCTGCGCCTCTGGACATGGCTGGAACACCAGGGCGTCACCCTAGTGGTTCAACATCTGGCGGGCTCTCTGAACGCCAGAGCAGACGAACTCAGCCGCCGGTGCATGATGGATCACGAATGGCGTCTGAACTCAGAGATGGCGCAAGGTCTCTTTCAGCAGTGGGGAGAGCCTTGGTTAGATCTTTTCGCCACCGACGAGAACGCGCAATGTCAGCAGTTCTGCGCATTGGAATTTCCAAGGCGGCACTCGCTCGGCGACGTTTTTTGTCGCGAGTGGAGTTGCGATCTGTTGTACGCCTTTCCGCCTATACCACTTCTGCCCAGAGTGCTGAAGAAGATCAGGCACGACCGGGCCCAAGTCATCTTGGTGGCTCCGGATTGGGCACGAAGGTACTGGTATCCCGAGCTACTCAGTATATTGACCGATCCTCCGATACGTCTGATCCTTCGCAGCAGCAGGGGACGGTCCTCCACCCGAACCTGTCCAGCCTCCACCTCCATGCGTGGAGATTGAGCGGCGGCAGTTGATGCCATTTGACTTGCCTCCTGAAGTCTGTGATATCATTCTGGCAGCCAGGCGTCCCTCCACAAAGACGGTATACGCCTGCCGGTGGAACAAATTTGTGGCATGGTGCACAGCAAAGGCTGTGGATCCCCTTTCCGCCCCTCTTTCTGAGGTTCTCCTCTTTCTTCTTTCTTTGGCACAGCAGGGCTCTGCCTTGGGCACCTTGAAAGGTTATCTTGCTGCCATCTCTGCCTTCTTACGGCTTCCTGATCAGCCTTCTCTTTTCAAGTCCCCTGTAGTTTCACGCTTTCTTAAAGGCATTACTCACACGTTCCCTCCTGTCCCTTTCGTAATGCCTCAGTGGGACTTGAATCTTGTCTTAACATTTCTGATGTGCGCTCCCTTTGAGCCTCTTCACAATTGTCCTCTTCGTCTTCTGACTCTTAAGACTGCTTTCCTGGTAGCCATCACCTCAGCTAGACGGGGGAGTGAGCCCCATGCTCTATCGTCCAAGCCTCCTTTTCTATCTGTTCATCCGGACAAGGTTGTCCTTCGGCCTCGTCCTTCCTTTCTACCGAAAGTGGTGACCCCCTTTCATCTTGGGCAATCTGTCACCTTGCCCACCTTCTTTCCGCCTCCGCATCCTTCCAAAGAGGAAGAGCGGCTCCACCGTCTGGACCCAAAACGTGCGCTCTCCTTTTATTTGGACCGCACAAAACAGTTCCGGGTGGACGACCAGCTTTTCGTTGGCTACGTGGGTGCTAAGAAGGGGAAAGCTGTGCACAAACGGACCATCTCCCGGTGGGTCGTTTTGTGTATAAAAATCTGTTATTCCTTGGCAAAAAAGGACCCTCCTGTTGGGCTGCGAGCCCATTCTACTCGGGCCACAGCGGCTACTACTGCTTTTGGACGGGGAGTCCCTTTGCAGGACATCTGTCAGGCGGCGACGTAGGCTTAGCTGCACACGTTTGCCAGGCATTATTGCCTAGACAGCCAAGTCCGGAGGGATGGCTTCTTTGGCCGTTCTGTCCTCCAGGACTTTCTGGTGTGATCTTGGTTCGCAGACCCACCACTGGGGTTGGTATTGCTTGGGTATCTATTCTAAGGTGAGGAATCTAACTAACGTGTTTCTTTCAGATGAACAAGTTACTTACCTTCGGTAACGATGTATCTGTAAGAAACATTAGTTAGTTAGATTCCTCACCGACTCACCCATCCTCCCCATTCTGCGAACTGACATCTAGGGTTAAGGCTATCCTTTTCAGGGCCCTAGATTTTTTGGCACCAGTGTCGGTCTCTTGCATGGCTCTGCGTTCCTGGCGTGGAAAGCTATGTACAAGAACTGACGTCAGCGCGCGAGGGCGGTGTCTAAGTGCTCCGACGACGTCATTCCGGCGCACGACGCCAACGACGGACGCGGAGCCGCAGACGACGCCTAGCGACGCGCAAGGGGTATTGCTACAAAAATCTTCCGGATCCAGTCTGACGCCTGGGGATATTCTAAGGTGAGGAATCTAACTAACTAATGTTTCTTACAGATACATCGTTACCGAAGTAACTTGTTCTTTATAACTTCATATAGATGATCGTGCCTTCTGCATATATCCTGGGTTCTTGGGGGTCCTGACATATTCACTTAATCCAGTTATCACAATATCCAAATGTCTAGCACATTGTAGTATCACAGTGTTGGGCTAAATGTTACATGATTTGACTATTACGTGGTGGAGGGAACTCTAATTGCGAACTTTGCACATGTTATACTGCTTTTAAAAACTGTGACTGTGTTTATTGATTTGCGTGATAATTTAAAAATATTGGAGCCATAGCCACGATGTTACGTGGTGGGGGGAACTCTAATTGCGAACTTTGCACATGTTATACTACATTTTTAAAAATTGTGATTGTGTTTATTGATTGTGTGACACTTTTTCCAAAATTATTGGAACCATAGCCACGCTACTTCTAGTTTTAAAAAAATTAACCCGCGGTGTCCGCCGGTAAAAACGGACCCGATAACATCGAGGTTAGCGGTCTAGCTGCTTTTCTCGCCCTGCCCTACTTAAGAAGCACGCTGGCGTGGCCGCGGGCGTGCCAAAGGCGCGCCTAAGGCAAGCCCGTCTGCGCCCGTCCGCGCACCGGCCCCGCACAGCGCCAGCCACTCTGCCCGAAACGGCAAAGGGAGTGATGGTAACAAGGAGAGAATTAGCTACTCCAGCGAAGCATTAAAGCAGATTGGTAAGTCCAAGAGCAATAGGACTAGCACATCCCTTTTGGGAGGTATAGCGGATATTAAGATCGACCTTATTAGGAAAGATGCCATATTGGGAGGGCTGCTCAATGTTAGATCTCTGCCCAAACATCAGGTGGAGATCCAACTGCTGCTTGAATTCCATTGTCTAGACGTTCTTTTTCTGACAGAAACTTGGACCCACTTAGATTCGGAGGTAGAATTGGGGTTTGCATGTCCTTTGGGCTATAAAATCCTACATAAGCCTCGTGAGAGAGGACGAGGAGGTGGAGTCGGGATCATCTTTCGGGAAGCCCTGAACTTCACCCAGGTGGAGATTGATGAAGTGGAGGGCTTTGAAATTTTTGGCTCCTCACTCAAAGATCCTAAGGGCTGTTTGCTGGCGGGCATTGTCTGCTATAGACCACCAGGAATAGTGAACTCATCTCACCTGCAGGGTCTAATAGATGTTATTTGCAATTTGGCTCTCACCCATGCTAATTTGATTATTATGGGTGACTTTATTCTATGGTGCAATGGAACTTTGGATCTTAGCCTTAGTATTTTTACCCAGGCTTGTGAAAGCTTGGAACTGCGCCAGTGGACCCGTGAGGCAACTCAAAGGGGGGGGGAATGCGTTTGATTTAATCTTCTCTAAGGAACAGACTTTGGAAGCAGTCGAGATTCTCCCGATCGGGTGATCCGATCATCATCTGGTCAAGTTTCAGATACTTGACATCAGAAGTGTACGGCCTGATACCAGAGAGGCAAGGATGTTTGAGAGCAGAGATTGGAAAAGACTTCTTAAGAGGAAGACTAGTTCCTCTTCGGTATTCTCTTTTGAGAATAGTCTTAATAATGAGAGAACAGTGGAAGAGAACTATACCGACCTCTGTGATCAGATTAAAAGCCAGTTTGACCAAATTGCCCCTATAAAAAACTGTAAGAAGAGAGGTAGGTCATCCGCATGCTGGTATAATGATCATCTCAAATCTCTGAAACTGGGCTGCCGGCAAGCCGAGAGAAATTGGAGAAGGACTTATTCGGATGAGGGCAAGTCATCCTGGAAAGCTGCGTTAAGGGAATATAGAAAAGAAATTGATTTGGTTAAATCTGAATATTTCTCTAATATTATTTTAAACTCAAAAAATAATTCCCGAACAATTTTTAAAATAGTGAAAGATATAACAGCCCCGGAGTGCGTACAATCTAAAACTTTGCCTACCCAAGTCTTGTGTGATAATTTAGCAACTTTCTTTGTGGATAAAATTAATAACATCATTGATGGGTTAAAAATGCATGCTTCTCCCAGGAAAGAGGGCTCTACGGATGTAATTAATGATGCTATAAGGCTGGAAAAGGCAAGAAGTATAGAGATGGGTTTGATGCCTGTTATGAACTATTTTGAGCCAGTCTCAGAGGAGACCTTTTACAGAGCTGCTACAAGTGTGTCCTCAGGATCCCCTTTGGATCCTCTTCCGAACAAAATCTGGAAGGAGCTAGGTTCTGAGCTCTTTCCTCTCTTGCGTCAGATCTGTAATGGCTCTTTGGCCTCTGGGTCGGTACTGGTATGCTGGAAACAAGCAGTGGTTACCCCACTTTTGAAAAAAACAACTCTAGACCCGACCTGTGCCGCTAATTACAGACCCATCTCTGTTCTCCCTTATCCGATAAAAATAATCGAACGACTAGTCAGCAGAACCCTGTCTCAGCTCCTGGAATCAAATCTCATGCTGGATGATGTCCAGTTTGGCTTTCGACCTGGCCATGGAACTGAGACTGCTCTGGTGACCGTAGTAGACGATCTTCGACTGCGGGCGGACAGGGGGCAATCTGGAATTCTTATTCTGCTTGACCTGTCCGCCGCTTTCGATACGGTCAACCATGGTATTCTGCTGACTAGGTTAGAAGAAGTTGGAGTGTCAGGAATGGCCCTTGAATGGTTCCGCTCCTATCTTTCTGATAGGTGCCAGGCGGTTTCTCTTCCGCCGTTTTCATCTAAGTTCTCCAGTGTCTGCCATGGCGTCCCACAGGGGTCGGCAATAAGTCCCATTATTTTTAATGTGTATATGCGACCCCTGATTGAAATCATGAAGGTGCATGGTGTGAGACTGGTGAACTATGCCGATGACACCCAAATCTTCTTCTCTTTGGAGGGACACCAGTCGATCCCGCTGACTGCCTTTCATGACTGTATGCAAGATACTGCGCACTGGCTAAGAGCTAACTATCTCCAGTTTAATTCGGATAAGACTGAGGTCTTATATTGCACTACGGGAAGAGTTCCCCCCCCTTTTCCCGGAAATTTGTGGTCCTCTTCCTCTATGGCTACTTTGACACCGGCTAAAGCTGTCCGTAACTTGGGAGTTACGTTTGATGCTACTTTAAGTCTGGAGACACATGTAAACAGGTGGTGGGGACCTGTTTTGGTTTGATCGGGGCTTTGAAGAAGATCCTTCAGCTACTACCAGAGAGGGCTAGAGCACTGGTCGTTGGTGGTATCATTCTTAGTAGATTAGATTATTGTAATGCTCTACTATTGGGGGCCCCTAAGTTCTTGATTGAGCGTCTTCAAAGGGTGCAAACTATGGCGGCTAAATTAGCTCTGATGAAACCACGACGTTCATCAGGTTCGCTGGCCCTTGGAGAGCTCACCTGGCTGCCTTTAATGCAAAGGGTGCAATTTAAGTCTTTATGCCTGGTTTTTAAGGCATTACATGGCTTTGGTCCCTTACCCCTTCAAGAGATCTTCACTTGGTATACACCTACGAGATGTCTTCGCTCTGCCACTGCTCACTTGGTGAAAGTTCCCAAGATTCGTAGAGCCAAGGCAGGGGGTATGGCCTTTAGCGTTGCTGCAGCTAAACTATGGAATAGTCTCGCTCTGGAGCTCAGACAATCTAATGACCTTTTACAGTTTAGAAAACAGATTAAAACATGGCTTTTTCCTAGAGCCTGTTAGCTCTAGAATTGCTCCATCTGTATTAAGCTTTCGCTTCCCTCTCTACTACCTGACACCGAACCTTGTACCGTAGCGCCGAGGTACCCGTTGGGTGTTTGTTGCGCTTTATATATGCTGCATACAATACAATACAATACAATACAAATAGCAATAATCTAGGGGGGTGTAGTATGGGGTGGGTCAAGTTAGCCAGCATTGAAGCCCATGCCCCTAGACCATCTTCCAGCTTTGCATCCCTCCTACATTTGCGCATATGCCCCATCTCAGCCATAGCGTCCTCACCCACCTCTTTCACCCAGGCCTGTACCTTGGGGGAAGACAGGGATAGCCAATGAATGGCAACTCGTCTTTTTGCCAAAACTTACGCCCAAACGAGAAATTTCCTATTCAGGGCCTTTCTTTATGGACAGGAAGTAGGCCCAAAAAGCATTGCTTAGGGTCCCACTTGTTGTAGTTGATGTTGCTTTTTGGTTTTGTGGGGAGGATGAGAGTGCTCCTAGAACGTTATTGCGTACATCTTATCTTTCCATTGTAACACACTTGATTTTTCTTAGGCTCGGCACACAGTTATAAATGATTTTCTTACCCACAACCTTTACAGACCTGTCCAATGGCTGGACATTCACCTTCATGAGGAAATGAAAAATCACATCAAAGCATAGTATTGATTTCTTTAAAGATGTCGACTCACGTGCAAACATTACTGCATGTGCTGACTTTTCACAGTCAAGGCTGATTCATTGTGAGCTGTTCCTGCTTCCATGTCAGCGGCTTGTCAGTCTGCTCATTCTTCTGCTCTCGCAGCCATCAGCACTTTCTCCACACTGTGCATTTCTCTCAAAATGCTTCTTCTAAACGAGTCTGAAAGACAGCCCTCGATGATTTTGAGACGCATGGCTTCTTCGTTGGTGAAGTCAGAGTTTGTAATGTTTAATAATATCATGAAGTTTGTCGACAAACTCGGCCATTGTTTCACCATTCTGCTGCCTGGCTTGGCTAAAGATATACCTTTCATAGTTGACATTCAGCATTGGATCGAACTTGGCTTCTAATACTTCTTTTACCTCTTGGTACGATTTTACTACAGCCTGTGAGATTTTCTTTAGCACTTTTCAATCCATCGCCTTTAAGGTTTTTCAAGTATTTGATCATCTTCTTCTACTACATCCATGAAGTCATTGAATGTTTTGATCCTTGCAGCCCACCTTGCACCAATGTTCTGCTTCTTAAAAGTGTCAAAAGGCAGTGGTAGCTTCAGGAACACAACTGCATTGTATTTTGTGCACTCTTTTTATGCCATTGAAAACACATGCTGTCTGAACAGCTTTTGCGGTACCCAGTTGCCTGATAACGTCTGCAAGGACAATCCCTGTGCATGCATTTGGTGCACCATGCCCCGACCTGAGGTTATAGAATGCTTCACTTGTCTTTGACAGTCAGTAGATTCTCAGTTTCTCATACCTAGATGTCGCTGCCATTATCCTTTTGCATCGTTTGAGTAATTGCCGTATTTGTGGCATTGTGCAGCATCTCCATCAACTAATTCACTGGCAGTTTGGTAGGTGTTTCGAATGTGCTCCTCTGCTGTGCCTTTACTTTCTTCTTTGGCCTTAATTGGCTGGAGCAGGCCTTGACCCCACATGTGCTGATTGCAGACTGCTTTGCATCGATCTCGGCACACGTGGCATGCACGAGCAATTTGCTGTACAATTGCAAACTCTCAGGGAGAGCAGGCTTGTTTTCTTTGGGCCACATATCCCCTACTTGCGGATGTTGCATAATGGCTAGAGCTGCTGACTTTGACGCTGGGGAACCAGGTTTGAGCCTTGGTCAGCTCAATATCTTGTGATTCTGATCAAATCACTTAATCTCCCCAGGCCCAAAAATGAAAACAATAATGTGTGCTTGTGTAACACAACTGGTGCTCCTGTAAAGTGCTATGATACCTTTGGGTCGAGTTTGCACTGTATTAACCCCCCCACCCCAAAAAAACATAGATATAACATCTTCCCCAGTCCTGGAGCATGCAGATGAAGTACACCACACGGGCGCCGTAGTTAAACACTTGTTTATTCTTCAGCATACACTCATGCACTGTGCATTACATCATACTTTTCAGATATCCACACACTGACACATCCCAGCATATTACGCAGTTCCTGTGTAGAGTCCATCCTAGAAACACTAGGGTCCTAGAGGATATAACACCAATATGCTACACTAATGAAGTAATGTGAAATGTGAAATGCAACGGCAAACACAGGCAAATGTTCTGTGTAGCATATTATGAGCTTATTTCTGGACTTTCATATTGCGATGTGTGCATTCTCACAAATAATGCACAATAGTGCCTGGAGGAGATAACGCCCACATCTGACATTTCTTAAAAATATTCATATTCTTCTGCTGTAAGTCTTATTTGTTTACAGTTAAGCAAATCTATATGACGCCTCTGTATGGGAACTCTTTTAGCAGAATATTCCTTCACACGAGGATTGCATTGTCATGTAGTGTTTTTGGAACGGAAATTTCCCAAATGTCACCATCAAAAAGAGGTTAGCAAGGTACCCTGGTGAAGATAATAAGTAACTCATTAGCCCTAAAATGTTAAGGAAACACAAAGCAAAATCTCAGGTCCTCTTTTGGGAGTTTCAGCAGGAAATCCTATGTTTAAATGAACATGGAAACATAAACATCTCATCACCTCTGCATGTGGTTCCTCCTGAGCTGAATTGGAGGATGTTGACAAGAAAGACTGCAGAGAGTTTGTTTCTGCTCCTCCGGCCCTGGCTATGGCTTTCCTGCGCATACATATGGCCTGTGTTGGTTTTCTGTCCTGGCCACTCTTCCGTCACACACATTGCTCAGCCAGTTGAGAGGCATCACTGACAATCACCGTTTCCGGCTTGTACATTTGACTTACAGTCTCTGACCTTTCCCAACAGTCGCCTTATATCTTTCAGCGCCCTTCCAGATGCCCGTTTACGATGAAACATGTCCAGTGCCTGCCATGGAGGGCGCGTGAGTCCTGCCTTCGGGTTCTTGGTCACGAGCCCGCAGCTTCCCACGCCTGCTGCTTTGTGGATTCCATCAATTGCTTGCGTGGCCCATTTGTTGCCAAGTTGTAGCTTTGTGTTACTACAGCAGTCCAAGTGAAGAATTCTTCCGAGTTCCAAGACTGTGAGAACAGCATCCGACAGTAGCAAATGCCAGATGGCCTCTAAGGGTTTTCTGTAACGCTTTTTAGTCAATTTGTGATTATTTCTGTATGTTTGAAGGTGACATCCAGCGAGGTCATTGCAACATCCAGATACTATTCTGAAGCTGCAATGACATTAGCACACCCCATTGCCTTTGGGTGTAGTGTTGCAATGCATCAGAGTCGGAATAATTTGCGGTCATTTGTGCATTTATGTGACTTTACCACCCGTCTCCTGCTGGTAACCTGTCACACAACATCTGCGCTTACTGTATCCCACAAAATGCATTAGTGGCAATTAAGTGTGTTATTATGTGGAGCGCCTGGTACTAACCTGCCCTTTAATGTGGGGACACAGAAAATGTTGTCAACACCCTTTATTCTTCATTCTAAGGTAACTCAGAAATGTGCAGTGTAATTTATCTATTTAATATCAGCGTCTGGAAGCAGTGGACGCCCTTGGGTGGATTCTGATTAGAGGGCACCTTTGAGGGTGTGGGTAGCAAATGTGTGTCTCAGTGCTGTAGGATGAATAAACTGGTTTGTTCTGTCGTTTTTATTGGACGACTGTTTCCCTTTAATAATGCTGGTTATAATGTATGCTGAATTATGGGCCCGCGTGATGCAATTAACTTAATATTAAACGTCTGTGGTAACCTGATTAATGCCCGTTTCTGTCATTACAACACCACTTTAAATATGCCCTTTGTAATTGACTCTACTTTCACAACAGTTTCTCTATTGGTGTGAATTCACTAATAGTATTATTTCTATTAGAATGCCACTTAAGGATCAGTCAAGTTGTTTTGGAACCGCCTGCAGTGGACTCCTTATCACAAGACGTGCGGGCCTTCTCCTCTGCCAGAGCCTATGCCGCGTTTCCCCTTTGGCTCTTATAAGCGAGAAAAGTCGAATCCTACTGGCTGAGCAGAGAAGCTCTTTTTCAAGTTTCATTCAATGGATTCTTTCTTTCTTAGGAGAACGCAAAGCACATCAGCTTCTGATATCCGAAGTTTCACGTAACTCTTCTTTTTGCACAGGTAAAGAAAATGTATAGAAAAAAATGAAATTTCTACCAGTCGCGTTAGCATTGTGTGCTCTATTACTTTGTGGGGTGAGCCACAATGGTAGATTTTGTGACTACTAATCTCTTTGCTTTCTGTCAATAAACTTGGTCCAGGCTTCGAGTAGACTGAGATGACAATTTTACTTAACAATTCTGGTGCTTTGGGCCAGGAAACTGGCTATTCTCGGCCTGTAGTGGTTGGACCGGACTCCACACCATGAACCTATGTATATAGGTAGGAGAGATATTCTCCAGGGGAACTGGGATGAAGCTGGTGCAGCACATGATCGCCTCAATCGAATCAGACAGCATTAATGCATTTAAAAGAACCATAATATGAAATTTGAGCATGATTATTGCTCTGGTGCTCTGTTTGCTGTATGCGCTGTTTTTGGAGAAACAAATGATGTTGTCTGGGCAGGAAATGTGCGCCAAATCTGGCCTGTTTATACATGGCAGCCTTTGAGGATGAAACTATCTTCTCAAACACTAATCCATATTCTTGCAATATTGCACTCTGGCGCAGATACATTGATGACATCTTAATCCTATGGAAAGGGGATAGGACTACATTTGATGCTTTTTTTGAATGGGTAAATTCACTTAACCCCTTCCTCCATTTCACAAGTAATATCTCAGACAGGGCTTTTACCTTTTCTAGACTTGATGATACACCTGGGGACTGGTGATAAATTGACAACCACCACATTGAAACTCTTTGCCTCATTTTGCTCTTAGTCGAATCTACTATCAACTTCTGACAGGACAACAGGGACAGCCACATGTTCCTGTAGATATATATTATAGACCATCAACATGCTCACGTGCGTGTTTCTGCGTACATAATTTCTGGTTTGCTTACCGGCTCCAGTAACTAACCACAAACATTTGCAATACGCAATCTGACATCATGGTACCCCCACACGAGATCATGTATGGCTAACTGGTTGCAATACATGCTTAATTTACTCTTTTCCCATGTTCATATATATATATTTTATAAGAACATATTTTATTTGTCAAATTGCACAGTTATCGCAGGGCTCTACACACCAGAGGCATCTGCAGAATCAAGCCCGAAAGGACCAAGAAGGCAATTGACTTTCGTATATGGCATAACAAAAAGCATATAAAAAAAATACTGAACCCCCCCTCCAACTCCCTCCCTCCCTCACCCTCCCCCCAAAGTCGCACAAGGTCCGCATAGTCCTGTCCACAGCCTTCATGCAAAAATATGCAGTTCCAGCAAGAGAGCACACACCCCTCCGACCCCCCTCCCCACCACAACACCTCCACCGACCCCCCATATACATGAAGTTATCCCAGTGCTGGCGCCTCTACATCTGCTGGGGGCTCCAGCCACAGACCCCGGTAATCTGCCCATCTCTTCCATATTTTGTAATGTTTGCGTGGGCATCCCCTGGCATAGGCTGTTCTAGCCCCATACAAAAGTCTGAGCCATTCTTCCATGCAGCCACTGACGGGGCCCGTGGCGCCTTCCACTGCCTGGCAATATCTCGCTTCGATAAAGTGAGGCCCAGCTGCAGGAGATGTCACTTGTATATGTCACCCCGTATTCCCTCCATCACGTATAGTAGGGCTAGTCGCGGTGTACGTGGGAGCCCCCACCCCAAAACCTCAGAGAGGCAGGAAAATACCCCTCTCCAAAATCGATCAAGGGAAAGGCACTGCCAGACAGTGTGCAGGAACGTGCCCTCCTCCCGACCACACCGAAGACACTCCGGGGAAGCAATCAAACCCGCTCACCACAGTCGAGATCGGGTAAAGTAGACCCTGTGCAGATACTTAAATTGGACAAGGCGAAGGCGCATCGCTATGGCCGCTCCCCGCGGGGTTGCCAGGGCCTTCCTCCAGTCCTCCTCTTCCAGCTCACCCACATCCTCCTCCCAGTTCCCCCGAAGCTTCTGAAGTGTGGAGGAGCTATGTGTAATGAGGGATTGGTAGATCCACGAGATCTTCTTTGTCTCTAGGTCACCCATAAACACTTTCGCTTCCAGTGGACTGAAGTCCGGTAGAGACTCCAGCCCTTCCAGGCTAGGGGATAGGGCATGGCGAAATTGTAAGTATCGATATAATTGTGTCTGTGGCATGCAAAAATCCCTCTGCAGATCTTGGAAAGACTTGAGTGTTGTGCCCCTCATAACATCTCCCAGAGTCGAAACACCGATATCGTCCCATCCCCGGAAACCCCGCAGGGCCACCAATTGGGGCAAGCATTAATTGTTCCAAAGAGGAGTCTCCCAAGTCAGGGTATTCCACCACCCCATGCGTTGTAGCTCCTGCCTCCAAATCATAAATACCACCCGTGTGACGGACGGCAATGTGCCTCGCAGCGGCGCCGAGTAAAGAATTGTATGCAGCGTATGAGGCCCCATAAGCCACCGCTCCAGCGCATATGCCGGGTCCCCCCTGTCCCCATACCACCACTCATTAAGAACCAAGAGATGTGAGGCTTGGTAGTACGAGAGTATATCCGAGGACGCGAATCCTCCACAGTAGGTGGATGGAAAGCAAGTTTGCAAGGCTACATGCATCTTTCCCCCCTCCCACAGAAATTGCCCAAGCACAGAATTCACCAGCCGGAACCATCTGGGCTGGATTGGGTACGGGTGATTCCGGAGCTGATAGAGCAGTCAAGGAAGCGCCACCATCTTGAATATTGCTGATCTGCCATACAATGTCAAAGGCATGCGCGACCAGGATTTAATATTTGCCCGGACACGCTCCCATACTGGGACTAGGTTCTGCTCCCAGGAAATTGCCGGTACATCCGATAGAAACACCCCCAGGTATTTCAGGCCTCCCACTGCCAATTGGACCGTGGATGCCCATGTGCCAAACCTCGTCCGATCCCCCATGGCCCGGAGTGTGGATTTGCGGGGATTCATATAGAGACCCGATGATTCCCTAAAAATCTGCATGATCCGCAGAAGTTGCGGCCCCGCCTTGTCCACCGCTGTGAGGAAGAAGAGGACATCCTCCGCGTACAGTGCTATCCTGTCGGACAGGCCCGGAGCCCACTCAAATCCCCGGATCTGTGCATCAATGCGCACCCACGCCACCAACGGTTCCATGGCCAGGGCGAATAAATAGGGAGACAGGGGGCACCCCTGCCGTGTGCCCCGACTAATAGGGAAGGGAGAAGAGACCGCCCCGCCACTCGCACCGACGCCGACAGGCCCGTGTACAGGAGTCGCAGATATGAAAGGAAGCGTGGGCCATGATTGAGTCTGTGCAACAATGCAAAGAGATATACCCAACTCAGGGAATCGAATGTCTTGTCCATATCCGCTAAGAGTAGCGCCGCTGATTCCCCGTTCTGCTGGATGGCCGCTACCGCCACCTGAGCCCGCCGTATGTTATGCCTGGTCGCACTTTGGGGCATAAACCCATCCTGGTCGGGGAGTATAAGCGCCGAGATGTATGGCAAGAGGCGGTTGGCCAATGCTTTGGCCAGAATTTTTGCCTCCACATTTAAGAGAGAGATGGGGCGATATGAGGCATGTTGTTCCGGGGGCCGTCCGGGATTATGAAACACCACCACCTCCGCATGTCTCCAGTCCGAGGGAAATGTTCATAATTTTTAATACAATTTGATTACATTGTACAACTCCACTCTAAGACAGCGCTTTTCTCATACCTTCCCGGTGGTTCTGTCTCTCTCTATTCAACCGCGTCAGTAAACTACTGACGCATGTGACGCAGCTCCTCACCAGCTCGTAAACCAAAACACAAAAGGTTTTTAGGCGACCGTCGAGCTACAGACCTCCTTCCCGAGGTGCTGGAGAAAGGGTAGGTTGCTGCGAGATCATCGACCTAAGTATATTTCCCGCTATTAAGAAATCCGACTGGGCTGAGGCCCCTTTAAACTTTTCGGCAATACAAATACTGATATTCAACCGTTTCCATCACAGTATGCTAAATTATAGTGTACCGCTCCACGTGCCATCGATGAGGCAAATACATAACCCTAACTGGGTAAGTGTTAACCCCAATGACTTCGCCATAATACTCGAGACCACCTTTTGACATTTTAAAAGGTTGTATGTTAGATGTGATCACATGTTTCCACTTTTTATGGTTCATCATTACACCATGTGTTTTTATGGTGTTAAGCATGTCAATTGTGCGTGCACTACCAGATTTTATATCATATTTCCCTGTGTAAACTATGCAGGTTCTTCCTTTTTAATTGCTCCTTTGTTCCCTAAGAGATCAGCCTCATTAGGGTCCTATAATCCAGCCTAATCAGGTCCATTTTGTATTTTTTATGGAACACTTCACCGCTGGATCACGTGTTTGATAATATTTGTTCCAAGCATTGTGTAGATCATAACTTCCCTTCCATTTGGTCCTGAAGAATTGCCGCAGATAATTGATAGACTAACCTAGGCAAGAAACATGTTGACCTCATGATTTTCATAAGCCACTAGAGATCATTTCCACTTCCAGCTACTAGTGTCTCTCAAACCATAATTGTGCAAGCGAAGGGACGTGTAGTATGTCTGATGCAAGTATTTAAAATGAATTATGCGGAGGTTTCCTTTCGGAGTAAGCTTACCGGTGAGGCTGCACACAGTTCCCACTCCGCTATTGTCATAGGGGGGTCAGCACGGTATTCCAAAGGTCAAAGCTCTTATCCGGCCCGCTAGTCTTCTCAGCCCTTATTGCCCTATATAGCTTCCTGATCCATTTACTTCGTGTGGGAGTAGTCAGTATTAGCTGTAAGGATTGGAGAGTCGGAGGCTCGGCCGTGTATATGTGGTAGTGCGATTTCATACCAAGTCTCAACCTATGCACAGCAAACCGAAAGAGCAGTGTGGGATTAACAATATCCTGCAAGTCCTCAGGGGTGAGGAAGGTGCCACCCGGGTAGAGATCCTGCATAGTGCTCAGTCCCGCCTCCCCAAGCAGGCGCATTGCGCCTGTTTCCTTTGTTACCGAGAGCACCATATGATGCTCCAATGGCATCGCCGGGGCATATATAGGCAATTTGTCAGCGATTTGCCCTATGGCTTGCCACGCCACCACCATAGTGTCTATTGTGTTTATTTTCCATTTTTGGAGTGTTCCGTCGCGTGTGTGTGATGATACTATGAAGAGGGACCGCAGAAGTATTGCCGTCTTCAACTGCCACATGTGGAATGAAGTCATTTTTGTTAAACCAATAGTACGCATATTGTGCCTGTACGCTCAGATAATATATGTAGGGGTCCAGTGCACCGGACCCCCCCTTGGCGAAATCTAGGGTAATAGTGTCTCAAGCCACCCGAGCCTGCTTGCCTCCTCAGATCAGTCGAAGTAGCGATGTACACAGTGTAGCGAAAAATCCCTGCGTCAATATTATTGGGATGTTAGAGAAGAGATATAAAAAATGGGGCAATACCACCATTTTTATAATAGCTATGCGGTCCACTAAGGACAGCGGTAGTGTCATCCATGTATCTATTTGGCGATCTAGTGATACACAGGCCCATCCACAATTTTCCCTTACAACAACATCAGGGTCTCAGTGAACCCAGATCCCCAAATATTTGACCGGGTCTGCTGACCATACTATTGGATATTCCACAGGCGGTGCAGGGGTGACTGCCGTTAGAGGGATAATAGTTGACTTATCCCAGTTGATATTAAGACCTGAGATTAGTCCAAATCTAATGTACTCTCTGAGTACCTGCGCCAAATATCGGGCAGGTTCTCATATAAAAAGCACCATGTCGTCGGCGTAAAGTGAGATACCAACTGGACGGTGATTTAAATTTAAAGCTGTCTCTCTGTGTCTTTGGCGTATCACACACGCTAGGGGCTCAATTACAATAGTGAACAGTAGTGGTGACAAAGGACAGCTCTGATGGGTACCTCGCATAATAGGGAAGAACTCGGACATCGGACCTCCTCCTCGAACCCTTGCCGACGGGTCAGTATACAGTATCCTTACCCACCCCAGAAAAAGTAAGGGGAATCCCATACGCTGCAGAATACGAATCATGTAGTCCCACTCTATGGAGTCAAACGTTTTGGGGCGTCGAGCATGACTGCCGCAGCATGCAAATCGGGATCAAGAACATGCATCATCGCAAAGATAGTCCGTAGTTTGTGAGACGTGGATCGCTGCGGGATAAATCCCGATTGGTCCGATAGAACCAAACACGACATCAATGGTTGGAGTTTCATGGCTAGGATCTAGGCGAGTATTTTTGCGTCAATATTAATCAGAGATGAGGGCCGATAGGATTTACAGGCGTCAGGGACCTTGTCTTTCTTCAGAAGTGTGATGATGCGAGCTTGTCGAAGGGATGGTGGTAGAATACTAGCCTTTTGCGCTTCAGCGTACATCTCCATTAGGTGTGGAGTGATGAGATCTGCATAGGCTTTATATAATTCTACGGTCAAACCGTCTGGCCTTGGTGCTTTTGCATTCGGTAAAGCATAGATCACTGCTTTTATATTCGCCTCGTCTATGGGATGATTCAAGTACTCCCGATGACCATCCACCAGCTACGCACAGGCTATGTCATCTAGATACTCCTCTACTGCGTAGTCTGAGCCTGCCCCCGAGAAGTATACATAATGGCATAATAATCTCTGAACTGCTCCACTATTTCCAAAGGAGCATAGTGTTCTCTTCCCTGAGTGTCAGTTATTTTATCAATATGATGATGTTCATCGCGTGCCCTGATTTTCCCAGCCAGACTACGGCTTGTTCTGCCTCCCTCTCCATATTTCCTAGCGGTGTGTCGACGTGAGATATAGCGAATTTCTGACTCTGCAGCTGTGTCATATTCCTGAATCAATGCATGAATGCGTGGTAATGTGTCTGGGGTAGGGTTATCCGTGTAATCTCACTCTAGGGTTTTTTAGTGTGGTCTCTATGTTGGTAAGTTGTCTCCTGAGATCCTTCAGTATGCCGGCTGTGGTGCCTATACAAACTCCCCGGATCGTCACCTTAAATGCCTCCCAAAGTGTGACAGCACTATCTACCGTGCCTTTATTATCCAAGAAGTAGTTTTCTATTGCCTTGTGGATTGTGTCGCTATACAAGGGATCCAATAACGCCTCCGAACGGAAACGCAAGTGAATGGGCGGTGTGTCATATGGGGGATATGCAGAGCCATTTGCACTGGATTGTGATCAGAGAGCGTGCATGGATAGTTCGCTATCTCTGCCATCCACTCCGCGGCGCCCTTACTAAGGAGCCAGTAGTCTAGTCTGGACCAGCTGTTATGCTCTGGTGTGGCGTATATTCCCTCCTTTGCCATGCTGTTACGTAGTCTCCAGACATCTACCAGTCCAAACTCCAGCCTACCTTGGTTAATACTCCGGGCCACTTTAGACGTTCGAGTACTTTACGGGTTAGATTTATCCAGAGCGGGATCTAGATATGTATTCAGGTCCCCCCCCACAACGGCTGTCTCAGGTCACTGTCTTAGTATACCATACATTCGTTGGAACACTTCTGGCTCATCTGTTATGGGTCCGTACATATTTATGAAGGTGATTAATGTATTGCCTAATTTGCCATGAACCATTACGCAACGACCTTCGTCATTAATGTGGGTCTTGTGTGGCGTGAAAGGTATGCGCTTTTTGATCAATATGATAGCCCCCCTGGCGTAAGATGAGTATGATGAGGCTAACTTGAACCCCACCTATTGAAGCGCAATGTTCGCTTCTGAGGCCATGGTCAGGTGTGTTTCCTGCAAGAATGCGATCTGGGTGCCATGGCGATTCAAATATGCAAAAACATGGCAAATTTTCTTAGGAGAGTTTAGCCCTCTGATGTTCCATGTTAGTAACCTATAATCCTCACCCATTGGCCCCCCAAGCATGGCAATTCACAAATGAATCATACAGCTGGCTGTCATAGCACACTGGAATAAATGCACAGTTCCCAGGTTTGGTGTCATTACAACCACAATAATCAATCTTCATTGTGTCGATATAAATACATTGGCTAGTGTTTGACGCATGGTACCCCTTTGCCCAACCCCCACCCACTCCAACCTCTCAATTAGGTCGCGAATACAAACCCCTCCCCATCCCAATTTTTACCCCACTCCCTATATAAAACTACAAAAACAAGTGGGGGATCACCGTCTGGGGGGAAGGAATGACAGCAGACACCTACCAAATGGCAGGGTGGCCAGGCTGCAGTATCAGTGTAACCACCTAGCTCTGCAATCCCTGAATAAGGAGACATGCCAGAAAAACCATCCATAACAGATATAGTCTGACACTAATGGTAGGATACCGTCAGCACAGTGCCGCAGCCAGACTGCGGGCTCCACTTTCGTACCATAGGCTAGTGTGCACATATGTGCAGTTATGTGATTAAACAGCGATAGTGTTCATCAATTTAGTCAGTCATTGATCAGCATCACTGAGAGATGGCGACGTCGTTAAACTCTTTGAGACGGCTTTAGAAGGTGTACGAGGACAGATGTGTTTCGTGAATTTCAGAGCTGACTTGGAATCTGTAAAAAAGTGTGCTTGACCATCGTGGGTGATTTTCAATTTAGCAGGGTATAACATTGCGTAGGGAATGGAGGCAGACTGTAAGATCCATTTCACTGGTATGAACTCCCTGCGGGCGGCCTGTACTGTTGGGGTGTAATCCGGATAGAAAGACAAGTTGTTACCCTGATGAGTGATGGGGCTCTTGACCCTCGCCTCACGGACAATAGCGTCCCTGTCCGCTTAGTTGAGGAGGCGTGCTATTATCGGGCGCGGTGGAGCGCCCGGTACCGGTCGAGGCCCTCTCAGCGATCATGACCGGGGATAGCACCGAACCAAATAGCTCGTGTAGAAGGTTGTCAATGAAGGGCTCCATTTTCGTGATGGCTGTCGATTCAGGCAGGCCAATTGTTCGAAGGTTGTTTCGTCTGGAGCGTGCTTCCAAATGTTTGTTTTTCATCCTTATGACCTCCATCACCTTCTCCATATTAAGGATTTGCGTTCTCGCTTCAGCAGTGGAATCTTGAGTATCAGACAACCTATTCTCCAGCACATCCAGCCTGATTTCGTGTGTGTCCACTTTTTTCTTGACTGCATCAAGACTGAATGTGAGGGCATCGATTTTGCTATCAATAGTCTGAAGACCAGTGCGCACCTCCAGCAATATGGACCGCATGTCTTCCTCCAAGTCGTCAGCGGCATCTGGTGGGGCTTGAGCGGCTCCCAGTTCCGTCGTCATGTCTACGGTGTGTGTGTGGCGCTTACTTTCGAATGGGATCTTGGGTTGTTTAGAGTCCATCTTGCCCATGGTCGAGGGTTAGTGGCGGCGCAGTCAGTACAACTCCCTGGTTTGTTGTGTTACACCACGATGAGCTGCGCCATTGGTTGTAGGCCCAAGCCTGCCTCAGCTCGGTGGAACCCAAATAGTACTTCCAAGGCAGAAGAGGGCGCTCCCTCCTCTTTGTCGCGATATCAAATGGCGCAGCACCGCCGCGGTTGGCCAGCGTGTAAGGGAATAGTTCAGAGGTAGACACAAGGGATTGGTGGCAGCACTGGACCACACCTCAGAAGCACCCAGCAGTCAGTTCCCATCTACAGTAGATAGGCACGTGGCGTTAGAATATATACAGGCCTCTCCCCGTGGTCTCAGACGGCGGTGTTCGGCTAGTGCCCCAGCCCGGAGTATTCTCCAGCTATGCCTGCCGATGAGTCAGGGGATCCGCAGTTCAGGGGAAGGGGAGACCAGGAAGCACGCCGCCAAAGCAGCTCCCCCGCGTTAGCTGCTAAGGGAGTGTTAGATGATGCCCGTAGTCCTCCTACAGTCGCACTCCCTCCCTCACCGAACAGCCCAGCAAGGAACACCCTGGGTGAAGGGAGCAGGGCAGGCCAGGGCCCCCATACAGGCCGACCAAGACGCAGCGCCAATCACAGGCTCCACAAGGCGATAATACCAATGGAAGCCCAGGACGCACAGCGTTAGTCAGCCCAGCACCGAGCAAACCCAGGCCCTGCTGTTCTCACCTCGTATCCTTTTGCACTCAGGGGGGGAACATCCGCCGCACCGATAGTCGCCGCTGTCTTCTCCGCACAGCCTCACAGCGGTCCCCAGCAGCTCAGAAGACAGAGGCCTCCAACATCCGCCAGTCACAGTTCTCCGGCAGCTCAGTGCAGGTGTCAGCAGGAGTGTGAATGGGCACAGCGCCGTCCCCCGCTGCCGTTTCGTCTTGTCGTGACGCCGCTCGGCTAGTCAACAGCACCGCAGCCGCCGCTCGTCACTTGAACAGGCTCTTCTCACACGCCTCTGTCACGATCGCTAGTGGCCATTTTCTCTTAGTCCTCGCCGCACAACGCCATCTCCCAATTCTGGTGGTATGCCGTGGATTCCGGACTCGCAAATCACAGCCGCATGTCCCATGTGTGTCCACACGGCAGTACTCATGTTTTCAGCGAGCTCAAGTAGAATATACGGATGGTATTAGCAGGAGTGTGTAGCCTGGCCCGCAGAGTTCCTTTAGCAGGCAGCCATCTCGCAACGCGCCATAGCCACGCCCCCTTCATAAAAACAATGCATAGCAAATGTATACGTTCATTATGATTAACAAAACTAAATAGACGAAACCTACAACAATTTACCAAAAATATATGAATGTATTTTTATTTTTAAATTGATCTTCTATCTATCACATAAAAATCTTTGCAAAATCAATTGATATGGGCTGTCAAACATAAACCATAAAAACACAGTAACAATACAAAAACAATTCAATAAGTGACTGAAGTGACAAAAAGTGAAATAAATGACGTATCAGATTCAAACAAAAAAGACAATAACATAAATTCTCTGTTCTTCTCTGGTCTTTCACTATAACTTGCACTGTCTGTTTAATTCCTAGCTATACTGAGCCTGGACATGAGACTATTTCACATTGACGTTTCAACCCTGTGTATACGTGTGTACGTAAATACATCAAATAGGGTCTTCCTGAGTACAAAGCAGCCCAGTGACCGTCTATACGGAATGGAAAGGAAACTCCTATTAGTGTGGTGTGTGTAATGATAAAATTATATTTAGAGAGGAATCATACAAAGGAACTACTCGCCCTACGAACTTAGGCTAAGGACCTAACAACAGAACAAAAGACAAAAAAGAAAAGAATAATAATAATAGGAAAACAAAAAATGTTTGCCTTGATATTATATACTGTGTATTAGTTTTATTTGCATGTGCTGGGGGATCTTGTTGAGGCACTTATAATATGGCAGACGGCATATTCATCACATTTGTGATGGAGTAACCCATATGCCAAACTCTAAATTAGGCCCATAGTCATGAATAGGGCCTATAAGTCCGTGTACTGATAATGATGAGATAAGATCTGTGGTTAACTGTAAAACCTGCTTTTCATTGTGCAGTGAAATTCTAGTTGGTTATTTTCTCTCTGAGAAGCCCATGCTCCCAATTGAAATAAGGTCTCCCTCCAACAAAAACGGCTTGAGGAGCACACAGATGTTATGTTACTGCAGTATGTTCGCGAGGTGTCTTGAAATTTAATCATTGAAACTCGCTTAGTGTCTAGCTGGCTTTGCAGCTAGCCAGCTTTGAAAGGACTTTGGTGGCTACAACTTGCATCCTTGTCCCACTAAAAGATTTTTACTTCTATTTCAAAGACTTAGGGCCACATGCACAACCGTTTTTAGCAGTCACAAACCGCAAATTGGGCCATTTGCGACTGCTAAATAGGTCTGTGGCATGTTCAAACCCTATTTTGCAAGTCAACAGCCTATTACTGACTTCGCAAAGTAGGGTTTGCGACTTGCTATTAGAAAGCGGCGTGCCAAGGACGTCACTTCCTACTAGTGACTCGCAGTGCCTTCCATGAATGTTTTGCGACCGCAATGCGGTCACAAAACATTCACATTTTATTGCCAATAAAAATTTGGTGGTAGACTAGTCGTAAATGGGAAGGGGTCCCTTAACCTTTGCAAATGTGGGCGCAAATTTTTTTTTAAGAGCAGGCAGTGGTCACATGGACCACTGCCTGCTATTAAAACGTTTTACTGAAACATTTCATTTTTCTTTTTGAAACGCATCCCGTTTTCTTTCAAGATAAAGGGGCTACATTTGTTTTTAAAACTGCTTTATTAAAAAAGCTGTCACAGACATGGTGGTCTGCTGACCCCAGCAGGCTACCATCCCTGTGGGTGCCGGCCATTCCCAATGGGTTGCAGATTGCGACCTGCCTCATAAATATTAATGAGGCAGGTCCCTTGCGAACCATTTGGGATTTGCAAACAGTGTCTCAGACATTGTTGTACATTCCATTTTGCGAGTTGCAAAAAATCGCAGTTTGTGAGTAGCACGATGGAATGGTTGTACATCTATTCCTATGTCCCAAAGGATAATCTCTGATAATCTCTGACCTGGAAGAAACTGAACTTCATCACAGTAGGCCTGAAATCGCTCCTACGTCCCAGTCACCAGCAAACAGAGATTCTTATTGAGCTATAATGTTTCAAAGCACTTTTTCTTCTAAATCTTTACTAATTCATATCTCTAGTTCCCCTTATTGGAATTTTGTTGTTGTGTTGTCAATTTGTTTATTAAATTTACATCCATTTTTAAAAATTGCAGTTGGATTTTTATTGTGTTGTGTTTTTGACTTTTAAACTGTTTTGATACTTCTAAATGCTTTACAAATGTTCTGCTCTGTGCAGTACCGACCAGGGTTTGAGCTCTGGTTTACATTTCGGATACCTTTACCTGGACCTAATAAGTTTGTGACTTTATCACTTGTAGTGGTCTACTATCTACTTCAGTTAAAATTTCACTTTCTTACAGTATTGATCCAGTATTATCCAGATGCCCCACTGTAAATTATGCGGATCGTTGATCAAACACAATTTTAAGTGCAGCTGTGTCTCTGAGGCTTAAACATATTTGACCTCTACCTGATGGACTGCTGCTTCACTTTTATGATATGAATAACCTCAAGGATAGTTTCCTGCATTACACTGAACCCTGTATTATCATCTGTGTAATCTGATTGCTTGCTATTCTCTTCAAAGATTATTTTTTGTTTTGGGTAATTCAAGTGGTAGATATGTTATTTTAAATGTAAGCCTCTTACATCCTTCGTGATCCCCAACTACAAATAAAACTAATAACCCCTACTAGGAGGTGTAACTGGGTGGGGACTATTCCATTGTTAAGGACTGTGCAACTACATGTTATAGTTCTGCTCTGAAATCACTGTCTAATGCGGAAACTGCGTAATCACAGGTACTCTACGTATTTATGTATGCATTATCAAACTACAAGAGACATTACGATAGTCATGTACATATCTGTAACCGGGGACTTTGTTCTACTGTGGTGTGAAGAATAAAGGCGTTCTACTGTGTTTACAAACTCTCCCTGAAGTTGTTTGGATTGTCGGCGTTTATAAAATGTTTAGTTAACATAAAATTTAAACTTTAAATATAAATCACATGATGCTAACTAGACAAAAAACGAACTCTACGCCATACAATATGTTCTGTAGCATTTACTTTGAGCAAATTCTTGCAGATGGGACCCAGTAGCACTCATTTTTGGTGAACAGCACTTATTGTTCCAAAGTAAGCGAGAGACAAACACAAATGGGGGAAAGAAGAAGAAAGGGAACGAGAAAGACAGGAAAAACAGTGACAAAGTCAGACAGCAGAGATGAAAAAGAACCTGCAAGAGTGAGATAGAGCTGTAGGGAGAGTCAGGTGATGGATTAAAGTGGCATGAGGTGAAATCAATACTGTGCAGCTTTGGTACTCAGCACCTCGACATTTGATAGAATCTACTGCGGCCTTCTGAGCAAAACTTTGTGCACCTGCACTAACTTTAGGTCTGTCACCAGACATTATGAGATCAAAATAAAAAAGGGCTTCAAGAAGCATTACCAGTAGAGGGGCTTTGGCTCTACCCACATGTTGGTAGCCTGGAGTTTTGTTTTTGTTTTGGTTGGGCAAAAACTTGTGTGCTTCCACAAAAATAGTGCTTGCCTTCCACACAGCTGTGACCATTTTAATTATTTATCAAGCTACCTTAGCTTGAATTTTCAGGGGCACACACATGACATTGCAATGGTATTAGTGTTTTAGGTAACTAGATAATGCTCACCCATTGTGTCAAACCATATATGTGCTCTCTGAGAATCCTTGTCAGGCTGCCTTAGGAGAAATTGCATTTTGCATAGCCAACCTTAATTTTGTATATCGTTATAATTTTATAACTGTGTCTCTAATGGTTGCCTTATGGACAAGTTTATGCTCAAAATTGTAGGCCTGAGTTGGTCATGATTACAAGCTATATGCCTGTTTGGTGCAGTGAAAATGTTATGTCCGATGCCATAGGACTGCTCTGCTTACTATGAAACATTATTAGAAAAGCAGTTGGTCTAACTTAAACATTGAGAAAAGTATATGTCAAATCCAGTAAGCTTTTAACAGTTGGTTGTTATCACAGGTATTTTGTTTCACGTAATCTCATAGGTCACCATAGTAGGCTGGGGGTTTGGCATTGGCCACCCACTATGACAAACCCTCGGGGTTGTCACTGTGAGGCTCTGTCGAGAGGGGATATATATAGTTTTGCAAACTGTATTTCTCTACTTGAATAGGCAAGTGTTGGGTAAAGTGTAGAGCCAATGTTGAAGGGTAAAACCTTCATCGCTTCTTTGGGAACGGTCATGCCAGATTTCTATGATTTAATCTGTTTGTTGTGAAATGTTATGACAGAGCCAGTAGGTTTGACCTACTTATTGTGAAAAGCCAACATTAAAGGCAATAGAGTTTTAGGGATGAATTGTTATTACTCTTTGCTAAAGCCTATAGGCAGATATTTTATTACATTGAATTTCACAGATTACCATAGTGCATAAGGGTGTTGGAGTTGGTGATCCACCGGAACAAATTTCAGGGATAGAATATACACAGTAAAGTAATCCTTATGAGGCTCTCTTAGGAGATATAGTATTTAGCTTTGCCAACGGTAATTATGTATACCTTTGTACATTTATGACTGTTTATCGAATGGTTGCCTGTTGGAAAGTACAATTAGCTTGAGTTGGTTATGGTGACAAGCCACTGATAAAGGCTATAAGCCTGATTGTTTATTATGAAAAGTTACAATAACTGTAGTAGGACAGGTATATTGATTTTGAAAATCATATGTCAAAGCCAATGAGCATTTAAGGGTGAATTTTTGTTACATGGAATTTCATGCATTACATTATTAGGCAATGGATTTGGTGTTGGGTACCCAATCTGACAAGCCATGAGTATGGAAGATTTGCATTTTGAGAATCCTTGTTAAGCCGTGTTGAAAGAGATTGTATTCTGCTTTGCCTCTGGCAATTTTGTATGACTGTGCAATATTATGACTGTATGCCTGATGGTTGCTTTGTGTGAAAGCTTACACTCAGTAAAGTATGTCTGAATTGGTTATGGTGACAAGCCAACAATAACAGCTATAGGCTTGATTAGGGTACCGGGAAAGTTTATGACCAATTGCTTAGGTCTAGTCTGTTTATGAAGAAAAGTTATGACAAAGGCAGTAGGCCTGTCTTACTTATGTAGAAAAGCTAATGCAAAAGCCAATAGGCCTTCTAACAAGGGATTGTTATCAAATTATGATCCAGGCCATAGAAAGATATTTCTGCACATGTAATCTCAAAGACTAGCATAGTAGGCAAGGGTTTTTTGAGTTGGTCACCCACTCTGCCAAACCCTGTATGTAGAATTGTACTGTGCTGATTCTTGGTAAGCCCTAATGAGAGGGGATGTATATTGTTTTGCCAACTGTGATTTTGTACCTATTTGTAATTTTATAAATGTATGACTGATGGTTTCTAGTTTATGTGCACTTAAGAAGGACTGGGTTGTATATAGTGTCAAGCCATTGTAAAAGGCTAGAAGCATTATCAGTCCACTGGGAAAAGTTATGTCAGATTCCTTGGGTATGATGTGCTTATAATGAAATGTTAGTAAGCCTTACCTATTCATTGTGAAAAGCATGTGTTAAAGACAATATGCTATTAAGTGTGGATTGTTATTCCACTGTGCCAAAGCCCATAAATAGGAATTTTGTTACATGAAATCTTGAAAATTACTGTAGTAGGCAAGGGTTTTGTGTTGGTGATCCATCTGAATGTACCATGGGGAGAGATGATTTGCACTATGGTAATCATTATTAGGATCTATTAGTAGGGATTTAATATTGTTTTGGCAACTGTATTGTGTACATATTTGTAATTTGAGTACAGTATACATGATGATTGTCTAGTAGGAAGGCTTATGAAGCAACACAGTAGGGATGAGTTGTTTATAGTGACAAGACAATGATAAAGGTTATAGACCTGATGGTGAGTCATGAAGACATATTAAAAGTCATTAGGCCTGTCATATTGATTGTAAAAACATAAATTAAAGGCAATAGGCATGTAAGGGTAGAATGTAGTTAGTCTGTATTAAAAGCCTAGAGATAGGTATTTTGTTACATGGCATCTCACGGATTACCATAGAAGGCAAAGGTTTTGGCGCTGGTTACCCTGTCTGCCAAACCAAAGGTATAGAAGATTTGTACTGTCAAAACCCTAGTTAGGCTTTCCTAGAAGAAATTGTATTTGCTTTACCAACTTAAATTTGTATACTATGGAGTTTTTGAATATATGTCTAATTGTTACCTCAAGAGAAAATGTAGGCTGAGTACAATAGGCCTCAATTGGTTATGGTGATAAATCATTGGTAACGGCTACAGGCCTGATTGGTTCACTAGGAGAAAACATTTCTGTTGCCTTAGGTTTGAACTGTTTATTATGAAAATGTATGATAAACACAGTTGGCCTGACATAGTTCTTGTGAAAAGCATGGGTTAAAATCAATAGGCTTCTAAGGGTGGATTGTTATTTCTATTTATTAAGGCCATTAGATAGATATTTTGTTACAGGATTTGTCATAAATTATCTTTGCAGAGATTTATTTTGGTGTTGGTCACTGCCAGAGTCTCTTCTTAGCTGTTTGCTAGGTTCTTGTAATAAAAGAAAATTCAAGAATACACACACACACACACAGCTCCTCTTGTCTTGTGTTAACCTCCGTCCACTAGAGTTGTGGTATGTGTTTGGGTGTGAGAACCCCATGTAAATTTAAAGAAAGCCTCCCTCGATAACAGAGAAAGGTACACACACTCCAGCCAGTGGTAAATCAGCTCATTTCTTTATTCGTGGCAAAAACACTCTAATCGTTTTAACAACCAGTGTTGTCTTTATCTCGAGTGAACACTTGCAGTTGTAAACAGACATTTAAACACATTTGTGAACCAGTGAAACAAACAAAGGACTGATGAGAAACTAAAAGCAGTGCCATCTTAAGAAGGCTTTGTAAACCTTGTAAGAAGCCCATGCATTTCATAAGTATGATACATATCAGACTTAAGGATACATATCGGTCCAACAATACCGGTTTTAAATTCAACAGTTAGAGTCACATGCCAAATTTGTAAGAACATAAATATTTGAGTATTTTGGGAAAGTATAAAGATAGTGATAGTACAACTGTAGCATCCCGGTACATGTTGCCCTGTGGGCTTGCTTCCAAAGATATACATGCAACAAAATCTGAATTCAAGCATATTAATAGCATTGGCATGCTGCATACTGAAAGATAATTTCTGAAATAAGTGTTAAAGACATACATGCTTCCTCCATCAAAAATAACACAAATGTAATGTGCCTTCAGGAAGGGTTCATAAGGTACACAAACCGTTGTACCCCAGCATGTTCAGCGAGTATGACACATCAGCAGTTATAGTCAGTCGTGGCCACAAAACATAATCATATGAGTTGTAATAAATCAAATAATATTAATGGAAAAAAAGTAATGCCCAAGTGGTTTGTTGTCAATATCCTGTCAGCAAGTATACTGCAGTTGGCGTCCAACAAGCAATGCAATGAGGGTATAACCCGCACACATATCATATGAGTGGTGATAGATCAAATAGTAATGGTAATAATGAAATGTAAAATGATAACAACAGAAGCCGTAATAGTGCCCACATGGGCTTATTGCCAATATCTTAATGGCAACTATAATACGGTTGACACAAAACAAGCCATGTAATGTGAGTATAACCTAAACACATATACTTTTCAGATATTCAGCTATAGTCTCATGCGATGCGAAATGAAATGAAATGAAATAAGCAGAAAAACAAAAAAGGAAAAGAAAGAGTGTCCATGGGAGTTCGTTGCCACTTTCCTAATGGACAGTACATTACAGTTAGCATATTCATGTATTGTATATTGTGCATTGAAATCATGCTGAAAGAAGGGTCTGACAGGCACATGATTTAGATGAAGCCTTCTCAAAAGTAAACAAAGCAGTAAGTTAAAGATCACACTACACAGCCCCTAAAAGTAAATAATAAATATCCAAATAAATGTGTTGCCTGAGATGCATAACACATCCCTGAACTTGTTTGCTTGGCTGTCATAGGTTGTAATAAATCTCACTGGTGCAGTATCGCAGTGCCTTGTTCCCTACAACAAGCAAAATGTCTTTCTTAAGCTTATCCGCCTTATTAGATGCAGCTCTCAGTGTTTTGGAAATGTACCCACGTGTACTAAACCTGTTCTTCATAGTCTTCTAAAAGTTAATATAATCCATCAATCGATATTTTATTATAAAATAGAATAATATCATTTTTAGAATCACAGTCTAAATCGTACTAGTACAACAAGCATATTCCATAAAGGAAACTCCCTATTCTAAATAAGCTGGGAAAATGAGAAAATGGTGTCAGTTCAGAAACCCAATAAAGAGTTCTGACGACGGAGAAATCTATGTGTAAGCATGAAGCTTTTGCATTACAAGCTGGAAAGTATTCTCAGCTCAAAGATATCAGCAGTCAGCCCAGTAATAATCTAAGTAAGACAGCCTCTCATGAACATAAAGTAACAGAAACTCAAAGGACAGTGTCCAGCTGAGTCCGGGGAGGAAATCCAGGATCTTCCTATCGGGGTTTGAGGACTCTCTACTCTAGGAACACACACTATTATAAACATACAAATTATTTTATTTTCTCTTCTTCCAATAGATTTAAGCTAACTCCACATTTTCTCATCAGAGTATAATAGACATTTGTCCTTCACAACTTACAACGTTGTTTTCTTGCAGTCCCAAAAGCTTCTTCCCATGAACCATTCTTCCTGTCACTTCGTCTACTCCTGGTGAGACCCTTACTATCAGTTTTCTAATGCAAAACCAGCATCTACTGACCAGAAGGTTCTATTCATATGGCAAACACAGTGCCTATGACTGTGGGTGAAATACCATGCAATTTCCGTATCTTTACCTTTTGGTAAGGGTTCATTCTTTTCTGAAGGGGAACTTTAGAAAGTATCATACCATAATTGGAAACATAATATTCAAATTGTTCCTGTCTTTAAAATGAGCTAAGCAAAATAATACATGTAATTGCATATGACAATAGTATATGTTGGGATGCCACTTCTTCTGCAGCTAAAGAAGGTAGGTGTGCACAAATGAAGCCAAACAAAGCAGTCATTGGTATCTAAAGCTTGACTGTATTCCTGAACTAATCTAGAATAGACATTGTTTGAAAATTCTTATTTTCATTAATCTACAAATGAAGCCTTTCATTTCATCTTGTCTACTGTGTGTTCAGGCGTTATAGGTGCAGGTGTAGACCTAAGTATTTCTATTTCTGCTGTAACATTCATGCAAACTAAAAGGATTATAATAGCGAATATAGCAACTATTAGTATACTAACAAATATTCTTCTACACTTAGTTTTGGTAAGGATACACTTGTTTATCTACAGTGTGACCATTAATAAAATAATAGCTACATGCAGATTCAATATTCTGCATTGACTTCTACTTGTGCAAATGTGCAAACTTTTTGATTGATCACTTGCAGTTATTTCATTCAAGTTATATACAGGACTCTTCGTGAAAAATCCCTAGCTCTACTCCATCTTCTTCTAAACGTATTATCCCTACTCTTCTACTGCAACCTTGGCCCTAGGGAATTCTCTTTAATTATTTTTATTTATTTTCATTATTTTCTTTATTGTTAGTTTCATTTATTTCAGTCTTTTATTTCATTGTGTTAAACACAGTCCATCATGTGTTGTTTCAATTGATTCAATTTTGAATTCACTAACTAGTTCTTGTCAAGTTCTTCAATTTTCTTTTAGTTTCAGAAATATAATTTAATCCATGCTGTTTCTCAGTTTGGCATCTCATGGGGGTTCGAATATCTCTGATCTCAGTTCATTAGGATTTTGACCTTATGCATTTAGCACATTCTCTGCATGGTCCATTCAGGAGCAGAAAACCATTGACAAGGCACTCTAGCTCTCTTGGATCTCCTTGGTGTCGTTTGATCTTCTTCTGTTGTGCTTACACCACTAGACTCTGTTTCTTCAACAATGGTTTGTGATATTCATTTAACTTGATCTCAATTGCTTCCTACCATTCGGTCATTCCGATCTCAATGGGGGTCTTTCTCTTATCACATTTGTTACTTCCTCTGGATCATTTGATTGCTGTTGTGATTTTTCAGTAGACCCTTTATTTTCAGTTCTCGATTCTTCCTCTTCAGTGAGGGTTACAATACCACTTTGTGAGATTTCAGGAACTTGCACCGGTGTAAGATATGTCGGTACTTTACCCCCCTCTGGTCCTTCTGGACATTCAGAAGATCTTGGATTTCACTCAAAGAACACTACTTCCTCATACGGGCACCTTACTCTCTGAGTGTGCGCGTCTTGCACCCAATTAGGTATCCCAGCACATTTGACAGCAGTGTTTATAATCAGGATGACCTGGGAAGGACATTTCAACCTTGGCTCTTGGCAGATTTATCACACATGCTTCTTCACCAAAACCTAGTCACTTGGGTTAAGGCTGTGACACTGCTGCTGAAGTGGACTGGTAGTTACAGCTCCAACCTGGTGAGAAACAGATATCACTACGTAAGCGAATCCTTTGCATTAATCAAGTATCATGTCATGTGTGATGTTTACAAACGCATTTGCAGGTACAGCAGGCAGTCTCATAGTACGACCTATGAGAAATTCATGAGGTGATAATCCTGTTCTCCTGTCGGGAGTGCTTTAAAGACTCATCAGAACCAGTGGTAAAGCATCTGGCCATTTCAATGAAGTGGATGCACACATTTTGGCCAATCAAGACTTCAAGGTTCAGTTCATTTGTACCACTGTCCCTGAAGCCTTGGGACGATAGCTACAGTGTAATTTCTGTTCCACCTGCAGAGCCACACAAAGCATTCTAGGAACCTTGTTACTTAAATGAGTTCCTCTGTCTGACTCCAGAGAAACCAAGACTCTGCACAGCGGAATGTGTTATCTCAACAGAAGCTTAGGTACAGTTAGATTGCCATCCCTCCGTGTTGAGTAGGCTTCCACCCTTCAGGGAAAAATACACACTATAACCAGGATATATCTCTACACATTGCAGACAGGCATTTCGATGAAATCCAACTGCATCCTGTGAAAGGGTCCCCCTGATCTTCCAATATAGCTAGTTTATACAGATGTTATCCTTTCTACGTTCATCTTCTGACACATAACACACCTATGGTGTAGCTCTTCAGCTATAACTCTGAATTGGGATTGAACCAATCCTGCCTAACCAACCTTACCACTGCATCCCTTCCAATGTGTGCAGGGGAATGGAAATGATGTGTCATAGGAACAATAAACTGTCTGGCAGCATTAGTCTTCCCTCTGCTGAAACCCAAATATTATTTGCACTTTTAACACTCCCTGTTCTGATCCACCCTTGCTGTGCTGCCTCTGAAACTTCTTTCTGTAGTCTCTTGATTTCTTCCCAAGTGTCAGCTACGGACAGCCTCGTCGAAGAGGTAGTGTCCTCACCAGGTTCATCTGCGTATTCTCAGTTAAATGTACATGCCACAAGTGCACAGTATATTGCAACTTCATCAGCGTAGTGATTTCCAACAGTGACATCATGATTGCCACTTCTGTGAGCTGCACCTTTAAGTACTGCAATCTCTTGGGATAACCGCAAAGCTTCTAATAATCTCATTTCATACTCTCCATTTCCAATGGGGGAACCTAATAATGTCATAAATCTGCTCTGTGACCATGACTGTCCAAAATCATGGACCACACCAAAGCCAAATTGACTATCTGTAAATGTAGTCACTCTCAATTAAGCTGAAATACAAGATCTCGCAAGGGCAATTAATTCTGCCACTTGTGCAGAGGCAAAACTTTTGAATTTTAAACTGTATAAGCTGCTCTCAAAGTTCCTTCATTGTCTCTAAACATGAGCTATCCACAATGATTACATATTCAGGCTCATCAAGAGGTTCACCAGTAATGTCTGGTTGTGACTTGGTGCATAAATCCGTAACATCTATTTAGTCATGTTCAATTTCATCCCCATCAATTTCATTTTCAGGCAATGGTGATAATGTAGCTGGATCTTGCGTCTGACATCTCTTTAAAACAACTTTTTCTGCTGCAAGTATTTGTTGTTCATATTTTGTAAGCCTCCTATTCGTCAGATACTGTGTCTTTGTGTGGATGAGCAAGATTTCCAGGAACACTTTCAATGAATTGTTTTCCCATGGAAGTGGATCAGACATATCTTTGTGTGTCAGCCTCAGTAAAGACTTGGCCACTTGGGAACAGTTGTGTATCCACTGTCTACAGTAGCCAACCATTCCCAGGAACATTGTGACCTCTGTCTGATTTGCTGGGTGCTTTCATCTTCAAAATCATCTCTGTTCTCTCCTGTGAAACCTTTCTCATTCCTTTCTCGATGATATGTCCCAAATATAGGACTTAATTTTGACAATATTGCAATTTGCTCTGTAACACCTTGGGGCATATTTACAACCCCCTATTGCCACCACAACGTCACTTTCAGTGACGTGATGGCGATAGGAGACTCTCCTTATTTCCAAGGCGGTGTTAGGCCCCTTAACATGGCTTAACGCTGCCTTGTATATAAGGCACCCTTTTCACGCTGTATTTAGCGTGAAGGGGGAGGGCAATTGGTGTTGTGGTGGGAATTTCACCGCAACACCCATTGCTTTTGATACTGCCTCCTATTTACAAGGGCAGCGTGATTAGGAGGCAGTGCCAAAATTGAGACCAGGAAAAACCTAGTCTTAAGCGGGTGAACTGAGGAGAAATGCGTTATTTCTCCTCGTTTTTGATGTTTCCATGTGTGCTGCCTTATGCAGCACACGTAGAAACAGCAAATTGCCTATGATTGTTTTTGTGCAGGATGGCCCCCCTTCCTGCACATAAACAATCATTAAGAAATGCGGTTTTGCAACTTGTATGTGTGCTGCATTAAGCACCACACATAGAAGTTACAAAACAGCATTTAAACACTGTTTATGTGCAGGAAGGGGGACCTTCCTTCATATAAACAATCTTCCCCTCAACACAGAAACTCAGGTGCAAGGGTGCCTGCATTGGCGCAAGGAAGCTAAAGTTAGCACCAGCGCAGGGGGAAACGCAGGGCTGCACCATATTCTAGTAAATATGGTGCAGCCCTGCGTTTCTAGAGTGAAGAAGTGTGTCGTTAGCCTTCCTGGTTTAACAACATGCTTCCCCACATAACTGTAAATATCCCCCCTTGTGTCTTATCTCAGTTTGATGGTTTAAAAGAACATTTGTGTCCTGTTTACAGGCTTCTTGTATATTTGGTGTCACAAGTAAATCATCAATTGTAATGTACAAGAACTAAACCCCAAGGCATCTGCAAGCTTCAATATTCAAGATCTGATTAAAGATTGCAGGACTTTCTGTGTACCATTATGGAACGTGGCACCATGCCAAAACTCTATATTGAAACACAAATGAGAACAGAAATTGGCTGTCTTCATGCAATGGAATAGAGAAGAAAGCCTGACCGAGATCCACAATGGTAAACCACTCTGCAGTGTAGGGAAACTGAAACAATATTGTTGCTGGATTATGTACCATGGGACAACATGGAACATCTACGTTGTTAATTTTTCAAAGATCCTATACAATCCTGTATTTCGCTTTAGGCTTCTGTAAACCCATAACGGGCGAATTGCAAGGACTCCTAATAATTTCTTTCAAAATCCCATGTTTTAACATATTTTCGATCACTGGTGATATTCCAACCACTGTCTGTGGTGTTAAAATATAGTGCAATTTAACTTGCAGAAAAGACCCCTTCCAAACTTATTTACACAACTTGAATTGCATACTACAAACTGATGATTTTCCTCAAATGAACCTATTCCTACAGGCACTTTCTTTGTTACAGGATTAGTAATTTGTTTATTTGGGACACCTAAAACTTTGATCTTCATTCCCAAGAGGGGTAGGTCTGGGACTTCCGCTGTTCTAACAGTGCATCGGGTAGCTCCTGTGTCAATAAGAATTGACACTTGGTAGCTATTAACCTCTCCTTCTACAAATGGTTCACTTTGGTCTACCTTTAAGTCTGCGCCAAGTATGCAATCTTCATCCCCCCTCCAACACCATCATTGGGAATTGTCAGAGTCAAAACTCTTGTTCTCCAACATGGGGAACTGTTGAAATGGGTTCTGATTTGGAGTGGATTTGAATTTGCTTTTGGTGCCTGATTCCTATTGAATCTGGGATAACCCAGAGGTTATGGGGTCATCAGAGGTGATGGAACTTACAACATAAGACCTTGTGATTGCATTGACAATCACAAATGCATTCATTGGTGCCGGTACTTGAACTGGAAAATTTTGCATTTGTGTTCAATTTTTTCTTTACATTTGACCATCACTACTCACTTGATTTAGATTCTGTACACATTCTCTTTTCCAATGCCCGAGCCCTGTTTTAATAATGACAGTGAGTTGTTCTCTTCAACGATGCAATATCTAGCTCTAAATTCGGATCAACCAAACCACTTCGACCTCTACCCTGTAAAACATCAACTCCACCTTGCATCATTTGACCTCCAGCCTGTAAACCAACACCTTGCATTCCATCAGCATTTCCTCAATGTGATTGATTCTGAAACCCCTTTTAAGCTAGCTTTGTCTGCACAAGCATAAACTTTCCTTAAGTCATTTCTGCTTCATTTCCTGTTCATCACTACATTGTTGTACATACCTCAGGATCTCATCTAAAGGTTTTATCTGCAAACAAATCAAATTCTGTTGTATGTGCAGAAAGATCTCCGGTCGCAACCCAAAAATGAACTGTGACACAAAACTCCCCAAATCTCCCTTTTTGGGATTTGCTGTGTTGTTTAAACACATGGAACAATCTTTCATAGTAAGCACACACTCATTCTTTAGCTTCCTGGGTAGTTCTATTAATCTTTAGCCAATCAATGTCTCTTGCTGGAACTTTTCTTTTTAAAATGGTAATCACCTGATCGTAATTAGTCATTACCACAGGTGAAGGTGCACGAGTACCCGCATCCCTTGGAGATTTAGAATGTGGGCATTGCACAGCTATCTTCCATTCGGCACACATATCACTTGGTACCACAATATCAAAGGAAGTCCTTCGAAATGTCTACAATCTGTCAACTTGCATATACCACAGTGCAGGATTCTCTCTAAACTTTGGAAAATGGTTCATAAATGTTACAAGATCACCTCTACTCCATGGTACATGAACATACCCTCCACCTGGTATTTCCCTCATAGGAAAGGTTAAAGCTTCATCTTCATCTGGGGGTGCTGGTGGTGACTTACCATTTGGTTTGGAGGTAGCTGTTTCTTTTTCTATCCCTGTTCTTTGCCAACTAACTCTTTTACCTGTCAAAATCACTCCATTTTTGGATGCATTTATAAGAAATGTATAATCTCTTCCCTGAATACCTCATTGTCACAATAGCTTCATCATATAGCTGTGCCCTGAACTTTTCTGTAAGGAAACACTCTTTGATTCTCTTGATTCAGATGTGAAATGTATAAGCACCCTCAGATAGATTTCTTCTAATTCTACCTTCAATTTTGGCACATCTGAGGGTCTCGCCTTTTCCTGGCTAGTAGATGGTCTCTCTGTTTCTCCTACCCCTCTATTTTCTGCAATCTCTTCAAATCTTGGGAGAAAAATCCCATCAGCAAATTGTCCTGTCTCTCCTTGTGCACCGGGTGTCGTAAAAACAATTCTCCTCCCTTCTGTCAATGATTGATCGTTTTATGGTGGTGTCCAGGCACAATCTGTGAATTCTGCGCTTTCGGGATGAACCCTGTCACAGTTACTCCTCCAACAGCACTTTGAACAACAGTATTCGCAACAATATTTATTAGTGCAGTGGTGACAGGCACTGCCAATGTCTGTGCTGATACAACTTGTCACACTGGGGCAGGAACAGCCACACTTGAGTTAATAACTCCCGGAGCAATTACAGTAGGGTCTACTGCAGTAAGTGCTGGGGGTGGTCTCCCAATCTGAATCGTGCTTGGATCAACAGGGGTTGTAGCCCCATAACATTTGTAGATACAACACCATCTGTATTCGTTGTGGGGCCACATATGGAGGTGGACGTGAGGACAACAAAGCTTCTATAAATGTAATCACCTGAATCATTATCAGTGTCTGTTTTTCTCATCATCATTTCCCTGCTTCCAATTTTTTTTAGTCTTTCCTGTGCTTATAGCGGGGTACATTCTAGCTCCCTCGACTACACACTTCCTCCACATCATCTGCCCTTCATCCCCTGGAGCATCTGTGTAATTTCTCACTTGTCTCCTTGCTTTATTCTGGTACTTTTCTTTCTCCTTTCTCTCTCTCATGCATTTAAAGCTTCATACTGTGTAGGTCTAGGAGGTGGCTTCATTTCATCTAACTTTTCTCATAATTTTTTAATAATCATTTAATCAAAAGTACCATATTGTGGAAATTTAAATGGTCATTCATTTTCAGAGATCTTGGAGTACTGACAAAGTCACAAACTGTCATGCCTGCCTACTGTTTGAGGAGTCTAAAGCATGCAGTGGGAGTGGGACGCGCAGAGAATAAAGTGTGCACATTCGGACAAGAACCTGCTTGCTGTTCCAGTCGTTACAGGTTGCAGCTTCCTGCCATTGCATCACTTACCTTCACTTTGTCTTCCCTCTCAGATTGCAGCGCCCTCATTTGGCTTCTCCTGCCCGTCTGGATTCCGTCTTCTTGCTTCGGTGGCCGCTCCCTCGGGGTGAATTCTCCTTGCTCTTTGTTCATGAATCCTGAAAGTCACCTCGCTAACACTTCTGGAAAGACAGAGATAAAACAAAAACATCAAAAGTGCTAATGCGCTTTCATGCATGATCAAACATGTATTACAATTTTTAACTTCTCTGACTTTATCTTTAACTGCGCCACTGTCATGGGTCCTGAAGGACACACACGTTTTTCTTATTTATAGGAGAAAACAGAGACACAAATATTATTTCTGACCTATAAGGACTGGTTTGCACATGCTACCACATTCAACTCTAAGCATATCTATTTGCTTTTTAAGGCTTAATGTTTTTTCTTTTTGTGTTTTTCTTTGCCTTGACTCAAGATGGCTGTGCATTAGGCACATGGGGTAATGCTCTGAAATTGTACTATATATATTGTTTTCCTTGTATGATATAATTTTAACCATTCTGTATAAGCCTAAATTATGAAGACATAACCAATGCAAAAGGTATACCATTGTGATGCACATTTAATATCTCAGCATGTACTACAGTGATATATGATCACTGGTAGACCTTGTTATATCAACATTTAGATGGCAGCGGGGATTCTTAAAGGTATTACTACACCAAGTGGTATACATAATAGGTACAATAAGAGACACGTTTATAGGTGTTCAATGTGATACATCTTTTCTCTTTTTAAAAACAGGGAGAAGCATAGACGGGCCCTGAAAGTCACATCTCTCACAGTGCAGTCATCGGTGGATGTGCTCTTGTTTTTCTTCCCCTTCCCCCTTACCCATTGGTCAGGATTATCTTTGACTTTATTGGGTTATATTGACTGATAGGAAGGTCGGAACCTTGCCTTGTGACCTTCTCTTGGAGAAAATCCAGGTGAGATTCTGACACAAACATGTATGGAGCCCTACATTTGTCACCATGTAATGAGCTGCCATACCTTCCGGTGGTGCCTATTCACCCTCCCGAACTGGGACTTGCCCATCTCCCCTCATAAAATCTCTAAAGCTTTAAAACATTTCATTTTTTCAACAATCCAACAATGACTGAACAATGATCACTTTCAAAATGTCAATGTCAATGTTTTTGTTCTGTTTATTATTCCATGCACATCAATACTTTCCTCCAATCCTGTTGCAACTCTTCTTTCACAAACCTATCACAGCCTACTACTTGATGACTTGTCAACCAATCTCAGCGCAGCACTTTACACCAACTGACCTATCCCTGCACAGCACTCTATGACGTAACTCCTCACTCCTTGAAGTGATTCACCCTCCTTTAGAATTTTCTCATGTACAAATTATACGACTTGAGCAAGCACAATAAACAAATAACTTCTGTCTGCTTGAGGTCTAATACCTTCTAACTCTATAACAAACACATGAATGAAATCACAAGCAGTGGGAAATCACCCTGACTGACATAGCTTCCACTTTGTGCACTAACACCTATCAATATTAGTACAATCACAACAAATACTTATAGTCCCTATCACAATTATGCAGTCAAAGGTACCTCACAAATCTGCACCACAAACCTTTAACAGACAAATAACACCTTTTAACTTTCAACTATCCTGGGATCTTAGACTTCGAATCTGATAACCTGACTGCTCAACATCTAAGCATTACCACCCCTACTTCACAAAACATATAACCTCAACATAAGAACGTAATCTCAAAAAGACAATGGCAGGCATAACCATATTAATACTCACACGTTCACCAATGTAACCATCTTCGAAACCGCAACTTCATCAGTCTTCAAGTTTGGGCTTTGGGGTTAAAGGCATGTAGACATCTAGACTAAGGTAACTTAATTCAGTTCCTCCCTCTTAAGACAATAACTGTACTCAGGCTACCCCTTGAGGAAGCAAGGCTTTCTCAATCTTCGAGTATAATAAAAAAAATTTAAGTAGTTTTTATTGATAGCACTGCATCATAGCACATCTTAAACATGTGTCATATATATATTATATTGTAACAATCCTTCTAATGTGGCTAGTTGTTCACATGACATTGCATTACAATCTCCACTCGCGTAGTGGATTACCATATACTGCAATGCACTTACAAATTTTGATAACAACCATAGAGCATAAACAAGAAAACAAAAAACAACAAATTAAATTAAAGAACCCCCCCACACCCCACCCCGGCAGCAACCGGCAGCATCACTACTCATTGTGTGGGTGGTCAGGCAATTGGTGTAACTAGTTTAGGGTTTGTGTGAGAGGGCTATTGGGATGTTGCTACGTTGAGTACCGGTGAAGTGTGGGTGGGTGACCGTGGAGGTACAATTTCATTATCAATTTGTATTGTTGTCACTGACACTTCTGTTAGCATTTCTCCCCATACTGTCAAATTTCTCTCGGCATTCTCATCCAGTCTTGCTGTCCTGAGGCGACATTCCTCGGCCATGCCCCACTCACATACATCATCCTTCCATTTAGCCAACATGGGGGGCTCCGGATGGATTCAGTGGAGCGCAATCTGTCTTTTTGCCAGAACCAGACCCAACATTGCAAACTTATGCTGTATACGTGTCCCTTTCTTCGGCGTTGGAAGCACCCCAGTATACATTGTTTTATGGAGACTTCTATTTGCATCGCTTTTGCCATGTGAAGGGACTGTACCACCTGATTCCAGTATGCAACTCCAGGTCATATGTAATAATGTGGCACGGACTGTGCCGCATCGTGGTCAGGAGGGGGTTAGCCCTGGAGTAAACCGTTCACAATGCTGTAGGGTCAAATATGTGCAATGCAAATAATGGAATCGGGTGGGCTTGAAACTCACATTACTTGGTGCTTCAGCCACCTGTGCTAGAGCTCTTTTCCACTCTCCATCTGTCAATGGGATAGGTAGGTCCTCATTCCATTTCCCTCTGACTGCTTATAAGTCGGCCCTCGGTCTTCCTTCAGAGCTTTATATATACAAAAGATAATTCCCCTACTTGAGCCTGGGTCCAGCAGCGTCCTCAGCGTACGTGACTTCCGTGGCTCCTCCGGGAAAGGAGTCCATAGCTCTCGAATCGTAGGCGAGATCTTTGCATATGGCAGGAAGTGCCCCTGCTGGTATCTGGAACCAGTCTTGTGCCTCATAGAAGGTCACAAAGGCTCCATTCTGGTACAGATCTGCCGCCGATTCGCATCCTCCCTCATACCACTTCGAGATGTCCATGGTCACCCAAATGTTCTCCCGCGCAAGAGTCGCGAGCAGGAATACGTTATTTTCTGACGATTAATTCGGAGGCCAGTGGCCACTCAAAATGAGGTTAATATTTTCAGGACAACCGGAATCACCTCTTCTGGTTCTCTAATGTAGAGGAGCGCATCGTCCGCATACAGGGAGACCACATGCGTACAGCCATCTATCGTTATACCCCATAGTACCATATCTCTCTACAGTCTCACCGCCAAGGGCTCCATCCCTAGCGCGAAAAGTAATGGGGATAGAGGGCATCCCTGCCACATGCCCGTTTCAATCTGTATAATCACTGACACCTGACCCCCATTCCGCACTCTGGCTCTCAGTTGGTAATAAAGCAGTTTGATCCATGCAACATATTCCTTGCCAAAACCCATTCTTCTCAGTACCTCCCAAATATATTCCCAGCGCAGCCTATCGAAAGCTTTTTCGATGTCCAGGGCGACAACTGTCACCCTGAGTTCGTCTTCGGCCACTAAATGAAGGACATGAGGCAATCGCCGTAAGTTCATATGTGTTCCCCTGCCCGGTATAAACCCACACTGATCCATGTACCAATGAGGTCACGACTCTTCTCAATCTCATGGCCAAGACCTTAGCCAGTAATTTAGCATCTACTCCTAGCATGGACAGAGGTCTGTGTGCAGCTGTGTCTTCTATGTTTCTACTGGGTTTGGGGAGCATAGTTATCTGCGCCTCTCATGGATTGAGGCAGACATCCAGCCTTTTTTGCCTCTTGTAAAGTGTCCAATAGGCATGGGAGTAAAACATCTGCCTGATAGAATTCAACTGGAATTCTGTCTGGGCCCGGTGATATACAGCGACTCATACCTTGTAGTGCTTCCTGTAATTCCTCTAGTTGGAGTGTTGCCTCCAACTCCTCCCTCTGATCCTCTGTGAGGTGTGGAAGTGGGACATCCGGAAGATACTCCCCCTCTTCTAGAACCTCACGAGTATATTAATTAAATAAGCCCCACCACTGGTTGAATGGACCTTGGTTCGTTGATGAAGAGAAATGAGGAGCAAACATCTACATAACAATAAACCATCAAAGTGTTTAGATCCAGTCAATAAAGAGAGTTAGTGTGAGTTAAAAGGGTTTTACTTTCAAATATTTTAGTCTTCAATCTATTTATTCATTTGGCAATAATTTTTACATTTCAGCAATAAAAGTTAATATAATCCATCAATATCTATTTGATGATAAAATAGAATAATATATTAGTTGGTATCACAGTCAAAATAGTAATAATACAACAAGTGTATTATATAAAGGAAACTCACTGTTCTAAATAAGCTGGGATAATGAGAAAAAGGTGTCAGTTCAGAAACCCAATAAAGAGGCCTGATGAGAGAGAAATCAATGTGCAAGCATGAAGGAAGCTTTTGCATTACAAGCTGGAACGTATTCTCATCTCAAAGATATCAGCTGACAGCTCAGTAAAATCTAAGTAAGGCAGCCTCTCATGAAGAAAAGTCAACAGAAACTCAAAGGTGAGTCTACAATCAGAGGGCCTGATTCACAGAATTAACTTAAGACAAAATCCTAAACTTACTACTTTTGGTATTCACAGAATGCACTTACTACTTTTGGTATTCACAGAATGCACTTACTACTTTTGGTATTCACAGAATGGATTTACGACTACTAACTTTACGTCCACACTCGGGCCGGAAATTCCGGCCCGAAGGTGGAGCTTCCAGCCCGGAGGCGGAGCTTCCGACCCAGAGGCGGAGCTTCCGGCCCAGAGGTGAAGATTTCGGTCATGGCTAAATCTCCGCCACTGGCCGGAATCCCCACCTCCGGGCCAGAAACTCCACCTCCGGGCCGGAAGCTCCGCCTCCGGCCTAGAATTTCCGGCCCGAGTGCGGACGTAAAGTTAGTAGTCGTAAATCCATTCTGTGAATACCAAAAGTAGTAAGTGCATTCTGTGAATACCAAAAGTAGTAAGTGCATTCTATGAATACCAAAAGTAGTAAGTTTAGGATTTTGTCTTAAGTTAATTTTGTGAATCGGGCCCAGAGAGTCGGGGAAGGAAATACAGGATCTGCCTATCGGGGGTCTGAGGACTCTTTACTCTAGAAACATGCACTAATATAAACACACAAATTCAATGTTGCAACATTATTTTCTTTCGTCTTCTTCATCCTCCAATATAATATCAGCAAACTCCCAGAAGTAAGCAAACTCCACATCTTCTCATCAAAGCATAATAGACTTTCAGACATTTGTCCTTAAAAAGTTACCACGTTGTTTTCTTGTGGTCCATAAACTTGTTCACATCAATCATTCTTCCTGACGAGCCATCTCCTACCTCTGAGGACCTTACTATCAGTTGTCTAAAACAAAACAAGTGTCTTTTCACTAGCTATCAGTAGATTTTTGAAGTTGCAACATTTGGAGCAAAGAGAAGAAAAATAAATTGCACAAACTATTCAATGTGAAAAACAGGCCTTTCAGTGTTAATGCATTATTTCCCATTTAACGTGGCATCAACAGTTAGGCTAACTTAGATTAGCACTTTATTATTTGTAGGCATACAACATTTAAATATGATTACCTACTAACATTTTTGCATTTAGCATATATTTTTTTTAATGATGGCTTGTGCACATTATTAATAAAAATGTTTTAACAGCAGATAAAATTCGCAGCAGAAAGTGAAAGGGACTACTATGGCAATGTGGGCTTTTTTTGACCACAAAGATGTTTTTGTCTTGAGACAATGCACTCTTTTATATTAGCAAGAAACCAGCAGCTGTCCCAGCAATAATGATTTACAAATAGAATGACAAAACAAAACAAGCATTGTAATGCCAAGAGGTTGGCAGCCAGCACCAAATTTATTGGCTTTCCAAATGCGTGTTTCCAGTTGTCCCACTGTCAATCAATCCATGTGTACAGTCAGTGATCCCATGTCCCAGGGTTACTGTGTTCTGTGGTAATTTCTTCCAGTGCCAAAATGTGTATCCCTGCCCCAGTGTCAGTATGTCCTTTTGACAGAGGTGCTGGTGCCTATCCATTAAAATCCTTACAGACCCTAGACACTATTTTGAAAGTGATTTTGACCTTAAGACAAAGTTCTCCATGTGACTGAGGCTACATTTTGCACTCCCTTTAACTGTTCAAATTGATACGTTGGCAGGCCAATACCAAGGCTTCAGCTAATCCAACCAGGAATTTACAACTTTATCCATTTATAACAAATTGGGCAAATCTTTTTCTGTAAGTGATGCTTACCAAACACCAACGCTTCAGTGTAAACACTTTCATTTTCAATCCGTTCTGGGTCATCCACAATTGCTGTGCTGTCAAGTTCGACGACACAATGGACAATGGATTATCCACAGTAGACACCAGCAAACCTGTGTGCCAACTGCATGGCAGTCACAATCCAGATGGGGTCTCAAAGCAGGTACATGGGCATACTAAGATACGCGTTCAATTTGAATGGACAAAAAGTCGGGCCATTCAGAAGTGTTTGTGGTGCACAGGGCAAAACTAGTTGTGGGACTATGACCCAAATAACCTAGCTTCAATTCTGGCCTCCAAAATGTATTAGACTGTGTCACTATGGACAATTACTTTCCTTCAATTTTCCTCCTTTTCGATGAACATCACATTTGTGAGACCCGTGAAATAGTTATATTTGGGATGTGCACTGTATCAAAAACTCTCTTGTACATGGTTTAAAAGACCCTAATGATGCTCCATCTCTAACAATATAGGCGTATATAGGTGGCACATGACAGCTGTCTTGTTTCTTGAGTCATTAATAACATTTTCAAAGTTCAAGGTGTATGTTTCACTAATTCTAAGAAAGTCAAATCAACGTAGTTACATACTCTAATGTGCTAAAATGAAACACTAAAAAGATACTTGTAATTTAAATGCTCGTCCCTCAACAGTCAGTGACATGGGCAGAAGGTTGGAAGGTCCTGGATGAGCTAAGAGCTGCTCGCAAACCCCTTGGTGCAGTTTTTCTACACAGGTTGCAAAACAGGCATAGCAGCAAAGAATTATGAACTCTGGCTACCACCACCTCACTATGCATCACTGCCTTTTTTTTCACTGGTAGCAGGGTGGGAGATCCTTGGGTGTTGGGAGCCCACTCTCATGGACTATACGTGCCTGCCGCCCACAATCAATCAGTAGTGAGCGTGGACATGGCATATTTCATTCAATGATTACAATACCCAGCTTTGGACAACCTACAGCTTTGCCCATGTCGCACCACGTGTTTTGAAGTATATGCACCATAACTTTTGAAAGTGATCAGCATCTTATAGTCCAATGATGCTCAAAGTACGGCCAGGGGCCACATGCGGCCCTCCTGACCATTACATGCAGTTCCCTGGTCAACAGCAGCACAGGGTTGCTGTTTACTCGACTAAGGGCTGCCATTAAAAAGATGTTAAATAAATGGGCAAGCATTTATTTTAAGGTTAATTGAAGATAAAGAAAGGAAGCAATTAGAGTGTTCTGCACCACCTAACTTTAGGAACAATGGACCTGATTCACAAAGGCAAACTTAGACATTTGGTCGAAACTTATACCAAATGTCTAAGTTTGCGACTTTGGGAATTCAAATTTGCAAAGAGCATTTACGAGTACTATTTTTATGTGGCGGATCACTGCCCGAGTGCAGACATAAAGATAGTGCTCGTAAATGTCCTTTATGAATTTCCAAAGTCAGGAACGTAGACTTGGGTCCAAGTTTAGACCAAACATCTAAGTTTACCTTTAAGAATTGGGCCTACCATTTTTAAAGACATCTTGCAGAAAATGTATAAAAATATGATATAGTTTCTTCAAAATTCAAAAAGTGTATTTCATTAACATGCAGAACTGTTTCACCTTAGTACATAAGATTCTATCAGTGCATTGTTTTTTTCTTAAAGTGATGGTTTTCAAACATGAATTTAGAACCATTCATGTTCCTCCCCCACCCACCCTCGCAACAATGCCAATAGAGACCTAAGATGCAAGTCAGTTGTTATGTACACCTTTTGGGTGGCTTGTCTTGTTATTATACATGAACAACAGTATAGTTTATTTAATGAAACACAGGAAAAAAATGTGTATAGCGCTCACCCTTAAGTCATATATTTGGAGGTCCTCTTCTATATGATACTGAAGAAAAAGAAGGGAAAAGCAAAGTCAAACAATTGGCTAGGATCATACAATTTGGTCAAGTGGGGATACCTAGATTGACCTAGCTTTTCTGGTTCCACATTATGCAATTCAGTCATTAATGGGCATGTTTAACAAACTTTCATGCAGTGCAGCAAGCCACCTTGCTGTGCTGAGTGAAAGGGAGAGGGCAAGAATGCGTTGTATTTAAAGTCATACAGCGCATTCTTGCTCTCTGCCTACACTGGTGCACAATGTACTGCCTAGCGCTAACGCAGGTACCCTTGCACCACGGAGGCAGGATTCTTTTTGAATAGGAAGCTGCACCTTTCTGCACAAAAACGCTCCTCAAAGGCATTTTCCTAAGTGTGCTGTAAAATGCAGCACACTTATAAAAAGGAAACAACACATAGAAATGAAGAGATTTCTCCTCGTGCCCCTCTGTTGGGGAGGCGTACAGTTTTGAAGCTTTCCGACCCAGGTCTATCACTCTTGGTAAATATGGGAATTCATCAGAATACATGGGTGGATGCATTGGAACACCCACGCTCCACCTACGCCATGCCCTCACCGCACAGTGTAATAAGTGGCTGCCTTCAGTTACACAAGATTTACCAACCACGTAGAGTGGCCTTGCCTGGCATGATGAATCTCACTGTAGGGTTTGCACTGCCCTACTTCATAAAACCTATAATAATTATGCCCCTAGATGTACATGTTTCACTTCCCTTACACCCACATTAACCCCATCCCACCCCATGCACCTATACCACCAGCCTTGCACCGACTGCCATCCTACTGAGATCAATGGAGCCCTTGGTTGCAACACAGACCAAACTTTTTGGCTCCTGGAATTTTTTTTGAGAGTATCTATGTTATATTCCATCGTTTTAAAACAGCTGTCAGGTTTAAAACATTAAAATATGGCTAAATAGCCAGGGCCGATCACAGCATACCTAAGGCACCTAACCAGTTTTAGTTCAGATTCAGTGCAGTGACCGGCCTCAAATCGTTTCTTTTTTTTACCTATAAATGACCTGGTTTACGGCGCTCTGCAACCTGCAAGAGTCAACTTAGTGTTTTGTGATACAACGCAAAATTAAAGAATTTTAAGAAGTCAGACACTGAAGCGTTTTCATAGGTTCATTCTTATCCACATACTGTTTGAGTTGTGGGGTGTCTTTTCTTTCCTGGTTTTTGTTTCCTTCTGTAATGCTGAAATGTAACTGTAATGGTCCATTCCAAGGGGTTCAATTATGCCTTTTTCAAAAGCGGTAATAAAGCAAAGTTTCATTACAGAAGGTACCCCCCTCCTGCTGAGCACAGCACTTAAGATGGTGGATTAATAATAGCAAAACGTACCCGCATTTTGAGCCGAAAACGAGCACGAAAATCTGATTCATTGGATGGTCTGAGATGCTTTAAAAACACTTCTCTGTCTCAGCGTCCATATCGAACAATGTCTCTGCTTTTTTGCAGCCGACATAGGACGCTGCTGATGTATTCACAAGAACAAATAAGAAACGTTATTTTTAGACCTATTTTTCATTTTACAATTGCAAGCTAAATTCGTCTTTTTATGTAGTTTCACGTCTCTTTCACTTAATTGAAGCCCCACATGATCTTGAATGTTCAATCTGGGCATTTGTTTAATGAGACTGCAATTGAACCCTTATTGTAACCTGATACTCAAGGGGTACTTAACCTTTCAGCAATCTGTGGGTACAAGGTGGAATGTAGCAAGTGTTCAGACAATACACAGAGACTTCGAGAGCATACTGTGTTTAAACTCTAATTATTGTTTTCTTCCCTAGACCGGCCCTATAGTGGCTGGGGCACTTCAGCTTTGCTGGGTTGTATAGAGCACTCAACAGCTGCGAGGGTTAAAACCTACTGTTCGTACTGATTGATATTCGGTTGCATTCCTCCGAGGGGGCACTTCATGTGAGTGTTTGCAATTACTAGTCACGTGCTCATTGTTTTAATTGTTTAAGAATGTTGTGAAAAGGCACCCGCAGCGTTTAGAGTTACCGCTTCACTATGACTGCCGTTGAGACTGATCTGGTTGTTTTGGAGTTTTTTTTGCTGGTCCAGGCCAGTCATGCTGATCCTTCACACACCGGCTGATGGACCTATAAGTTGTCAACAGGCTCTTTTTCACCCTCACTATTCACACCCAGTGTCTTTCGCCCAATAGCACATCCCAGATTCATAATATTTTATTGTGCCGTTATCAACTTACCTCCGAGATTTAATGGCGTGGTTTTTCCAGGCCTTGGTGAATGCTTGCATCATGAGGTATCTGTTATCAGAAAAGAGGACAGTAGCAGTGTCCTATTAAGCCTTATAAAACTTCACGCTTCAAAGGCGTGACATCAGCCCTCATAGTAGCAGAACTGGCAAAGAGACCAGAGATATGAGCCGAACAGAAAGTGATATAATTTACCTGTTTGACTTTTGATATTGCAATTGTGGAAAATGTGGAAATCACTTTGCAATCCAGAAGCATAGGGAAGTTCTTGCAGGTTCTGTATTGGTAATCTATCTCCTACAACTTCCAGGTCGTTCTTGTCACAGTCCTAACACAGTTAGTGAAGCCTCAACTTGGAGGCAACAAAGCTACAGTGGTTCTGTAGGGTAAACTTGGAGGCAGGCACTCTTTCTCCTGAACTCATAACCTCGTTAGCTATGTCAGAATTAACTTATTTTTTAAATATTTCCAGGTTAGCCTGTGTGCATCTCCTCTGCATATAAATGTATTTTCTTAACCACCAGTCCTGAACATGCTAAGCTAATACTGTGGTCATAGCAAGACTGTGACAAAGAAGATCTGGAGCTGGAATAATGAAATATAATGGTAACTAACTGGGCAATTGCCACCTTATTTGTTCTCCTCATCACCGTCCTTACATAGTGGGATTTTCCTGCTCAAATGCAAATTATGATTACAGGTGACAGAGTAGTACAAACAACTAAATGCAGGTTCCAGTGTGCAATGACACCCAGTTGAATTACGCTTATTAAATTATGGTTTGCAGAAGTAGAATACAATAGACGCTAAAGTTGTTTTTTTTAAATTACAAGGATAACACAAGCTCTTTAATTTGAGGAATGAACACACAAGACATAAACTAAGGAACTTGAATTATTGACTCTTTAATCCGAAAATTAGATCGACGTACTAGCCTGTCAGTTTTGCAAAAAATTACCTAACACATCTTTGGTTTCTTAAATACATTTGTCATTATCAGAACTTAAACTTGCTAAGCCCAGTACCAAAGCTTCATGTTACTCATCTGATCCTATCACGCTTGAAAAACAACATGCAGATGCAGTCTGTCCTGTAAGGCTGCAGATCATAAATACCTCATTTGAAGAAGGCATCTACCCGAAAGACCTAAAAGTTGGTCAAGTTATTCCTTTTTTAAAAAAAAACCAAAGGATGATCATCATATCCTTGAGAACTATAGAGCCATCAAGGGCCTGCCTTCGCTAGTTACATTCATTGTGAATTGTGTATCTTCTCAGCCTGAGAATTTCGTTTCTAGTTACTAGAACAATTCCCATCTGATTTCAAGTCAGGATACAATACTGAACCTACCTGCTAAAAATCATCAATGACACTTTCAAGATCCCTGGTAGAGGAAACCTCTGCTTTCTGGGGCTTCTTGATATGCAAATTTTACATGTGGAAAGTGAAACATAGAAAACATGCTCATGTCGCTGGTAAACATGCTTATGCTGCTGGTGAACTTAGGTGTAGTTTCACAGTGCTATCCCCGGTGGTAAAACACAACACTCACTTTGCAAGAATGATTCACCCAGAGAAGGTTAGCAGGGATTCAATATCTCCTACAATGCAGGCTACATTATGTTACTCGACCCATGCAATTCACATCAAATTCAGCGGAGACCACTTTCATTTGTCTTACATAATGATAGACGCAGTCATTTAGGCCATGCTTTTGATATTAAACTTGTAACCTTAGTTGCACATTCTAATGTGTTTATTGAACACCTTAAAGTTGTCTTTGGATGAACACAGACCACGGAAATAGCACATACTGGATTATTGCCTCACAAGAGGGCTCTAGAGGTATCATCTCTTGTATTAGCAGCTTCAGACAGCATAAAGGGGAAGCCGAATGGATGTATGGATACTAAGGCTCTGTATTTTATTGTGGACTTCAAGATGATCTAAAGATCAAACTTAAACTGGCTGGTAACTGTACCACCCACACTAATATATTAATTCATGTGGTGCTTCAAATCGATAATCAGAAATTGGGGAGAAGATGAGAAAGAAGTACAATGTGTCCTCGATGGATAATGAGTGTCCTGCTGGAGCCGCCTTCCATTTTGGTTCCGGAAGAACTGATGCAGATTGGCAACGTATGCCTACATGTACTTTGGACAGATGGGTCATTTTGTAAGGAACTGACCTGCGTTGCAGGGAAATACACAAGCCTTGTCTTAGGCTGCAGACTAAGACTGTGCAAGAAGAGGATTTTAGCGTGTGCAAAAAATCGAATTCACTTTCTTTTAAAAGTTAGTTTGGGAACTTCAACAGGGCCATCAGAATGCTGGGCTCTATAAAGTTGCTAAAGCTCATCCTATTTCTTATTGTAGAAAGAACTTACCTGAACCCAACCCTGGGATTGATGTTACTCCACTTACTTCTGCAGAAGTGTGCAAAGAACCAGGAAGATTAGTCATGACTATGAACGGAGGGCACTCTTAGGCCATTTGTTCTTATAGATAGTTCCAATTTTCACATTGTTGTCAGGAATATCTTGGTTACAACTGCACAATCCACAAGTGGACTAGAAAATGTCACATGGTCGATATTCTTCTGAGTGCTGTAAAAAGAAAGGATTTTCATAAAGACATCACAATTCCAATTCAGCCTTTAATGGGAAGCATGCTCTCGAGCTCCCCAGGAAAGAACTAAAATATTCCTGAAGCTTATGCAGAACTTACAGATGTGGTCAGTGAAAAAGGTTTCGAGACACTGCCACCTCATAGAGAATACCATTGCACCATAGACTTAAAATTAGATTACATGATACAACATGGTTGAATCCATCATTTGACACAGAAGGAGAATGTATATCTGAAAGAGTATATTGATGAGAGCTTGGAGAAAGGTTAAATCTGTCATCCAATATCCCTTACTGACGCTTCCATCTTTTTCATCTCCAAGGAGAATGAGGATCTTAGAAGTTGTGTTGACTACAGAAAATGAAATACTACCGGGGGTAGAATAAATATCAGTTGCCCTTAACTTCGGTATTGTTAGATCAAGTTAGTTCGGCAAAGATTTCCACTAAATTAGATCTCCGAAGTACATAGACTCTAGTCCGAATTAAAGTGAGAGATGTGTGGAAAGCTGCTTTCAGTGCTAGATATGAGCATATTGAGTATCTAGTTCTGACTTTTGGTCTAGCTATGTTCCCTCTTCATTCCTATACCTGGTCAATGACACGTTCTGTGACATATTAGATATCTTTATCATAATGTACTTGGATTATATACTCAAGTTCTCAAAGAATTTGGAGAAACATAGACAAAATGTGAAATACGTTTTGGCCAGACTATTTTAAGTTACATCAATGTCCTTCTTAGGAATTCTTTTATGCGATCATGGTCTCAACCTCAAGGCTCAAGAGGTTTTAGCAGTCCCCGAATGGCCGATTCTATACACTGTGAAGGAAATACAAACATTTAAGGCTTTACCAATTATTACAGACACTTTATTGAAGAGTTTTCAATGATTGCCGTACATTTACAAGGATAACACAAGCTCTTTAATTTGAGGAATGAACACACAAGACATGAACTAAGGAACTTGAACTATTGACTTTCTAATATGAAAATGAGATTGATATGCTAGTCACTAAATACAAGAAGGGCTCCACATTCCTTTGGAAATCAGGTATACATTGTGCTCTTGATCCTATTTAAAAAGGCTTTCACAACTACACTTTTTTTTAAGCATGCAGATCACTCTTAACCCTTGGTGTTACGCTGTCACATAGAGATTCTACCACTGAAGTGGCTAATCCTGTCATTAGGACCTTGACATCTACCAAACAGATTTACACAATGTTTGAGAAGAATCAGCTATCCATTAAAGATGTCTTTGCACAATGGCACCATCAGTTGGAAGCAACTAGGAAGTAACTAACTGTTTGGACAGAACATAAGAAATCAGGACTGTTAGACCTGGCTTTTACAGCAGGTCTATCACCAGACTTTTTGCCTCTTGACCTCCTATTTATTGACCCTGTTTTTGTTGGCTGTAGGACTCGGAGCACTTTACCACTGCTAATCAGTGCTTAGGTGCATATGCTCTTTGCGTCTGCATGCAGTTTTTACTGCCATGTCGACCTGGCAAGTGCACCCAGTTGCCAAGACCTAACCTTCCATTTTCTTACATGTTAGACACCCCTCAGGTAGGCCCAAGGTACCCCTCTGGGCAGGGTGCAGTGTATGTGAAAGGTAGGGCATGTGCTGGTGTGCGTGGCATGTCCTGATAGTGAAATACAGTGCATTTTGTTTTTCACTATTGAAAGGCTATCAATCCCATAGGGTAGAATGGAAGTTTATTTATAACATCTTATAAGTATAACTTCCCATGGAGACAAGATAGGAAATCGGAGTTTAGGTCTCTGAACTCAGAATTTAATAACACATATTTTAGTAAAGATGTTTTTTAAATTGTGAGTATGAAAATGCCACTTTAAAAAGTTGGCATATTCTTGCTTAACCATCCTATGTGCCTCTGCTGAGTTGTGGATTGATTGTCTGGTTTTGGAGTGACAGGGGCTGCAAACAGCAACTGGGGGGGATTGAGGTGTGTCTTGTCTTTGATGGATGAGTCAGGACTAGGCTGAATAGACCGGGGCTAAATTTAGAGTAGGGGGAGGATTTCTCCTTGCACCTGAATAGTCCTGGCCTGCATTACACAATGCTGTCTTCACTTCTTGCCAGGAAGCTGGACCAGAGAGGACAGAACTGGTTTGGACTGAGCTGAGAGACTCTCTGCCACAAGAGAACAAAGGAAAATGTGGAATAAATATTGGGGCCCAGACCCCAGAACTTTGGATTACGTCTGGACTCAAGAGGAACCCCTGCCAAGGAGAAAAGCTGGGAAAACTGAAGGAGAAGTACTGCCCCTTTGCTGTGTGCTGTGTGGGGTTGGCATGCAGTGGCTGTTGTTGCCAAGGAGAGGACCAAGACTTTGCTGTGTGCTGTGTATCCTGCTTGAAGAAGATCTTCAAGGGCGTGGTGTAGATCTTGCCTCTTGTTCTGAAGACTCAGGTACACAAATAATACATTTCCTCTGTCCTCCTGCACCTGAAACTGCTGTTTCAGCTGCCACTAAGGGAATTAGCAACACCAACGCTGGCATGCGATGCCGCGACCTGCAACAAAGCCGTGGGCACAGACTTACACCACAGCCCAACGATTGCCAATGCCGCACTGTACCGACTCTGACGCCGTCACCAAAGCCGCTGCCTTCACAAGAGCCGAGGGCACCACTCGTGACGCTCACGACGCACCACCCTGACTCGCACCACAGCGTCGACTTCACCGTCGCTGGCGCTTCATCATCATGAAGCCGATAACTGATGTGGGTGTCCTCCCGAATCTATTGAACCCACATCGTCGTAAGGAACCGACGCCCCCGACGACACCGCAATGTCACCACCCTGGCAGCAGTAAGGAACTGACGCCGCACCTCCCTTGCATCTCAGTAAGAAACCTGTGCCTCACCTCCCCTGTGGTCATAAGGAACCGACACCGCCTGGCACCAACCATGCATCATCTTTGTTTTAATTGTTTACCAAGGGACTGTTCTTTGGGGTCTGTGTGACTCCGGGCCAGACGCCGCTTACTTCACGGTCGACGCCGTACTTTGGGATTTGCAGCTGTCACGAAGTTGTAATAGTCCCAGCTGGAGCTATTTGTTGCTACAAGCTTTAGTTTTGTTAATAACCTATTTTGGATGATATCTTGATATATGTATCATGGATTTTCGTCGTTTTGGTCTTGTTTTGTTTAGATAAAGATCTCCTATTTTTCTAAACTGGTGTGATGCCCATTTGTAGAGTTTTCACTGTGTTCCTGTATGTGTGCACAAATGCTTTACACACTGCCTTTGAGATAAGACTGAGATAAGCCTGTCTGCTCATGCCAAGCTACCAAGGGGATGAGCAGGGGTGTCTAAGGGTGTAACTCCCTTACCCTGACTAGAAGCAAGGGACCCTACTTGGACAAAGGTGCAAACCATTGACAACTAGAGTCCCCCATTTGTAACAAGGACTTTTTAAATCCATTAAGTGTTCTTTGGATGAAGGAATGGCAGAAAAAATAGAGAATATATTTTATTTGTATTTAGAATAAAGTTTTCTTATGGTTATTGAACCATTTGAAAATATCTTATTATACTGTATGTACCGCCTATGTAAATATTTTGTTTCATAGTATGTATTTTGTTTCATACTTTTATATGAATGAACCAAAAATGTGCTAACTTCACTGGCGTGGAGACTTGTGTGCTGCCTCTCTGCCCCTTGGCAGTGTCCTTTTGCCTCCCCAGGCTGGTTCGCCCGTGTCTCCCTCCCGCCGCCGCGCCTCTCAATATCGCGCCTGCAGCTTGGAGGGGGACTTCATTACCCAGGTGTACCTGCTTCCTGTTTCCGAACCCGGAGGCTCCCGCCCACCACCCGCACCTAGAGGTGACTACAAAAAGCACCTGACCCCCCGCGTCGCGGGATCGCGCGCGGGTCTGCGCCGGGCTAAGCCCGGGCAAAGGGCGGGCCCTCTGTAGCCCTCAGGAGCCGAGGGAGACCGGGCCGGGCTCACCCCCTTTAAAAAACGCTTGTTTTCTTGTCTGGACATACCATTCTGTGCGCTGGTATTCATTTTCTTGTCCTGTGCCTTTGTTTATACTGCATGTATTATCCGTAGCGAGCCATTGTATTTAAGCTGTGTATCTTAATCCATAGCTAAACCACAGAGGTATTATTACCAACATGGCTAGTGGTGTTAACAAGGGGACCCTAGACAGTTATCTATTTAGGGTTAATTCGGGATTACAACGGGACGTCACTCTTGCAGAACTAAGGGCAAGGCGTCGTAGCTCTATTGAGCTCATTAAAAACACGCCACTTTCCGTGGTTTCATCGCATCTAGCCATTTCCCCAACTAGGAGCTGCCTTTCTCATAATGAGGAGCTAGATAATTCCTGTAATGTTGATTCTCCAACTCCATCACAAAACTTAATCTCTGTACCCGAGTTAAACAATGACCAGTCCTTAACTGCTGCACTTTTACCCTTCAATCCAACCCCTGAGCCAGTACTCCTAACTGCGTTATCACCACAAGCTGTTAAGCTTTTACCCCAAAAGGCCAATACATCTAGGCAATCCAAATTCTCAGGTCCACTACCTAGAAAAAGGAGAAACCTAGATACTGAGCCGTTAAGGAGAAAAAAAAAAACAAGCCGCCACTCTGATTTGGTTTTAACTACTAAGGGCCCTGTAATCTGTACTGATAAACCATCTCTCCCAGTTACTCCGGCCTCTTGCTCTGTAAATGGCACATCTATCATGGAGATATTGGGTCATGTTGAACAGTTATTTAGGTCTCTCACTTTACCTATTGTTGAGAGACTAAAATCAATTGATCAAAGACTTGAGAAAGTAGAACTGCTAACAGGGAACTAATCAAGAATCTTACAAAGCCAGTGGTGGCGTCCCCTACTCTCTCAGTACCTGTTGTATTATCCTCCACTGTACCATCATTAAAGTCAACTTCTCAAAACCATTCAAGTAACAACGATATAAACAATAATAGTATAGGTAGAATTATTTCCCCCAAACCAATGCAACATTTTATTTCAAATAAAGATAGAGACTCTCAGCGAGAAGATAACCTAACTCAAACAGGTACATTACGCAACAAAAAAGGTAACATTTTACCTCCTATTGCAAAGAAACATAGGGGCTATCAAATAGAACTGCCACCAGAAGCTGTTCCACTTGTAGTTGTTCTCGCGGGAGTTCCAACATTAAAGGAGGGGACTATTGAAGGCCATTCGCAGTTAAAAAATAAAGTTATTCACTGGCTTGGTCAGAACCGTCCCCTTCCTTTGTATATAAACGGAGAAATTCTACATGTACGGCGTTTTTCTTGGTTGGGAAATACATCTAAGAATATAAACGGGGACATTGTAATAATTAACTTTAGAGACCCCAGAGCCGTCAGCCATATCCTTAACTGGCATACGAACAACGCGAGGTCTCTTATTTCCACTTGGGAATTGATTTATTTTTACCCAAGACCTCAAATAGTTCCCACTGTTAACCCAGGGGTTCCATTTTGTAATCAACCCAATTCTGTCATTCCCCTTAGAAACCGTTATGAGACCCTAGCAAATCTTGAAGAAGTGGATTGACATAATCATTATAAGGGCCCAATAATAGTCACCCATGACCCACTTTCTGATTCATCTCCCCCTCTTAATGAGCCAGGAAATCTAGCATTAGAAGCAAGTGTTGACATTTGTACTAATCCTCTTACCTCCCCTGATTCTCCGTTATTTACCAACCTTTTGGTTGGCACTGGGGATATCACGGGGAAGCTACTTTCATGGAACATTGCTGGGTTGTCCTCTAAATTGGTATCTGTGGACTGGCTATGCTTTGTCAACAACTTTGATCTATGTAATTTCCAAAAGACCTGGTTATGTGAACCATCCTTTGCCCAGGGGTATCTGAATTACTCTGTGCCTGCATTAAAAGGCCTAAAGGGTAGACCAATGAGAGGATTAACTATTTGGGTTCGCCAGAGTTTAAAGCTAGTTGTCAAAGTTATTGATACCAGCCATAGAGATATCCAATTAATTAGAATGAATCTAGATAAATTGGGAACGCTGGATATTTATAATGTGTATGTTAGGAGTAACAAGGGAGAGAGGTCTGAGGTTTTAGCGGCCTTGGGATGTCTCCTTGATACTCACTCTTTAAACAATAATATTGTTATTGCGGGTGATTTTAATAGAACATTTGAACCCTTAGTTAATGATGATGATCTCCTGGGGGACGAAGAAGATCGGCAATGGGGAGTTCCCAAGTTGGAGCTCAATCCGGTTGTGCGCTGGACTGATGATGTGATTAGTTTGAATACCCTCTGTTATGAAAAGGGCTTAAGAGCTCTAAACGGAAGGACTCGTAGTGACAAAAACGGGACTAGTACATTTGATAACGGGCGTTACAAAAGTAGGATTGACTACGTTTTATGTAGTCTTAAATTGTGGCCCCTGATCTGCGATATGGAGGTTGTTTGGAGGATCGAGAGTGATCACAACCCCCTGTGTGCAGATCTCAAATGGTGGTCCTACCTAAACCGGGCCATAGGCATCACTGAGCTTGTCCCTCCTTTGATTGTCCCTACTAATGACATGCGCAGATTAAGGTGGGAGAATATAGCGACCAACCAACGGGCTATTGATAACATCAGTGATGAAGTTGATAAAGCAATACTAGCCATTGAGCACATCAACTCATCTAATATCGGGTTGGACAAAGTAGTTGAAATTCACGACACCCTTTTCTGTGCAATAAAAAACCACTTCCTCAAGCCTGTGAAAAATAAAGGAGCTAGAGCTAGAGCTCTAAAGCCTGCAAAGTGGTACAATGACCAATGTAGAGTTGCACGACTAGCTTTAGGTAACGCTATAAAGGGGAGACAGTCTATTGCAATTCGATCTGCTAGAAAGGATTACAAAGCTAGTATATCAAAGGCAAAGAAAGCCTGGGACGAGCACCACTGGTCTGAGCTAAAGGCAGCTAGTGATAGGAAGGATCCCCGGTTATTCTGGAGCATTGTTAAGTGGGGAAGCTCGGGTTCACCCGAACCCCCAAATAACAACGTACCTGAAGATGAATGGGTAAACTTTTTAAAAAATCAGTATGCTGAGTCAAATAATGTTGTGACAGGGCCAGATATAAGTTTAAATCAATTCAAAGATAATCTCTTTAGTATTAACGAGATTATGATGGCCCTTAGCTCAGTGTCTGCTGGACGTGCCCCAGGACATGACGGTGTCCCAGCTGATGTATTCATTAATGACAAAGAACGCTGGTGTAAATACATACATCTTCTTATGAATGCTATTGCGCTGGGTGCAGCAGTACTGACATCTTGGCAGGGTGCAGTAATTATACCCGTGTTTAAGAAAGGTAATCGGTCCCAACCGGGCAATTACAGACCGATAAGCCTTATTGACACCATACAAAAGGTTGTAGGGCGTGTGATTGTCAATAGGCTCCTGGATTGGGCCGAGGAGACCAATGCACTGTCACCCTTCCAAGCAGGATTTCGTCGGTCCACAAGTACGGTGGACCAGGTTTTTCGCTTTACCCTGTTGCAATGGAGGACCGTGGTGCTGGGCGAGGGCAGCTTGTACGCGGCTTTTGTCGATTTGCGGGCTGCCTTCGACCTGGTTCCCCGGACCAAGCTGTGGCTGGTACTTAAGAACCAGGGTTTACCTGGAGAGTTATTATCATTGATAATGAGGCTCCATGAAACAAATTTTGCCAAGATTCATTGGGGGAGACTGGGTTCGGTGACTGCGGACTTTCCAGTAGAACGGGGTGTTCGACAAGGATGTTCAATGGCTCCTGTCCTTTTTACATTGTATATTAATGATGTTGTTGCCCGTATGCTATCTGCTAAGGTGGATGCTCCCTCTCTAGCTGGCATCAAAATCCCTATCTTAATGTTTGCCGACGACACGCTCATCTTATCCAAAACCCCAAGTGGCCTACAGTGTGCCTTGTCTATTTTTGATCAATTTTGTGGGGAGTATGGCTTAGAGGTCAATACGGCCAAAACAAAACTTATGCCTTTTAATCCCCATCGTAGCTTTAAATCCAAAATTACTATGAATGGCCGCCCGCTAGAGGTAGTGAATACTTTTACGTACCTAGGACTACACATATCTAGTAAGAAGAGATGGCGTCAGCACATAGATATTGCTACACTTAGACATAGGCAATTGTCCGGTGCCATCAGCACAGAGCATAGAAAATTTTTGACCAAACTAGTAAAACCTGCACTTCAGGTTTACGAAGCGAAGGCTCTTGGCTCTGCACTTTACGGGTCAGAGCTATGGGGCTTCGAGAAGGTGGCTGCACTTCAAATCTCGGAGAATAAATTTCTCCGGGCAATATCTGGTGTTCCAAAAAGTACCCCTTTGCTGCCCCTCAAATATGACCTGGGTAGAAGAGCTGTCACAGATTTGGTTAGGCTTCGTCCAATCTTGTATTGGCGTAGGCTATGGACGACACCTGTGCTCTCCCATTATGCTGAGGGGTTCCTAGATATTATCAGAACAGATGTATTCCACAAAATTGGGTGGCTTAAATCACTTAAGACAACTCTGACTGAGCTTGGTATGTGCTCGCTTTGGGAAGATCCTGTGAGAGCAACTTTTCCATCCAAAAGTACTCTCAAAGAAACTTATTGGGAGATGGTAGCCTTTCGGCATTGGAGTAGTTCTAGTGCAGGATCTATGGCCGGAGAATTCTTAGAGGCCAAGATGTATCCCTGCTTAGAACCGTACTGGGATACTATAACTAGACCAGGCGATAGAAAGCTCCTTTTTCAACTAAGAGCAGGTGCACTTCCTCTCAGACACTTGGCAGCTAAATGGGAAGGTGGAGCCTGTGATAGCTGCCCTGCATGTGGCACCACCAAAGAAACAATTGGTCACTTTTTATTTTCTTGTAAAGCTTATCTGGGCCCAAGACGTATTTGGTTGTCTCCGATGTGTAAAAATTTGGGGACTACTAGTAGTACTGTCGCCCTGCGTATTATATGCACTAGCACTTTGACATGGATATTAATAGCTACCGCGAAGTATCTTGGATGGGCGTGGTCGATTAGACAGAGACTGCTAGTCACTTGACTATTCTCTGTCATGATACCTTGTTTATATTCTTAACCTGTATGTTTTTCTTTTAAATTAGTGTTTTTAACCAAGATAATTTTTAAACTTTGTATTACTTTTAACTGTTTAATAGGTATAGTACGTTCTTTTTTAAATTAGAACTGACAATCAAGTTAGAAATTCTAAAAAGTGTGTCTTGTATTCTGACATCATCTGGTTGGAAAATGTAATTCTATTTTAAAATGTTGTATGTATTCTAATCTTCTTTTTTTGTGTGATATGTATCTTGCTTTTATGAATGAAATTTCGAATAAAGCATACTTTGACTTTGATTCTTATGCTAAATTAAATTAAAAAACAATATTGAGAATGTTTAGATAGTAGACAGGAAAGTGGGAAGATTTGTGGTGTGCAGGCTTACCATGAATAGAACTCTGTATTAGTAATTAAAGAGCTATGGATGTTTAGGAAATGGAATAAACGTTTTTTGTTTAGGGCGAACACCAGTTACCAAGAAAGGAGCTAATTTAAAACAAGGATTGGCAAAGCCAAAAGGTTCTCCTTTTGGCTTTGGCAATGCTTTTTCTCAATGCTTTTCAGCTACAGCATCAGCAAAAAAGAAAAAAAAGTTAGTGCCAATGCGAAACAGCATCAGCAAGAAAAGAAGCCCAGTGCAATGATGTGCATGTATGACTTATCAAGCAGGCGTTGTGACACTACAGCAGCGCCAATGTGATTTGGTCACCAAACAGGCACACACATGCAGCATGACACAGCATCAATTTATTAAAATTTTAATTTACTGTTCCAAGATGGTCGGTCTCCTTAGAGCAGTAAATTTAAAAAGCATAAAAGGCATTTAAAAACGTGTACAAAAAAGGAGCAGCCCAGTAGAAAATGTCACTTGTTGGACCCTCCTAAAAAATTAAGTAAAATCAAATTAAGAAAAACAGAACGGGCAGGGGAGCATCAGAGGAGCAGGGACTGTAGGAGGAGCAATAAAATGCAGATAACGAACAGCAACAATGAGTGGGGTGAGGAGGGGGAAAAATTAAGGAAACGTTCATTAAAAAAAAGTCGAGCTGGAAGGACAGACTTAGGGGAAGCAATTGACAAGCTGGGGGTAGGAGAGCAATATGGAAAGTGCGGAAGAAGGCAGGTGAAAATTTGAAGTGGGAAGCAGCACGTGACGGAGAAAGCAAGAAAACACATTCAGTCCCAAGGAGTAATAAAAGCAAAAGAAAAAAGTAATTCCTTGAATTTGTGGCAGTGCAAGGATGCAAGTGATCCAGTCAAAAGGATGGTAAAGAAGCTATGCTCAAGCGAAGGGAAAAACACAAGAAGATGAAGGAAAGCCGTTGATTAAGGCCCTGATTATGAGTTAGGCATAGTGGCAATTACCACATGCCAGAGAAAATGGCGAATGAATGCACTGAATTGTCTGATCAGGGGTTGAAAACTGTAAGCGATATTTAGGACATGTGCGAAATACCACATGTCTGTGGTCCACATGCGCTAGTTAATGCATGTGCAATTTACCACAGGCCATATTTACCACATGAGAAAAATAATGCATGTGGTAAATAATATCCAATTACAAGTATAAGAGGTCATTGAAACACTGTGCAAAAGACTTACCCCAAAGTACCTCCAGGCAAAAAGCAGGTGGTAAATATTCCTGTAGGGAATGAAAGAAAAGCTATAAAATAATACAGAAAACTAAGACCAACACAATAATGCAAAAAAGAACAGTACACACACTGTTTGAACTGAAAAAATACAATTGCACACAGGGCCAGATCTACATAAACTGCTGTTGACAGGTGAAGTTCTCACAGGTTGGGCTCACACTTCCATTCCACACTACCTTGGATTCAGCATTGCAAGGCCACTATGTCATGCTATTCCAGATCCATGATCTGCTAAATCAAGCCATGCAGCCCGAGGATGGAAACCAAGCCACCAATCAATGACCTCAAATGGCACAGCAACGCAGGATGACAGTCAGGATTGACAGAGTAAAGCTGCGAACCATATACATGAGTTAGCCTGAGATCCAGAGGATTCACAGGCTTGATATGGGAACCATTTAAACACATTTTCATCATTACAAATACCATAGAGACCAACATAGGGATCTAGTCATTCTGAAAATACTAGAAATGCTAGAAGTTTTTGCAACAGGCACCACACACCAGGCAGTGGAGTTGGTGTATGGCATTTCTCACTCACCTTTAGGCAAAATGCTCTGCTCATTCCTTTGCAGAGACTAGGTGGGCAGCATATAAAGTTCCCCTTAGTCATAAATACAGCTAATGCCAGCAAATCAAAATCTATTATACAACATGATTTCCTAACATCCTAGGGTTAATTAACTGCACTCATGTACACTTGGTGACCTCTGATAGACAGGAACAAGTATGCGGAAACTGGAAAATGAAGCAGACTAGTTGTGTACAAATGCTGTGTGATGTGGTATGTATACTGACCAGCAGTGTTATGTGCTATGGATCAAACCTCATGCTGTGGTAGCACACCACCCTCAATCTACTATGCAGACAAATCAACCCTTCATCATCAAGATTACAATGGATTATGATTGTTGTAGTCCAATCTCAATACATGTCAGCAGTACCATTAGAGAGTGTTTATCCCCTATAACATGACATGCATAGATCTATTGAATATGTGCAACAAATTACATGGGTCACTCTTCACCATGATGATGATTCTCAGCCATGTCAATTTTTTACCAACTATGAGCCAGATGTACGTACTTTAGGATATTGCTTTCCAAAGAGTTTTTTTCTCCAAATTGCTATTTGGTAATCACTATTTTAAATGTATGTATTTCGGTTTTAAATTTAGCGATTCTTATTTAGTGGGTGGCAAATGAACCTACCTCATGAATATTAATGAGGTAGGTCACAATTTGCAGCTCATTAGAAATGATAGCCATCACAGGGTTGGGGGAATGGTGAGGTCAGCAAACCACCATTCCTGTGATTGTTTGTTAAATAAAGCATTTTTCTTCTTTTAAATGCAACCATTTAAAAGAAGAAAAATGAAAAGTGTAACTTTCAATTTTTAATAGTAGGCAATGGTTTATGGGTCTGCTGGCTACTCTTAAAAATATATATTTTGAACATTCTCAAATGGGAAGGGGTCAGGACTCCTTATCAATTGTGAATGGGTTACCACCACATTCCAATTGATGGAAAAGTATTAATGTTTTGTGATTGGAATTCGGTTGCAAAACATTAATTCATACTACTGGGAATCAGTATTTGGAAGGGAGGAGCTAAACCCCTTGCAAATACCAAATCGCTAATGAAAATTGTGCTTTGGTAACAAGTAACTGAATGACATTTTGCCTTTTGTACATTTGAATAACCTTTTTTTGCGGTCACAAATGGCCCGATTCTTCGAGTCTGGCCATTTGCAACTTCAAATAACCTTTGTACATTCGGCTGTTTATGGTCTTCTGTTACAACTCTCATATCTCTTACCTTGAATTCCTCAGACCTCGAGATCATTTCCATGTGTTCCACTCTAGACATGTTGAGGATGGTCATACTTTTTTCTTTCCTCTTGAGGTATAGCTGAGGTGTAGATCTATCACCAGTTGACATGCTTTAGTGATTTTGCTTGGCAACTCACTTAAGTACGTTTCATAGCTTGGTACCTGTTTTTAATGTTTTCATCATCATGTAGCTATGTACATTCAGTAGTGATTTTGTTGTTTATTTCCTTACACAGGCATGCTTTTGTTGCCATCTTCAGCATGAAGTGGCACATCAAATGGTCACTTCCAGCTCACAGTCCGTAAACTTACTCTACCTTTTCCTGCCGGGGTCCACGATGGAAGAGTTTAGTTAGTTTCTGCTAGTGATGACTTAGTGGCATCAGAAAATGGCAGTGAAACAGATTCTCTTTTTCTTTTTCAACGTGCTTGATCCATAAATAATGAATGCCTGTACACACCCACACCCACACAGAAAAGAGTTGTTGGTGTAATTTTGTGTGTTACCCTAAATGTTTTTGTTGTCTAGGGATTAATTACCCTAATCCATGAACTTTTAGTGACTGTAAATGAGCACACCTTGATGTTTTGCAGATGTGCGGTATTTATCACATGCACTAAATGCAGTAAATTTCAGTACCACAGTAAAAACTCATAATCAGTGTTATTTAACACATGTATTATTACTGAACCCCATTGAATCTGTATTTACCCTCTATGCAAGTTTGGTGGGTTTTACCACCAAACTCGTAATCAAGGCCTAAGAAGCAATCAAATGAGAGTGACAAGAAAGTTAACCAATGATAAACAATGTGTAGATCCAAAGTCCACGGTAAGTATTGGTATGGAATATAAAAGATCTTGAACAACAGGGAGTTAAACGCTGTCAATTAGTGCAACCCAATTAGAGGCTGCAGTGTCAAGTGGCAGTTGAGAACAGTGAGTAAGAGAAGGGAGACATTCCTGTGTAGCATGATCCTGTGATGCATTAATTGCTGAACAGAGGGTGTATTGAAGAAGGTAACACAGGGGTGGGTGGAAACAGGAGAGAACTGTAGAGATAGTGCAAAAGGAGAGTAGAATAGAAAATGGACAGATGGTCAGAGATATTAGCAGAGTCAGTAACCTCAGTCATAACAAAGATTGACTAAACAGTAGCACCTTAGGGTGTCTAGGACAAGAAGGCAGTAGCCTGAGATGGATAGATGATTTGAAATAAGAACAATAAGATGGGTGGGAGGGTGAGTAGCAGCTAAGTGAACATTAAAATAACCCAAAAACAAGAGAGGTTGTGTTATGAGAAAAGATTAAAGCATGACATCATTGTATTCGTGGGGCAGCTTTAGGAGGGACTTCCACTGATTTTGATCGAAGACCCCAACACGTTCCTGGAGCTAGAAAGATGAAGAGTATGGGAAAAGGAAAAGACAGTGATAGATAGTACACCGGGAATTAAAGAAATACTAGACCAACACGTTTTAGTAATGCGCTGAAAAATACTGAAAGCAGGAAAAAATGTGTTGCCTAGAGTCCAAGAGCGATTGTGGGCGTCAGTCAAATATGATCAGGGTTTCAGCATGACAACTGCAGGAGAAATATTTGTATACATGAGAATAGTCCCCAGTAAATATATAACTGCAAATCAAACCATTAGGCTGAACTTGTGATGGTAGCAAAGAAGGTTTGAATGTACACAATAAAGTACCCGATTCCCTACAATCCGGCGTCATTGGGACCAAGCACATAGAAGCCCTTAGCACAGTGGCATTTCATAGGACATGCTGTCCTCATAAATATAAAATGAGTGGACCCTATGTCATTTACAGCGCTGTTTTGTAACACTACTGGAAACTAGTACATTAGAAGTGGTAGACCTAAAGGACACTCCTCAGAGGCATCTAGCCAGTGGGTATCCTTGCATGACATGAGAGTGGCCTTGATTAGCAAGATAGCATAGTAATAAGGAGCATTGAGATTAATAGTCAAACTGTACAGCCTGTTACCAATGTGGGCCTTATTCCATTGTGTCCAGTTTAACCAAATCACAGCTGTTCTCTGTGCAGGCCATGATAACTACACCTGTGTGCAGATCTTGCGTACTACAGCTTGACACTGCATCTTTCAAGTACGTTTCCCTCCAAAATACTTCCAAACTCAAGTCTAAACCAAACTGCATACTAGTCACAAATGGAAGTTGTTAGAAATTGGGTTTCTGGTTGGCAGAGGTATGCACGCTGTCCAAGTAGGAACCACAATCCTAGTCAGGGTAAGTGAGATCCACACCATAAATTAACCTGTGCTCACCCTCTGCTAGCTTGTCACAAAGCAGGCAGGCTTAACTTAAGAGGCTATGGGTAAAGTATTTGTGCAACCGTTGAAACACCATAAAAAGACTCCACACCAGTTAAGAAAAATAGCTCATATTAATATGAACAAATTAAGACTAAAACGAAAAAATCCAATAAGTACAACCTGGGTTATGAATTTTGAAAGAAGAAATGAAAATGCAGTGCTTGAAATTTAATTCGCTGACTGGGGATTTTCTAGTCACGCTAAACCAGTGCAAATCCAAAGGTTTAGGCCGACCTCTGGTCCAGGCCAGCACTCTCCCTGGCAGCTCCACCTTAACAGCCACTCCGCTCCTGACTCAGAGCCCTTCACGAGCCGGGTTCGTGCCGGCAGCCAGTCCCTGCGCCTCAGGTCTCTCCTCATTTGCCTGCCGCTCGCTCATTGTTGCTTGGTCTGATTGTGCCTGCGTATTGCTCTGTGTTCTCCCTTTTGATTGTGCCTTCATATTAATCTTGTAGACCTTTACTGATTGTGTTCGTATTATTTTGTTGGTTCCCCGCTGCATTTTGGACCCTTCTTCCCGCCGCTGCTGCCCCGCCCCTTGACACAGCCTCGCTCCCTACCCTGGCCCCGCTTCCCTCCCCTACTTAATGGCGACCGCTGTGCGGTAGCTTCAAAAGCGCGCCTAAGGCAAGCCCGTCTGCGCCCGTCCATGACCCGACCGCGGCCAGCGCCAGGAACCCTGGTTCTCCTGGGCCCCACTGCTATGATTCCACCACCCTCCATGCACTCAATCGCAGAAGACACACCGCCTGCAGAAGATCCTTGCCGAACACCACCCACGGACAGTTCTCGTGCAGACCCTGCCGCAGATCCTTCACCATCAACAAACCCCCCACTACCGTTGAAGGCCCTCCTGAGGCACGCACTGCCAAAACCCTGACATGCATCCTCCTCAACGTACACTTCCTGCACCGACGTGCCATAAAGATCAGGGACCTGATCGACTCCCTCTCGCCCGACGTCGCCTTCTTCACGGAAACCTGGACCAACGCCACCTCCGGCCCCGACATCGCAACTGCCATCCCCGACGGCTACAAGATCCGAGAGAAAGGACCGCATCCACCGCCCAGGAGGAGGACTCGCCATCGCACACAAGACCCACACCAACTCTCCACATCCAGCACGAGTGACCCCCACTCCAACACAGAACACCTTCACTTCCAGATCCAGACCAGTCACAGGACCACGCTATGCAGCACCCTCATCTACAGACTGCTGGGACCCCGCACCCAGTCCGCATCTACCATTGCCGAGCTCGCCGCCCCCCACGCCATCACCTCCACGGACTACATTCTACTCCGGGACCTGAACTTCCACCTCGACAACTGCAGCGACCCCGACTCCACCACTCTCCTCGACAACCTCGGACTGAAGCAGCTGGTCAACACGCACACTCACAGAGCTGGACACACCCACGACCCCACCTTCGTGGGAGGTACAAACGTCCATTTCAGCCACACCACCCATCCCCTCTGGACGGACCACCACTGCATCCATTTAAACCTTCAACACCACCACAGCACCCGCCCCGCGCCCGCCACGAAGGAACTGGAGCAAGGTCACAGAGGACCACCTCAATACCACCCTCCTCCAAGACCGCCCCAGCGCCACTACCACCCCGCCAAACAACGCCCTCTAAAGGCCGCCTGGTTCACCATGGAACTGCAAGAGGCCATACGCTCCTGCAGACTCCTAGGGAAAACCTGGCGAAACCAGACTACCTCGGAAGCACAGAAGAACCACAGGAACGTCCTGAAGGAATACCACCAGCGCATAAGAGACACCAAACGGACCTTCATAAGAGACAAAGTCCAGACCAACACGACCAACGCCAAGGAAATGTTCAACGTCATACAGCAGTTCCAGCAAAGCCATGGAAGTCACACCTTCCCAGGAACTCTGCGACAAGCTCAGCGCCTACTTCCATCTGAAGATCAAGGTCTTCTACGACAACTTCAGCAAACAGATGCCTGACACCAAGCCCCCCCAACACCGTCGATAAGCCAACCATCAGGACCTGGGACCCCACTACCGTCGAACACACCACCACGACCATGAAGAAAACCCACTCGGGGGGGCCCCCACGGACCTCTGCCCACCACACATATTCCACAGGGCCGCTGACGCCATCGCACCCAAACTAGGACAGACCGTCCACTCCTACTTCTTGTCCGGCATCTTCCCAGATGACTGGAAACGGGCGGAGGTTAAACCCCTTCTCAAGAAACCAACAGCCGACCCTACAGACCTGAAAAACTACCGACCCATCCCTCTCCTCCCCTTCGTGGGCAAAGTCACAGAGAGAATCGTAAACGCCCAGCTGACTACCTTCATCGAAGAGAATTCCATCCTAGACACCTCCCAGTCTGGATTCCGCCGCAACCACAGCACTGAGACCGCCCTCCTCGCCGCCACCGACGATATCCGCATGCTACTCGACCAGGGACACACTGCGGCCCTCATCCTTCTAGACCTCTCTGCAGCCTTCGACACCGTCTCACATCGCACTCTCGCAACCAGACTTCACAAAGCAGGGTTACAAAGAGCTGCCCTCGACTGGGTCCAATCCTTTCTCTCCGGCAGAACCCAGAGGATCAGACTCCCTCCCTTCCTCTCCGAACCCACGATACCTACTGTACCCCAAAGATCATCGCTCAGCCCCACGCTCTTCAACATCTACATGGTCCCACTCACCTCCATCGTCAGACAGCATGGGCTCAACATCGTATCCTACACCGACGACACCCAGCTTATTCTCTCACTCACGAAGAATCCCGGAGACACAAGACTCTGCTTCTAGGAAGGAATGAAGAACGCAGCAGCCTGGATGAAAGACAGCTGTTTGAAACTCAACTCAGAGAAGACCGAGGTCCTCATCGTCGGACCCTGCACCTCCGCCTGGGACAACACCTGGTGGCCTTCGCCCTCGGGAACCCACCCACCCCTACATATCACGCACGAAACCTTGGCATCATCCTCGACTCAACCCTCTCCGTGAACCACCAGATCAAGGCCATCACTTCCACTAGCTTCAACTGCCTGCGCATCCTCCGCAAGACCTTCAAATGGATCCCCTCTGACTGCAGAAGGACCGTCACCCACATGCTCATAACCAGCAGACTGGACTACGGCAACGCAATATATACGCCGGAATCAACAGGACTCTCCTACACAGGCTCCAGACCATCCAGAACGCCGCAGCCAGACTCGTCCTCGGGACACCGCGTCACGAACACATGACCCAACACCTACGAGACCTCCACATGCTCCCCATCGAGAAGAGGATCACCTTTAAGTTCCTCACCCATGCCTACAAATCCCTCAACAACATCTGACCCAAATACCTCAACAAGAGAGTTTCCTTCCACGTACCCAAGAGGAACTTCCGTTACGCTGACCTCGCCCGGGCAGAGGTCCCCCGCATCCACAGGAACAGAACAGGGGGGAGAGCCTTCTCCTACATCGTGGCCAAGACCTGGCACGAGCGCCCAATGAACATCAGACACGCCCCGACCCTTCACTCGTTCAGGAAGGACCTCAAGACCTGGCTTTTCGACTGATCCGGTGCTGCCCCCCCAGTGTCTTGAGACCCTAACGGGTGAGTAGTGCGCTTTATAAACCCCTGATTGGTTGATTGATTGACCGCGATTGAATGCAGGTCTGATACAGGGACCAGCCTTGGCCACTGAAACAGTGCCTTGATCCTCCGATGTTGAAGACGATGCAGGAAGCATATGAAGGCGGTGCGTCGTTGTCTGTCCTTATGATGGAGGCAATGTATTGCTTCTGAGCTGCGCAACATTGAAGATGCAGCGGAAATGGAGACAAAATGCGAGAATCATCAAAGTGATGCGTCGTTGTGGAACCACTGAATTTAAGGCGATGTGTCGGCGCTGAGCGGTGCAAAGGCTGAGATGCGTCAGACACTGGAGATGATGCGGCATGCAGTCGGCGATGAGAAGTCCGCACAGCAGTGGTGATGCGTCGGTGTTGAGGGTGCAATGTCATTGATACATGGATTTTAGCAGTTGCAGCACTTTATACCGATTTCCAAGGGCCCAGGACTGAATTGGCACCACTTGGCAAGGCAATACTTGCAGCAAGCAAAGTCCAGGGGCTGTTGCAGGTTAATGAAATGTCTTTGATGTCTTTGAGACTTAGAACATGGGGCAAGCCAGCATACCATAGGAGTCACTCTATGTTCAAGGGAGATGGGTCAAGTTCTTCCTCGTCAGGGCAGAGGGTAGCAGGCAGCAGGACAGCACAGCAGAAAAGCAGTTCTTCCAGAGCAGCAGTCCAGCAGAGTGGTAGCCCTTGTAACAGCACAGCAGTTCTTCCTCCTGAAAGAGTTCTTTATAGGTCCAGCAGTGTCTGATTTGATTGGGTCACAGACCCAGAACTTATACCCAGTTGTGACTTTGAAGACGTGATGACTTCAAAAAAGTGCATAGAGGTCCTCCCCCACAGCACTGGCTCTAGACTCAATACAGAGGTGTATGCAGCCCTTTGTGTAGGGTCAGACCACAGCCTATTCAGGTTTAAGTGTCAGTTATTTTCTCCCATCCTGCCCAGGAGAATCCATCAGGATGGCCACTCAATCACCCCTCAGCTCCCTTTGTGTGTGGCTGTCTAGAGGGAAAGCACAAAGTCCAGCTGTGACCAACCCCAGAAGTGTATTGGAGAAAGGCTGCAGGCACACCGGGCAAAGTGCAGAGAAATGCCTTCTTTCTAAAAGTGCAAAAGGAACAATTGATGAATGGAATGCTAAACAACGCAAACATTCACCCCCAGTCACAAAGATCTGGGTTTAATCTATCATTCTTTTGCTCACCACGCCACCCCAGTGTGGATCCTGCCATATGCAAATCAGTCTTGATCCTGTTCCTCATGGGAACAGTCCAGCCCGAACTGTCAGGCCAGGTCCTCTCTGGACCAGAAATAAACACCCTCAGACCAGTTTCGGGGCATTGTCCCTCATCCGCCAGACTAGATTAAATCCAGTGGCGCAGTGAGTATGGGACCCATGTCTGGGCATACCCTTCCCACTTAGTGCGACAAATGCAAAAGGAACAATTAATGGACGGAATGCTGAACAATGCAAACATTCACCCCAGTCACAAAGATCTGGGCTCAATCCATTGTTCTTTTGTCATATGCAAATCAGTCTTGACCCTGTTCCTCATGGGAACAGTCCAGCCCAAACTGCCAAGTCGGGTTCTCTCTGGACCGGAAACAAGTATCCTGGGACTGGTTTCAGGATAACACCCCTCATCAGCCAGGCTAGCTTGAATCCAGTGGCATCAGCGAGCAAGGGCGCCCCCGTCTTGGCATACCCATACCACTAAGGGTGAAAAGTCCTCTTGCAACAAATGATGGACTGTGACACTGGATTAAAGCTAGTTTAGCTGATCAGGGTCAATACTGATTTGCATATGTCTGGTTCTGGACTTAACCCAGATCTCTTGACTGGTGGTAAATGTTTGATTGATATTGATGGACAGTGGCAGGGTCTGCTGATGCTGCACAAGCTCTTTCCCTCTCTCGGTGGGACATTTTAATCAGTATTTTTAAAGTTCTTATTTCTTCATTATTCACTGTTTTTAACCGCTTTTCACTACCTGTGCTCTCCAGTGCCGTTTTTCTTTGCCTTCCCTTCTGCCTCTTGCCCTGGTCCGCCGCGGCTGCAGTACCGATTGAGCAGAGGGTAGAGGCCACGCCGCTGACTCCTCTTCCGCCCTAGCCAGGGGCCAGAAACCAGAAACCTTGGTCCTTTTCAACTAGCTCCTTGAGCATAATCTAAGGCCCACACAGAATGCACTGTCAGGCTCTTAATCTGAAGGGTCACCTATTTCACTGTACTTATTGTCAGTTTGAATGGATTAGCAATCCCCTGCCTAAATCTGTTTTCGCCTCCTCTGCTAAGGAGGCTGTTTTCCATGCAATTACTAATGGCCGGCCTGACCTTCCCCAGCCTAAAAATCTTAGGTGTATCAGCCTAAATTGTCGCTCCCTCCCGAAGAATCAGGTGCATTTATTTAATTTTCTCCTTGATGCTGACCCCGACGCGCTCTTTTTAACACAAACATGGCTCCACGACGGCTCTTCACACGATATAATCTCTGCTCTTCCGACTAATTTGGCCGTTCTGATAGACCACATAGTACAGGAGGATGCATTACTATTATTTATAAAAAGGACTACAAATGGAATATTAAGGACCTACAAATTCCTAATTGTGAAGCTCTATTCTTTTCCCATTGCTGAAAGTTGCCCTCTCAGGGGCTCTTATTTACCGTCCCCCTGGGCCTTCCAGCAACTGGTGTTCAGTATTACCTGACTATTTGGCTCCACAGTTTTACAGGCAGACAATTTTACTTTGCTTGGTGACATCATCCTACATCTTGACAATTTGAGCTCACAGAATCTTTCCCATCTTAAGTCTGCTGCCACTCATATTGCGTGCCACCTCTTAGACCCCATTTTTGCCAGTCTCTTCACGCTTTTCGCTGATCCTCCACTCCAACTTTTTTGGACTGATCATTATACAGTACAATTTAATATCCTAGTCCCCTGTTCTTTTATTATGCGACCTGCACCGCAACCCACGAACAGGCACTGGGCTAAATTGGATATGACTGAGCTTAACAATCGACTCCTTAACACAATTCCTACCCTCAACCTCAATCCAGATGTGATCAAATCGCTGTGCATCAATGGCTTAGGGAGGCTACTGATGCAATTTTTCCTTTAGCACCCATAACGCAACGCAGATCGCTTCCCCCTACCCCTTGGTTTAATGAAGTCCTCCGATGCGAAAAAAATTATATAAAATCTTAGAAAGGGGCTGGAGGAAGCACTATGCAGCTGATGCCAAGGCAGAGTATGTTGATGCCTTGAAAAAATATCATGCTTCCTGCAAATTTGCCTGGGCATCTAACTATATGGAGAAGATCACCAACGCCCAACACTGACAAAAGACTTTGTTTAGAGTGGTGAATGAACTTTCAGCAGCCAGCACCTTTACCTCCCTTTCTCAACAACAGTGTGATGAGCTGCCACATTTTCCTAAACAAAGTAGAGTTAATCCATCAGCAGTTAGAAACAGATGCTCCCACTCTAGTGAATCCTCCATCCACTGCCACTCAAGCACTTGCCAGTAAGTCTAACGATAAGCCAGAAGCACCCCAGGAAATCAAGGCCTGGCCTTCCGTGGATTTAGCATCATTGCATACTTTATTGGATACTATCAAGTCTCTCTCTTTCCACTAGATCCCCTTCCCCTGTCTAAACTCAGACTGACTGACGATGCTGCCCTCACAGTAATTCTTGATCTCCTCAACTCCTCTTTGAGTACGGGCTATGTTCCACAGGACAGGAAACATGCTGTGGTGCTCCCTCTACTCAAGAAGAATGACCTTGACCCTCTCAGTTGTTCCATTTTTGGCCTAGCTCCCTTCTTTTTCCAAAATCCTAGAAAAGCATGTCAATACTCAACTCTCCTCTTTTGCCACTTCTGGCAATCTGCTTCATCCATCTCAGTCTGGCTTTAGGACTGGTATGGAATCCACCCTACTTGGAGTCACAGTACTCCTTAGGCAGGAACCCGACTCCGGTAGGACAGATGCCTTTATCCTTTTGGATTTAAGCGCGGCTTTTGATATGGTTTCACATTCTATCCTGCTGGACAGATTGGAGGTGCTAGGCACTGTAGACCTGGCCCTGAAGTGGATGTCTTCTTTTCTGAAAGATCGTACTTAACAGGTCTCATCACCTAATAACACATCCAAGACCTTCTCACTGACCTCTGGGGTTCCGCAGGGCTCCATTTTGAGCCCCCTGCTTTTTAACATTTACCTTCGCCTTTTGATCAATGCAATTGAGGAATCTGGCCTCACCTCGTTCTCTTACGCTGATGACTCCCAGATTATTTTTTCAGTATCGAATGCTCAGAATCTAGATACTTCCCCTCTCAGGCAAGGGTTGACTAATGTCACCTGCTAGATAAACGGAAATGCTTTAAAGCTTAATTGTAATAAAACAGAAGTCATGATTTTGGGCAATAATCCAGAACTTTGGAGAGTTAACCACTGGCCTGTCTCTCTGGGACCCTTACCCACGCTGGTTAATAAATTTAAGAATCTTGGCTTAATTATTGATAAGAACCTTTCACTGAAGCCGCAGGTCTCCAAACTCACAGCCTCCTGTTTTTCCATTCTCAAATGGCTTCAGAAAATCCTCTGGCTGATTCCTTTGAATACCCAGAGAACGGTTTTGCAGGCCCTGGTAACATCCATATTGGACTACGGGAATGCTCTGTATCTGGGCACTGATAAATCTGTGATCCACCGTTTTCAGATTATCCAGAACGCAGCTGCCCCCCTTCTTTTTCGGTTGCTTAGATACACTTCTGCCTCTCTTTTGCTCCATAAACTACAGTGGCTTAAGGTCTGCAAGCGCATTAAATTCAAGGCCTTATGCTATATGTTTCGAGCTAGGCACGGCCTGGCGCCTTCATATATCCAAGGTTTGGTGTCACCCTATGTGCCCACCCGGCCGTTGAGATCGGCCAACCTTGCCCTGTGTACCATGCCCAGGTTTCGCCTGGCCCGCATGAAGGGCTGCTCCTTCTCATACTTAGGTCCAAAACTCTGGAACTCCCTTCCTATGGCTCTCAGGAACTGCCACTCTCTATTTGCGTTCCGCAAGAACCTGAAGACTCTGCTCTACAAGTTTCTTTAATAACTGAATCAGCATTCCGTCCATCATTTGTTGCTGCAGCACAACATTTTTTCTGAAAGTGGCATTTTTAAAAGGGTAATGATAAATTTGACTTTACCAGTAAAGAGGATTTATCATTACTATTCCAATGATATGAAACATGACAGATCTACTCCTTCTCAATCAGGTATTGCTAATTTGGGAGTTTTTCACTAACAGGATATATAAAACTTAAAGAACATGTCCTTTTGATTACATAGCACCCTGCCACATGGGCTTTGTCATGCTTGCGAGAAGTGTCTCCAAGCACAATTCTCCACCTGTTCCACATGCTAGACGAGCAATTTGCTGGCAGAATATTGATTAGTGGAAGGAGGCTACCTTACTTCCCTGAGACTGCGGGTACAACTCTAATTTTGACACAATAAAACAAAATCATGTGATTGTGGGCATAACTTCTTTTGCCTCATATTAAAAAGTATGATTTATATATATATTTTAATAAGTTTTACTGATTGTATAAAAGAGTGCCGTGTGCTGTCTAGCAGAGCTCAACAACATGTTTTCAACTTTCCCATCACTCTATCTCTTTTTCCACCTATTGGTATGTCTTTCTCTCTTTTCTCTCTCTCTCTTACACACACACACACACAGTAAAATAATTTAAAAAAGAAATAAATAAGACAACATTTTTGCATAAGCTATATTGTATTACTACCATATGATGGTGAAAAAGACATTTTAAATTTTTGAAAACGTGGTAAAGTGAGCGAAAATGAGATCAAGAAATAAAGTAAAACTTTTTATGATCATTTGTGATCTAACCCGACATCTCAAAGCGAAATGAAGATGAAAAAGAACAATGAGACATATGGAAAGCTATGGTGTCATTATGTCTGAAGAGAGCCCTGAAGAAAAGGCTAAAAGACAGAGCGCCTGCGTGCTGAAATATCTCCTAACATATGACAGCAAGGGCACACAGTGAGCTGCAAGGGGAGCCCGTAAACGAAGGAGGCATCTGTAGGAGAGTAGGGTCTGCTTTCTATGTTCACCCCCACTTTTTGCTTTTGCTCTACTGGTTTTCGACTTAGATGTGGCTGTGGGCCTGCTGATCAGACCCACAGCCCTGCTGTTCTCTCTCTAAATTAATACTATGTACTTTAGGTACATAACCCATTTGTATAGGATCACCTTATTGGGCCCTGTACAGTGTACCCTAGGTACCCAGGGCATAGGTGTACCCTAGGCCTACCAGGGGCTGCAGCATGTATTATGCCACCCCTGGCCTGGCCTTCCATTTTGACACAACTGGCTGATCACTCAGCTGGGGCAAGGTCGTGTAATCACCCCTTGCTTAGGTGTAGTATTCCTATACCTAACTTACATATAGACACATGTGTACCTATCAGTCACTCCTATGGCAGGCCTTAACAATCCTGGAGGCAGAGTGCTTGGTAACATGTGAGATGGTGCTCTAGCATGAGCTGAGCCTGTCTGCAGCTTTCGGAATCATGTCCTTATAGCTGTTCTATGATATAGCCTACCATATACTCTTAAAGTGCCTTATAATCTTAGACGGTTATGGTAACTATGGTTTGGCTTTATCGAAACATGTCGTGTAAGGTGTCTAACACTGTGGAATAATACCCCCATACCATTTCTGGATATGAGGATATTATTCCCCCCTTCTAGAGGGAAAGACATGTTAAAATCATACTTCACTGTTAGCCTCTGACCAAAGCCTCAGCATCACAAAATGGATGCTGCTGCCACGACACAAGTCTGACCTCCTGCAGCTGGGAGTGATCCCAGCCAGGGAGGCCTGGACAATAGGTTTCCTGCTTGGGGAGGTGCTAGCACCTCCCCAGACAGCCTTTAGTGTATTGGGGCAGGGTGGGCTGAAAGGAATGAGACATGCCTGGGGCACACAAGGTGTTCCTTGCATAGTCCAGTTCAAACCGGTGCTGGGGCACTCCAGCCCCAGCTCTGGCGCGAAACTGGACAAAGGGAAGTGGGTGTAACCGCCCCCTCCCAGGTCCCACCATAAGGCGTGACCTAGCAGGTATCCCAGCCCCCCAGATTAGTATAAGAGTGGGAGTTGGGCCTCAAGACTTTAGATTATCCTGAACCTGCAACTTGAACAGAAACTCTGGACCTTCGACATTCGACGAAAGAAGAAGACTGAAGAATCTCCCTTGTGGCCAAGGAGTGGCTACCCTGTGCAAACAGGCACCATCAAGAGACTACCCTTTGCTTTGTGAAACGTTCTACGAGGAACCGACTGCAGAGCCCGACCAGAGCCTTGACTCTCAGACTTCTCCGACCCTCATCCACATCTGCAGCAGAGCTGAGATCCGTGGAGGCGACGAGCGACGTGGGACCGGCTACCTGGAAAAAGTGGCTAGTAACTTACAGCGCAGCTTCTGAGGTACCCTCGAAGTTGTGCACCGGGGATTGAGAAGCCCCACCCCCAAGCACCATCTGCACCGAAGACCAGCCCCCCACACTCAACGAGTCCTGCGTGGGGCCCTTCAGCATTTTTTTGCTTGCCGCGTCTGTCCGGTTGCTTGCCCGCTGGCTAGTGGCCTTTGTGACGACGCATCCCGAAATCTTCTGCGCTGGTTTGGCTCCTCCAGACTGGCTCCAGCTTCTCTGCAAAGAAGAAGCACCCCAGACCTTCCTGGTCTGATCCTGAAGCAAGTCCTCCGTTCTTCGTGGGTTCCGCTTGCCAAGGCCTGGTGAGTCCTAGCCCAGCTTCGACGCCGCCGACAGCAAGAGCCTTCGTGGGACAGCTCGCCTCTTGGTCCTGGTCGTCCTCGACGCTTCCTGGTCCTCCTGGCTGCAGCGACAAGCTTCACCTTCACCTGCAATCTTCACGACATCGCCTGGTTCCTTCCTGGTTCCACGTGGTCACTGGCTAGTGACCTTGACTCTGTCCCTTCTGCTTGCAGGTCTCTTCTCTTCTTGATCCCAGCCTTGGGATCCACCGGACACTCTTCACTGACTGCCTGTCAGCATCTTTCTTCAGGCATCCATAGGAGTCGACGACGAAACCCGACGCAACTTCAACCCTATGCACCCGCAGCCTGTGGGCTAGGTAACTTGGGTACTCCGGTGCTCATCAGGATAGTGACTATCCTAGTGTCTAAGTTTCAAGTCTCAACTTCCTAGCTACTCCGGAAGTGTCCTAAATCTATCTATTTCTAAACTGTACTATTGCTAATGACTTTTACGCATTACGCGTGAGTGTTTCCACTCTGCACACGAATCCCGTGGGCCTCCCACTTCCTATCTTTTGGTAGTCCAGTGTAGCCCCAGCGATTCCCTAGGCCTAGGCCTATTCTATTTCCGTGACAGTGGTTCTTATACCACTTACTTAGTATATGGTTTGCGTGGCCCCTAGGGCCTAACTGTATTACTTACCTGTGTGACTTACTGTATGCATTAATAAGACTGTGTTGTACTTACCTCTAATCTCATAAAGAGTGCTGAGGGTTTTCTTAGAATAAATACACTTTATTTTATATATATATCTGTTGTGGTGTCCTTTCATTTGGTATTCAAGGGATTATATATGGTATCACAGCTGGCTTCACATGCCATTCAGAGTTTAGCCTAAGACTGCTCTTGTCCATGCTACCACTAGGATAGCTGGTCTATAAGGTTGACTTTACAACCAATCACCATAAGGGTATTTGGACTGATATAAGGTGTACACTATAACTAGTGACATCATACATCAGGCCAACTTCTCACATTGGTGAGCAGCGGTTGGGATCTGAGCTTGCTGTTGTAATACCATTGTAATCTTGAGATACTAAATTGAAAGATCACACAGATATTGTCTAGGTACATATAACATAGTTTATTATACTTAAGTCCTACTGGACTTAGTAGTTGTAGGTTGAAGGGAATAACACACCCTGACTACAACTACTAGAGAGGTTCAGTAGAAACAACTAGTGTAGGTAGGTGCACACACCACACCCTCACTAGATCATGCCTCTGGGAGGAGATCAAGTAGATGCTCTCTCAGGAGGGGCAGGTCTGCAGAAGACCCCCTCTAGGTATGATACCTTAACATTCCAGGAGATGAGACACTTGTGTACCTCCAGAGGAATAAAACAGGGTGCAAACCCTACCCTCCTTCAGTTAAGACAGCTCCTAGAGGAGTATGATACTCTTAGGGCCTCTCAGGCAGGTACCCTAGGTACAGAAGGGGGTCTACCCACCACAGAGGAGTCAGATGGGACTTCAGAGGAAGAGGTAGACAGCCAGGGCCAAGTAGGAAGACTTAGCCAGGCTAACCTAAGCTTACATGGGAGTTTGCATGGGGTCCCCCCATACAGACCCACAAGTAGGCTTTCACAGAGAAGCAGGAGGGACAGATCCCCTTCAAGGGAATCCATCCACTCCCATGTCTCTAGCATCTCTAATGCTTCCTCTCACAGGGGAATGACTTCACCTGAGAGAAAGGAGCATGAAGCCAGAATGAGGGAGGCTAATCTGAGGATTCAGAGGGAAGAACTTGCCCTTGCCAAAGAGAAGCTTGCTCTGGCTAGAGAGCAAAAGTTAAGTGGGTCAGAACCCACTGGTGGCAGCAACATTCCTAGAGATAGAGACAGGCACTATGATAATAGAAACCTGAGCAAGATTGTCCCTCCCTACAAGTATGGGGATGACATCCACAAATGGATAACTGCTTTGGAGAGGGCTTGCAAAGTACAGCAGGTACCCCAAAGTCAGTGGGCAGCTATCTTGTGGCTCTCCTTCTCTGAGAAAGGAAGAGACAAGCTCCTCACAGTTAGTGATGAGGATGCAGATAATTACACTGTCCTGAAGAGTGCTCTGATTGATGGGTTTGGCCTAACCACTGAACAATACAGGTTGTTGTTCAGGGATACCCAGAAGACACAGACTCAGGACTGGACTGACTTTGTAGATTGTGCCACTAAGGCTCTGGAAGGCTGGCTAATGGGAAGTAAGGTTAAGGACTATACAGGATTGTATAATTTGATCATGAGAGAACAAATACTTAACAACTGTCAAAACCAGCTATTGCATCAACACCTGATTGATTCTGATCTGACTTCTCCCCAAGAATTGGGAAAGAAGGCAGATAGATGGGTCAGGACTAGGGTTAAGCAGAAAAACCAGAACCAGGGCGGTGATCAGAAAAAGGCAGACCAGAAGGGTAATGAGCAGAAACAAAAAGACCAGAAGTCTTCACCAGGCCCCCAAAAGGCTCAGGGGGAGGGTGGTCCCAAAAAGGATAAAAAGAAAGAAGGCCAAAAGAAACCATGGTGCAACTATTGTAAGTCCAACTCACATTGGTTTAGTGAGTGCACCAAAAAGGATAAGCCCCCAGCCACCATTGCCCCTAAGGCAACTGTACCCCCTAGTTCAGCTGTAAGTGGTGGTTCCCAGCAAAAGGGTGTAGTAGGGTTAACCCTGGGAACTGAGGAGGATTCTGGCCTAGTCAGAGTACCTACTCAGGCTGTTCTGATCTGTGATGGGGACTTAGCTTTGTCCTCTACTGTAGGCCCCAGTAACCTGGGCAAGTACAGACAGACTCCTTTTATCAACCAAAGAATGGCTCAGGCCTACAGGGACACTGGGGCTAGTGTCACAATGGTGACACCTGCTTTTGTGGACCCTGGACAGATCATACTAGGTGAGAATTACCTAGTGACCAACGCTAGCAATGCCACTACCTCCCATAGCGTGGCTGTTGTTAACTTCTCCTGGGGAGGGGTAACTGGCCTCAAGAAAGTTGTTGTTAGTTCAGACCTTCCTGTAGAGTGTTTACTGGGCAATGATCTTGAAACTTCAGTTTGGTCTGAAGTGGAGTATAGGACCCATGCAGAAATGCTGGGGATAGATGCACATGTCCTTGCTGTGACCAGGTCACAGGCCAAAAAGTGCAACACTGAACAAGTGCTGGATCCTGAAACTATGGACCAGTCACAACCCAAGAGAAAGAGCAGTAGGGTTAAGGCTGTGCCTTCCCCCCTGCCTCAGGTGGTGGATCAGCCCTCCCAGGAGGATGATTCTGAGAGCCCTGAAGGAACTGTCCTAGAAGAACTTGAACCTGACCAGGTTGAGTTTCTTGGGACAGGGGGACCTTCAAGGGCAGATCTGAGGCAGGCTCAATTAGACTGCCCCTCTCTTGAACCCCTCAGACAGCTGGCTGCTGCTGAGGCTGCAGGGAATGCTCAAGGTACCCATAGAGTCTATTGGGATGAAGGGCTACTGTACTCAGAGGCTAGAGACCCCAAGCCTGGTGCATCCAGGAGGTTGGTCATACCACTGAAGTTCAGAGGCTTCCTTCTCACCTTGGCCCATGATATTCCCCTTGCAGGACATTTAGGCCAGAACAAGACTTGGGACAGGCTTGTCCCTCACTTTCACTGGCCCCATATGTCAGAAGATACCAAGGAGTTTTGTCGCTCCTGTGTCACCTGCCAAGCCAGTGGCAAATCAGGTGGCACCACAAAGGCCCCCCTCATACCACTACCTGTGGTGGGGGTTCCCTTTGAAAGAGTGGGCATAGATATTGTAGGACCAATGGACCCACAAACAGCATCTGGGCACAGATTCATACTGGTGATAGTGGACCATGCCACCAGGTACCCAGAAGCAATTCCCCTGAGGACCACAACAGCTCCTGTTGTGGCAAGGGCCCTGCTTGGAGTATTCTCCAGAGTGGGCTTTCCAAAGGAGGTCATTTCTGACAGAGGTGCCAACTTCATGTCAGGATACTTGACTGCAATGTGGAAGGAGTGTGGTGTTAACTATAAGTTCACCACACCCTATCACCCACAGTGCAATGGGCTTGTTGAGAGATTCAACAAGACCCTAAAGGAATGATAAAAGGATTACCAGATAAGCTTAGGCGAAGATGGGACATCCTTTTACCCTGCCTTCTGTTTGCTTACAGAGAGGTCCCACAAAAGGGGGTTGGCTACAGCCCTTTTGAGCTTTTGTTTGGGCATCCTGTAAGAGGACCCCTGTGTTTGGTGAAGGAAGGATGGGAGAGACCTCTCAGACAACCCAAACTAGACATAGTGGATTATGTACTTGGTCTCCGCTCCAGGATGGCAGAGTATATGAAGAAGGCTTCTAAAAACCTTGAGGCAAGCCAAGAACTCCAAAAAGCTTGGCATGACCAAAAGGCTGTACTGACTGTTTACCAGCCAGGACAGAAAGTGTGGGTGTTGGAGCCAGTGGCCCCAGCAGCACTCCAAGACAAATGGTCTGGACCCCACACTATTGTTGAGAAAAAGGGAGAAGTCACCTACTTGGTGGACCTTGGGACTCCCAGAAGCCCCCACAGGGTGCTTCATGTCAACAGATTGAAGGCATATGTTGACAGGGCAGACATGGGGCTACTCATAGCTACAGATGAGGGGCAGGAGGAAGAGAGTGACCCTCTCCCAGACCTGTTGACTCAGAATCCTGATGATGGCTCAGTTGATGGTGTGGTCTTTTCTGACAGCCTCACTGTCCATCAGCAACAGGACTGCAGACAAGTTCTGCAATCCTACAGACATATGTTCTCTCTGACCCCAAGTCAGACAAACTGGTGCACCCACGAGGTGGACACTGGTGACAGTCTGCCTGTGAAGAGTAAAATCTACAGGCAACCTGACCATGTCAGGGACTGCATAAAAGTTGAGGTACAAAAGATGTTGGAGCTGGGAGTCATTGAACCTTCAGAGAGCCCTTGGGCTAGTCCTGTAGTCCTTGTGCCAAAGCCTCACACCCAAGATGGTAAGAGAGAGATGAGGTTTTGCGTGGATTACAGAGGTCTCAATGCTGTCACTAGGACAGATGCCCACCCAATACCTAGGGCAGATGAGCTCATTGACAGACTGGCAGCTGCTAAGTTTTTGAGCACATTTGACCTAACAGCAGGCTACTGGCAAATCAGACTAGCTGAGAGTGCAAAGGCCAAAACTGCTTTCTCGACCCCAGGAGGACATTATCAATTTGTGGTAATGCCCTTTGGTTTGAAGAATGCACCTGCCACTTTCCAAAGGTTGGTGAATCAAGTCCTTACTGGGTTGGATGATTACTGTGCAGCTTATCTTGATGATATTGCTGTCTTTAGCTCCACCTGGGAGGATCACCTGGTCCACCTGAGGAATGTTTTAGAGGCCCTGCAAAAGGCAGGCCTCACTATCAAGGCCACTAAGTGCCAGATAGGGCAGAGCAAAGTTGGTGGGGGTCAGGTTCAACCACTGGAGAGCAAGATCCAGACCATAAAGGACTGGGCTCCTCCAACTACCCAGACTCAGATCAGAGCTTTCTTGGGCATGACTGGGTACTACAGAAAGTTTGTTAAGAACTATGGGTCCATAGTGACACCACTTAATGACTTGACCTCCAAGAAGATGCCAAAGAAAGTTCAGTGGACAGTAAGCTGTCAAAAAGCATTTGATGACCTGAAGCAGGCCATGTGCAGTGCACCTATTCTGAAAAGTCCAGACTACTCCAAAGAGTTCATTGTCCAGACAGATGCTTCTGAGTTAGGTGTGGGAGCTGTTCTTTCACAACTGAATGTAGATGGTCAAGACCAGACCATTGCTTTTATAAGTAGAAGGCTGACCCCTAGAGAGAAACGTTGGTCAGCTATTGAGAGGGAGGCCTTTGCTGTGGTTTGGGCCCTGAAGAAGCTGAGGCCATACTTGTTTGGCACTCACTTCAAGATTCAGACAGACCATAAGCCCCTCTTGTGGCTAAATCAGATGAAGGGTGAAAATCCCAAACTTCTTAGGTGGTCCATTTCCCTACAGGGGATGGACTTCACAGTGGAACATAGACCTGGGACTGACCATGCCAATGCAGATGGACTCTCCAGATATTTCCACTTAGAACATGAAGACTCAACTGGTCAAGGTTAGTTTAATGTCCCTAAGTTTGGGGGGGGGGGGTGTAGGAGAGTAGGGTCTGCTTTCTATGTTCACCCCCACTTTTTGTTTTTGCTCTACTGGTTTTCGACTTAGATGTGGCTGTGGGCCTGCTGATCAGACCCACAGCCCTGCTGTTCTCTCTCTAAATTAATACTATGTACTTTAGGTACATAACCCATTTGGATAGGATCACCTTATTGGGCCCTGTACAGTGTACCCTAGGTACCCAGGGCATAGGTGTACCCTAGGCCTACCAGGGGCTGCAGCATGTATTATGCCACCCCTGGCCTGGCCTTCCATTTTGACACAACTGGCTGATCACTCAGCTGGGGCAAGGTCGTGTAATCACCCCTTGCTTAGGTGTAGTATTCCTATACCTAACTTACATATAGACACATGTGTACCTATCAGTCACTCCTATGGCAGGCCTTAACAATCCTGGAGGCAGAGTGCTTGGTAACATGTGAGATGGTGCTCTAGCATGAGCTGAGCCTGTCTGCAGCTTTCGGAATCATGTCCTTATAGCTGTTCTATGATATAGCCTACCATATACTCTTAAAGTGCCTTATAATCTTAGACGGTTATGGTAACTATGGTTTGGCTTTATCGAAACATGTTGTGTAAGGTGTCTAACACTGTGGAATAATACCCCCATACCATTTCTGGATATGAGGATATTATTCCCCCCTTCTAGAGGGAAAGACATGTTAAAATCATACTTCACTGTTAGCCTCTGACCAAAGCCTCAGCATCACAAAATGGATGCTGCTGCCACGACACAAGTCTGACCTCCTGCAGCTGGGAGTGATCCCAGCCAGGGAGGCCTGGACAATAGGTTTCCTGCTTGGGGAGGTGCTAGCACCTCCCCAGACAGCCTTTAGTGTATTGGGGCAGGGTGGGCTGAAAGGAATGAGACATGCCTGGGGGACACAAGGTGTTCCTTGCATAGTCCAGTTCAAACCGGTGCTGGGGCACTCCAGCCCCAGCTCTGGCGCAAAACTGGACAAAGGGAAGTGGGTGTAACCGCCCCCTCCCAGGTCCCACCCATAAGGCGTGACCTAGCAGGTATCCCAGCCCCCCAGATTAGTATAAGAGTGGGAGTTGGGCCTCAAGACTTTAGATTATCCTGAACCTGCAACTTGAACAGAAACTCTGGACCTTCGACATTCGACGAAAGAAGAAGACTGAAGAATCTCCCTTGTGGCCAAGGAGTGGCTACCCTGTGCAAACAGGCACCATCAAGAGACTACCCTTTGCTTTGTGAAACGTTCTACGAGGAACCGACTGCAGAGCCCGACCAGAGCCTTGACTCTCAGACTTCTCCGACCCTCATCCACATCTGCAGCAGAGCTGAGATCCGTGGAGGCGACGAGCGACGTGGGACCGGCTACCTGGAAAAAGTGGCTTGTAACTTACAGCGCAGCTTCTGAGGTACCCTCGAAGTTGTGCACCGGGGATTGAGAAGCCCCACCCCCAAGCACCATCTGCACCGAAGACCAGCCCCCCACACTCAACGAGTCCTGCGTGGGGCCCTTCAGCATTTTTTTGCTTGCCGCGTCTGTCCGGTTGCTTGCCCGCTGGCTAGTGGCCTTTGTGACGACGCATCCCGAAATCTTCTGCACTGGTTTGGCTCCTCCAGACTGGCTCCAGCTTCTCTGCAAAGAAGAAGCACCCCAGACCTTCCTGGTCTGATCCTGAAGCAAGTCCTCCGTTCTTCGTGGGTTCCGTTTGCCAAGGCCTGGTGAGTCCTAGCCCAGCTTTGACGCCGCCGACAGCAAGAGCCTTCGTGGGACAGCTCGCCTCCTGGTCCTGGTCGTCCTCGACGCTTCCTGGTCCTCCTGGCTGCAGCGACAAGCTTCACCTTCACCTGCAATCTTCACGACATCGCCTGGTTCCTTCCTGGTTCCACGTGGTCACTGGCTAGTGACCTTGACTCTGTCCCTTCTGCTTGCAGGTCTCTTCTCTTCTTGATCCCAGCCTTGGGATCCACCGGACACTCTTCACTGACTGCCTGTCAGCATCTTTCTTCAGGCATCCATAGGAGTCGACGACGAAACCCGACGCAACTTCAACCCTATGCACCCGCAGCCTGTGGGCTAGGTAACTTGGGTACTCCGGTGCTCATCAGGATAGTGACTATCCTAGTGTCTAAGTTTCAAGTCTCAACTTCCTAGCTACTCCGGAAGTGTCCTAAATCTATCTATTTCTAAACTGTACTATTGCTAATGACTTTTACGCATTACGCGTGAGTGTTTCCACTCTGCACACGAATCCCGTGGGCCTCCCACTTCCTATCTTTTGGTAGTCCAGTGTAGCCCCAGCGATTCCCTAGGCCTAGGCCTATTCTATTTCCGTGACAGTGGTTCTTATACCACTTACTTAGTATATGGTTTGCGTGGCCCCTAGGGCCTAACTGTATTACTTACCTGTGTGACTTACTGTATGCATTAATAAGACTGTGTTGTACTTACCTCTAATCTCATAAAGAGTGCTGAGGGTTTTCTTAGAATAAATACACTTTATTTTATATATATATCTGTTGTGGTGTCCTTTCATTTGGTATTCAAGGGATTATATATCACAGCTGGCTTCACATGCCATTCAGAGTTTAGCCTAAGACTGCTCTTGTCCATGCTACCACTAGGATAGCTGGTCTATAAGGTTGACTTTACAACCAATCACCATAAGGGTATTTGGACTGATATAAGGTGTACACTATAACTAGTGACATCATACATCAGGCCAACTTCTCACAGCATCCTAGTTACACCTACGTTTCCAGGGATTAGCATAGTGCATTAAGAAATGATGTAGTGAGTCAGAAACAAAAGTTTCCAGAGAGAAGCGACAGTGAGATCACTGCTGACAAAGAGCTCAATCCAATTGTTCCTCAGTTTGGTTTTATGGGCTGTGATTGTGAGGCTCGTATTCTGAAAAACATAAATTATAGGCTTCAAGAGGATGAGGTAAACTCTCTTTTTGTAAAACCAGGCATCCAGTTCAAATTATGTTGCTCTCTAGAAATGCCATCAACCACCAAGGGAAGTTTAAGCTTGATATCCCTGAGTGCTTTAGGGGTGGACAGCCTGTATCACTGCATGTTGCAGTAGCTTTTTTCTTCTTAAAGTACCTTTGAATAATATTGTTCGTGCTGTGAATGAGCCACATAGCCACCCTAGTGTCACGAGCGGGACTGAAATCTGTGTGTCAAAAAATAGCATGCATTGCAGCACTCATGTCACAGTATTACCTTATTTTATCCAATCAGCACCCTTATCTCAGAACGAAATGTATATTTTATTTTGCTCTCGAACATGAAAAGTGCAGGTAGTGAAGTGACAGCCACACGATTTGTTTGGCAGTAAATTGAATTGCAGGAAAACATTGTAAACATTTCCTCCATTCGTTCTCATACCTCAAAATTGGTGAAGCACTGGCAAAGCTCATAGGTCAGGTTTTCATGTAGTACAGCATCCAAAACCTTTTATATGTACAAACGCTGTTGGGGTAATGATAGTGCCTGCAATGATAGTTGTAACGGTATTGGAAATGGTGAAGATGGTGATTTTAATAGTTGAGCTATTAAGGATGGTGGCCGGAGTAATGGCTCACACTGAAATCCTTATAAAAACTTTTCTTTACAAATATTTCAGGAAAAAAACTATAAAACAAGCATTTTCTGGATTCAATGCATGTTCGACATTGATACAGCGTTTCCTGGGCCCACTTGCTTACCATTGGTCCTCCGACTGAGAGGTGATGGGAGTTAACATTGACATATATCAAACTCTATTGACAGTCAACCTATTTGGCTACACAATGAGGACCAGGAATCAGTAGCTTGGGTTAAGAAGGTTTAGTACAAATAAATAATCAAGTTCAAGTACACAACTCTTAACACAATGCTATAAAGGTACAGAATAACAACAGGTAAGCTCAACCTCTGGACGAAATTGAGGTGGACCAATATTAAGCAGACAAGCAGTTTACTCATAGCAATACAAAAGAGAAAGACAGGATCTGATGCTCATAGAAAAGTCTAAAGATTTCCCATTTATACATTGAGTAATCTAAATCTCCTAAATGAGAGTTCAAGCTAAGAAAATTATTGTGTACCCTAAAGAGTTTCAAAATCAGGAAATCCCATAAAGGAAATTAGAACAAGGCAGGAAACAATTAAGTAGGAAGGTGTCAGCATTTCAGAAGCTCACTCAAGAGTCTTCAATGGGTCAGAAAATAAACACTTAGGAAAGAATCAAAAGTATGCATAGAGGTCTAAACCTCTCAGAGTCCAAGGACACTGCGGTAAGGGAACTTGAAAAATCTAAAGGGCATCTGGCATGTCCAACAGTGTGGATACTAAGTTATAACACACACAAGTCTTTTCGGTAACACCCCGTTGTACACATCATCAGAAGTCCATTTTTCTCATCCATTTCTCATGTTGCAGACTGCAATGTCCGTGGAAAATCTCACATGGGAATGACATCTCCTTCTCACGCACAGTTTAGATCGCAACATTGCTGAATAGGCTCTCGCTAGTACAGTAATATATCTATTTTACAACTAACAACGAATGTGAATACCTACAAGAAATGTTACATTAGCAGAAAATGGAAAACTGTATTGTTGCAGCATGGTGAAATACAGGCCTAGTCAGGACAAGTTAAAGCATTAACTCAATGGTACACATTTAATATGTGTTTGCACCTTTAGACACAAATGAATATATGTTTCTTGTACATTAGATTCACGTTACATGTGGCATACAGTAAATCTTTAAAATAATCATGTGTAAATATGGCTAGAAACTACAATTATATCAAAAACATGAAGTATTAATGCATACATCACAGAAACTTTATATCGTTTTAAGCGAAATCACATTCTGCATATATGAAGATGGTTTCTATTTAGTTTGCTAATCAATAAATGTTATTCAAAGTATTAAAGCACACATTATGAAAGTCGAATTTCATCTCTATAGTAAGTACATTATCTACTAAGTAAGGATGGTTTATTTAATCAAGACTTCAAATAATATATCAATCAGTTATGGTACAAACACAATTTCAGTAAATTCTCTTATCCTACAGTGAATTCACTCTTTAATATTTATTTCAAGTGCAACACTTACATTAATCATTAAACCACACAAGAAACATGTGCTAAGTGCATGTTCATGTTATGCATCTATTATTTGTGACGTATAAAGGGTTGGCAATTTTGCTCTGCACCAAGGTAAATAATTGAATGTGTGATAATTGAGTGTATTTTTGGATGTAAAATAGTCCCTCGTGCATTATAAAGCAAGCAATTCACACAAGGCGGAATGATGCACAAATAGCCAATAAAGGTGAGAGAGTAATATTCCTCTCTATGTATATTTTAAAGAGCTGGTAGCACTATGTCATGCAAACAGAGCCAGATATAAAAATACTTGCCATGGATTGCTTTGTTCTTGACAATGGAGAAAATGTATAGTTTGAGAAAAGTTGTCTCATTTCCTTTTCATGTATTATGGGAAGACAGACATGCATTCCATTTACTCTTCACTGTCCTTATAATGTTTAGTCAAAATGGTAATTTGTAGCAAGGACAGTTTTATATCAGAACATAGCTGAAATAATTACTGCCTTCCATAACTAACTTGTCCTAAATATAATTTACAAAAATACCTTCCTATTGGATGTAGATTTTCTATTAATAACTCCATTGTGGCTATATTTTTGTAAATAACATTTTGGAAACAATAATTTTGTTAGACAAACATGGCAGATATCCCAGCCGCCATGTCACAAGTGAATTTTAGCCTATGGCACTTGTAACTCGGTGGACAGGGCATCTGCCATGCTTTGACAGTGTAGCCTGTCTGCCACACTTTAAATAGGTCCCTTAGTTTGAAAACCTGTAGAACATCCTGTCAAAGTTGTGCTTTACTTACTTCGCAAAAGATTGCTCAGTACAGTGCCGGATGCTGCAGCACCCAATGGTACAGACCAGGCCCACTGATTCTCTTGTATGAGGAATTATACTGCCTTTATGTGACTAGCTGTGTTTTTCACTCTGGGCAAAATATCTATCTTGAAGTTGTCACATCACTTAGAAACTGAAATGGCAGCTATTCACAAACAGGGAAATCATGCCCTTGTGGGAAACACTGGTTGATTTAAATCATTTAATTATTTATATAGAGAGTAAGAATTAATATAATGATCCCTAAAATACTTTTGTTTTATTCCTAACAACTTGAAAAACTATTGATAGATTGGAAGAAATACCTGATGTTTTCATTTATTAGCAGGGTTTGATGCACTGAAAGATCCTTAGACACCAGTAACCAGTAAGTAATTGAGAAAGGAGGCTTCTCCTACATGGTTTCGTCTGAGTCCAAGTATGTGCTCCCACCGCCTGTAACAGGGAGAATATCACAATGCTTTACTTACTTTACACTTCAGAAGAAAACACCACAGGTTGAGTAAGAATATTCATAAGACAGGGAAAAATGGTTGCTGTGTGACAAATAACCATGTACTGGTCTGCATTGTTAATTGATAATAAAGCTAAATGAATGGACAGTGCTAAAGAAAACTGTAACAAGCATTTGCAATGAAATAGGTCTCGCCATCGCAACCTTGTAAGGATTTAGTAACGCAGCATATTGTGTGGCCATGGAGCTTTCATTGTGCAAAGTCGCTGATGAGCAAGTTTCTCTCATGCACAACGCTGCTCTTGCTGCATGTTTAAACACACATTTCCAAACCTCACACACCTCCTATACAATTCTTACTACAAGCAACACCATTTTCAATCCAGTACTCCAAAGGGTGTCTTCCAAACACCGAAAACCAGAGCAGCTAAGTAACTGTCAAGGGCATAAGTATTAAATCAAGGTTACAATATATTTAAAAATGGCACAGGGTGAGCAGGCTGCCACGAGCAGGAAACAATACGCAATGGTGAAAACAAAAGCGGTGTCCTGTGATTTTGGGCAAATCACTTAGAAAACAAGCAACCAAGGTTGGTGGGTGTGGGGTGAAGGGGTAGGGTGATATGGCAAAGGGCAGGAAGCAAGACGCAATGGTGAATATGAAAGAGGTGAGGGGATGGGGAGAGACGGCACTCAATGTGACTCAAACAGCAATTGTGTTCATAAATGACTACATCCCGCAACATTTAAAAACAGCAATGAAACGGCATCAAACATGCTGTGAGAGGCTTGCGGTCAGAGCTGCCGACACTGGAGTTCGAGTTTTGGCGTCGGCTCAGTGTCCTGTGATTTTGGGAAGTCACTTACAATACAAGCAGCAATCTAGGAGGGGTGGTGAAGGTGGTGTGAAGGGAGAGACGGCACAGGGCGAGCAGGCTGCCACAAGCAGGAAACAAGGCGGAATGGTGAAAATAAAAGTTGGCACGTCATTAAAAGGTCAGCCTCCAAAGTAAAACAATTATTAAACCTGCAATGCAAATGCCAACCGAAACATGAAGCACAGCATCTATGAAGCGGGCACTGTGCTGATACACAAGCTGAGGCAAAAAAGAAAAAAAATAGTGCACACAATGGAACCTATATAAAACAAGCGTTCATACACGGGATAAATAACTAGAGGAAACCAGGGGAGCCCAAGAGCGTGGCAGGAGAGTGAGCAGGTCAGCAAAGAGCAGAGGAAGCACTGCCGCCATGAATCTGGCCTCTGTTGTGTGAAGAGTTGTTCATAGTTCCTGAGCAAAAGTGAAGCAATCGTTTGCACAAGTGAAGAGCAGCTGCTAAAAAGAAAAAAAAGTCCCTAACCAGAAAGTACAAAAGCTGAAACATACAAGTCCTGCAGCAATATTCTAGAGACCACAAAGTACATTCAACAGATCATCCTGCAGTGCAAGGGCTGTAGGCTCGACCTATAAAAGAAACCATTACAGGATGGGCTAGCCTTTCAACTATTTCTTTGTGCTAGACATAGCAGCATTCATCCAGAACCTTCTGAGTGTTTGGTGTTTGTTGCTGTGCCATCCTTTCCAGGAATGTTTATCCTGTGATGGCACTGTGTTTTGTTTTCTGCCCAATGTAGATAGTTCATGCTATGACAGTCTGTTTTGCATGGTTCACATCTTCTCGCACCTGGAGGCAGGAGCCTGGAGCAGTCATATCCATAATGAAGTAGGCAGCCCTAGGGCTACACACTCTGGATATAGTATTTTAACAAGGAGCTCCCCAGGTCAATTTCCATTAAAGCCTCAGTGAGATTCAGTGGAGCTACCGCTTATACTCCCTAAGTTTCATGAAGTGTTTAATAGTAATCTTCAAAAACTATGTGCATTTCAGCACAAAATTGTATTGAAATATAAAGGCAAACCTATAGTTCATAAGGTTTGGAAAGTTCCACTATTTTTGAGGGGTGAGTTGCAGAGTAAGCTAAATCATTTCTGGCAGGTTCTGATTATCAAAAAGGAGAACATGAGCTTGATATCATTGAACCCATTGAAAATAAGGCTGTCTCCATTCATGTTAGCTTGTAAGAGTGATAGAACTGTATGGTTATGTGTGTATTTACCCAATTAAAAACACATTTGGGTAGATTGCAAACCATTACACAATTTTAATGAAATGTTATGCTCTTTGAAAGGTGGTACTGTATTCGTTAAAATTTACATGTCTGCACCTTACCTTCAGATAGTGCTGACTGAAGACTCCAGAGATCTCATCTCATTTATTACCCAGTTAGGGTTGTTTCATTACAAACACATGCCTTTAGCCTGACATCAACCTTGTGTGTTTTTCAGAGACTCATGGGGTTGATGTTTCCAGACCACAAAGGTGTTCTTTTTTTCCAGGATGACATTTGGCTGTTTAGAAACAGTCTGAGGGAGCATAACGAAAGACTGTCTAGAGTATTGTCAGTGCTGAAAGAAAAAGGTTTGACTTTGTGCTCTGTAGGTTTGAAGCAAGTGGTATCGATTATCTAGGTCAGACTATTAGTGCAAAAGGTATAGAACCTAAACTGAAAAACTTAAAAGCCATCTAGGAAGCTCCATTACCCAAGAACTAGGATCAGTTGAAATCTTATTTGCGCTTAGTGGTTTATGACCCTAATTTGTTCCACACTTTGCTAAAAAATCAGCACCTTTAAGGAACTTATTAAAAACAGAAATCTGTATGTTTAGGATGAGGAGTACCAGAGTCCTGTGGAGAATATCAAATTGAATATTGTTTGACCTTACCTTTGAAACCGTTTGACCCACGTGATTCCAACGTTATCATTATGGATGCTATTATTGATGGCTGTGGTGATCTGTTTCATTGGAACATCAGGTGGCTGTGCGACTGCTGTGGGAGCTGGATGGAAACATACTTTCTCTATTAACTTGATCTGAGGTTTGCCTATGGGAACATCATCTGCGGATGCTGGGAACAGCAATGTTTCGTCTACCACTTGGAACATGTAAACATCTGACTTTTCGTGTGGTAGGAACTTATTATCCGGCCTGTTATTACTTCCAATTTTTTTGTTTTTTAAAAAACCTTCATTTTTAAACTCTTTTGTATTTTATATACGTTTGGCTTTCTTTATGCTTTGGGCCTCCTAAGCGCCTAAATTGTAATATGATTTTAAGGCAGTTCTTACTATACACAGTTTTATTTTAAAGCAATTTTTGACACAGTTTTACCATTTTTTCTTTACGCTAAGGTATTATTAGTTTGCTTTGATAGCTTCTTACAGCGACATATCTACAAGGTGTGGGTGTCATGTGCTCAAATTAGGCCCAGTAGGAATTAGTGTGATTTTTGCATGTACACAATCTTTTTTCCTAAAGTTGCCTTCGCTTTGCCTTATTAACATTTGCCACACATTTTGCAACTGTGACGCTTGGACTGGTTTCACAGAAACACTGAACTTTCTGACACAGGACACTTCATGAGAATACTATCACACTGCCTTGGCATTTGGTGCAAGGCCTCTCACGAATGTAATACAAATGTGTTTTATTATTGCATCCGAATGGTGACACAGCTATCTGTAGAACACAAACAATGGTTGCTTGATCACATTCTCGGCCCGAGGCAAGGATGCCATTTTGTATATATAACCTTTTGCTCCGAACATAATCAGAGGGGACACTTCTGCTGACTTCGAGTGGTTATTGCAAGCTGAAGCTTTCAGCTAGCAGCTGACTGACATCTCCTTGAGGGGTGTCCAGTTTATGACCAAGACGGGGACATACATTCTTACCCACCAGGTAAAGGGGTTAGATCATCGAAAAGGGGATTTTGTTGGCAAATCGTACATTCACACCCTAGATATGTAATTTATGGTTAGCATGGTATGAGTACGCTAGATTGCTATAATCTTTTATATGTAAGCATATATAACCTGTCTCAACAAGATGGTGGAACCCTTTGTTTTATTCACTGTGTTGACACTTGTTATAACTTGTGTCTGTTTTTGTCTATTAATCATCGCAGCCCATATCTTCTATACAAGAATCACTATGCTCCCTGTTCAGGTTTAGGGGAACTAACAGTGGCACTGGGAGCTAGCTAGTCTAAGGGACAATATATCCTACGGAGGTGCATGAACTCAGTCTGGCACCATCCTAAGTTTATGTTGTCCGCAAACGTGTATTTCCTACTGATTAGTAGAAACTACACAACACTACAAAAGAGAAAGAATGGAAGGGAAGACAAAGTTGTTTTTCCTTTTAAGGTGCCTCGGGTAGCAGAGTTGTCCTACTATACTATTGATAAGGGATAAATAGTGCCGAGGTGGGACACTCAGCATTTTAGGATATTTGTGTGAAGTGTCCCAGTGATGTTATGTACTGATCACAAGCCACTCGTTGATCAGTTCAGCACTAAGGTTGGGGAAGAGATACACCCAGAGTCGCCAAGTAGCAGTACCAATTGCAAGAATATAATTTTAGAATGGAAAAATGAAGTTGCGAACTACCTATCCATAATTACATTAGCCGAAGATGACAATGCTGAAGAGGACTTTGAGTGTGTGGTATGTGCTGCTCAGCAAGTGTTATCAGTGTTAATAAAACTATTATGGAGCAAGTGTGGAGAGATGCACTTGAACAGGATAAGGTATTATTACAATTAAAGTAGTAAGTGACTGTTGATTGGCCAAGTATGAAGAATGTTGGTACAGTATTTGTATCTCACCTGCATGTTGTGCTAGAGTGAACATGAGTGGAAGGTCTGATGCATCGGGTCGACTAACTAGTTGTTCCTCTTGACTTAGCGCAACAGGTATTGTTAATGGCTCACCAGGGGCATTTAGGTATACGAGCTATGAAGCTTAGAGTAAGAGAAGATTGAAGTTGACAATAATGTTGAATGTTTTGTGCATGATTGCAAAAGTTGTGTTGTGAATGATAAAAGTCAAATCATGAAACATCTCCGGTAATTCCATTAGCGACTGACATGCCTTTGGGGTCAAAGCTGGGGTTGGATATTGCTGGTCCACTTATGTTCCCTGGAAAGCTTCTTAAATATGCTTTGGAATTATTTGACTATCTGTCTAAGTGGCCCAAAGTGGCTTTTGTGAACAATACTAAGTATCTCACTTTGATTACATTTTTTAAAAGCGTGTTCTCTAAGGAAGGTTATCCCACTTTGGGAGTTGGTAACTGATAATGATACAGAATTGATTTCTGAAGAATCGGAAACATTTCGGTCTGAGTATGACATTGTTTATATTCTTTCTTCATTATACCATCCTAGTAGCAATGGTTTGGTGGAACATTTCAACTGCATGTTAAAAGATGAAAAGCAAATTGCTATTGCTAACAACCTAAACTGGAAGATCACCATTAGGAGCATGTTGTGGGAAATGCATACGACTCCCACTGTAACAACAGGTATTATTAAGAGGACGAGTTCTGGGGTCGAAGTTGTTCATAGGTCCAAGTTGTACATGGATTGGATGGGACTATCGATCCTTCTCGTTTGAAGAATGTAGTTGATATCAGGAGGAAGGCCCTAGATGGTTATCTGAGTAAAGTCTGTGGCAACGGAGTGGATGTGAAAGAAAGAAACTGGGCGAGAGTGAAAAAACCTGAATATGTGGTGAAGGGGGGATCCAAATATTTGTCTCGAGTGCAGGTTGTCTGTGTGATGTCTCATGCAGTGTGTACCAGTGATGAATGTGTCTGGAAAAAAGACAGAATTATGTTGGTTCCTTGTGACAAAAGTGACATGATGAGAATGCAGTTGGGAACGGCAGAATTTGTAGTGCATGATGTCATTATTACAAAGAAGCTCCTCACCCAACACGTTCTTCAATGTCCAGGAGATTGCTTGGCAGATTTAAAGGTTATGTTGTTGGCTAATAGCAGTGTTTAACATTCAACTCATTGTTTCCTAGAGTTTGCTCAATGTATTCTTAATTCTTAATTATTTTGCATAGTTGAATTATTTGTTATTTTGTTTTAAAGGGGGGATATGTTGGGGCTACTGCATCACGTGTTCCTTTGAATATACGATCTATGTGTTCTATGATTATTTAAAAAATTTATGGTTGGTTCACGGTGAGAGTGCTTGGAGTATCTTACCTGACTATCTAAGCCCAGATAAACTACTGTGCCATATTCCATCGATTAATACACTTTCTCTGAAGCAGGTCCCTCAGTATGAAACATCTTGCATCAAAAACATCAGACTCTCTGAATCCCTTCTAATCTCCAGAAAAACTGAAAACCTTCTTGTTTGACTTACACTTGAAGTATTTTATTTGACCATCTACGTGTGATCTGGAAAACTGCCCTTTTATCTCTTCTTTCTCCATAGTTTATGTCATGCCCTCTCTTCTTCCTCTCCTCCTTCTTTTATCTTTAACTTCCCTCTAACTCTTTTCTTATATTTTCTCTCCTCCTGCTCCTCCACCTCTTATCGATATCTACTTCACCTTTCCCCTATATCGTCCCCTATATCTTTCCTATCCTCTTCCCTAGTTGCCTACACTTATGTTATCATGTCTTGATCCTTCACTGCTTCCTCATCTCTTCAGCAATGTTCTTTTCTCATCTCACACTCTCCTTCCTCTGCATAACATTTGTTTTTCAATTCCCGTGCCTCGTTTTTCTCCCCAGTTGGAATTTGTCATACGCCATCTTTCCTGTTTGTTATTAAGCCTTTTATATGACATGCTGTGTTCTTTGTAATGTGAAGGCTGACTTCATTCAGTTTCAAGTATGCAACTCTGAAATGCACAGGGTTGATGTGCTTTTTTAAGAATGAAGAAATAAAATAAATTAATAAATAAACCTACCTTACATTTGCCCTATGCTAGTTATTCCTGAGCTACAAGAGAATGTACCTTTGCATGGGCAACCTAATATTTTGCTAAATAGCATTTTAGATTCTGCATTCTAGGATATACATTGTATGTAAGCTGGCCTTTAAAATGTCTAGAAATTGGCTAATTCTGGTCTGGCTGTAACTGGCACCTATGAAACGTCAAAGTATGGAGTACACCCTTTAATCTATAACTTTTGACTTGTACCAGCTACAGGCTTCAGTCAAAGGCTGGTTTTAATATTTAATCAAAATACAATCTAATGGTGAAGAAAAAGTGTATTTAATACAAGATGAATGTAATCTTTAAAAAATTACCTTTCCCCTACATGAAGCGGCTGGAGGCTAATTTGTATTAGGTCTCCAGCTTCTGCCCCATCTGTACTTGAATGAGGTGTGAAATAGGTGTGAAACCTGCTCTCAGAGTAAAGACAATGGCCTGGGTGTGGAGAGGTGTTTTCTTCCACTTTCAAGAAGGCCAGTTATGGTGGACCAAGGAGCTCCATTAACTTCAAAGGATCCTCCCCTGTCACAAACAAGCATTAGGTGACACCTGGGAAGGCACATCCTTTGTCCCCATTGTTAGCGTAACCACTCACCTGGAAACCAGGTCTTCTGCAGGGGTGACAAAAGTCCTCCCAAACCCTCTTGAGACAACTCTCAACGAGGGCAGGGATTCACGAGTGAATGCAGGTGTCTCAAAGGAAGCAGGGGGTTGGGGAATGAGAGAAGAGAGAGAAACTGCTTTCACGAGTCCTGTCTGCACTGTCTGTGTTGAGGAAGGGAAGGGCAACACCTCTGATACAGATTGCTATAAATCTCTGGGCCCATGAATTTGAGATCTCTGTATGAGACAAACGAGAAGCAAGTCAATACAACACTTGGACATTTACACAAAAACTCCACTAACATGCATGCATGCATGTTCTTACTAACCCATCTAATTATCTTTAGGGAAGCGAATATAGGTTAGTCCATATACACAAAATTGTCTTTGATGGTTGATCCACGGTCATCAAGTTTGCCTTCTGAAAGTCTATGAGCTCGATCCTAACTCCAGAATGAACTGTGTGATATGGTCTCAAAAGTACACACTTTCACACGCTTGATAGTTTTTAGATTCCCAGTTCTTTTCAATGTTGTCAAAGCTTTGGTTAAGTTGGTTAACACTCTTTTATAGCCTTTTCATTAGTTTCTATCGGAACGGTTGCACGTGCTGCGCTGGTATTTTCTCTCACCTTGTCTTTTTTCCATTTGTGTTCTTTACTGGTGGAAAATCATTTGGCCTTACCGATGATGGCCACCAGGATTGGAGTTGCTAAGCCAAGCGGGCGGTGGTGTCGTCAAAAGGGTAAGTAGTGAGGTCCGTGAAGAGCAGAAGCACTATGTTGCTACTTCCGAAAGACTCTTAACAAAGTCAAACAATGCCTCCTGGTTGGGGAATGGTATTTATACCAAGCCCAACCAACATGGAAATGGATCACATGGTTCTCTGTTACCCTTGTCAGAGTACACAAGAACAGGTGCTTTATTAGAAGCCAAGAATCTTCCAGAGTTTATGGCCCTGGGTGGAGGCCTTTATAGATCCTTAGGGAGTTTGGCAAGGGGTGTGGCATGCACAATGGGCATGACAAGAGACCATCTGGGGGGTAATGGGAGTCATCTGCATCATGGACGTCTGGAGAATCAGTGGGACCCACATGATTTAACAGGGGGCCACGCGGACATTGGCAGATAGTGCAAGACAGTGCAGAGGGCTTAACACCCATAGTCAGGCTGGTACCAAGCCCAGTGCGAGGAAAACCACACCCAGAACTGGTTTTGAGTCATCACAGAGAAAGGGACTGCTCATTACCCAGGTCACTCCTCTGAGAGGGCATACAGGCTCTGCACAAGAAAGAAAGGGTTTCTCCATCCTAAAGTCTGAGAGCAGAGGATTCTTTGTAGTAGGACAAACACGAACTGCTTATAAGGTGGGTAGAGTTGCCCCTGGCAACTTTTACTCCATTGTTTAGGGAGTGCCTATGGGTCACCCACTGGCAGGTGCCAGGCATAAATGTGGCATCCCAATGCACCTCCTCAGAACACTTTCTGGATCTGAAGTAGAAGAAAATGACTGGAAAAGCTGTTTGAGACTTGTATGGAGACCTGAAGGGCTGGTCTTGTTCCACTAGTACCTAAGACAAGTGGACTCCAAGGGTCAGGCGGCTTACCTCCTGTGTGGCTACATGGATATAACAAGCACCAAGAGGCCTTTTTCCTGAAGTGCCTAGATGAGCAGTAGCACCTGGACCTGGACTGGATCCTGCTGTTTGACTCTGCCTGACACCCTGTAAGCATCTATGCACTTCCCCTGAGGTCCTGGGGGCCTTAGAAGTTTACTCCTGTGGTTGTTTTGTCTCCAGATGAAATTTTGGAAACTTTTGAAAACGTTACCTCCAGAGCTCCAGTGGAATCAGAGAAAAATTGTTTCTGATCGCCAGTTCCACAACGTTGGATTGAAATTCAGCTTCTCCCCCACTCAAGGATTCCAACACTGCAGAAAACATTATTGTGATCTGTTGGACTTGCCCTTTTTGCAGGGTCATCCCCGAACTTTTTGCCTTCCGCCTGCATTTTTTGTTCTGACCTGTTGTTGGTGGTTCTATGACTCTGGGCACTTTATCACTGCTGATCAGTGCTTAAGTGCATGTACTCTCTATGGTAAACTTGGTAAGATTGATCTACACCAGTTAGGCATATTTAATTTACCTATCAGTCTCTTGTATAGTGGTATCCTATATACCCAGGGACAGTAAATTAAATGCTACTGGTGGGCTTGCAGCGCTGCTTGTGCCACCCACCGAAGTAGCCTTTCAAACCTGTCACAGGCCTCTGCCACTGTTGGGCCTGCGTGCATAGATTACTGCTGCTGTGACGTGACACATAAAGTGGTTATCACGTCTGCAACTCCCCTTTTACTACATATCAGTCACCCCTAAGGTAGGCTGGAGCTAGCCCTATGGGCAGAGTGTGGTGTAGGTAAAAGGTAGGACTTGTGCCTTAACTGTGTGGCATGTCCTGGTAGTGACAAACAGCCTATTTGGTTTCTCACTGATGTAAGGCTGCCCTCTCATAGGGATGCTTTGGGGATTCCCTGATATGTGCTTCAGTGGTAATTGCTGATTTGAGAGGGGTAGTGCGACCATGTTTGGTATGTTTGGAATAGTAGTGATAAATCCTGGTTATGGGTGAAAGCAGGTTTGTTATTACTTATTTTAGAAATGCCACTTTTAGAAGTGGGCATTTCTGTGTGCTGTGTGTCTTTGTGCCTGCCTGATGTGTATTGACCGTCTGGTTCTGACTGACAGGGGAGATGGGAGGTGCATTCACTCCAGCCAGTTCCTGGGGGGGTTGAGGTGTGTCCTGCCCTGCCTGGGTGACTCAGCGCTAAGCTGAATAGGCCTGGTTTGCATTTGGAGAGGTGGGAGGAGTTGCGCCTGCACCTGAATAGGGTTGGGCCTTCCTTACACAATGATTGCTCCGCCCCCCTGTGGTGTGTCTGGAGTCAAGCCTTACACTGTGAATGGGGGATGTTGGCACTTGCAAATGTGATTTTAAAGTACCCCCAGAACTGGTTTAGACTGGGCTCAGAGCCCTGAGCCAGGGTAGAACAAAGACTTTGTGACTATAAGTACTGGGGCTGTGACCCCATGTTTTTAGCTTGAACTGGAACTAAAGAAGGACACCCTGCAAGGGCTGTACCTGGCCAGAGGACTGCCAGGAGGAATCGCCATGGGACTCAGCTACTGCCTGCTGGGTGGTTGAAGGGACTGCCCACTGCTGGGAGGCCCTGCATGCTGGCCTGCCTCTGCCCTGTTCTCTGGTCCTCTGCTAGAGGAACCGTAGTGTGAATGATTGCCAAGAGGAGCAATTTATTTTTGTGCTACAGAGCGCATGGTGAGAATCGTATCTCCATGAAGGAAGAAAAAGGACGCAGTCCGGTGAGTGCTGCACTTGGCAGTGCTCCTCGCCACAAGAGGTGTTTGGGGCTGCAAGACGTGGAGAGACGGAATTGCTGCGGCATCTCCTGAGGCGGCCCAGGCTTAGATCGGCTGCCTTGCGACTGACAGGAGGGGAAAGCGGCCCCACCCAGTGCTCCGGAGCACGAGGGGTCCACCGCCAGGCGCGGTGACTGCTGGGCCTCAGGAGAGGCGGATGCCTTGCCCGAGCAGAGAAGCGACTTGGCTCCCGATGCCCAACCCAGGAGGGATGGCAGGAGAGCTTCCCCCTTTGGTATTTCCTAAAGCGGCAACTGCATCACACGTTCGCGGGCAGCTGCCCTTCATTCAGCCTTGCATGTGCAGGAGACCAAGGGCCATATGTAGGAAGCCAAATACCGGTCGGTAACGGCCGATTTTCGGTAAATATCCCGTTACCGACCGGTATTTAGGCTTTTGCTATGTAGGGGGCATATTTCAGGATTCGGTAATTTACCGAATCGGTAAAATTACCGAATCGGTAAAATTACCGATTCGGTAAATACCGAATCCTGAAATGATATGTAGGGGGAGTGTCTCGTTGGTGTGTGGATTCGTTATTTACCACCAACTAAAAGTTGATGGTAAATGACGAATACCTGTAAAAAAGCATTATTGTGCATTTTGAAGTGTGCAATGTGGCAGACATACATGCCCTTAGGGCATGTATGTGCGCCACATGTGCACACATGGACGAATCAGGGGTGCAACAGGGTGTCAATGTGACACCCTGCCACCCATGATACTGCCTCCCCCATTACCGATTCGGTATTTACCGAATCAGTAATGGTAACTGGCTTCCCATTCATTCCTATGGGCCTCCAGGCCCATAGGACTGAATGGGAAGCCAGTTGCCATTACCGATTCAGTAAATACCGATTCTTATATACCGATATTTACCGAATCGGTAATAATTTACCTACATTACATTTACCGATTCATAAATACCGAATCGGTAAAATTCGGTATTTAAGAATCGGTAAATGTAATTTACCTACATATGGCCCCAAGTGAGGTCTCCCGCCCTTCCAGCATTGCTAAAAAAGGGGTGAGCAGGGGTTATCTTCAGCGTGTAACTCCCGTGCCCTGACTAGAGTTCTGCCTGGCTTACCCTAGCCAACCAGAAACCCCATTTCTAACATGTTTCATTCTATTTTGGGACTTAAAAACTATTCAGAGAGAAACTCAAAAGCTCCTGTGGGACAATCTGCTTCAAGTATATGGCCTTTGGTTATATGGAGGTGGCTACAATATCATTTGAGGCCCGCTCAGAGAACATTTGTCTTCCCAAAAAGTGACTTAGAATACCTTTCAATGCTCTTCTTCAAAAATGAGACAAAATCCCTTGCTGAAGTGAGATTTAGAAATGTATTCCAGAATAACCAGACTTTCAGCAGGGCCAGCAGGAAAAATCCACGTATCTGACCCAGGCTCCATCGTGTTCAGCCCCCAATTGTGTCTAGTTCCCGGTCTCCCGCTAGCATTGGTTGTTCAAATCATTAAAAATTCATATCTCTTTTTCTCTTTGTTGGATTTTTGTTGTCATTTTGGTTATTAGATTTTTCTCTTTTTTATGGAGTTCGACTGGGATTTTTAAGCCTGTCCGCTTTGTGTTAATTGCTACAAGGGGTTTATCACAGATTTAAATTATTGAAATCTTTGACTTGACAGAACAGGTTAGTGAATATAATATTTGTGCTACCATTAAATCCAATTAATAGTTAACTTTCTTACAGGTGTGCATTGTCCCTTTGTATCTTTAATAGCCTCTCTGTTTTGGCTTCTCTCTTTTAATAAAGCCCTTCATTCATGACACACTCCTGATGTGCCTTGCAGATGTTTGCCTGGGATGCCCTCCTCCTGATTCCACCTCCGTCAGCTGAATCATCCCTTTAGATCACATATGGGAGCTCTTGCTTCTTTTACATTCAGGTCACTGACTCTACTTATGTTAAATATCATGTACGGTTTGGCACTCCGAACACAACTCGATTATAGTGACTGAGGACATTCTTGGATTAATTATTAATAATTTTTTTTGTGAAATTATAGCTGAAAATGACGCTTACAAATACACAGCCACATTTTTGAGTCTTTATCCCCAGTTCACAATTTGAAAGTGTGGGCTGGGTGCCAGGCTACAACTACAGATGCTAATCTCATATTTTAAAGCAGACAGCCTTAAATAGGTGTCAAAAGTTGGGAAATGTTTTCCCATAAGGCCATATCAACCCCTTTGATCAAATCAAGAAGGACTATGGTCTGGGAGAAGAGGACCGGTATAGATACAACCAGAGGAGACATTAAGTATTGCATACCACAATAAAACCAGGAGCATCCAGAAGCTTAACAGAGTTTGAGAAACTCTTATAGACTACAGATACCGACTCACACATTACATTTAAAATCCATCAGTTCCTCAGTTCATTGAGTAAAACTATAAAAGATACAACTTTCAGGAAAAACTTGAGGATGAGGTAGGAATAACACAGATAAAGAACTAGGATCACATAACAAAACACATAAATAGAGGGATAAGAAGTTCTGAAGGAGTAGAAACAAATAGGAAAATGCTATACAGATATCATTAGACACCCACAAGGCTACGCATGTTCAGTACGACACACCCAGACAGTTGTTGGAGACAATGGGGAAGAGGAGCACGAGTACATATTCTGTGGTGCTCCCCTAAAATCAAACGTTTCCAAAACACGATTTTAGAAATAATCAAAATGACTGATCTACATTATCCAGGCAACCTTGCAGGAAAACTGGAACTGAAATGGAGGAAGCATTGTTAGCCAGATAGTGACAACTTGACCTCTTTCCCCAAATGGATTTCATTGGCTTTACCGACTATAGAGCATATTGGGAATGGAAACAGTCACACATGAATGAGGGGACACAGGGAAAGAATGTATGACCTTGTGGTCACTTCTTTAAGACTACCTATCCAAATACATGAATTCATAAACTTGCCCCAGAACCCTGGATGCACTGTAGGTATTACCAGCTGAACACATATGAGAGAAAGAGGGTTAACCCAGAGCGTCTCTAATACCGAGTTAAAAAAACTGCAGGACATTTCTCCTAAAAGCAACTCCTCTCCAAGGGGAGGCTCGGCTGGTGATCTAAGAGTTGACTGTTCAGGAGGAGAAGATAGAGATCACTCCAGTTAAACAATACAAAACAAGAAGTAAAAGCTATTAATCTGAAAGCCACACAGAATGCATTGAGGGAGAAAGAATATGGGATATGTTCATTGTTGGCTTTCATAGTGAAAATGCCCACTTCTGTTGTTTTGAAAAACAATAAAACTTATGGGAGGATGTCACAGTAGTAGAACATAATCACAGTTCTGTTACAGGGTTAGCATAAGTTGTAACAAGTGCCGCTTGTACGACAGTATATCGAGACGTTCTGTCGCATTTGTTTGGCTAACCCCACCTGACGGTAGTTATAGAAAAAGAGAAAGGGACAGGTAGAGAAAGACATAGGAACAAGGGGGGAAAGAAGAGATAGGAGACAGACAAGGAGAGTTATATTTCTTATCAGTTACATATGACATTCTGTGGGGATCTTGGAACCCCTGCAGGCTGGTGTTGATGGGGCTCCCCCCTTGCGGCCAGCCCGGGAAGGCGACATTGGTTGACATCAGTTAAGTACGATTGTCTGGGTGGTGCGTTCATAGGGGGTACCAGGTTGCGAACCGCCTGTACCTTATTTCACAGAGGTTCATAAGAGTCTAGGTACGTGTCAAGAGATTTCCACATCTTTCTGGAAGCCGGTTTCCATGGTGAGTTCTGCAGTGCAATGTTGTCGGCTCCTCTGAGATGGTGATCCAGTTGAACCAGCCTTTGTAAGAAGTTTTACTTGTGTCTTTCCAATTGGCGAGGACCATTTCCACTGCTGCTGTCAGTAGCAGGTCTAGTAGGTCTTTATCGGGTTCAGATTTCAAGTTTGTGAATATTAATGCCATGGTAAGGGTGGAAAATTCTTTTGTTAGTGTACATTCAAACAAACCATTTATAAACCCAACGATTTTCTCCCAGAATGATTTGAGTGTTTGGCAGTGAAGGATAAGGTGTGCCAAATCCCCGGTTTCCCTGTTACAGTTCCAGCATAACGTGTCATCCCTGAGGCCTAATGAGGATAAACGGGCCGGGGTCCAGAAAGCCTTGTGTAACAGCCAAAATTTTGTTTGTGAGAGCACCGGGGAGATCTTATTATGTGAGGACGAGCTCCATAGTGTGGCCCATTCTTATTTGTTATGTGTGGCGTTCGTTTGCTTAACCCAATAGGCAATCGTTTTAGGATTAAGCTTGGAGGATTTTATGCGGAGGAGTTTGTAGAGCTGTGAGACCTGGGGTCCCCGCTTATTAATGTTCGACGCAAACCGGGAGATTGAAGGTTGTGAGGAGGATAATTTGGTTTTTGACAGGCCCGTTCTAATTTTTAAAAAAATTATAGAATTCAATGTCAGCTAGGTTGTATCTTGACTTGAGGTCTGTGAACGTGATAGGGTATGTTTCATTTTCTAGTTGGTAAGGGTAGTGGATACCTTTCTCAATCTATACATCGATGGCTAGGCTTTTTCCTTTATACAGAATCTTACTATTGGCCCATAGTGACTCCATTTTCTAACCTTTGATGGTATTCTCCAGCTTCTTATCTACCTTTAGTAGCGCGATTTTTTGTATTTTCCAAGGTGGACTTGGATGTGTGGGGGTATCTATTGATTTCCTCCGCAAAGTTGACATCATGATCTCTAAATTCCTTTGGCGAGGGAAGAAGGCACAGATAAGTATAAAACAATTAAGACTGGATAAATTTGGCAGACTTCAGAATATTCCAGCTAGCCTTTCTGGCAAAACAAGGCTCATACTGGATAGCACCGCCCACCGACTATACGCCGGTATGGCTACAGGCAGAGAGGGCCATCCTGAATAACCTAAACCCCCTGGCACTATTAATAAAGCAACATTCTGAAGCAGTATAGTTGGTTATAGTTAGAGATTACAGACTAGACAGAGAGAACGTCTTTTTTATGTATTCGCAGGATGGCCCTTTTAAGGCCAGCCTTCCAGGCATACTAGACCAGGAAGCTTGCTGCTACAGCCCCAAGATACACTGGCTCCTGTGAGCTGTGTGAGTGGAGGTGTGGGGCCTGGGTGATGTCCCGCCCCTTCTCCCTTGTCAAACTTTGGAACTTCATTGACATGCATAGGCCTCAAAGGCTAATAAATGTGAATGACTGGAATTGTATGTCTATTCCTGATTTAGGGACAGCTAAATTACGAATGCCATTGTTCTAAGCTGGCAGTGGGAATTTCTGTGGCAGCCCTGTGCCAACCAGTACTGCCATAGAGGAATGGTGTAGTTTGACAAGCAGAGATGCCACGTATTTTCAAGATGATTGAGGAATGCACCCCCACGCACATAAGAGTGCAGATTTTGAGTCAGGCATTTGCGTGTCTTGGGTGTACAGTGTGCCTGTAGCACATTTGCAATTGCACACATTAATTTAATAAATGTGTGTATGCCCTAAAGGTGACTGTTTGTGAATCTATCGCTTGCAGTATTGATGAAAAGGTTATATCTGCCTATAAAACATGTAATCGGCAGAATTGTTTGTGCCATCAAACGATTGTCTGTTTATTTTTCCGTAGCTGCTAGGATTATAATTGATGTCCCAGCAAGCACTGCAGGTTCTCTCTCTCTTTTCTTAGATCATTGCTAACAAAGACTTCATTATATTGGAGAAGAGGAGGGGTTTCTGTCCGTTCCAGTGAACCACAATATGACATTTCTTCAATTTGGGTTACTTGGAAAATCTTTTTAATGGCATTTCAATTTCCTTGACATTTAGAATAGTACAAATGCGCCCACGGTTGGAAAATGCATTCTATAAAATGGATTTTGCTTGCAGGAAGAAAATCTATTTTTGACATTCATTCAAAGAAGTGAAAACAGCCCAAGCATTTTCAGCAGACCTCGGCATATTTGTCAGATTACATCAGAACATGTGTCTGAGAATTCGTCATAAATTACACATGCTGCTGTCTGATAGTAGTCGTTTATACAGGCAGCGTCTGGAAAAGTCTTTTTTATTAAATACTGGATATACAGAAGCAAATAAATGAGGCATTTTGAGCCTGGAGGAATGTCATTTGAGAACTGTGAGCAGGCAAATTGTCTTCTCCCCCTGACAGATCACTTCTTTAATCAGCGCTGCTGAGTCGAAAGTGCCAAGAAAGAGACACTCTCAAGAACTGATGTGCAATCGGGTTGTGCCCCAGTACAGTCAACGTATTGGAGCAGCAGCATTGCTGCTAATGGAAAACCGCTAGACCGAGTCCCCAAAGAATTGTACAGTTTGCAAATGAGAAAAGACAAGAACCCCCGCCTCTGAGTATTGTTTCACTGACAGTGTAGGTTTTTTAGGTCTGGCCTGAAAACAACTCTAGTTGTCTCGCCAGCCTCGTGTAATAAAATGCTAAATTATAAAGTCTCTGGGCCCGATTCACAGAACTAACTTAAGACAAAATCCTAAACTTACTACTATTTTGGTATTCACAGAAGGCACTTACTCATTTCGGTATTCACAGAAGGCACTTTCTCATTTCGATATTCACAGAAGTTAGGACTCCTAACTTTAGGACTCCTAAATGCCTTCTGTGAATACCGAAAGTCTTAAAATTAGGATTTTTCTCAATTTAGTAGTAGTAAAGTTAGGAATCCTAACTTTAGGACTCCTAAATGCCTTCTGTGATTACCGAAAGCCTTAAAATTGGGATTTTTCTCAGTTTAGTAGTAGTAAAGTTAGGAGTCCTAACTTTAGGACTCCTAAACTGAGAAAAATCCTAATTTTAAGACTTTCGGTATTCACAGAAGGCATTTAGGAGTCCTAAAGTTAGGACTACTAACTTCTGTGAATACCGAAATGAGTAAGTGTCTTCTGTGAATACCAAAATAAGTAAGTGCCTTCTGTGAACACGAAAATGGTAGTAAGTTTAGGATTTTGTCTTAAATTAATTCTGTGAATCGGGCCCCTTCTGTTTTGCAGACAGTAGGAAAGTCATCACATAGGACCGTCTTCTGACAGGCACTCTCAAACAGGAGGTAAACAGAGGTTTGCGTACAAATTGTACACCTCGTAAATACCGAATTCTACACAGTTGGTATCTACGGGAGGACAGAGTGTTACTGAAAGGCTGCATAGCGGCAACCCTTTCAGAATGAGACCCTTAGTATTTCATCTGCAGAGACGACAGCACTGTCACTTTGTTGGTTTGGGCTGAGAGTAGCTCTGTTTTTGTGAGCATGAAAGCTGGAATGTGATTGATCTCATGGACCAGTGCAGGTTTTCACAATAGATGCCAATCAACAAGCTGAGTGGATTTCAAAAGAATGTCATGTTGCTATTTTTCAGGGCACCTGGTGACAACCGCATGTCACATAGATGCTTACAAAACAAAACATTGCTAAATTAATTTTTGTTGGCTTTAGGACTACGTTAATGTTATCACTGCTAACCAGTGCTAAAGTGCTTTCTCCTTAAAACATGGTAGAATTGGCTTATATCCCATTGGCATACTTAATTTACTTATAAGTCTCTAGTACAGCGCACTAAATATGGCCAGGGCCTGTAAATTAAATGCTACTAGAGGGCATGCAGCACTGATTGTGCCACCCACATAAGTTTAAATTGCCATTACGACCTACCTGGCAAAGTAAACCTTTTGCCAAGTCCAAACATTCCTTTTTAATACATATAGGTCGACCCTAAGGTAGGCCCTGGACAGCCTCAAGGGCAGGGTACAGTGTATTTAAAAAGTTGGACATGTACTTTTAAGTTTTCCATGTCCTGGTAGTGAAAAACACTAAAAAAACAATTTCACTATTGCAAGGCCTATATCTTCCATGGATTACACTGGAATTACCTTATTACATTTGCTAAGTGTAATTTCCAAATGGGAAGATATAACTGATTTAAGTTTGGTGTCTCTGGAATCCTAATTTAAAATCCTAATTTATGGTGAAGCAGGATTATAAATTATAATTCTGAAAATGCAACTGTTGGAACTGTTGGAAAGTTGCCATTTTCTAGCCTTAGCCATTTGGAGCCTGCAGCCTGTCTCTGGACACATGGCTGGGTGAAGTTGGGCTTTGCGTATTAATACTAGACAGCCACACACAATGGGAACTTAGTTGTGACTTGATGGACCACCTTGGCAGGATCGGAGGGAGAAGCTGGACCCAGCCTCACTTACACCTGAATAAGCTCTGTTCTGTCCCAAAACAAAGAGCCACATACCTCCTGTAGTCAGTCTGGAGCCAGGGCTGGTAGGGCAATGTATCTGTGCACTTCAAACAGATGTCTTTGACGTCTCCCCCACTACAAAGTCACCCCTAGGTATCAGTACTGGACCCCAGATACCACCATTTAAGTACACTTCTGGACCTGTGGATAGTCTGCCAGGAAAAAGGGCTGCTGTACTGCTGAAAGGACTGCCACTTTGCTGAACTGTTACTCTGCTGGACTCCTGCTTTGCTGTGCTGACCTGTTGCCTGCTGCCCTCTTGCCTGTGTGAGAAGGACTGGACCTGCATCCTTTGGGCCCAGAACCCTAAATCATTATAAGGGCTAATTGGCTGGCTACCTGATCGGAAGCCTCAGGGACATAACAGGCTACCAACAACCTTGCATCTGCACCTGGACTCTGCCATCTGTTGAGTCTACCCACCCAAGTGGTGTGGGATTCTTTTTGTGTTGTGTTTTCACTGTTTTAATTTTTGAAGTGTTGCACAAATACTTTACACTGTGCTTTCATGTTAACCCTGACTGCACTGTGCCAAGCTACCAGTGGGTGAACACAGGTTAATTTGGGGTTTCTTGTGCCTTACCCTGACTAGAATTTTGGTAGCTGCTTGACTAGGGCACACATCACAGTCAACCAGAAACCCAATGTCTAAGACATTGCTACTCTCTTTTGCGGTCTCACTAGCTGATGCACTCTCTCTCTTTAAATATTTCACTTTTACTGTTTTTACTATTTCTCACGCCCCATCTCTTCATGTTTCAGTAACTCTCTCTCTGTCCCCATTGTTCTCTGCCCTCATGTATTCCTACTTGCTCTTTATCAATCTCTCAAGTTCTCTTCATGTCACTGAATTTCTCTCCTTCACTCTCTATCTCTACTTCGCTCTCCTTCACTCTCTTTATCACTTGTGCTCAGAATACCTCTCACACTCCCTCCTTACCTCCCAAACACTCAACCTGTTTCTTTCTGTCCATCCAACATTCCCTACTCTCATACGCTCAACATCTTTCTATCAGACACTTAATTTCCCTTTCTACCTCATTTACTGCATCCCTCACTCTTTTCCTCTCTTAGGGGCTTTCTCTTTGTCACTCTGTGGCTCCCTTTCCATGTGCATTTCTCTGTCTCCCATTCCATCACAATTTCTCAGCATGTGTTCCCCCTTTTAGTCCCTTTCTCTCTCTTTCTTATGCATCCTTCCACCCTCTCCCTCTCTCTCTCCTGCACTTTTCCTCCATTTCTTTCTCTCTCCCTGTATCACTCCCTTAAAAAACACGTGCGAACAGCGCAATCAAGTAAAATTCGTCATATTTGGATGAATGCCCTGCCCCCAGGGCAGCACTTTTATGTGAAAAATGGAGTGTCTGCTTTGAAGCTGCTCGTGTTTCACAGTGCAGGCGGCAACCAGCCTCCACTTTTAAAGGGGCTTAGAGATACCCTGGCAGGCAGGTGCAGTGAGTGACTGGGGACTTTGGTAATACGTCCCCTGGTGGCCATTCCAAAGTTTAAGAGCAAATGTCCAGGAGGCAGACCCTTTTCAGTATGATCAGCCCACCTTTGGAACTCCCCTCTCACTATATAATTTAGATTTGTCAGTAAAGCTTTAAAAACCTGGCTCGATGCTCAATAGTCTGTTTCTTTTTTTTCTTCCATAACTATTTTTCCTGGCCATTGAGTACCAGGACACATTGCGTAGGTAACAGTGCTATCTATAAAATAATCAAAGAAACATTAATTGGCATGCTCTTTAGAAAATGTGTCCAACAGTAAAACTAAAAACTATTCCAGAATGATTTCTGTGCATCACATAAGCATGCATAAACTGTGTGTAGAATGTACCACGAAAATACCCATCCCCCATCCCCTGTACCTTGAACATCTTAATGATGCACTGCTGAATGGATGTATTGCCAATGTAGAAAGATAAACTCTGGATATCCCCCTTATGTACTTTGGTGAGACACAGACATTGAACCCAGAGCAGAAAAGGCAGAGCATTTCAATGGTCAGTTATTTGAGCCACGATTCTAGGGCAGTGAAAGTTTTCAAGTACATTCAGATATGCCCATACATGTTTGTGTTTGTTGGTTTTGAACAGGGTACAAAAAACAAACAAACAATATAAATCAGAATAAAAAGATAATGAGAACAGCCAATGGCTTAAAATAGTATTGCACCTTGTAGCTGAGGATAGGTTTGGCATAAGGGACTTGCAAGTCTTATACATATACTGTGTGTGCAAAATGAATGATAACTTTATGCCAACACGATCTATTCTGAATGGAAATGTCATTGAACACGTGCTAAAAGAGTCAACCAAGCTCAATGTGTACAAAAGCATAATAGAGACAGTGCAAGGAATTATCCGTATGCAGTCAAAGACACAACACTACAAACAAATGAATTATTAAAGGGGCTCGAAGGAAAGCGGAACTCCTTACCTTTAGATTCAAAAGAAGATACAGAATCTATAGGCACTCTCGTCAGGTTTCAGAGTCGATTTGTGTTTTTGTGAATGGTGTCCCAACAAAAGACAAAAACATTTGGCAAGCGTTGGTTAGTCTATCAAAAGTAAAAAGAGTTCTGAATATCTAAAGGCAAAACATTTAAATTATGTAGGAATAGATATAGAAAATATGTTATCTGCACTTGGATGTGAAGAGACTCCATTTAGAGGACAGAAAGAGCAGAACAAGATAGAGAAGAAGACAGAGAAGAAATATAGGATCACAATACAATCCCGCTTTGCAATTTAGAAAAGCAATTGGAATTACAATGAATCGTACCAGATACTACAAGCAGAAAGTGAAATTGTAAGTGTGCTAGAGGAATAATTTTGCCTTCTGCATCGGGAGACTATATGCTGATTGCCAGATTACAATATCTGCATTAGAATACTGGGCGAGGTGGTCTTATTCTGAAGGGCCACCTTTAGTTTTCATGTGAGCTGTCATATTCAAACGACTCAATAAATTACTTGATAAATATAGATGGATGCTTTTGGAAAAAGACTGTCATTAAGCATTTGGACAAATTAGCGACAAGGAAGAACTACTTGAATCAAGTTTGATTAACATTTTTGCAACTCACCATGGAACCAAACAGTAGTAGTACCCCATACTTGGTAACGTCAAATGCATGCAGTGGAACTTGGGTCCACCAAAACGGTTTGTGACTCTAGGTTGTGCTGACAATGCTTGGAATGATTTTGTATAAGAAGGAAATTCAAACATTCCTGGAGTTCACATGCTGCCTGCCATGCTGAGTACAGCAGATGGTGAGTGGCATGAGTTATAACGTGCAATGTGTAAATTACTTGCCACAACTGGCAAATCTCAGTGTGTTGCGCATTGAGCATACATACATTCACGTACATAGCAAAAAAACAAAGGTTAAACTGATGCTATAGTTAGGGGTTGAAATAAGGTAAAAACAAATGTTTAAAAAACAAAAAACCTTGTCTGTGTTACTCTCTCAGGAGCCACCGTGGACCCTATGTGGCCCTGAAACTCTACCAAGATTACACTAGAGTCTGCGCTGGCTCCCACAAGATACGGTGGCACTGTGAAAAATAAACAAACAACAAGATCCTGTGGTAACAAGTGATATAGAGCCCTCTCCCTCTAGACACCCAAACCCCATTCGGTTGTCAGTCCCCTCCTATGTACAGCCTTGTACCAGACCGTTTGGGGGCAGGGGAACTCTTGTACTCAATCAATGAGACACAGGTGACCAAGCCCCTACAATGCACAGTCTTCTCTCTGTATGGCACTCTTTACAGGTAGCCTACTCCCGCCGGACACTTAAGGTCCATTAGGGGCCAAGCCTCTGCTATGCACAGCCTTTGCTCTGTACTGGACCCTTTGGGGGTTGATAACCTCTTGTGTGCATTGAGAAGCACATGGCTACGGCCCTACAATGTACAGTTTTCACTTTAAATAGAAGTCTTCATAGAGAGCCCACTCTCTCCAGACACCCAAGCCCCTTTAGATGGCCAAGGCTCTGAAAGGGCAGCGCCCTTAAATTCTGGACCTGTTCTAGAGACACAATCCGATTTTTCGTTTTAGCAACATGAAAGTGTAGAGGGAAGAAAATTCAACTGGCCATAACGACACCTCAAAATCAGAGTGTAGGAATACATCAGAATTAGCATAAACCCAAATCTGCATATCCAATTTAGTTGATGTGACATAAACAATACAATTAACTCAAGAAATAGAATGCAGAGGATCAGAAAGCATGAGACCAAGTTTCCCTTCATCGAGGGTTGATAAGTAAAAAGCATTAATCTATCCCTACAGTAACACTAAAGTGACCTCACTACTTAAGCATCTTCAGAAAGAAAGGATAAAAGGTGTCAGTATGTGGAGTCTTACTAAAAAGTCTCTCCACTATTAATCGGTCATATAGCATAAAGCTACCGAAGCAGAGCTTGTTCTCAGATGCTCTTTCTGCAAAGGCAGAAGAAGAAGACATGGACACTTTCCCTACTGCCAACATCACATTATTGCAGATACCTTTCTCAAGATTTATTGCAGATCATGCTCTGGGTACTTTCCTAAAAGTAGTTTTCCATGGGACAACAGTGTTCTTCTTTAGAAACAATTTGTCCTTGGTTCCCAGGCCTTCTTCTGTGTGAAGCACAACGATCTTCCTTTATCGATTCAAGCCACACAATGCAATTTCTTCTCTCCTTGCCTGACTAGTAAGACAAAGATATTATTCTAGCTAATAAGAACGTTTCTTTCACCTGCAACACAAATGTGAGAAAGAACAAATTCCACAGCATGTGAAATTCAAACTATTATTTCTAAAGCAAGAGTTTCAGGGAACTACATTTAAGACCTACAAGATTCAGCTAACATAAAAAAGCATCACGGGAACTTTATGAAATTGCATAGACAATAAGACACTTTTGATTAATGTGTTTACCTACATGTAAAATGACACAATTGATAAATATTTTTAGTACATGATTAATTGTCAGTTCCGAGTTAATGTTTTTTGCTAATTACATTTACTTTCCATGTTAATTTTCTCCATGTTACATTTAAATTGTCTAAACACATCACATTCATATTAATACATTTCATAATTCTAACACTTCATGTTAACAGTTAACACAACAAATTATTATATACCCTACAAATAAAATACCATTTCTGCTACATCAACCCTATAATGCACAGCCTTCACTTTATACTGAAGTCTCCAAGGAGAGTGCATTCCCTGCAAACACCCAAGTCCCATTGGGTGGCCAATTCCCAACTATGTACAGCCTCCGCCCTCCTGTGCGCAATCAATGAGATGCTGGTGGCCAAGCCCCTACAACCTACAGCCTTCACTTTGTACAGAAGTCTTCATGGAGAGACCACTACCCACAGACACCCAAGCCCCATTAGGTGGTCAAGCCAACCCTATGAACAGGCTTCACTCTGCACTAGACCCTTTGCGAGTAGGCAACCTCTAATGTGCAGTCAATAGGACAGGGGTTGCTGAGGCCCTACAACACACAGCCTTTGCTTTGTAGAGAAGTCTTTCCAAAAAGGCCACCCCAGACACCGAAAACCCCTCAGTGGTTAAGCCCCTACTATGCACAGCCCTCGCCCTGTGCAGAACTGTTCAAGGCGAGCCCACTCCTTTCAGGCAACAAAGTCCCTGCTGGTTGCCAAACCCCTACTGCCCTGTGCATAACTCTTCATAAAGAGCCCATTCTCACAAGACACACACGACTCTGTAGGTGGGCAAGCCCTTACAACATACAGCATTTTCCCAGTACTGAACCCTTTGCTAGCTGTGGACCTCTGGTGGGCAGTCAATCAGATATGGGTATGAAGCCCTTGATGTGGCTGGTATTAGCTCTACATATAATTGCTTACAGGCAGGTCAGTCTCTTTAGACACTGAAGCTCACAAAAGCTCACTGAAGTTTCCTTAGGTTTGAGACCCTCATTATGCATTTTCTTCCAGTATTTCACATATACTTTGTAGGGGAAAGCTGGAGCTGAATGCTTAAAAAAATAGATTAGCACTACAGAACTCATGAGGTACTAGTTAAATACCTGTAAAAATTAGATTATATACCCAGTGCAGTACTGCAGGAGTACCAGGGTACTAAAAAATGTCAAATAATTTATATATTTGGGAGGAAAGACACCCTGAGAAGAGCAGTTGTGTTAACAGTGTGTTGTGCACACTTATAGGTAAAACTGGATACATTCCTTGATGTTGTTAAGGAAGATCCTTTTCCCTTCCGCATGCTATTGTAATTATGAAAGTGCAAAGAGCAGATTTACAGATTTGATGCAACACTGGGCAGCAAGTAAAGTTGCTGTGTTGTGTTAATCAACTGGAGATGTACAAAGAACTGGCACAGGCCTGCTCTCTCCTTGCACTGGCACACTGTCTGCAGACGCCTCAATCAGGAACCCTTATGCAAGGTTGTCTGCATTGCAATCATGATCATTTTGTGCAAAACCCATGCTGTAAGGCAATTTCCTCTTTGTATGTGGGCTGCACTATATTTCTCCTAATTACACCAGCCTCAGGGAAGCATATGATTGTGGTGAAAATCCAGGTCTACAAGTCATAGACTTGCACCCAAATCTATGGGTAGATGCAGGTGAACATCCATACACTACCCATGCAATACCCATTCGATGCAAAGTAATGCAGACAGTGCATTGCATAGTGTTGCATTACTTTTGGTTACAAACCAACTAAAAGCGTGATTTATGTTGGTTTATAAAACCAACTGAAGAATATTGCTCTGTGAGCCAGCACCAGTATAACTGGTAGAAGTATTATGGAAAAGAGCTTCCAAATAAGGGATTTCCCCATCCAAAATGTTTGTTATGTCTACAGTGATGACGCAGTGTCATTTGAGTCTGTTTGTTTTTTCTTCCCCACTTGCATTAGTGACATTCAGAACAAAAACGTTTTTTTTGCCCAACTTTCATGGCACTCCAGAAGTGCTGCTCTCTGCAACCTTACGCTGTGGTCCTATGGTGCAACAGCATCATGCCAGTACCCCCTCCTGCACCATCCTACAGCTTCAGATCATTCTCCCCAACTTCACCTGCTCCCCACAGCCTGCTCCCATCTCAAACAACAGCTGCAGCCTAAGTACGCTCTCTCCTCCGGTACCAGCCCCTACAGAGGGCTACTGCTATGCAGGCCAACAGGGCCCAGATTTAGTGTACATTATGGTTTCAGAAGCAGCAAAAACAGCATTTCTGGCCAAAGGTGACCCCTCACCTTTCTTCACACTGGCTTTTATGAAGCCCAATGGAGTTCAGTGCAGAGCCAACAAGTGCCTCTTGAACTATAATTCTTCCCCCACCTGCACCATACCCATGGACTGTGGTCTCAGTCAACTCCCATACCATCTCACAGCCTCAGTTACAGTGTTTCATATTTAGCCTGTTGTGCTGCTTCCCCTCCTGCTGTCTTCGGCTACTGTTACATCTCCCTCTTGGCTGATCCCCACAACCTAAGACTGATTCTGCCTCTCAAAGCAGCCCCCACAGGCTCAGCTGAATCTCATTTTTTGTACCATCCTTAAGTCTTAGTGCATTCTCCCCTTTTGCACTGGACCTGTAGTTACAGATGGAACTGAATAGGCACCTCATACTGCAGGAAGATCAGGTATTCTATGGGTGCATTTGTAGGCATATGTGCATGTTCACAAGTGTTGGGTAATTTAATGTGTGTTGTGTTAGAGGTGTGGGTGTGTAAGTGCTGAGTGATGGTGAGCGGTGTCAGAGCAGGGTGAGTAGTGTGAGTTCAGGGTGAAAGGAATGCCTGGACAAGTTGTTTATTCGCTTAATAGTATGATCATATACATACAAAAATATCACATGATATACAATATTTCATAAAAATAAAAAAGAACAAGAGAAAGTTAAAATGACATCATCGTCATAATCCTGTTAGGATAAAGGAATTATTAGCTTATATAGGATGTTTTAAAATTTTAAAAACCTAAAATAAACATAAAAAATGCACCAGCATTGTCAAGACGATCTTAACCGTCATTATAGACTACAGTCCCTCTTAGTGGCCTTGGTGCATACTTTTACTACGTTTTCCAGACTCTCACTCCAAGATATTATTTTTGCATTTTAGACCTCTGCCACAAGGCATAAAGCCAATATCTTGATAGTGTGAAGACAAGCCACCTTGTCGTATCTGATCTGAATACACATAGTGCATCTACGGGACATGAGAACGACAGCAACCAACAAGCAGGGATAATCCATGTCTTTCTCAAGTTAGCATAGAGAGGACAGAAGAAGACAAAATATTCTATAGTTTCTGGTCTAGAGCTACACGACGGACACAATGGAGTTACAGTAGCATTCGCCCAGCTACTTTTCATAGCATTCAGTGGGTAAACTCCATTCCTAAATTGTATATACAGTGCTTGTATTAACTTCATCCATATAAAAATCAAACTTAAAACAACTTTTAACATTTAGAAATCAGGTGGTTAAAGTGCCAAGTGGTGTAATGGTAGTAATGGCGTGTTCATTGGGAGATTAAGGATCGATCTTAAGAATTTATGTTCTGCAACTTTTAGCTGATTCAGATGCTCCAGCCCCCACAGTTCGGCCACATAAAGGGCTGCACCCAACCCTTTGGCCCAATGTATTTCTAAGGTCGGAGAAATTGGACAGAAGGCTGGTCATTTAACTCTCTTTTCTATTACACAGTCCACATGCTGAAGTGTGAGCATGCTCTTCTGGATTTAAGGAGTCCATAACATGTTATCGCTAATTCTAACTCCCAAATAATCGAAGACCTTGACCTGCTCTAAAAGTTGAACACCCAACCTCAGTTTCCCTTTGGTGGATTTATAGGGATTAAAAACCATAAACATTGTGTTTGAGCAGTTGATTTTAAGGCCCCGGTGTTTGCATGCTGTTGTAAACTTACTTAAAACTGTCTGAATGCCAATTAGGGTTTTAGAGATGAGCACTGTGTCGTCTGCGAATAAAAGAGAGGGAATTAGCTTGCCAGCTAATTTTGGCGGGTCACCTCCACAGTCATGAAGATCATTAATAAGCCAGTTCATATACAAGGTAAACAGGATGGGGCCAGAACACAACCCTGGCGCACCCCCTGTGAAACTAGTTTATTATTGGTTAAACTACCATCAGAGTTCCACCTGACTTTGGCAAAGTTACCTTGATGTAAAAGGATCAAAAGTTGAAGCAGGCCACCGGAGATTCCAAAATCCCTAAGGCCAGCCCAGAGCCTGGTGCGATCTATGGAATCAAATGCCACTTTGAGATCGACTAACACGTCATACAAGTGGCCCCTCTTGATGGTGACTTCCTTCCAAATAAGCAAAAGGAAGTGGAACACCTGGTCTAAGGTCTAAGGTGCTCGTGGAGGCCTTAAAACCAGCCTGAAAATGAGAGAGTATGCTGTTTTCCTCTATCCAGCAGTGGATATGTGACAAAATCATTTTACTAAAGACTTTCTGGGATACATCTATAAGGCTATATGGGGATTATTTCAGCACCCTTCCAGATTGCGGGGATATCCCCCCTTCGTGTAATGGCAGTAAAAACTGTATAGAGCAAAGGGCCCCATATATTGGGCTCAGATCGATACAGATCACTCGGTAGTCTATCTAACCCTGGAGCTTTCCTCGTCTGAAGTGAACTAATGACATTCACAGTTTCCTCTAAGGAAAAGCTGATTGCATCTTCCACTACAGGCTCTATATTACAATCCCTACCTATTTCTGTTACCTCACCCTGAAGCTCACAGTCCTCTCTAGAATATATAATTTTTGGAAGTACTCTTCCCAGACATGTGTCTTTATGTGAAAGTCATCTTCATTGACCAGCTGGATTACCCCTTTAGAGAGTAGATGCCAGAATAGCTGACTAAATACCTAAAGTCTGGATGCCTCAACTAATATACGCCAATTCTCTACTTTCCAACTCCTTTTTGCCTCATCTTGTATCCTCTTGTAGACTCTATTTATTATGATGGTCCTTATTCCTTTCTTCACTGCCACAGTTAACTCAGTTTTGGCTTCCTTGCAATCCTCAATATACCACAGAGCAGCGTTTCGATTAACCATATTTGAGCTGCACTGTCTGCTGAAAGGAATGCCTGTTTACGTGCTGGGTGAGAGGTGTGAGTGGTGTACCCATGTGAGAATTTGGTTACCAGGGTACTCTTTTGAATGGATCGGGAAAGTAAAATGTAAGCCCACACGAGGGCAGGATGATTAGTGAACCTGTGTGAGTGTAGTGTGAGTTTTGTGAATGCAGGGTGATTTATCCCTAGACACTCTTATGTAATTCGCCATGTACTTGACAGTTGGCAAGTGGGGATTCTGGTGTAATTTGAACTATGATTATTGAAGCTGATCCTGCACCAAAATGCCATACTTTTGGGTATGTGGAAAGTTTCTTTCCTAGAGGTGGGAAAGCTATTGCAGGCCAGAGCCAGATGCTGAGCTCTGGCTCTGGAAAAATTCCTCTTGGAACTTTGAACCAAGACTGTAGTCAAGAGAAAAGTTCCCCTTTTTGGCACATATAAACTTCCACAGACTAATTCACATATAGAACCAATCAGTCACCAGAACAAGACACCAGAGTCTGGACCCAGTCAGATATTTATATGAATAGAATCCATGTATTTTATTAAAATATAGCCATATATTTTGACACAATAACAAAAATTATGCAACAAAGTTAAAAAGGTTAAAAACACAAATTGATGTTCTATACCATAGATACTCAACAGTAAAAAAACGTGGGGAGAAAATGTAAGAAAGATGTTTTCTTATCCACTAGAACAGGAAGACATAAGATCCGGATCAACTATTCTCCTAAGCAATTATACAGATACTTGATTATTCGGAAAACAGATGGCGCTACAATCTATAGTCTGCCTTCTAAGACTTGTGTCGACGCGTTTCGGTGGAAGTCAAGAAATAAAGGACCACCTTCTTCAGGACAAATATTACAATCTCCCGTGGAGTGTACGTGCAATCTAAATCAAATAATAAAATATCAACATTAAAAACATTAACATTTATACATTATGTATACATATTCAGAAAAACAAAATTAATCAAACCCAAAAATCAAACATTATTAATCTTTGTAAGGTCATATCTATCCGACTCCATTGATTCCCGCCAGGAGACCAGTCCTACACCTTAAAAGGTTTTAAATAAAACAGTGTTATTCTTCTGGTGACTTTGCATACAACCCATTCATAACAAATGGTTCAAATAGAGACCAATTATAACCATACAGTACTATCACACTTCTATTTCGATATATTGGAAATTGATATTCTATTAATCTATGTATGTACCTTATAAGTTGAACGGTACATCCAAAAAAGTAGATGCTCAAAGGATCCTTGCCCCCTCGTGTCTAAGGACAAACGTCATTCAGTGGGGTCGTATAGGAATTGACCAATGATTCTAAAGGGATTGAGAAACTTATAGTTAAAATAAAGTCTCACTATCCTAGCATTTAGATAATATCATGCAACAATCTCAATGTTCTGATTACCTGCCGTCCTGTAATTCTGTGTTGGCTAGGGTCAGGTTTAGAGAAATAGGAATCTGAAAGAGAGGTCCATATATGTATTATCATATATATACCCCCTATGGTAATTGTTTTAAGCCTTAAACTCACTAATAAATTGGATACTTCAGAAATGTGAGTTACCTTTATAAATTAAAACGTTTCTGTTTTCTTTTTCAGGTGAAGAACTGCTGGGGTAGAATTATTTCAGTCCCTTAGATTGCTCATAATATCTCGGTCTCACATCAATCACGAGATTCTTTTATTTCTAAAAAAAGGGAAATTCCGGTATCAGTGATTCCTATACTAGCTATCATTCTATCAAACACTATGTGACAGTATAGCAATACCTGCTTCTATCAATATCTCAAACAGGAACTAAAGAGCACCGCTGCTGCTCCATAGAGGATATCTATAAAAAAGGAGGAAGCCCCTTGTTACACGCTCAGCATCTTGCTAACGAGCGTTTGCGTGGAGCTATAATCAAAATATTAAGTTCCAAAAAGGGGACACAAAACATTAATTTTTAAAAATAAAAAAATGATTAATCAATAATGAATCTAAGTGAAAAACGTTCTATGCTACAACGGTGTAGTTATTATAACAACCGCTACGCCCTATGTGATACCTATGTTCGTTCAGTATCCAAAACTAAAACTCATGCTTAGGCTACCTCCTAATGAAACCTACTGGGGAAACCCTAAAAACGGACTCAAGAAAGGCTAAAAGAGACCTAAAGTCTTCGTTCTACTCACCCCTCTCAACGAGCGTGAAAGCCTCGTACCGGTCACTGGATCCAAACATCTCGACAACCCTACCAAAACTAACCTGCCTTATATACCTCACTTGTAATGGGCAAGCTCAATCAACACGCAACAGCTGTGTAGTGTATTACCATAGGTCACGAGGGAATTCAATTTTGGCGGCCATCTTAGACTTCCCTGTGATTCGCCTCAAACCGGTCATGGTGCCAAACTCTCGCGGCGGACATCTTAGAAGTACCAGAACAGCGGCAAAAGATACAGCTGCGATAATACGACCAGCAGTGTGTTCATTAAAGCATAATGGTCTCATCCCAGATTTTACTGAGACTAATACTCCGCTATAAAATAGACCTTAGGTCACGAGGTAATTCAACTATGGCGGCCATCTTAGACTTCCCTGATATTAGCCCAAAACAGGTCACAGTGCCAGCCTCTCGCGGCGGCCATCTTAGAAGTACCAAAACAACGGAAAAAAGATGAAAAGTGCCCCGATACAGCTGCGATAATACAACCAGCAGTGTATTCATTAAAGCATAATGATCTTATTCCAGATTAAACTAAGACTAATACTCCACTATAAATTAGACCACACAAATACAATCGAAAACGCGTGATGCACTTAATCGATGGTGTGTGATGTGTACACTAGAGAATATTCGAGTGTCCACACCCTAAAAATTCATCTGCAATAAGTAAGTGCTGTTTTGCTAGAAATCACTTTGAACCAAGACCTTTTGTGGCTTCTGCCACCCACGCCCTTGTGTCAGTTACCAAGCCCCTTCCCTTTCATCGAGTGACTAAATTGTGCACAGTGAAGCCAAGAAACCTGGTTTACCTGCTAGACAAAATTTGTTTTACCCTCAACAATTACCTTATTTCACTGTACCTCTATATCTTTTTTCATTACTTTTAAGACTAACTTTAAGAAAACCTCAATTTAGGATGTGCCCTCTACAAAAACTTCACTTTTATGTTTTAATATTTCTCTTTGATGAGAAAATCATGATGATTGACTCATCGCTAGAATGCCACACTCAAGAATCTACTGGAATCCCCCCTACTACAAATGATGGAAACGCCCCCTTTCTTTCCTCCGACTCCCAAGCAGTGATCACCCCTCTGAGATCCATGAGTGCAACCAAATCCTCTGATCCCCTTTCCCCCAGAAGCTGGAAGGTATTCAACCCACATACAGAGATGGACATCTGTAAGTTAATTGCGAATTCAAGCCCTCCTCCCACTTCGCAGACCCCCTCCTGGCCTCCCTGGCAAAAAATCCTAATCACGTAATAACCCTCCTTTGAGCGATGATTATAAACAGCTCCCTAAGTACTACAGTTATACCAGACTGTCTTAAATTTGGCCAAGTCACTCCACTGCTAAAAAAACCCAGGATTAAACCTTGATGACCTCAGCAACTTCAGGCCCGTCTCCAACCTTCCCTTCCCAGGTAAAATTCTTGAGAAATGTGTCCTATTCCAAATCAACCAGCACATAAACATCAACAATCTCGTGGACCCACACCAATTGGGCTTTAGGAAAGGGTTATAGCACAAAAACAGCTATACTAAATAAAGCGGATGACATCCACAAATCTATGGATGCTGAACACTGCTGCCTGCTCATCCTCCTAGACCTATCAGTAGCCTTTGACACAACACTACATCATCCAGACGGCCTATCTTACACCAGGGAAATCATCAAGATCTATGGGCGGACGGATGGGGCGTGCCCCACGTGCAATAACATAGGCGCTAACGTATTGCATATGCTGTGGGCCTGCACTTCACTACATACTTATTGGCATGGCGTTTGCAAAATCCTGGCGGTGTCGACAGATCGCCGTCTTGAGCATACTTGGGAGGAATGTATACTACATCTCTATTCTAGAGGCAAAAAGCTGAGAGCAACCTCCTGCTTCCTGGATCTGGGAATTTTAACTGCAGAACGTTTGAAAACCAAGAGGTGGAAACAACCGGAGTCGCCGACAGTATTAGCATGGAGTCAATCACTTTTAGTATGGGCAAGAGCAGAAGCTATAGCGCCCCAAACATAGGATATCTGAGGGCTCCGTAAAGTCCCCATAGCGGCACAATGGGAAGTCATGCTGCAGGAATTACATAGGTGATTGGAGGATGGCACTGAGGACATGGCCACCGCCTCCCCTGAAGGCCTTATACCGGGGAGGGAGATCACAGCCAGTGCATACTGTTGGGTTGCAGTAGACCGAGGGGACTAACCCTCCCCACCCTGCCTGTAAGCTGGTGTTTCTTCATTGGAGCCATGGGCCTGGAGGGGTAGCGTGGTGGGACACTGGCGGTGGTGGCTCAGCTGCAGCAATTATACTAATGCATGCGCAGCCCCACTTGCAAATCATAATAAGGCATTAACAGCGCATACCCTCTCTAACGATTTGCATTCCAACTCACTCAGCACCATGACAATTGGAAAAGCCTGCCAGCAGTGTACAATACATGCAATTTGGCACACAACGCCTGCATTGTTGCTGTAAAATTGTGTAAAACTAAGGGGGGGGACAGCAAATTATGGCCCCCCCTTAGAATGAGGGGACACGCAACCATATTACCATGCTCAGAGTTTCTTCTTATACATGTTTATATCAGTTGCATAATTACCCTGCAACTGGCCACAGCTGCTGCAAAGATTGCTGCAAACTGGACAATATTATTGATAGCCTTGGTACAGCAGAACATTATATGGACAGACAAGTGAATGTGTAAGCACGCCTTTGTAAACACATGCTTCGCACCTGGACTGAAATGTCTTCAGGGAAATTTTGCACACACCATGTATTTAACATGTATACAGCTGTACTTTGACAAAAAACTCAATGAACAGATAGATGGTTTAAAAAAAATCAGTGGCCATCGACATGGTCGGCCATAAGCCTCTTCTAAAAGTCCTCAAACAACGAATTGGAGCGGATAGCCTGGTTCTGCAGTGGTTCACATTAGTTCTTCAAACCGCTCTCAACAAATAAAAATAAACAACTTGATTCCAGATACCTCTGCTATAACCAGGAGGGTTGTACGTACGATGGTACAATGCTGGTTAATGCATTGCATGCTTTCGCCTCAAATTTTTTAGCACGCATATCTTAACACCGATTATACATTTACATTGCATGCCAATACCATGCATTGTTTCTATATTTAAAAACAATGTATTTGTGGGGGAGACCCCCCACTACCCCAACTTACCTTAAATGCGTGGTATTGGTATGCGATGTAAATGCATAATCGCGGTAAAAAAATGCGTGCTAAAAAATGCAAGGCAAATGCATACTATGTATTTACCTCGTTGTAAAGGCTGTTTTCCACTAGAAGTGTTCCCCAGGGTTCATTTCTCTCACCTACACTCTTCAATATCTACATGGAGCCCCTCACTGCCATAATCGAACAAGCAAACACCCCCTTGCAACTCTATGCGGACGACATCCAGCTTTACCTGAAAATTTCCTCTCTAGATGACATACGCCAACTAAATGATACTCTAAAAAAAAATCCAAAACTGGCCATGACACAACCACTTGAAACTCAACCAAGAAAGGACAGAAATTCTTCTCCTCTCCAACAACGGACAGACCCCACAAGGCCAAAAGTGCCTAAAGCTTATCAACTCTTTAAACCGCAATCTATCCATGTCTGACTCCGCCAAATCACTGGGGATCACACTGTACCATAGCCTGAACATGATCTCACACATAAAGAATACAGCGAGGAGTGGCTTCTACAACCTAAAACTCCTTATAAATTCAAGCCTTTCCTCCCTCCGAATGATCTCAAAACTGTAGCACAAGCCCTGGTTCTGTCCATTCTAGACAACGGTAAGGCTACCCTCACAGGCACAGCGAAGTCCCACTTAGCCCCCCTGAGAACCACTCTAAATGCAGCAGCAAGGATAGTCACAGGAGTCAACAGTCACGATCACATCTCTCCCTCCCTGAAAGATCTAAAGTGGCTACCAATTGAAGCTCACTGTCACTTCAAAACTGTTTCAGGCGTTAAAATTATCACCGCTTTAGTGACAGGAAACTGCCGCTAAAGCGGCGATAATGGGCTTGATAATATGCCCTTGAGAATTCCAATAGAAGCCCATGTTCTGGTGTGAACCTGGGCTTCTATTGGAATTCTCAAGGGCATATTATCAAGTCCATTATTGCCGCTTTAGCGGCAGTTTCCTGCCGCTAAAGCGGCGATAATTTTAACGCCGTTCTTGATAATATGCCCCTAGTCTCACTCACACTAGTAACCAGCATACTTGGTGGCTAAACTCACCAAGGCAGGCCAGTCAAGAAGCCTGAGAAGCACCAACACCCTACTTCTCATACCCCCAAAGAAACATAAACAAAAAGCCCTGACTCGCTCCTTCTCGGGCAATGCCCCCACAATCTGGAACTCCCTACCAGTATATCTCAGGACCAACCCCTCCTTCATGATCTTTAAGAGACAGCTAAAGGATCTCCTCCTCAATCGACACCTTAACCCTTTGGATAGTACATCATAGCACAATTGGCCAACCTCCACTCTGCTCAAGGTATTGATTGATGAATTTCTCTCTACATATTGCTGTCTGATATTATTGACTATGTCAATGTTATAAAGTGCTCTGATATCCTCAGGTTTTGCCAGCACTATAGAAAACTCTCTAATTAAATAAAATAGACTTTTGCACATATGTTATAAAAATCTAAGCAGGGTTCACATGGCACCTGACCTGCTTCTTGGTTCACTAATAGCCAGAGCCACTGGAATTATGCGGCAGAAGCAGACCAAATTATGCAGCAGTTTTGATTAGATTATGTGACAAGAAAAGCCAAATTATGCAGCTTAATATGGTTCATTGTGTGATAGTACTACTTCATTATTTTGTCATTTTTACACATGGTAACCCTATCTCTGAAAAGATTTCACATTACCCAAATACAGCAATCAGTAACTGAAATATGACCATTAAATCTTGGTGAAGACCCTTCCAGAGTGCAGGAACACATATCACCATGTTTTAGTAACTTTTGATCTGTTTGAGCTAGAGACACTTTTCTTTCTGTTGAAATCTATAGATTATGCAGCACACAAAGGATTATGTGGCTAACGCAGCAAATTCATTTTATTCAAAAACGCTGCAGTCCTAGAATCACATACTTCCAGTGGCCCTGCTAATAGCATCATCATCATTGGAGGCATGAATGTTTCAAAGTTTACTTGTGACTTCTGATAAATGTTACATTCAATACAGAAATTGATACTAGTGTACTGAAGTGAAGTTAAAGAAACGCACTTTGATGAGGGCCAGTATTTCTGTTGGTTATTCCAGACAGGGATAGGGGCTAGGGGATGATGGGCTGTAGTTTGGGGATCCATTGGCGGGTGAGGGGTGGTACCTTCTGTTGGGGTCTGCCTGCCCCGCCTGCCGCGACTTCACTGTTTTTGAGGTATAGGGTGGGGGCAGGGAGTTGGTTGGGTTGTTCAGGGGAATTGTTGTTGTTCTTTCATCGCACTGTTCAATTGCAGGTCGGGCGGGGCTATGTTGCATGTCTTGGGCCACCAGGGCTCTTCATGTTTCTGATGTTTTTGCATGGCCGCCATTGCGGGTAGACCATTAGACTCCTCAGGGTCCCTGCACATTTTGAACTGGAATGTCAGAGGGGCGCTAGATAAGATTAAGCACAGAGCTATCATCAAGCAGGCTAAGCGCGCCAGCGCCGACATCTTGATGCTACAAGAGACGCACCTTATGGGGAATAAAGTAGTCTGTTTTCAGTACTTCGGATATATACAAGTGTTTCATGCGGGCTTTGTGCGGGGATCCAGGGGAGTGGCAGTCTTGATCCACAGACGAGTCCCTTATATTCACATTAGAACGTGAGGTGATGCACAGGGCAGATATCTTTTCCTTCAGGGTACGTTGAGGGGTGAGTCCATGATATTGGGTAGCGTCTATGCCCCACCGCCGCTGTCCTAGAGTTTTGTTGAGAAACTTGTGACCGTGTGGACAGATATCCCTGAGGGCCTGGCAGTGGTTGGTGGGGACTGGAATGATGTGTTAGATCTTGCTCTTGATAGGTGGAGGCCCGATGGGGCCCCGATGGTTCGCAATGCCACCAAGCTTCATTCCCTCGTAGTAGGCCAGGATTGGGATGACCCATGGCGTCGGTTGCATGGCGGGACTCCGGGGTTCACCTATCTCTCGGCAGTCCACGACTCCTTCTCTCGTATTGATTATATCTTTGTGTCTCAGGTGGATGCTGGCAGGGTGGTGGAGGCTGATATTCTCCCTCGAGGGCTTTCTGATCACTCACCTGTGGCCATTACCCTGCGTGTTGGCCTTGCGCGCGGACCTTTCCGGTGGCGCCTTTCCACATGAAATCTCCAAAAGGCAGAGTATAGGTAACACATGGGGGACGCCATAGACCAGTATTTGTCGCACAATATGGGATCGGTGTTGGCGGCAACGTCTCTGTGGGAGGCGATGAAGCCCACACTTCGCGGGGTGGACATCTTCTGCGCGGCGGCACGTAGGGTCCGCAGGGAATCTCTTATTCGGGCAGAAGCTAAAATCTTGGACGTGGATGCGCGCAAGAGAGACGAAGGGGGGCGGCTGGTCCGCCGCCAGTTGTTGCTGGCGCAACAGGATTACTCGTCCCTCTTGCTAGATGAAGCCGGCCAGGCATGGCTGGCAACCCGCAGCAGGATATATCAGTGGGTGACAAGTCGAGCAAACTCTTACATAGATTGTGCCAAGGGGCGACGGGCTCCCTGGTCCTCCCGGGTATTGTCGGTTCCGATGGAATACCGATCTCGGATCCGTTGGCCGTCGCAGAAAGTTTCGCGGTCTACTATGCGGACCTCTATGCTCCCCAGGAATGTTTGTCGGCAGAGGTTATTGGCCGATTTTTGGATGATCTCCCACCCAGAACTCTGGCTGATGAGGTAAGCGCGGACCTTGACCGCCCATTCTCTGCGGATGAACTGAACTCTGCTCTCCAGGAGCTGCAGCCCGGTAAGGCACCGGGTCCCAATGGTTTCCCGAATGAATTCTTTAAACGGTACTTCCAGCAGCTTGGTCCCCATTATTGTAAGGTCGTGGAAGAGGCCAGGGAGTTTGGTCGTTTGTCCAGAGACTGGCGGCATGGTGAGGTGGTGGTTTTCCACAAACTCGGCAGACTTCCCGAACACCATGCATCTTACCGTCCCATCTCTGTTCTCAACGTCGAGGCCAAGGTTCTGGCCAAGGCGCTTGCTAATCGCCTCCGTCCCCATGTCTCGTCTATTATTTATCTGGACCAAGCCGGGTTTATGCCCCAGCGGGTTACCCACCATAATATTCGTAGGGCTCATACAGCAATCACGGCAGCCGGGAGATTGGGGGTACACGCGGCCTTATTGCTCGCAGATATGGATCGAGCTTTTGATTCACTGAGCTGGGAGTATTTATTCGCCCTCCTACGCAGATTGAATCTAGGACCTTGCTTTCTCTCCTATCTGACTTTACTTTACACAGACATAACAGCGTCTGTGCGCGTAGCGGGTTCTGTCTCGTCGGTCTTTCCCATTGGTCGAGGCACCAGGCAGAGGTGCCCCCTGTCACCATATTTGTTCGCCCTGGCAATGGAGCCTCTGGCCGCATGGGTGCGTATTAATGCGCAGGTGGCTGGGCTTGAATGGGCTAACGGACTGGCAGATCGTATAGCCTTATATGCGGATGATGTGCTTTTCTTTCTTACTCAGCTGGATAGGACTGGCCCGCGGTTGCTGCGCATCATGCAGGTGTTTGGGGAGACTACTGGCCTTTATATGAATGAGCGAAAGTCTTCCCTGCGGGTCTTGGGTTGGAGGGGCTGACCCTGGTGCCTGGGCCTCCGTGGTTCAGGTGGTGCGTGGGGGTCTGAAATATTTGGGTGTGTTCCTCTCAGACGCGCGGTCGATTGCCTGGGAAAGGAACTTGGTGCCGGTGTGGAACAGGGTGCGTGAAGATCTTAAAGCCTGGTCCCACATGCCCCTATCTATATATGGTCGCTCGGCCATCTTCAAAATGGTCTCTCTTCCTCGTTTGCTGTACCAGTTGCAAAACCATCCATATCCTATTTCTTCGGGTTGGTTCCACCAGGTTAATGTGGCCTTGGGCCAGTTTCTATTGGGCGGGGGGGTTGTTAGGGTGGCTCTCCGTACTTGCTTTAAATCCATGTATTGTGGGGGACTCGCTACTTCTGACATTCTTTCGTACTATATGGCCTCACACCTGTTGGTTCTCAATGAATGGTGGTATGGCGATAGGTCAGATCCGGCGTATACCCTGGAGCGACGTTTGATGGGTGATCACTCACTACATATGCTCCTCTATTCTGCGCCCTTGCGGCATTCTCTGCCGAGTGTGACACAGCTGGTGTTTCAGGTTTGGCGGCAGGCGTTGCGGAGGATGGGCTGGTGGAATCGCCTAACTCGAGAGACGCCGCTATGGCAAAATTGCCTGGCTTCCAAGATTGGGATGCGATTGGGATCTCCACCCTAAGGGATAGGGCTTGCAGAAGGACTTTCAAATGCCGCATATACAATTTTGTAAATATTTGCAATTTCGGCATGCTCTCTCCCCTAGCTTGGTGGGCCTGCAGGAGTTGGCCGACTTCAGTCCGGTAGAGGCGAAAGTTTTCATGGGGGACCTGCAAGACCATAAAATATCTAAAATTTACCAGTCCCTGGTTACACACTGCTCCCCATCTTTACAGCGTCTCCGCGGGGCATGGGAGGAGGATGTGGGCTCACTTGAGGAGGAGGACTGGACGGAGGCCCTGGACTCACCACGCGGGCGGCTATTGCTATGAGCCTTCGACTCATCCAGTTTAAATACCTCCATAGGGTCTATTTTACTAGAGTCAGACTGTACAGGGCTGGTTTGGTGGCATCCCCGGAATGTCTCCGCTGCTTGCATGAAGAGGGTACTCTGCTACATACTATATGGGATTGTTCTGCGCTAGCTAGGTTTTGGCGGGGTGTACTGGCATGCCTCTCAGAGGTTCTGAGTTGGGATCTCCCTCGTTCTCCTAAATTAGTACTCCTGCATGTTATGGATGATATAGGGGGCAACGTCTACAAGCGCCACCTGATGCTCCTGGGCTTTACCCTTGCCAGGCGCGACATTGCTAGGGCCTGGAAGGCGACTGCCGCACCCTCCGTCTCAGTGTGTAAGGCAGGACTGGATTTCTGTATGGGTCTTGAGGCCCCCATTTTTATAGCACGGGGATGCCCGTGTAAACATTATAAAATCTGGAAGCGCTGGGCAGATTACAGGGGATTGAAATTGGAGCCCATTCCAGCGCAGGGATTGTGTGGGTTGTAGTCTTCTCCTCCCTTGTCTTGGGGGGGGCCTGTATCATACGTGTACCGGGCGGCATGGTGTCTCTTGGACATTTTTCATAGCGAGGGTAAAACTGTAGCTCCGATCATACATGCTGATTTTGCTGGGTTGACTGTGCGATGGGGTGTGGGGTGTTATCTGTTTTTTTGTTTAATTTTGTTGTATTTTATATGCATGTCCCTTCATTATTCCTTTTCCGTTATTACATGAGAAAACTGTCAAAGTCAGGATATTGTTCATTGATGCTACGGAAGCCTCTGGGTTACAGAGCTCCGCTGTATGTGCATTTGACAAATAAAATTTGTTAAGAAAATAAATAAAACGGAAACGCACTTTTTGAAATTTGAAGCTTTAGCACATTTATAAATGATGAATTGCATACCATGCAGAGGGCTTAGTTCCTGTTTTAGAGCTTGGAGCCAAACCAGAACATTTGCTGGGCTCTAGCTCAGCACTCTCTATTCATGTGCTGCTTGCTCACCTTTGTATTGTTAATGATATTCTATCTCCAACTCTGGCAGCAACAGACCATAAAAAGAGTGGGGACAGCAGGGGGGCTTTAAGCAATTAAACACTCAAAGACTCGTGGACATTTTTCTGAGTTCTTTCTTTTGCTTTTAACTAGTTTATCACTGCTTTCTCCACGAAGCAGCTATCAACTCCAGCACCTTGAAATTCTCACGGGTGATTTGCTGTGCTTTATAAATCCTGATTGATTGATTGAGGCGACAGCAGCAGTAGCTGGCAGATCGGTAGTGGCCAGCAGTAGTCTGCAGTAGTAGGAGCTGTCTAATTAGAAACACGCACTAATATAAAAGACAAGAACACATTTGAATTACAATGTTGCAGGTTAGATCACTTCTGTCCAATGGAAAGACATCTTTCGATGGTGAGCAGTCTTCGTTCTTCCTTTCCCACGGAAAACATATGACGTCAACAATCTACGATCAAACTTGTGCCAGACATCACTAAACTGTTGAATATCTGGAAGTGTTAGCCTAGGTTCCCCTTGGTCAAGACTGATTTGCATATGGCTGGGTCCAAAGTGGGGTGGTGTGGTGAGCAAGAGAATGATGGATCAAACCCAGATCCTTGTGGCTGGTGGTGAATGTTTGCATTGTTTAGCATTCCGTCCATCAATTTTTTCTATTGCATTGGTTCCCAGGGAAGCTTAATGCAGAGTCTATTGTATCATGTATTTAATGTATCACTGCATGACAATGAACTATACTAAAATTAGAAACATTTACTTGAAGATTTCTAGTTAGGTAACGCTTTTTGTACTTCCTATAAGTAAGTGTTACTATTAAATCATGCGATTTCCTATTCAGCATTATATGAATTGTGATCGATAGGAATTTCAAGCCTAGTGCAAATGAAAACATGTTGCTTAAGAAAGATAATTCATTTATAAAAACTAGAACATTCTGCAATTATAACGAAGATTTTAAACAAGTCATATTAAGGTCAAGTTAGGAAATACATATGTGCACGATTCTGCAATTTCTAAAGCTTCTATTTGTTAAAGGGAAATCTAGCAGTGGCCTGACAGTAAATATGGCTGCCTGATGTGTTTTGCACATTTTTACTGTGCCTCATTTAACAGTATGTTTTCACATTAATGTCTGAGGCAAATTATCAGATTTGTTAAGAAAATATTTATTCAAAATTTCACTTTTTACGATTTCCCAATCTGATGGTTATATTAACCATCGCACTAATTTCATTTCGCATGTGAGTTCATTTGGAGAGCGCTTTCATCATCTGTTGACTTCTGCCTTTTTCTTCTGATCTCAAAATTTCAATGACTTAATGTATTCATCAGTTATAAGACAATTTAATCCAAATTCTTTTTCAAATCTCTTATTTTGTTCTTTTTCCCTTCTTTTGTAGACACTTAGGGCCCCATTACGATGACGGGCGGACCGTAACGGAAAATGGGACCGACCGTCAGAGGTGCGGCGGTCCCACGAGGCCAATTAGGATGCACCCACCACACTGGCGGGCGCATTCTGGCCTTTAACGCTGCGGCAGGCGTTGCTGTAAGCAGCACCTGCCGGAATGTCAAAGTGTCATGTTGTGCATTGCCATGCACAAATGAACAGGCACCGCACAGTGCCTGCCACCTTGTGTATGGCAGTGTAGGGGGGTACCATAGATACCCTCCAAGTGCAGCCCCCTGAGCCCACACCCCCCTGGGGACCCGTAACAGGACCCAAAAGCAATTTCCGCCGGCCTTTCCATGGCAGAATCGCCGCCATGGAAAGGCCTTGAAAACTACACATCATAATATGGATGGCGGTGCCTGCTCGGCACGCCACCATATTGTGCCCCAGATCCGCATGGCAGGCAATCGTAACGGTTGCCTACTGGCGGAAAAGCGGCAGACGGTCTTTCTGTCCGCCGCGGTACCCCCGCCATACTAATATGGCGGGGGGTAAATGAGGTACAGATGGCAGGCGGATCGCCACCGCTGGGCCGGCGGTGACGATCCACCCGCCATCATAATAGGCCCCTTAATCTACAGCTCAAGAATAAAGCTTAAAGAAATAGTAGACAAGGCCCTATAATCATTATTTGCATAAAGACAGCCTTTATAATACCTACTCCTGCTGTTGTAAACACATTTCCAATTGTACGAACACTCTTTCCAAAGTTTTCAAAACACTAGGGGGTATATTCACAAGAATGTGTGATAACTACCGTAAGAGTAGCGTAACACAACTTTCAATATCGTAGCCCATCGTGGGAAAATAACCCCGTAACAATGTGGGATTCACAACAAGGCGGTAGCATGCGTTAGTATGCCGAAACCGCGGACAATGTCTGCGATAAAACCACCTCGATGGAGATAAAAACACAAACCACAACACCAAAAAACCTGCGATTGGCCAAAGCACGATGAGAAAGTCAGCGATACGCAGCGCCAGGCCTGTAACACACACCTGGCAGGTGGGAAAAATCTCCATAAAAGCAGAAAGAATACCCACACACAAACTGACCTACACCCAATCACCATGGAGGCAGCCGGAGCAGGCGCAGAGGACGAGCGCAACCCCACAAGCACCCCGGACGACCAGCCTAGGACCACAGGGACAGGGAAGGGCAAGGACAAGAAGACAAGGAAGACGAAGTTCAGGCCGGAGGCGAACAGGATCATAGTCACGTAGGTGATGGAACACCATCAACAACTCTTCGTCACCTCCAACGTGTCACTGGGCACCAAAACTGCAATATGGCTGGACATCGTCGACAAGGTGAATGCCGTCAGAGAGCACAAGCGGACAATGGATGAGGTCAAGAGGCGATGGAATGACATCAAGCGGAAAACCAAGGAGAAACTCTCAGACAACCAGAAGGCAGCAATGCAGCTGGAGCTGGATGACATGGAGGAGCTGGTGTCGACAGTCATCAGTGTGGAGACTGTGGCCAGAGTCGGGGGACCGGACACTGCTCGACAGGACACAACACAACCGCAACAGGATGAGTGACCACCAGGTACTGGGGGGAAGCGTGGAGATGGGCACAATGGCACACATGCACATTCAAGCAGAGCACAGTGCACACCCACAATGACTCTGGGTCATCGTCCAGATCTACAGACTGTCACTATGTACAATGCCATGCTGTCTGAATGTCAACCTGTACCATGCGTCTACACACATGTGGACACATTGTAGTACACCATCTCCCCTTCACATTGCAGGGGCACCATCAACACCTCCTGCAGAGCAGTCCCAGCCACTCTTCACGGATGACGAGGACAACGCCAGCATCGACACCCAAACCATCCAAGACATCATTGACCCCATCTGCCACTCACCTCCAGGCTCAGGGCAGCCCAGCTACATCGATGAGACCCCACCCACCACCCAAACCACCCAGCAGGAGGCACCCACAGCCCCGGCACCCTCCCAAGACCTCCAGGAACAACACATGGCCTTCCAATGCCGTGTGCTGGAGTGCCAGATGGAGACAGCTGAGCCGGTGCAGGTGGGCTTCGGCATCATGGCTGCCAAACTGGACACCATCCTTGGGTATCTATGTCCACCCCATGGTCTCCAACGAGCCCTGACTGACATCGCTGGAGTCATGACACGGAGAGAAGAACAGCTGTACGCTCAGAGTGGCTTCAGCGATGCCAGCCGTGAGCTGGCACACATTCGGAGGTTCATGGAGGACATGGTGTGGATGGAGGCGGAAAGGATGGCAGCCACCGCTGCACATCATTGAAATGTAGCTGGGATCTATCATGCCCTACAGACCTCCACCATGGCATTGCCGCCACAAGGCATGGCTCTGATGAATGCTGCTGCCCCCACACCATCCACATCCCCACCCCCTGGTGTGTCAGTGCCACCCAGTGCGGCAGCCGGATCCACTCAGGCCCCTGATGTGTCAGTGGCACACAGTGCGGCAGCCGGTTCTGCAACACCCACAGGTGGGGCAGGGCACACACCCGGGGACGAGGACATGGATGGGACTGTGGTCTGAAGGACCAGGCACTAGCATTCTTTACCTCCACCTGGCCTGTTTCTGCTTGGTCCCGCACATGGCCTCATGACCTTCCACTGACCCACAATACACTCCGATGCACTCACCTTGGACAGCGACATGGACTGCCAATTCCAGATTTGATGACCAATGACACGGCAACCAGGTTGCAGACTGTACCCGTCCCTTCAGCAGGACTTGTCATCCCCGGATGGACTCTGGCTGGCCCTCCACGGGCCCATATTGTGTAGTGTGCTGGGCATTGCCCTGAACCTCTCCAGCTGCATAACTGCACTGGATGTGCAAAAAACATCCATTGACGCACTGTTGTGTCATGTCTTTCATCAGTCATGTATGCACGTGTGGATGAATGTAGGGGCAGTGATTTCCCTTGCGTCAATGATGCTCATCCTGTGGGATGCCAGTCAGAGGGTGCTACATTGCATTTTGTGTACCAGGTCACGTGGACACTACAACAGGTCCACACACATCACTCACTTCCTTGTCCGGACATGGACTGAACGACACCCAGGGCCCACAAGTCATTGTTGCAAGCCTCGTGCTGGTCCAGCGTACGGCAGGCCAGACCACTCCGCTAACGCTCAGAGGGGGGCCCCCATTGCTCCCCGTCGCAGGCAAACTTGCTGGTGGTGTGCAGGTCACTGGTCTAGTTGTCAACATGTCACAGCCACTCCCTGAGGACTGGTTTGCACGCACACCACACCCATCCAGCACAGGTGTCACGGGCCATGTGACTCTGCCAACATAAGGGGCCGACGACATCACATTCTCCTCTGCCCGTGGTGACTGGATGACGGACGCCACGTTTCACAATCATGAAGGGCACAAGAGTTTTGTTGCGCACAGGGTTAGTGGCAACCCAGGCCTGCGTATGGCACAGGCCGACCACCACGTGGCACTGACTGGGGTTGCACATGGTTAATGGCAACCCAGGCCTGCGTAAGGCACGGGCCGACCAACACGTGGCGCTGACTGGGGTTGAACAGGGTTAGTCGCACCCGGGGCATTGCGGCAGGCACAGGCACCCCACCACGGGACGGTGGCTTTGAGTGCACTGAGTCAGTGGCACCATAAGCTGCTGAGCTGGTGGGCACCCTGCGATGATGCCCCGTCGCGGCGGTCCGGGCAACTCAGGTTTCGTGTGCCCTGCTGAACCGCAGTGTAGGCCAGAGCCAGCGGGCAGCGCGGGCCTACCGCCATGTGGCCTCGCTTCCGGGTCACAGACTTAGTGGCACCCATTGGGCTGATTGGGTGTGCAAAAGACACACAATTGATGTACGTAATGCTGAATAAATCAAAACTGAGCGGGTGCACAGCCTGCGCTGTTGCCGGGTTTATTGGTATGTCCTCTGCCATGGAGTATTCAAGACCCAGCACCAAACGTGAGACCTGTTGGCCTGCGGAGCGTGGCTGCATGGTGTGGAGGGTACCATGTCCACGGGCCCTGGGCTTGTGGCTTGAAGCGGCATGTGGTGGGACATCCAGTCTACACGCCGGTGGTGGAAGGTGAGCAGTGAGGCCTGGGTGTGCATGGGCAGGCATGCTCCATGTACGTGGGGTGGCTTTGTGATGCCTCTGCCTGGGTGTGCATGGGCGGGTAGGCAATGTTATCTTGTGCAAGTGTGTGTACTGTGCCAGTCATGTATCTGGACTCTGTTTCAGATGACGGGTCTGAATCAGATGTGTGTCCTGGTGTACTGCTATACATACCGGCACGTGGTTGGAGACACACCAGTGGCAGCAGGTGAGCAGTGTGGTCTGGGTGCGCAGGGGCGTCTCTCTCTCTTTTTCTCCCTCTCCCTCTCTTCTTCTCTCTCTCTCTCTCTCTCCCTCTCTTCTCTCGTTCTGTCTCTCCCTCTCTTCTCTCTCTCTCTCTCCCTCTCTTCTTCTCTCTCTCTCCCTCTCTTCTTCTCTCCCTCTCTCCCTCTCTTCTTCTCTCTCTCTCTCTCTCTCTCTCTCTCTCTCTCTCTCTCTCCCTCTCTTCTTTTCTCTCTCCCTCTCTTCCTCTCTCTCTCCCTCTCTTCCTCTCTCTCTCTCCTTTGCTCTCCCTCTGTCCTTTGATGTGCGCAGGACACACCTTCTCATCATGTTTTTTGTCTTGCAGGCTGTGACCTACGGACTGTCCCGCGGGGAGCCACCATATGTCTTCATTTCATTTTGGTGTTCATTTTAATAAAGTTTTATTTGTTGCTTAGAAAGTGAATGTGTGATGATGCTCATTTCTGTGACAACACATGCATTTCAACTGTTGTGATTGTGCGACATCATGAAGAATGTTTTGTACATGTTTTTGTGTAGCTGATGTGGCATGTCTTTGTTGGGGGGGGTGCCAGGGAGGGGTGGTCCGGGGGGTGGTGTCGGTGGGTGTTGTAGCCCTCTTGGGTGTCTGGGCCGCATGATGGGTGGCTCCATGGCATCTGTTGCACTTCCGATGTGGCCCTGGGCTGGTCTCTCTTTTGTGGTGCTGGCTGCCGTCCGACTTAACCCCAGGTCAGAGCAGATGTAGATTTCCTGGTGCTAACGCGCCTTATCGCCGGTTTTGTGTTCTTATCGCTGATCGGGCTGGTCGTTGAGAATGTTGAGATGTGGTGTTGCCGCGGCTTTTGGTACGGGAACGCCTACTCTGCATCTCATTAGCGATAGTTGCGGAGATCCTCGGTGGTGATGTTTTTTGCGGCTGCTATCGCGGGTAAACTGGTGCTGTGGGCTGTTAGCACCAGCTTGTGAATGGGGAGGTAAATTTATCACGACTTTGGCTGCGATCAAGTGCCGTTAATTTGGCGATAGCTCCTTGTGAATATGGCCCTAGGTGTTTCCAATTCTTGTAACTCAGGTTCTAAATCAGAAATGTTTTTTGAAAAACCTTCTATTTTCTTACTTTTGTAAGCTAAATAGGAGCGCAATGGATTAATTTAAGCATTTTGCAAAATACACCTTTTTCTGCAAGCAATTTTTCTAATGCTAGACAACACTGCAAAACCATTGAGCGAATGGCAATCAGCTCGTGATCACTACTAGCAAAGATCTAGAAGTGCTTGTTGCCATTTATTCAGCAACAGTTGACAATTTTCTAACCTTTCCGGTATTTATTATGATGACCACATGTGGACTAATTGCACCAAATATATCTCTCACTAATTCAGCTCCATTTTTTGTACTATGTCTGTGTGCTGGTGTCATTGTTAATGCATATATACTGTGTACATGGTAGGAATTAGTATACCTAAATACCAGATACCCTCCAAATCAGCAGACAGCAAGAAATAAGCATTTTGTCCACAAATAAAATAAACTCCATGAATTGCAGATTCTTATCCCTGCAAAATGTGCCAAGTTCCTCCTTTTAAATTCAAATGTGTGTTCACATCTACTAATCCCTACATGTCTACTTTCTTTGGGTGTTCTCCTTTCATAAACGCAAATTTTTCCTTTGGGTTGATTATCTAGCCTTACTTTGGGATAAACCATTTTCTCTGTAAATTCCTCTTCTTCTTTCTTCCAAACATTCTTCAAAACAGCACTATGTTTATCTTTAGTACATGTTATGTTTATGTATCTTTCTGATAAAGCCATTATGTAAATCTTCTCTACAGGTCTCATCAAGAAGGTTACATTGTTTTGTAAGTCTTAACACTATCTATAAGTCTATGGGGAAATAAGTAATACCAAGCTCTGTCGATTTATTTTGCTTGAGGGTGTAAATTAATTCTTTCCATTAAAGGTACTCTTGAAAGTATAAGATCATCATTAGAATAGAAATATTCAAAATGTTCCCATCTATAAACAAGTGAAAGCAGATTACTACAAGATATAGCGTATGATAATGGCATGCGGTAATAAGTGACTACTTCTGATGCAGATGTGGGTAAATGAGGGCACACAAAACAGTTATTTCCATCTATAGCATGAGTGTATTCGTGCACTAGTCTAGCGTAAACGTTAGTGGAAAATCATTTTTCTTTTATCTAACAAAGGAAGCTTTTAGTCGGTCTTCGTTACTAATGTATGCATGTAGTTTAATTATATACTTTGGCCTTGGCTCTACTTCTAGTGTTAAATAAAATCCTACTAATTCTATGGTAATCATTTTTAGGTCGAGCCTATATAGTGCTTCTGCTGTTTGTCGATCTGTTGTATCTGTTTTGTCTAGTCTGACTCCTCCCACGCTATGGATCAGCTTTTTAAGGTGTCATTTAAAAACTGTAGCCTCCAATTGGCTAATGGTTGGTGAATGTCCCACCTTTTTTAAAAAAGTTGACTCCCCTGGAGTATTGCTGCCGAAACAAGCAGCGGTGGGCATGCAGTCCCGACGTGCAGTGCAGCCGATGAGTTCTAAGCTTGTTTTCTGATGGAAGCCTGAAGAGCCACTCAACACTGCACGTTTGCTCATCATATGTTCATGCAAGTTTGATTTGTTTCCTCCCTGAAGCATGTGAACAGTTTGGCCTTGTGATGTGTTCAGTGCGCGGATGAGATCATGCTGGAAACAGGCAGGGCAAGGGAGCCGTCGACGAGCAGGGACTTGAACTGCTGTCCTTTGATGTGCGCAGGACACACCTTCTCATCATGTTTTTTGTCTTGCAGGCTGTGACCTACGGACTGTCCCGCGGGGAGCCACCATATGTCTTCATTTCATTTTGGTGTTCATTTTAATAAAGTTTTATTTGTTGCTTAGAAAGTGAATGTGTGATGATGCTCATTTCTGTGACAACACATGCATTTCAACTGTTGTGATTGTGCGACATCATGAAGAATGTTTTGTACATGTTTTTGTGTAGCTGATGTGGCATGTCTTTGTTGGGGGGGGTGCCAGGGAGGGGTGGTCCGGGGGGTGGTGTCGGTGGGTGTTGTAGCCCTCTTGGGTGTCTGGGCCGCATGATGGGTGGCTCCATGGCATCTGTTGCACTTCCGATGTGGCCCTGGGCTGGTCTCTCTTTTGTGGTGCTGGCTGCCGTCCGACTTAACCCCAGGTCAGAGCAGATGTAGATTTCCTGGTGCTAACGCGCCTTATCGCCGGTTTTGTGTTCTTATCGCTGATCGGGCTGGTCGTTGAGAATGTTGAGATGTGGTGTTGCCGCGGCTTTTGGTACGGGAACGCCTACTCTGCATCTCATTAGCGATAGTTGCGGAGATCCTCGGTGGTGATGTTTTTTGCGGCTGCTATCGCGGGTAAACTGGTGCTGTGGGCTGTTAGCACCAGCTTGTGAATGGGGAGGTAAATTTATCACGACTTTGGCTGCGATCAAGTGCCGTTAATTTGGCGATAGCTCCTTGTGAATATGGCCCTAGGTGTTTCCAATTCTTGTAACTCAGGTTCTAAATCAGAAATGTTTTTTGAAAAACCTTCTATTTTCTTACTTTTGTAAGCTAAATAGGAGCGCAATGGATTAATTTAAGCATTTTGCAAAATACACCTTTTTCTGCAAGCAATTTTTCTAATGCTAGACAACACTGCAAAACCATTGAGCGAATGGCAATCAGCTCGTGATCACTACTAGCAAAGATCTAGAAGTGCTTGTTGCCATTTATTCAGCAACAGTTGACAATTTTCTAACCTTTCCGGTATTTATTATGATGACCACATGTGGACTAATTGCACCAAATATATCTCTCACTAATTCAGCTCCATTTTTTGTACTATGTCTGTGTGCTGGTGTCATTGTTAATGCATATATACTGTGTACATGGTAGGAATTAGTATACCTAAATACCAGATACCCTCCAAATCAGCAGACAGCAAGAAATAAGCATTTTGTCCACAAATAAAATAAACTCCATGAATTGCAGATTCTTATCCCTGCAAAATGTGCCAAGTTCCTCCTTTTAAATTCAAATGTGTGTTCACATCTACTAATCCCTACATGTCTACTTTCTTTGGGTGTTCTCCTTTCATAAACGCAAATTTTTCCTTTGGGTTGATTATCTAGCCTTACTTTGGGATAAACCATTTTCTCTGTAAATTCCTCTTCTTCTTTCTTCCAAACATTCTTCAAAACAGCACTATGTTTATCTTTAGTACATGTTATGTTTATGTATCTTTCTGATAAAGCCATTATGTAAATCTTCTCTACAGGTCTCATCAAGAAGGTTACATTGTTTTGTAAGTCTTAACACTATCTATAAGTCTATGGGGAAATAAGTAATACCAAGCTCTGTCGATTTATTTTGCTTGAGGGTGTAAATTAATTCTTTCCATTAAAGGTACTCTTGAAAGTATAAGATCATCATTAGAATAGAAATATTCAAAATGTTCCCATCTATAAACAAGTGAAAGCAGATTACTACAAGATATAGCGTATGATAATGGCATGCGGTAATAAGTGACTACTTCTGATGCAGATGTGGGTAAATGAGGGCACACAAAACAGTTATTTCCATCTATAGCATGAGTGTATTCGTGCACTAGTCTAGCGTAAACGTTAGTGGAAAATCATTTTTCTTTTATCTAACAAAGGAAGCTTTTAGTCGGTCTTCGTTACTAATGTATGCATGTAGTTTAATTATATACTTTGGCCTTGGCTCTACTTCTAGTGTTAAATAAAATCCTACTAATTCTATGGTAATCATTTTTAGGTCGAGCCTATATAGTGCTTCTGCTGTTTGTCGATCTGTTGTATCTGTTTTGTCTAGTCTGACTCCTCCCACGCTATGGATCAGCTTTTTAAGGTGTCATTTAAAAACTGTAGCCTCCAATTGGCTAATGGTTGGTGAATGTCCCACCTTTTTTAAAAAAGTTGACTCCCCTGGAGTATTGCTGCCGAAACAAGCAGCGGTGGGCATGCAGTCCCGACGTGCAGTGCAGCCGATGAGTTCTAAGCTTGTTTTCTGATGGAAGCCTGAAGAGCCACTCAACACTGCACGTTTGCTCATCATATGTTCATGCAAGTTTGATTTGTTTCCTCCCTGAAGCATGTGAACAGTTTGGCCTTGTGATGTGTTCAGTGCGCGGATGAGATCATGCTGGAAACAGGCAGGGCAAGGGAGCCGTCGACGAGCAGGGACTTGAACTGCTGCCCAGCGCTCAGCTGCACTGCGCAGGAGTGGGCAGGGGCTCTGAGTCTATTCTGCCACCCACGGGCTCTCGTGCCTCTGATGTGTTGATGCACTGTGAGGTCTCTGGGGTGGTGGCTGTTTTTTAGGTCTCGCCTGACCCAGCGCATGCGCTGGTCTGGCAAGACTTATTGAGAGGGCTCCAAAAAGTGCTACCAGGCCAGCCTAGAGCTACAGTGCATGTGCACGGGGGCGCGCGCCGCACTTTACCGTGATTACTTTCACTTTTGCGGCCGCACTCCCTCCCTCCCCCCCTCCCCCTGGTGCGCGCGCACCACTAGTTGTTTCTTGACAATAGCGATCGCAACGCCACTCGTTTTGTTTACTTTTGGTATAATCGCGGAACCCGCGATTATACCAAAAATAAAGAAATAGAAACAAAAATCTTTACTTTTGTTATACTCGCGGCACCTGCGCTTTACTTTTAACATTAAAAGTAAAGCGTCGGTGCTGCGATGCTTGTTCACTTTGTCCATTCAACAGAACGAGGCCTCAAGGACAATTATGAGCAGTTTAACGAGAAAATGATCTTGCTAACCATTGCCATCAGATATAAAACATATTGTATTTGAGGTTTCTTATGATAAAATCACGCTGTTTTATGCGGTCGTATTTCTATATATAGTGCACATTTGTCACTGCTATGACTTCATGGAGGTGTGGACTTTCTTGATGGTTCATTACAACTTGTCACTTGCTTTCAAGATTCAAATACTGCTACATAAACAGATTAGATTACAATAACAGTTCCCTGCGTGAAGGTATACTGCATACAAAAAGAATGTGCTTGTCTCAATATTTACTTCACTCGGACATTTTATATAGCACCACATGCCAATTTTTGGCGCCTTCCTAGTGCGACGCAGCTGAGAGGAGGTCGCGCCATCTTCAGTCGATGACCCTTGTGCAGAATTGATATTTGTGTGTGCAGTTTACAAAAGCAAAAACTATACATTCCTGGTAACAGTGTGGTGAAGATTTTCCCTAAATGTAACTCTGTGGAGAAGAACATAAAGACGATTCTCGTGTTATTAAGGGCACACAACCAGTTACATAGAAAGACATGGCGAAAGCACTAAAGGCTCCAGCCAGCTGCCTGGCTCTGACTCAGCTCGAGGTCCTCTTGGACGTTCAAGCACAAAACGAGCCAAGCTTGTATGTTGCTTCTGCCTGCTACCCACGCTCTAACCTCCTGCGCTAAGAATTATAGACACATTTAGCCGTAGATGAAAAATAGGGGAGAGAAATAAATACCTACCCCTCTATTGACTGCATTCCACAATGTGAAGCAAGAGAACCCGGGATCAATCCCTGCTTTTCTGCTAGACCAAACTGTGTGACCTTCTGCAAATATATTATACACTCTGCCTTTTTTCTTCATTGTCGCATATGAGAGCATCTTGAAATACGTGAGCTCAGGGTGTGTACTACAAAAAACATCTTGTGAATTTCAATTAATAGACTGTAATGTTGCTCCATGTATACAAAGACTCTAGGACACAAAGAGAATGCACATCACAACTGACTTGTACACGGATTCATTAATAGCACGGTGTGCAGGGCAGGGCACGAAAGTGCGCAAGTTCATGTTTTAAAACCATCGCTTTTAATACATGCCTCTCAATACAGTGCTATAATCTGCTATATTAAGATGTAAAGCTTCTATACTGCAATTTGGAAGAGATTTTATCTGATTTTCATATGATGTTTGATGCATGATTTACAAACCAAACGTTTCAGTGCTTGGCTCCTGCAAAAACTCAGAGCCAAGCCAGGCCCTTGGCTCGGCTCTCCCTTTTCATTTGTTGGCTCACCCCTCGTAGTTGTAAGTACCAGAAAAGGCTACAACCTTTCTATAGGGCGGATCATGAAATTAATACGTGTAAGCCAAGGGTGTACAACCTTGGTCCAGACCATGCGTTTAGGATATCCACATGAAATAGTATAATAGACACTGAAACGAATTCAGAATCTTCACACAGTCCATATGGTTAGCTTGAATATGTGGCCTGGACCTGGCCCTCATATACCAAACTTGGACCTCCCACAATGTGATCTTTGACTATACTGAGCAGATACTTGCGAAAAGTTTAGAGTTTGAACCAAAAGGAATCTTGCAAGTACGTTTTGCTGTGCTGGGAAATTGTTTTAATTCCATTTACCTTTTATCTTCTTGTAGGGCTGTATTTCTCATCGCCCCTCCTCCCTATGTTATTGTCAATGCTTTGCTCAACTCTGTAGAGATTTTTTTAATTCATGAAAAACAGCTCTGTTGCCATGGATCTTGAGAGTGGCGTGCAATGCTTTTTGTTGCTGTTGCTTTTGCTCCACCCGTCATTGTTCCAGTGGCTAATGCTATCTCGTGAAGTCCCAAAAGCCTTGCTATCTTAGTGAGCACAGCATTTACCTCAGGGATGTCCCGCCTAGGTCCAGGAGGACAGGATCCATGCCATATTCTGACTTTAACCAGAGGCTTTGTGAAGGATTTCTGTTTAGCTTAACTCTAGGTATTTTGAGTGGAGTTCCTAGAAATCTGTTGTGTCCTGGACCTACATTGGACTTCACTGTGTTACCTAATTTACCAAAGGATGTTTTATAAGAGCAGCGCACCCATCTGGTCATTACCCACCTGCCCCTTTGTCTGAATCAGTTGCCCTCTGTCCCCCCACACACCTGAGCCACTCTTCTGCGATCCTCCATCTACCCTCTTACCTATTCCTCTACTCCACTGTCTCCCACTTGCCCTTACATGCAATCAGGCATGCTACGCCCATAGGGCTCAAAGGGCTTTAGAATCCCCATTTACCCGTCGTGTGTCAGCCCGGGCTGAGACAGCTTCCCGGGCACACGCACGGGCAGTTTTTGAGCTGCTGTGGGATGGCTGGTCTGGCGTTCGTCTTATTGCAGCCGCACCCGAGTACTTCACAGGAATTTAAAAGACCATTTACTTGTTAACAAGGCTTTTTTGTTTTTTCACCCCTTCTTAGAGCCCCTGCATCTCCACTCTGACTATTGCTGAAAGAATTAGCCCCCCCCCGAAATTCTGCTCTAGTTGCGCCTCTGCATGCAATTCCACCTACCCTACTACCTATGCTGCTGCTCACCGTCTCCCACCTGCCCCCTCACCCGAGACACTTCTCTGCATCACCTACCTATGCTTCTTCCCCACCACCTCCCATCTGCCCCTCACCTGACACACCTCTCTGCAGTCCCATCTACCCTCCTACCTATGCCACTGCCCCTCTGTCTCCCACCTGCCCCCTCACCTGAGACACTTTTAGCATTACCTATCTATGCCACTGCCCCACCATCTCCCATCTGCCCCCTCACCTGAGACATCAGAGTCACAGAAACTGCATCTCTCTCAAGGAAAGGTGCAAAACACGACTACTAAATCGCATAGCATTCCACGCCTACGGAGGATTACTATTAAAAACAAGCATTTGCAATGCAATAGGTCTCGCATTTACGTGAGTTTAAGCTATTGGCATTGTAAACGACAATGCCTTTTATTTATGTTTTAAGAAAAAAAAAAAAAGGCATTGTTATTTGCAATGTGAAGAGCTCAAACTCGTGTAAATGCGAGACCTATTGCATTGCAAATGCTTGTCTTTTGTCTTCTCCTGTCACAGGACCTGCCCCTTTCACGGAAGATAGTGTGTCTTGAACATAATTCTGTAACTTAACAAATGAGCATGTTGGCGATGCAAAGCTGTTTATTCCTGTGCACCACTCCAACAAGCACCACCAGCTTAGCCGCAAACATCTCTGTTATTAAACGGCAGTATCCACAGCTAATATCACAGCCGCAGTCAGTGCTTAAGCCGCTGGCCTATTGGGCTTATTTTGCTTTATTCAGATTGTATCGTACCAGCTGCTAAAAGACCTGTGGTGCATGTGCTACCAGTCCGTGCCTGCGTCCAGATCTCATCTCTGGTGGGAGTCAGCATTCAACGGGGAAGGCAGGGCACAGGTCGCTGAAGTTAGATCCGTCATACTGTGAGGGAAGCAGCGGGCAGAGATTTTGTGCCAAAGGGCACCCAACGCCGAGGGTTGGCACCAGAAGAAAAACACCTTCACGCCAGGGGTTCTGTCTTCTTTCACAGACACTTCAGAGGTAACCGCTCCCCTCAATGTCCACTCGCTATGAATGGGTCATGCTCTTCACTAGCAGAGGCTCCTGACTGAGAGCAGCGCCGTCCAACCCATGCACTCACTATCTGACCTACCTGAACCCTCGTTTGCACACCAATGCAGCAACTTGCCCATCCACAGAACCCTAGTCTAGAACACATCGACTGACAATCATCTTTGGGGATGATATTATAAAAACAGTCTAGCATCAACAATGCCCGCTACAACACCAACATTGTCTGCTTCTCTTATCCTTCAAAAATACAAATCCTCATGGAATTTATCCACCCTGTAAAACCTATATAAATAACAACAATCTTCTTAGGCGCTACGCAACATCAACCCCCCATGCCCAGCAAAGCCACCCATGGTCTTGTACTTTTTTATGTGCTACGTCACTCATCATATCAGAGTTAACCTTGTGTATTCCATTGGTTCATTGGGTGAACGTGCTGATAAAAAAAACTTCTCCGAAAAAAGTTAGCTAAATAATAGACATAGGGCACTTCATTTATTTGACCTGGACGTGCAGTAGCCACTCAGTCTGGATCAGCCACGTGCCACTTCCTGTGAGACCCCATCAGAGAGAAGCCTCCTTGTAAAGCTAAGCTGCATTTGGGTAATGCATATACCCAGCTTAACATAATTTTCAATAGATATAACTTTTTAAAAATAAAAAGTAATAATTAATTAAATAAACAGATGGTGTTGACAGTCTGGCTTCTCTAACCTGAATTAGTAGGTATTTGCAGCCGTATCCAATGATGTTATTGTGTTTGGGTGGGCACCATGGGGCAGATTTATGAGCCCCTTGCACCACTTTTGCGTCACTTTTCCCATGTTAAAAGTGACGCAAAAGTGGCGCAAGGGGCTCATAAATCTGCCCCCATATATTTGAGGCCTAAGAATGTCTGCCATGGTGTATCTATAGACCTGAAGCTGAGTGTGAAAGAAGGGCGAACTTTTCAATACAGAGGCCATCTCGCATAGGGCTCTCTGATTGGAGGAGCCAATCAGAGTATCCAATAATTTTACATAACGTCAGCACTAATGTTCCTCCAATAAGGAACATTGCAGCACGGATTGCAGAAAATACCTGCAAATTTTACTTTCATAAAGATGAAACTTGCCAATATAAAGTACTTGGCAGTGAAAGTGGAGCTTTTACCCTGCCATTCGCCTCTTTGCTGTCACCTTTCACCTCCTGGTTGCCACCCTTCACCTTGTCGCTGCTGCCTGTAACCATCCTTGCTGCTGCCTTTTAAATCGAGTTTGTCATGCTGCTGGCGTTCCACTGCTCGCTCCTTAAACCTTCTGAAGGTACTCGTAGGTACGTTTCTGCATTGTCCCATTCCAAATTACCCACTCCTCTCACTGCCTGTTTTTCGACCTTCGCCAAACATAAACTAAGGTTTGCCTCACAGCACATAACACGCTCTCAGAAAAGCAGACATTCTCTAACAAATAACAATTAACACCCTAAAAACACATGCATGCGCACCCCGACAGAGACACAGCTAGCACTATATCCTGTAATTATTTGCAGACTTGTCTCGTTTATTGCTCTTTCTCGAGCATGCATGTCCTAATTTCTAAGAATGACACAGCACTCACAACAAGCATTGGCATAGCCAATAGGTCTCGCCTTTGGGACATTATAAGTATACTACTGTTAACAACATTGCAAAAAAAGACACTAGGGCAGTAGAGACCTACCTTTCTAGATAAAGAAAAGACAATCCAAGCATACGTAAATAAATACTGAAATGAGACAGCCTAATCCCTGATGGAAGCGTAGTGCCTGTGGGGCAGCCCATCGCTTGGCTACTAACAAGGACCTGCTGGAAATGGGGACCGCTGCACTATGCAACTCCTCTGTAAAATAACTTAAAATATAAAGTTTATTGCATTAATCATGCAACCAATATTTGTTTCTAATGTACACTGATTACAGAAAAATATATTTCAGGAGAGGTCCTGAAATAATAGGACAGAAGTCATGAAAATGTGCGTGTTGAATGTATGGTTTGAAATAGCAAGAGAAAGTGTATAGGCATCTTGTTCAGATATGAAAAGTAACTGAGCATGAAATTGCTAACATTCCGATGGAAATGGCCAGGTGTAGGGTGTATACCGTGCAGTAAGCAATCGTTGAACTGAAGGCACATTCCATAATTCTCCAAAGAAAATAACCCCCTTTTTGTTTTACTGAGAGAAAGGCCAAATTCATCCAACAATGCCTCCAGCTAAAAACCAGAGATGGTTAAACTGTTTCTGTCTTCGTGTGTGCTTCACCGTAAACATTACTTTTGCAGAAAAAATAAGCTGTATTGCGTGCTCCCCGATCTGCTGAGTTCTGTCGTGGACCACATGGGAGCAGCGAGCTCTATACTTTTATGTTATCTTTCTCTTCCATCATGGCGGCAATTTGAGGAAGTTGCAAAATGAAGAACTTCCTTTGGATGCGCCTAAACATATTGACTGCGGCTTAACAAAATAAACTCGGTAAAACAATTTAATGTGATTTTAAAATCAGTTTGAATTCTGTGGAACATTGTCTGCCTCTTTCCTGTACATTAATATCAAGTAAAGCGAAAATAACTCAGTGAACTGATTGTGGCATGGGTTTAGGTAATCCTGGGAGCAGCTGGCTTGAAAATGGAAGGGCGTGGCGAGTTGAAATACTCAGAGGCCCCGGGTGGCAACAAAAAGAGCAAGAATACATACCTTAAACGACTGGTTTTAATTCTTGACTTGCTATATGCAGTCTTGGATGGTGCCCACCCCTGATGAAATGTTCGCAATGACATAGCGGAGTAATTCTTTATATTTATCTATATATAGGGGGCATGATGGTAGCCATCCCCTGCTGTAATGCTTGCACTACCATAATATTGGTACCTGTCATTCATATGACATTATCATAACTACTATCTGAGGTACAGACCATCAGATTGGTATACCCTGTCAGCATCCATCCATGCATTCACAAACATTAACCAGTGCATTTAGTTATTCAACCATTTACTTGTGCCCACACACCCAATAATTATGTAAGTACTCAGTCACTCGTTCATCCATGCATCCTCTCGACCACTGACCCTCACAATGACCCATTCACACGCAAAAAGTTCTCCATCCACAAGAAATACACATTAACAACGCTCAGCTGTAGTTATCAGCTTGAAACAATTCATCTGTCGACTTCAGCGTTTGCGCTCCTACTGGATAAGCATCCTCCTGTGAGCATGCAACATCATTGTGTTCAGAAGTGGAGGGCATTGCTCCAGATGTCTGTAAGAGGTGATAGGCGCTGTTTCAAACAAACCAATGCCTTCATCAACACATTCTGCTTCACTTTAAACAAGCACAAGATGTAGACGTTTAAAAGTGCCATCTCATAGCGATAGAAGGGGAGTGGAAGGAGCTGCACACCCTTCTTCAATCTCTCATAAACAATGCCACGCCCAAAAATGTCAAGCGATGTATTTAACAATCCAAGAAGCGGCTGATTGGGCACACTCCATACGTGTTGTGTTGTTGTCGTCATTGTGATCGCTGCGCCATGAGGGTGCCACCAGGGTTACAGAATGAACACTTCTGCCCCCAGCAACGGGGCACTAATTATAATACAGTTTAATCGTTTATTGTTTCAAGTGTCAGCCTTACAAACAGGGCTGGACTGGGAGCGGCAAGACAGCCCTGGCAATTACGGCGGACTGGGGAGTCGGTAGCTGGAGGCAAACACAACACTGCTCTGGCGCTTTTGATACTGGGGGCCGATATTGCTGATAAAACCGGCTCCCAGTAACAACAAGCTGTTACCCTACTTAGCGATACATACTGCAAAGAGTGCTGTGGGTCACAGGAGTCCCACATGTTCTATGGCCGCAGGGAGTATGAGGAACTGATACTTCCGGGGCCTGGACAAATCCAGCGTGGAAAGGGGGGGAAGAGGGCGGGGTGAAAGTACAGCAGCTGCTGCACGCAAGTCAGGATTTAAAAGAGCAGGCACTTCAAAAATGTGAAGTATGTGCCATTAATTATATTAAACGGTGGACGCATACAAAAACAAATATAATTAAATGAATATAAAAATACACCAGAGTGTGTATAAACTTGCATCATGACGAGCGCCGTGCTGATTGTGTATAATAACAGCGCGGCGCTCGTGACGAGCTCCATGCTAATTATGTATGCAAGTGAGCATGCTGGGCTGCAAAAATCATTAAAAAAAGTTCCCCTCGGACACAAATAAAACACAAAAGCGGACGAAAACTGTGGTTAGGCTGTGCTGCTTCCTGATAAAACGGAAGTGACTTATCGCATTCACAGCCAACCATAAGCCTGCTAAGAAGATCAATTCCACAGCTAAACAAATGGCAAGCGGCAAGAGAAAGTACCTGGGAGTTTCACCCCTGATACTAATTACTTGAAGTCTCGGAGAGACAGCGCATGCGCGCTGCCAAGCCGAGACCTAATAATGAGTAGGAAGCTTTTTTTAATAGTGCTGCTTTTTGGTGCCACCAGATATTTACAAAGCATGTAAATGTATGGTCCACTCACAATAAATCCAACTGATCGCTTCATCTCTCCAATAGTCATGTCCTTAACGTTTCAGCCACAAACACTCATTGATTTCTTAATATGTGTAAAACCATTAAGGTAACAATGCTGTTCCTGCTTATATTTCACATGCTTTACTTAATCCTAAATTTCCATAAAAGTGTTTGATTTTTGCAGCATGTTGTGCTACGATTATACTCTTGTGTCCCTGCGAGGACACCATATGTTCTGTTGCTTTCTTGTGTCCCTGCGCGGACACCGTATTGTGTTCCCTGTCGTTAGCTGTCAGCTGCCGTTGACAGTTGACAGCTGATGACTCATGTTGCGCTTGCATCCCTTACGCTCCGATGCTGCGGAGCCTGTGTTGGTCGATTAATAAACTCTTGATGTTCTACACCTGCGTGTCGAGAGTTCTTCACAATTTTGGCTACGAGGATGAGATAGAGAAATTTAAACCCAGCATTGGTGGACATCTAAATAAAGCTGACATCAGCATCAAGTCATTTACAGGTGAGCCCATTGATGCTTGTGGTTTCAAGCAACTGGAATTTGAATTCAAGGGAAGAGTTGCCAAAGGGAAATTATACGAATCTAAAGTGGGACCCTCAGTATTGGGGTGGATGGATCAGGGTAACCTGGGAATTATACTAGATCCCAGACAGCCGGACCCTGTCCTTGTGGTCACTGAAAACCATGACTTTGGCAATTCAATGCTATACAATTACCCCAGAGTCTTCAGTGGGAAAATCGGAGCACTTAAGGGGTACCAACATAAAATCATTGTGAAACCAGACGCAATCCCAGTTGTGCATAAAGCTAGGAACTTACCTTTCTCCATCAAAGATGAGGTTAAGGCGCAACTAAATAAACTGTTAGAAGATGGCATCATAGAGGAAGTTGAAACTTCTGAGTGGGCTGCACCCCTGGTCGTAGCCAAGCGACCCAATGGAAAATTGAGGTTGTGTGTAGACCTACGCGACCTCAATAGCAATAAAATTGTTGAGCAGTTTCCTCTACCAAGGATAGGTGAGATGCTATCCACAACTAAAGGAATTTGATGGTTCACTACTATCGATTTGAAGTCGGCCTACCACCAGGTACCCCTACATCGCGATAGCAGGAAGCTGACAACCTTCATAAAGCCCTTTGGGTGTTTTAGGTTTACCAGAGTACCCTTTGGGTTGGCATCGGCTGCCGCGATGTTCCAAAGACTGATGCATAACATCTTCGAGGGAGTACCTGGTATACTGATCTTTCAGGATGATATCCTCATAATGGGGAAAACCAGGAAGGATCATGACACGAAAGTCAAGCAAGTCCTGGAAATCTTGGAAAAAAAGGGGTTAACTGCCGAGCATGAAAAGTGCAAGTTTGCATGCAATTCCGTGAGCTATCTTGGTCACGAAATCAACAGTGAGGGTATTAGCCCAAAAAAAGATCTACTGCGTGCCATCAAGAATTCACCAGTTCCCAGTAACAAGGACGAACTGAGATCGTTCCTAAGATTGATTGAATTTTATGCAAAATTCATAAAAAACTTTTCGTACAAGACACATGAACTGAGACAACTACTAAAATTGAAAAACAAGTTCGAATGGACGGACGAATGTCAACAGGCATTCACTACACTAAAAAATGAATTGTGCACAGCCCTGCCCTTGCAAGGATATGATCCATTATTGGAAAATGTTGTAACCACTGACGCAAGTTCAAAAGGGCTAGGGGAAATTCTTACCCAAAAAGAAGCTAAGGGGGTGCAATACACGATAGCCTTTGCTTCACGCTCCTTGACCCCCACCGAGGAAAAGTATTCAGTCATAGAGCGTGAGGCATTGGCATGTGTATGGGCCCTGGAACATTTTAGACAATTTGTGTGGGGAAATCAAGTTACACTGTGTACTGATCACAAACCCTTAACTAAGGTCTTCACAACCAAGGGTCTCAATGCAGCTTCTCCAAGGCTGGCTAGACTATTGGTGCGACTCTTTGATTATAACTACAAAATAGTGTAAGTTCCAAGGGTTAAAAATGTATTGGCAGATTTCTTAAGCAGAATGCCTGTTGAGTTAACTGAACAAGACAACCCAGGCGAGATCGAGGAGACATGCATAGCGAGCATAAATAAAAAAAAGACGGTATATCGAGAGAGGAATGGATAAGTGAACAGGACAAAGACGTCATTTTAAAACAAGTGATAAACATGCTAAAAGAGGGATGGAGATGCAAAAACAAATTGACTGACACGTTAAGACACTTTTGGGAAGTGAAAGATGACTTATCACATGAGAACGGTTTGTTATTGAGGGGAGGTAGAGTAGTTCCCCCCAGCAGTTAAAGAACGAGAGTACTAAACCTGTGCCACGAAGGACATTTAGGAATAGGTAAAACCAAGAGCAGAACCAAAAACAGTTACTGGTGGCCAGGTATCAGTTTAGCTGTAGAAAGGATGGTCAGGAATTGTACGCAATGCATGAACTCTGATAACACTCAAGTCACTTTCAGACCACCACTCCATCCAATCACATGTCCCTCCATGCCCTGGGAGAGGATTGGTGTTGACATAATGGGTCCCGTCCTCGAGCAAATGAAACAGTGGTACATTATCGTGGTAATCGATCATTTTTCAAATTGGCCTGAGCTTATATTTGTTAAAAAACCTGATTCTGTTTGTATTGTTAAATTTCTTGATGACTTATTCACTCATGAGGGTCTCCCAAAACAGACTGTTAGCGACAATGGGCCTCAATTCTTGTTGGATGCTTTTAAGACCTACATGCACAAGAACCAAATAGAACACAAAACAACCTCTGTTTACCATCCTGCGGGCAAGGTTGCAGGTGAACGCTTTAACAGGGTCATTAAAGGAATAGTCCAATTGTCCTGCAGTAACAACCTGAGTTGGAGACAGGAAATCATGAAAACCCTGTGGGCTTATCGCATTACTCCCAATGACTCAACTGGCTGAGCTTATGCGGGGAAGAACACCTTTGCCCAAAGATAACGTGGGGTGGACACGAGCCACGAAGAGAGTGCACTGGTCAGCTGACTATGTAAGGGAAAGGTTGGTACGAACACAAGCCAGTTCCAAAATCAGGTATGAACTTAACATGGGTGCAAAAATGTGGAGCTTCATGTTGGGGACACTGTCAAGGTCAAGAAAAGTGGCTTTGTTAAAAAGGGGCAGGATAGATATTCGCAACCCCTTGCGGTTCAGAAGGAGTTCTGTAATTCAGCTCTCCTTAGCGACGGCAAGGTGTGGCATTTATCCTCTCTGTCCCTGGGTGATCCTGACAGTTCCCTTCCCCTAAATTCCACCAGTGAGTATGCATCCATTAGTAAGGCCTGCAGAACCCACACTGGCTTGTCTGATGATGAATCTGACTATGAACCCAATACCAGTAACACAGCATGGCATTACAGCCCACAAATACGTCTATGTGCGTCCCAGTTGAACCTAACACTACAGGTAGAGTGGGTAGGCAGCTTCCCGCTACCCCGTTGGGTGACTGCAAATACCGTGCCAGCTCCAGCAGGGTGGGTATGAGGTTGTTGCCACCCACCAAACTTCCGGATTATGTTTGTAAGTAACACCACTCACCTGCACTTTTCTTCATAACGCATATTTTCCACTATTCTGTGTATCCTCCTCTTTCCCCTCCGGGATGTTTACTCTTGTGTCCCTGCGAGGACACCATATGTTCTGTTGCTTTCTTGTGTCCCTGCGCGGACACCTTATTGTGTTCCCTGTCGTTAGCTGTCAGCTGGCCGTTGACAGCTGACGACTCATGTTGCGCTTGCATTCCTTACGCTCCGATGCTGCGGAGCCTGTGTTGGTCGATTAATAAACTCTTGATGTTCTACACCTGCGTGTCGAGAGTTTTTCACAAGTTGTTACTTTTTTTCCAGCCTGTATATTACTTTTGTATCCCCTCCCTCATAACCTATTTCCCATTTTATGGTTTTCCAGCACCGCAAGATCATACAAATAGGAATAGCGCTATGCAAATATCATCACTCTACTACATTCCAAAAAAACAAAATTAAAAAACATTGATGTCATTTTCAATGCCAAAAGCTCTAACTTCCACAAATGCAGGACCGATTGCATTGCAAATGCTTGTTACTGTTATTACAAAGATTGCGCGCATAATATATTTACACTTATTAGATGATTTGTGTGATGTGAGATCTGAACTATTTGAATCTCTATGATATAGCATTGAAAAGAAAATTGAGAAAGTCAAAATTGAAAACTGAGAACTATTGGAAGTTGAAAAATGAAAACAATAACTGATTGATGAATAAGAATTGTCTTTGTTAGACCTTTAATATTTAAGTTTCTTATTTTTATAGAAGATCAAACTAGGCCCTAAGTGTACTGCAGAAGAGTAGAGATAATTAAAAAGAAGAACACGGAGTAGGAATAAGGATTATCTAATTATCTAATTAGAGATCTGAACTGCTAAAAGGAAATTTACAGAATTCTACCTTGAATTGTGTTGCATTAGATATATATATATATATATATATATATATATATATATATATATATATATATATATATATCCAAGCACTTCGTCCACTATTTCACAGAGAATGAACGAACGTAGCCCTCTTTAGAGTTTGGTGAGTAATGTATTAATTGTGAAAGAATCTGTGCATTGTCATGTGATCAAGGCCGCTTGGACGGCCGGAACGTGTAATGGCAGGCGGGGACGAATACATTACTCACCAAACTCTAAAGAGGGCTACGTTCGTTCATTCTCTGTGAAATAGTGGACGAAGTGCTTGGATATATATATATATATATTCACTGAAAAAAACATAGGTTTCACACATGTTATAGTTAGCGGAAATTTTACTGATAAAAAACCAATGAAATTCCCCCGTTATAGTTAGTGCAGGCAACTATAACTCACGCGACCGCAATCCTCTGCTGATGCTAATACTGTATTTAGACACTTATTTGCCCATGTCTTCTTCCATAAATTTTTAGCTATACATATATTACAAATATTTTTTTTTCATAAAGACACATATGTCATCAGCAGAAGATTGCGGTCGCGTGAGTTATAGTTGCCTGCACTAACTATAACGGGGGAATTTCATTGGTTTTTTATCAGTAAAATTTCCGCTAACTATAACATGTGTGAAACCTATGGTTTTTTCAGTGAATTTGCAAGGTTTTTTAAATGCTAATTCCTAACTATAACGTGTGTGAAACCTATGGTTTTTTCAGTGAATTAGTACGGTTTTTTAAATGCTAAGTTACTTTACGCCATTCGTGGCGTGCGCGCCCACTTAACGCAGTTCGTTCCGTGCGCACACGGTGCGCTTCGCGCACCGTGCGCGCACAGTGAGCACGCGGTGCGCTTCGCGCACCGCGCGCCCACTTTACGCAGTTAGTGCCGTGCACGCACGGTGGGCACGCGGTGCGCTACGCGCACCGCGTGCCCACGTTACGCTAGATGGGCCATGTACGCACGATGCGCTTCGCGCACCGTGCGCACATGGAGGACATATGATGCACTTCGTTTTGAAAGGTAATATTTTAATTTTTCACACCTGTTATAAGCCATGCACAAATGGGGCCCTTCGGGCACCATTTGCACACGGGGTGGGGAGAGTGTGGATAATTTTTTTTTAAAAATATTTTTTTACCGTACGCGTACGGTAAGCGTAATCGGCGAAATTAGCGAAAAAATAAAAATTCCGTTTTTGGCCTTGGGGGATCTTTGGGGACTCCCTCATCATGGCTAGGTGCTTTGGAGCTGTCCAAACAGCCCCTTTACATGTTTTTGTCCGTGGTTTTTTAATCCACACTCTCAGTGCGAGAGAGAAAATGGCGGCCGCCGCTTCCTGGTTTCGGCAGATTCGAATGTTTACTAAGATCTAAGAGCCAATCAGAATCGCGCTCGCGCACGTCACCGTACGCGTACGGTAAGCGCACCGTAAGCGCACCGTAAGCTGGCTCAGATATATATATTGATTTAAAGGCTATTTTCTCAGAATCTACTGAACAGATTTACACCAAACCTACAAAAGGCACTTCCTTGACCTGAGGACTACCTCTCTGCCAAATTTCAAGTAATTCTGTTCAGCCGTTCGGGCTGTAGCTGTGTCTAAAGGTCCTATGGAAAAATGCATGGGAAAAACGCGTTTTGGGACCCCCCTTTTATCTCAGCCCCCGCTTGACGAATCCCCCCGAGACTTTCAGGGTAGGAGCGGAGCGTAGCGCCCCACCTATTTTGAAAAATTCGCGAGGATTCGTCGACCGGCGCAAAAGTTATTCAAAATAGAATGTTGCGGATTTCCTATGGAAACGTGGTCCTAACTATAACTACCTACTGGCGACCGCCAGTAGGTAATATATATATATATATATATATATATATATATATATATATATATATATATATTTCTAATGCAACACAATTCAAGGTAGAATTCTGTAAATTTCCTTTTAGCAGTTCAGATCTCTAATTAGATAATTAGATAATCCTTATCCCTACTCCGTGTTCTTCTTTTTAATTATCTCTACTCTTCTGCAGTACACTTAGGGCCTTGTTTGATCTTCTATAAAAATAAGAAACTTAAATATTAAAGGTCTAACAAAGACAATTCTTATTCATCAATCAGTTATTGTTTTCATTTTTCAACTTCCAATAGTTCTCAGTTTTCAATTTTGACTTTCTCAATTTTCTTTTCAATGCTATATCATAGAGATTCAAATAGTTCAGATCTCACATCACACAAATCATCTAATGTGATGTTTAGTACTCTAGCCACGTAATACGACCAGTCAGGTGCTGAATACCTTTGACAAGGTACTCTTCCTCTCTTTGATCTTCTTAGATATTACTGGTTTTGTTCTATACCACTTTCACCACTTGATTCAGGTATAGTTGCTGGTATTTGATCAACTGAAGTACTCCTTCTTAACATTTCTTGTCTATAAGTCTGTGGCCATCAGCTCTGTGGATGACTTTCCTTATTCCAGTGCTTGTTCCTACACCCAGATCTTCCAGATGTACTGATGAAATATCGGTAGTGTTCTTGTTTTGAGGATCAGTCCCTGCTTCTATTTCGTTGAAGACTTTGGTGCCGCTTTGTGTAACGTCAGGCACTTTAATTTGTTCTGTAAAGTGTGAATATTCACCCCTTTCTTTCCCTAGCTGCTGTTACACAACCTGTACCACTGGTCTTGGTGGTCTCTCAGGTATAGGTACATCCACCAATGCTAGTAGTTTAGGATCAAAGACCTTAATTGCCTCTTCTGGGTTTTTCACTTTCTTGGTGTAAGAGGCATGACCCCAATTCGGAACTCCAGCACACTTAACAGCAGTATTGGTCATCAGCGTTATTTGGAAGGGGCCTTTCCATCTTGGTTCCAAACAGGTTTCTGAACATGCTTCTTGATCACAACCCAGTCATCGGGATTCAGGTTGTGGCACCATTCATGATGAGGATCTCTTGTGGCAGCTGTACCCTGGTAAGAGACAGAATAGACCACATCAGCCAATCCTTTGCAGCAATGAAGTATATCATCTGTGATGTTCAAAAGTGCATTTGCCGGTACAGTAGGCAGTCTCACTTACCTACCCATCAGGCTCTGATGTGGCGATAAACCAGTCTTCCTATCTGGGATACTCCGAATACTCATCAGTACCAAAGGCTATGCATCTGGCCATTTCAGTGATGTTGAAATACAAACTTGTGTTAATCGAGACTTCCACTGAGCTTTTCAACTATTCCAGAAGCCTCATGTCTGTAACTGCGATGTAATGTTTGCTCAATCTATAGTGCTGTGCAGATCATCTTCAGGACTTCATTATTGAAGTGGATCTCCCTATCTGATTCCAGAGAAACCGGCATGCCATACCTTGGTATCAATTCTTACAATAACAGTTTTGCCTGAGTAAGGCTGTCATTTCTTCTGGTTGGGTAGGCTTTCAATGATTTTGAGAAGATAGATAATATGACTAGGATATATATCTCAGCCCATTGTAAGTGGGCATCGCAACAAATCCTCTGCATTGTGTTGAAAGGACCACCTGATCTCCCCATATGATTCAGTGTGACATGTTGTTTTCTTTCCTGCATTCATTTATTGGCATATTACACATCTGTGGCAAATCTCTTCAGCTAGGGTTCTGAATCTGGGATTAAACCAGCTTTGGCAAAAAAGTCTGATCATTACATCCCTGCCTAAATGTGTGTATCCATGATAGTACTGTGTCATGGAGAACAAAAAGCCAGCTGGCAACACAGGTCTCCAATCAGCTGATACCTATTATTCATTAGGATTTTTCTGTTCTGTTTCTGAAACATTTTCCTGCGCCCTCCTTAAATCATCCCAAGTATCAGTCACTTTTATCAACAAGGTGAACAAAATTTCCTCGTCAGACTCACATGTGAAATTTCCATTAAACGTACAAGCCAGCAAAGCACAATACAGTGCAACCGAATCAACATATCTGTTTCCCATGGCAATGTAGCCATTACCACTTTGATGAGTTGCACATTTAACTACCGCAATCTCTTTAGGTAACTGTCGGGCTTCCAGAAATTTTAACCTGCGGAAGTAAAAAACCTTTTTGTGACAATAATTGCCCAAAATCATGGACCACACCAAAGCCGTCTTGACTATCTGCAAATATGTTATCAATCACAAAAGAGATGGGGATAGGGAGCAGTTAAACCTCCAGCACCCTTGCTCCGAAGTAGGAATATTAATACACATGGGAGGGTAGCTGTTCCTGAAAAGGAGACGTTTGGTTGGAATGTGAATGGAGTGAGGGAGGCTTCCTTATTGGAAGGTGGTGTCCTCAGCCCCCCTGTGGGTGTCATGCTTCATCACCTTTCTTAGCTCCTTGTGGGGCCGGCACTGCAATGCCCCACAGGCCCTGCGATAGGGTTCTTTTGCATATAGCCATGATGATGAGAGTGTGTGTGTGGGGAAAGGTCTGCCTAAGTGGTATTGGAAGATATTTTAATCAGGGGTCCCCTCGGCAGGGTTAAAAAGATGTGGACTGTTAAGAAACGTTATGGGGCCTAGCAATCTCTTAATGAGTGCTTTAAAAGGTCTTTTCAACTAAGAGCTATAGAGGGAAAATGCCAAGCCGCCCTCCACTCAACATCTGTCAATACAAATAATGGCTTGGCATCAAGAGGAGTCACGTTTCAATTCACGGACCGCCATTGCTGTTGGGAATAACTATTTCCCATACACCGGCCATACGTCCAAATTTAAGCCAGGCCCTGAAACTCTTGAATCTCAATTAAAACAACCTGCAATACAGCCCTTCATAGCCTCACAAAAAGTAGCTCACAACAAAAAGTCAAAAAAGTTGAGACGTGAAAAGTGAAAGATGAGGAGGCACCTCACGTACGCAACACCAGGAAGGCTGCCAGCTGGTTCTCGCTGGTATGCCCACGTTTTGTCATCACTGGTTGCCAACTCATAGAAAGTAGTGTCCAGTAAAAGAAAGGTGGAAAGACAAAGAAAAAGAAATGTTTTTTAAGTGGAAACTTTGCTGACCCCATAGGCAAAGAAAGAGAATGAGAAACCCAGTGTATTGCCAAGAACAAGTGTTCCAAGCAATATTAAAATTGAGTTGAAAACTCACTATAAATCACCCTCTTTATTCACAACCAGTGAGTTCACTCAAAAATAAAAGCACTATATGTCGCTAACCTTTATAAGGAAGGCCAACATGTTTCATTGCCATTTCTCATTCTCTTTCTTTGCCTATGGGGACAGCAAAGTTTCCACTTAAAAACCATTTCTTTTTCTTTGTCTTTCCACCTTTCTTTTACTGGACACTACTTTCTATGAGTTGGCAACCAGTGATGACAAAACGTGGGCATACCAGCGAGAACCAGCTGGCAGCCTTCCTGGTGTTGCGTACGTGAGGTGCCTCCTCATCTTTCACTTTTCATGTCTCAACTTTTTTGACTTTTTGTTGTGAGCTACTTTTTGTGAGGCTATGAAGGGCTGTATTGCAGGTTGTTTTAATTGAGATTCAAGAGTTTCAGGGCCTGGCTTAAATTTGGACGTATGGCCGGTGTATGGGAAATAGTTATTCCCAACAGCAGTGGCGGTCCGTGAATTGAAACGTGACTCCTCTTGATGCCAAGCCATTATTTGTATTGACAGATGTTGAGTGGAGGGCGGCTTGGCATTTTCCCTCTATAGCTCCTAGTTGAAAAGAGTTATTGAACGGCGGATCAGCCGTGAGAGCTTCAAAGTAGTATTTTTCTTTTCTGGTTCCAGAAAAGTGGGTGGACCAACCGTTCGGATAGGGTGGTGAATTACCATAAGAGATTGGTAATCTGAGTGTACACCTGTGGAATTGTTGTTTTTTGCTGCTTTTTTTTATAGTAATGGATAGGAATTGCCTTGCGTTCTCCGATGATCAGATCGCCGCTATTTTAGCAGGTCCGTCTTTATTCCCAGACTCCTCTCTGACGAATGTAAATACAGCCAGGGAAGAGTGGGATAAACTAAGTAACACCAAGAAGCGCCAGGTGAGAGTAGCCCTTCATGGTGCGTTGATGACAGAATATCTCCGTGCTGGAGCTGCCCCTGCAAGCTTATTAGTAAGAATAGAACCGCGTATTTTCTTAGAGGATAAGAAGTTCAGACTTGATTGGAGTTACATCGCCAATAAATGTACAAGAGACTGGCTGATTTTAATTATAAATACTGCAAAAAGATTGAGTGATGAGTTGTTGGTGGAGATTTTGGAGCTAGAAGAAACTCTGAAGAAAGACACAACCATTACTGATACAAAAGAGCAATTGCAGCGGATTCAGGAGGATTTGGCAGATTACAAGCATTATATGGTGAACCAAAAAATCAAAAGTCTAAAGAGGAACCTCGAGAGATTTACCCATGAATGGGCGTTTCCCTATGTAGACGATAAATATTACCAACAGGGAAACGAAGTGGCACCTCAGCCGAGTCATCAAGGTAGGGGAGGTAGACAACAACAGCGAAGGAGCCCCCTAAATTGGACTTTTGATAACACCTCTAGTGAAGAGGAAGAGAGTGCCCAAACATCTAATCAGGGTGGAGGTAGATTTGATTCACAGTATAAATCCAACGAGGACTTGGGGGCTCTGTTCCGCTCTTTTTTAGGACACACCAACAGGGGCAACAGAGGGGGCGGACAAAGGGGCAGAGGCACCGCAAGACAAATTCACAATCAAGGACAACAATGGCCCATGTTCTCTCCCCGGATAACTCGCAGTCGGGGCAGGACCCCAACATGAGTAACATAGTGATGAATTTATCTGACTATGTATTAACTACTGGCGAATTGTGTGTTCTGAATAAAGGGTCAGGATATGTTCCTACCCCAAGACATGATGCTTTTAAATGCAGGACTGAATTTTTCGAGACCATGAGAAAAATCAAACGTAAACATTTTTTTGCGAATAAAGAAGCAGAACCTCCGTCCCTTTTCTCTACTAATTTACGCTGTCCTTCCCAGTTCTGCCCTCTGGGCTCCTCTATGGGTCCAGAAGTTATAGTGTTTGAACAAAAGATGTTGGAGGAGATCTCCAAATTGGAACAATCGGATCAGCGGGGGCGCCCCTTTAACAACATGAGCCGTGGAGATTGGGAGGCTCTTAAGACCCTTCAGAACAATGCCACTATCCCTATAAAGAGCGCAGATAAGGGTGGAGCCATAGTGGTGATGAATACCTCAGACTACAATCATGAGGTATTAAGACTGCTAAGTGAACGGAAGAATTATCATCCCCTCCATAGAGATCCTGCCCATGAACTACAAGAGGTGATTACAAAAATGGTGGCGGAAGCTAGGAGCAAGAACTGGATTACGAGTAAGGAGGCGGAGTTCTTGGTTAACACCAAGCTGAGAACCCCAGCCTTTTATATACTCCCGAAGGTACATAAGGCTCAACGGCCCCCCCCGGGCGCCCGATAGTATCGGGAATTTCCTCCATTCTCGAGCCACTTTCCCAATTTGCGGACTTCTTCTTAAGGGAATCAGTCTTGAGACAACAATCATATGTCCAGGATACAACAGACATTCTGAATATTCTTAGTGAGCTTGAATTCGACTCATCGCTGCAGTTCCTGCTCACTATCGACATTGAGTCACTCTATACCAGTATCCCCCAGGAGGCCACGCTGGTGGCAGCAGCGAAGGCCCTGGGGGATCAAGATTGGTTTTATGACACGCCCCAATCATTCGTGCTCCAATGCATTGAGCTCGCCTTGACACGTAACTATTTTTGTTACAAGGATGACCTGTATCTACAGGTATCCGGAACATCGATGGGCGCAACTTTTGCGCCCAGTCTGGCCTGCATTTATGTAGGCCAGTTTGAGGAGCATTTCTTGTATCACACATCGAACCCCTTCCAGAGACACATTTGCCTCTGGAAGAGGTATATTGATGATGTGCTCTGCATTTGGAAAGGGAATCAGAACATACTTCTGGAATTCTTGAATTGGCTCAATAGTCTTGATCCCTGTCTAAAATTTACTTGGACATTCAGCAATGAATGTGCGGTATATTTAGACCTTGACATTAAGGTACAGGGGAGGGCCTTGATTACAACGGTTCATCAAAAGGGGTCAGATAGGAATTCGCTCCTCCATTACAATTCATATAATCCGAGAGCCTTACGTGATAACCTGCCGGTAGGCCAGTTTTTCAGATATCGACGCAATTGCTCCACTGTTGAGACCTTTGCTCAACAAGCTAATGAGCTGATACAAAGAGCATACCCCAAAAAAGTTATCAGAAGAGCGTGTAAAAGAGCGCGCAACACACCACGGGAGGCGCTCCTAGAAAGGAATAAAAGGGAGACTAGTGATTGCCTCACGGTGGTTATGACTTTTGACCCGTTGGCCTCTAAGATCAGGCAATCAATGAGAAAACATTGGCCATTGCTGTCCACTGCAGATTTTAGAATGCCACAACCCAGATTTGCATTTAGGCGTGCTACGAATCTAAAGGATAAGCTAGTGCACACGCGACCACAAACTAATCAAAGAGCTTCCTCATTGCCGGCTGGACACTACCCGTGTGGTGGATGTTCAGTCTGTAAGTTGACAGAAAAGACTAATTATGTCAATCTCAACAGTGGCAAAAAATGGCATCTGAATACATTTTCAAATTGCAACACGCCAAATGTGATCTACAGACTTACTTGTGAGTGTGGGCTACAATACATAGGCCTCACCACTAGAAAAATAAAGATACGGATTCAGGAGCATTTGAGTACCATCAAAGCCGGCAAGCTCACCACGCGCCTGGTACAACACTTTGGTGAGTCCAAACATGACTTACGAGCCTTGAGATGGGTTGTCCTGGAGAGGGTGTTGGCCAGGGATGATACCATAGATAAAGTGCTGGCAACCAGAGAAGCCCGTTGGATTTATACTGAGAAGGCGGATCTCATAGGCCTGAACGATCATATCGAGTGGAATAAAGTGAGCAGTCAATAACACCACTCCACACAGTCTGATTTAGCCCCACATAGCAATCCACATGGTCTGAGGAATATATGAGCTAATTTTAGGGATTTCTTTGGATGTGGTTAATTGCGGCTTTGTGGTTGAGTATTAAACAACTGTACACATCGAAACATAGTATGAGCAATAGGAGCTTCAGGTTGAAGTCAGGAGGTGCAGGAGTCTATGCCCCTTTAATTGTGAAACAAACTTATTGAGGTCTAAAAATGGCTATTTGCATGGTTTGAAGAATGTATATAAGAAACCTGTAGATCATTTTGAAATTGTGCCGCCATGTGGGAGAATCAATCAATTGAAAAGTTGTGGTAGACCTGCTTGTGAGCGTGAGTAACTGCTCTAAGATGGCCGCCATGGTCGTTGCAGTTTTGAGCCGTCGCCACTATTACATGTGAGGCGGACGGAGGGGTGCGGCATAGAGAGACTACATCAGAGGCTGGGAAATGATCCTGACTCGAGGCGGTGACGAGATAAGGATCGCTCCCATAAAGGTTACGGTGAGAGTTCGTAGGACCCCGGGACAAAGGTGGTGAAACGCTGCGGATGCGGCACGGTGTACCGGGGGTTTGGTGAATGTGATGGCAGTGTATTTCTGTGTTGCTATAACGAGTCCAAGGCTTGACCATACTTAGCAGTGATGTGTTCGTAGGACCCCGGGACAAAGGTGGTGAAACGCTGCGGATGCGGCACGGTGTACCGGGGGTTTGGTAAATGTGATGACAGTGTATTTCTGCGTTGCTATAACGAGTCCAAGGCTTGACCTCCTTTAGTAGTGATGTGTTGAGGCAAACGGACTTGTGGTCTAAACACTGACGGTGGCTGATTTGAACCGGTTTTTAGAGACATACAAAATGAGAGTGTAGGTGATGCAGTGGGCAAATACTTGCGGAAATCACCATTTTTTATCTGTACTGGTACTTGATGATGAGTCGCAAATCTATTTTCCACAGGTGGAACACGCGCTAGTTTCAGCGCATTTCCAAGAATCGGGAAAAGGAATACTTAGTAGAACCCCGATTGACATTGTGAAGGCTGGTATGAATGTCCTCTGCCTTTACATGGTAAATACACCTATGGGAACGAAGACTCGGTGTAATTGATGAATGGTTGGTCCATATTTTATTGAAGAGTAAATGGAAAACTGCAATTCAATTTTTTCTTCTTTCCTACTTTTGATACAGCCCTTCTGTAACACAAAAGTGGATGTCCAGTGAGGCGAGTGTTTAAAAAAACCCTATGCCCTGACGAAATTGCCACAACACAGATTAATGGCAATGAAACATGTTGGCCTTCCTTATAAAGGTTAGCGACATATAGTGCTTTTATTTTTGAGTGAACTCACTGGTTGTGAATAAAGAGGGTGATTTATAGTGAGTTTTCAACTCAATTTTAATATTGCTTGGAACACTTGTTCTTGGCAATACACTGGGTTTCTCATTCTCTTTCTTTGCCTATGGGGACAGCAAAGTTTCCACTTAAAAACCATTTCTTTTTCTTTGTCTTTCCACCTTTCTTTTACTGGACACTACTTTCTATGAGTTGGCAACCAGTGATGACAAAACGTGGGCATACCAGCGAGAACCAGCTGGCAGCCTTCCTTGTGTTGCGTACGTGAGGTGCCTCCTCATCTTTCACTTTTCACGTCTCAACTTTTTTGACTTTTTGTTGTGAGCTACTTTTTGTGAGGCTATGAAGGGCTGTATTGCAGGTTGTTTTAATTGAGATTCAAGAGTTTCAGGGCCTGGCTTAAATTTGGACGTATGGCCGGTGTATGGGAAATAGTTATTCCCAACAGCAGTGGCGGTCCATGAATTGAAACGTGACTCCTCTTGATGCCAAGCCATTATTTGTATTGACAGATGCTTTAAAAGGTCAACATTTTTCATGCCTTTAAGGTCCAGGAGTGATCCATGGAGTTTCTTCAGGACCAAATGAATCAGGTGTCCCTAGCCTTAGTCAGGGCGGAGTGTATAGATCTAAAATATCGGATTATATCTAAAGATCTCAAGGGAAAGTAAGTCAGCAGTATCTACAATCAATCAACCTATTCAGATCCCCCATTCAAACCCAGCTAACAGTAAACTGAAGCTCCTTAGGTTAAGGCAGAGAACCCCATAACAACTGCAGTGGAAAAGTGCCCAGTGCGAAGATGAGCGTGTGACCTACCCTATGCTCTGCCTGCCCAGATCACAATTAATTACCATATAAACGGCCAAAAACACAATTACTTTAGATGACGCATTACCCTATTAATACTCAAACGTTTAAAAAAATAACGCATTTGAATACCGCCTTGTCAGTTCATCAGGTTCTGGGCATTGGATTTCAGAAATTGGGTAATTTATTATAACTTGGGAAGTTATTTTATAGCTCCTTTCAATGTGTGAACCGTACTCTGCTACCAGAAAAGTGATAGCGTGGAAAGTCCAAAATGTAATTTCCAGTACCAGTTCAACCTATGACTCACAAGAATGTGCTCCAACTCCATGCCAAATTCTTCTTCTAAGCGACAGATCTTTGCAGCCATTTTTTTAATGGAAGCTAAATCAAATCATATCAATTGGCATTAAAGTTTATCAATTCTTAAGTTCAGTCGATAAGGAGAGTTTTGGATTGGTTTCGAAAACTCTATTCTCATAAACAGACTAGTAAAATTATTTTTGTCTTTATTCAATTAGTAAGATTGATAAATCAAATAACAGAAACTTGTCAAGAAAAAATATGATTTGAATCAATAATTATTCAAAATGACAAGCGTGTTACATAAAGGAGTTAATCCCTATTCCAAATAGAGGTCCAAAATCAAAAGTTAATAAAACCCATAAAGAGTTTAAGGAAAAGAGTGAGATCAAAGGAGCATTAGGTTCGAAATCAAATTTAGGAGCCGAACTCCCCATAAAGGCAAGGTCATGAAATTCAGCCAACTCTCACTATCCAAAGAGCATACGGTTGCAGTAGTAATCTGTACAAATAAAGCCACAATAGGGAAATATGGGGAAACAGATGCAGCAGACGCTACAACCGTCAAAGATAGGAATAGGAATATTGAGAGTCTGGGATCATCACCTCCAAGAGTGGCAGGCAACAGCAGCAGTAGTCGACAGCTCGGCAGTAGGGAGCAGTCGTCTGCAGTAGTAGCAGGTATCTGTCTAACTAGAAACATACACAAATATAAAAGACAAAAACACATGTGAATAACATTGTTTCAGGTTAGATCACTTCTGTCCAATGGAAAGACATCTTTTGATTTTGAGCAGTCTTCGTTCTTTCTTTCCCACGGAAAAACACATGAAGTCGACAATCTACTATCAAATATGTAACAGACATCACTAAACAGTTGAGTTTCTGAAAGCGTTAACCTTGGTTCCCAGGGAAGCTTAATGCAGAGTCTATTCTATAATTTATTCAGTGTTTCATTGCGTAACAATGAACTATACTAAAGAAAGAAACATTTACTTGAAGATTTCCAGTTAGGTAATGCTTTTTGTGTTTCATGTACGTGAGTGTTATTGTTAAATTATGTTATTTTCTATTTAGCATTATACGAACACAAGATAGATAGGAAGTTCAAGCCTAGTGTTGCTTAAGAAAGATGATTAATTTATATAAACCATAACATTCTGTAGTTATGATAAAGATTCTAAACAAGTCACATTAAGGTCAAGCCATCAAATACATATGTGCATGGTTCAGCAATTTCTAAAGCTTCTATTTGTTTAAGGGAAAGCTAACAGCGGCCTACTAGTGACTTTGACTGCCTGTTGCGTTTTGCAAATTTTTACTATGCCTCATTCTACAGAATGCTTTCATGTCAATGTCTAAAGCAAATTATCAGATTTGTTATGAAATTTGTAATTCAAAATTTACCCTTTTACATATGTATACATTTATTTATTAATTTTCTGGAAAATACTCGGCTTCCAAGACACGACTGCTTTCCTTAGGCCTGGCCTAAAAAGTAGCTCTCCTGTGCACTGAAGTGACATATGAATTCCACTTCTGGGCATGAATACTAACATAAAAAAGACTGACCCAAACGTTTATGAAATACTAAAGGACAACATATACTTCCATTCAGGGTTGCTTAAAAAATGGGTTGTGCCTGCACAAATGTGAATACCACCACTCTTGTAAAGACAAATGCAATTGTGCAGTTCTTCCTTGGTCAAGACACCTATTCCTCCTGCATGAGTTAATCCATCATGCCCTTAAATTATAAATGAAAATAAATACTTTCCAGATTTGTAAAGTGCGACTTATCACCCAGAGTATCCATGCACTGGGGGCCGTCGGGGAAATTAAGTGACTTACTGCCCAGAGTCACATGATGCTGAGCTGCTGCTGGCGCCAGGGATCATACCCTCCGTCCCGCACTCCAGAGTCAGCCACTCTGATCATGACTGCGCAAGACTGGGTGGGCCTTTTGGGCACTAAGCTCATCTGGATCAATTCATTTCTCTGGTACAAGAGGCGTGAGCTACAACTAGCTCTCAATTTACAATAGACCTCACTGGATCAAGGCCAGGAACCTGAGGTCCACTCGCACATTGATAATCCACCAACCACAGTAAAATGAACAAAAACAGAGACTTTTCTCTTAGGTTAATGGACCTGCAACTCTAGAAATCCCTCAGTTAATACAGATGTTCACAATTAACACCTCTTGCCCTGGGAGAAACTCAAAACACCGTTATTCAGAAATGCGTGGGATATAATTAACTGTTAATGCAGAACTAACCCTTCATCACTCACATCTGACAGACTAGTCTCTACCACTAGATTACCAAAAACAGAAACTACAAAAAATTAATTTTATCATAGCTTAATCACTTAATTATTAGTCCTCAGCAATACCAGCAAAGTGACACAGCAAAGCTAAATGCACATCCTGATCATTTAATAAATTAACAATCAAACCATGCTTTCAAATAGTATTTTATTAAATGAAATTTGTTATTATTATTAAATGAAATTTGTAGAGCGCACTGACACCATGGGTTTTCTGGCGCTATAGGACAAAGGTGATACACAATCTGGGGTTAATGCAGGGTTAGCAGGGTGGGGGAAAGAGAAAGGTTTTGAGCAGCTTCCTAAAATGAAGGAGGGAGCTGCTCGATTTGATGATCAGGGGAAGGGAGTTCCAGAACTTCGGTGCCAAAAGGGCGAACCTTCGTCCGCCAAATTTGTTGGTTCTGGTTTTGGGTATGACAAGTGATTTAAGATGAGCAGAGCGAAGATTGCGATTTGGACAGTAGGGAGTGATGAGGGAAGTCAGGACATCAGGGCTGGGGCAGTGGAGGGCTTTGAACGTGAGGCAGCCCAACTTGAAGGCCACCCTCTGTTCTATGGGCAGCCAATGTAGTTTATTCATCAGAGGTTTAGCAGATTGCCATTTTGGAGATTTGAAGATGATACGAGCTGCCTGGTTTTGGACCACCTGAAGGGGGGGAGAAGGGTTTTAGGAAGTCCGTGGTAGATGCAGTTGGAAAAGTCCAAGCGGGAGAGCACAAGAGATATGATTACTTGAATCAGAGCAAGTGGGGGGAGCAGGTGACTGACCTTCCGGATCTTTCTGAGTTGGAAGGAACAGGATGAAATCACGGAGCCGACATGAGGTCGGAGAGAGAGTTCGGCGTCGATAGTCATGCCGAGACTTTTTACAGAGATCGAAGGGGTCGGTGGGAGGCCCAGTTCAGTGGGCCAGAACTGGGTTCCCCAGAAAGAGGGGCTGGAGCCCGGGAGAAGAAGCTCGGTTTTCCCGGGGTTCAGCTTCAATTGGTTGGAATTCATCCAATCTTGGATGTGGAGCATAACGGAGTGAAAGTTATCTATCGCATTGGGGGAGTTGAGTGGAAAGATGATCTGCAGATCGTCGGCATAGTTATAAACTGTGATGTCCCAGTTACGGAGTGAGTGGAGTATTTGGAAGCTCTCTGTAATACATTTTAATAAAGCTGACTTTTCCGGCTCATGTGAATACGATGCGGTTGGAGCCTTTCCGACCGCATCATAATATGCTGGTCGGATTCCTTTCAGACTGCTTCATTACGATGGAGGCAGTCGGAAAGGAATTCGAACAGTCGTTCTGACTGGCTTCCGATGGGCTCGGAGAGCACATCCACCAGTCGGAATGCGGCCAGTAATCCCAATGGCGGCTCTTTCTGCCCCTGGGATTATGATGTCGGGGTTCGGCAGCCATTCCCTGCCGGCCTTTCCGACACAGAAAGGCTGTCAGGACTTGACTTTGGGGCCCACCCTAGCCCCCTCGGTCTCCGGTTGGAGGCCGAGGGGTCACCTAAGGTGCCCCCCTGTTGATCCCTGCACACTGTGCAGGCACCTTGTGGTGCCTGTCACTGGGTGCAGGGATGAACTACACCTCATATTTTACAATTGGAGCATGCATTCTGGCCAGAATACATATTCCCATTGGAAAGTAAAGGAATGCGATAGAAGAGTGTTCAGTCAGGACTGCCAACCGGGTGTCTGCGAAATGATGTTAGGCAGAGGAAACTCCGCCTGACATCGTAATAGGGCCCTTAATCGTGGTTTGGAACCTAACTCTAAACCACCTGCTGAACACACATCTCTGATAACTTAGTGCTCTCTCTCATAACTACCTACTTCTCCTATGATCTCTAAAGCATTGCGCTACTGAGTGCCAACACATTTGAGTCATTGGTACTTGAGATTTCAATCATGTTGCAAATGCTGTGTTTTCAGTGACTGGCAACAGAAAGCTTCAGCTTTCTACAGCCAGTGCTAATGAGATTCATATTACAGAGTTGCAGCATATCGCAGATGGTTACACTGTGCCGTTAACAGCATTATGCTTTAGATGAAGTGGATACAGTCTAATGCTGCTTCACTATTTCACATACATCTAATAATTGTGTCATTTTGGGTCTAGTGTGTGTCTTGCAGGCAAGCTAGATATGTTGGCCTTGTTAATGTTTGTTTTAAACTCTAAAACTCTCAGCAGATGTTGCAGACTTTGTATTGACATCGTATAGTATGTACTTAACAAGATTGATAAGCTAATTAGTGAAATTACCAAGCTTCCATATTCCACACTTCATTCCCTGAATGCTGTGACAAAACTGCCTCATGCCACCTATCATAAAAGTGAATGTGATTACTATCTAAAGGTCATTTTGACAATTCACACTGACACATATCAGCAGCAGGAAACTCCTGTTTTCAATTCCCATTTGTAGTCTTTCTTGAAGTATAAATGTTTCTCTCTTAATCATATTCTAAAAATCACATAAAAAGGCATTCAATAAAGTTCTAAACGTTCACAGTTGATAATAGATATTAAATTGCAAAATCCTTTCTCCATATTCACACTCATTTGCACACTGTAAAGGAAATGAAAAGGAACCACAGCCTGTTTTTCTAAGTAAAGAACAATGCTCTTAGTCCTTAGTCTTTTAGTCCAGAGAATAAAAAAAGTTAGAAAGGCCCTACTTACACTTTGTCACCCAATGTTGTTAACTTATACATCATTGCAGTTATTAAGTTACACAATGATGTCAAAGTAGTTGCAAATTAATAAGTTATATTCGATAAACAATACAAATAATAAATATATACCTCATGTGCCTGATTTTATACCCAAACTTCAAATGTAAGGGTGCACTAAATACAGTCGTAAATAGTTCCTAATAGCAATAACTTTTTTAAAGTTACCAACATGTCCCCAGGGCAATGTAGATAATAAGAAAAAACATAAGGACCAATTAAAACTTCTTGATTTAATATAACCAGCACAATTCAAAACCTCTTGAAAATTAATGAGTTGTAACCAAAAAAAGATTCATGTCATGAAGCGTTTTGTTAAACTTTAATGCCTCATATGTAATGTATTACTGAAAAGTAAATTACTTACCCATTCTTTAGCATTGAAAAACTACACAAACAAAAGTCAAACACCTGCAGATTATTGACACACTAACGTGGCAAAAAAGTATCGCGGACATAAATATCATGACAAAATAATTAGTAATGGATTTAATTTAAATTAATAGATAAATAATAATTCAAATAAAAGCTATCATAGCACAAGCAAACTTTTAATAACACCATAAAATATTTAGAAAATGTTAAAAGTTTTATTTTAATTAACAATTAATAAATATATATGTATATATATATATATAGTTCTTCCCAACCAACTCATCAAAACAATTAAAACACAACATTAAAAATTACATGTAAAATACACATAATAATAGTAAAATACAATAATTAATTGTTATTTTGGTATTACTTAGTTAACTTCCCACTCTATCCCCCTACAAACCCAACAACTTATTACAACATCATAAATGACTAATAACAGTTAAAGAAAATTCTACATCACATAAAATTACAAACTAGGTTTTAAAAAATTATTAACAATTATACAAACAATAGTAACTCATACAATTAATATAATAACTAAAACACAAAAATAATTTACACATTTTATTTTGTATCAATATATTACTGAAAAAGATATTGAAAACATCATTCTTAAAAACAATATTATTTACCCAAAAGAATTATATTCTTGTCAACAATATTTTTGTAGCACAATATTTTTGAATAACAATATTTTTTCCCCACTATTTCTGTCTTCTGATAATTTTAACCTATTTTGTCTAAATACCGACCTGAGTAATCAACCTTGCTTATGTGACCTAAGTAAGACACTTGGAACAAATGTAAACATTTATCAATAATACAGCATAATCACTGTTGTGGTTAGAACCAGAGAAGATCAGTTCATTCGTTTCAGTCATCAAATGAGTATCTATTGGACATTGTAGAACAAAAAATGAAGCAATATGATGTGTAGAATGAACCCGAAGTGAAATACAATAACCAAGAAAAAAACGGGAAAAGGTGACTAAGGTATATTGGTTTGGCAAACAACCATGTAATGTATTATTTCTAGGCAATACAGCAGCACTGTGTTAGAGTTTCATAGTGCTATAATCATCAATGGTTTGTCTGCAGAAGTGTCAATGGTGTTTCATCCCAATTAAGATGAAAGGGTCTCTTCAGGACAAGGAATAACCTGGGGAACCTATCAAGGAAATGAAATAATTAGAATTAAACTATTGCTATAGTATGTAATAAGGATGTAATAAATAAAAAGGAGGATGAAACCTACTTATCTCCTAGAAGAATAACTGCAGATGATCCAAATGGGATCATAGTACCAGATACATATGTAAATAAGTGCCACCCGATGGGCGCATAAAACAGGTAATGAATACTCACAGGGTAGAGCCTGGGCATAAGGGATGGGTAAAATATACCAAAAAGTTGTTTGAAAATTGCTAATAGACTACCTGTATAGGTTTCAAGAAAATGTTAAAAAGTTGCATTTCCGTGATATGAATATGGCTTACTTTAAAGTAGGGAAACAGGCTCCGTAATAGGAGCACGAGTATGTACAGAGTGACCCGATAGACTGTCACTCTCATTCACAAATTCGATCCGTGTAAATGCCAACTACAATTATAGTCCTACTTCAAATCGAGTTGTGTAGCGTCCTCATAGGTAGGCATGGTACTAGGGAGTGGCCATGGGAACTTGGCTTGGGCCCGGGGAGAACAGTGTGCACAAAGTGGTCAAAGGATTGCGTAAAAAGATACTTCATGGGTCATTTTGAGGAATGGACAGAAATACTCCAAAGGGCAGATGTACAAGAAGTGACGCATCGCTGCTGCGCGCAGTGGTGCATCAAAATCAATGCACCGGCACTGCGTCAACACAAGTATCCACGGTTGCGCCATATCTACAACTTGGCGGACCATGGCGCAACTCCGCATCCTGCATCAGAAGAACTGACGTAGGTGCCGCAAAAGCGCTGCAAGTCAACCTAACACAACTGCTGAAAAAGTGACGTAAGGCAAAATTGTGTCACATAACGCCTGGAGGATCAGGCTGCGACAGTCACCATTGCGTAAACCGGCAAAAGATCACCCCAAAAACAACGCATTTCCCTAAAACAACCTTTTTGGGGACCATAGAGGAGTCTGCAATGGCGCAGGGAGCACACTGCAGTAGTCAGGACCCTCAAACAACCAACCTCAAAAAAAGTCCTGACACACACGCAGAGACCCAGGTGAAGAGGAAATGTAAATGTAACTTTAGTCAAGAAGAGAATGAGATACTGGTCACTGAGGTGACCAATTATCAGCACCAGTTCTTTGTGAGTTCTAAGTTGCCCCTTTCTAAAAAGGAGGCGATATGGCAGACTATAGTCCAGAAAAAAAACAGCGTTGGACAAGCAAAGTGGACTGTCGCTGACTGAAAAGAGCGCTGGCATGACTGCAAGCGCAGAACAAAGGAAAAACTAGCGACAAAGTGCAAGGCAGCATTGCAGGCAGGAGGAGGAAGCCCAGCAGAACAGGAGGTCTTGGATGCCCTGGAGGAGCAGGTGGCAGCTGTAATCACGGAGTAGTTGGTGACTGGAATCTCTGGACAGGACCGTGCAGCATATGAAAACCAACAACAGTCATCTGGTAAGTCACAGGAAGTGCAAATATTTGAGTAATGGGTCATGGTGGTGATCTCAGCTAGATATGTACCTGTGCCACAGTCTGCTGTGTGCATCTTGCTGTATTGGGACCTGTCCCCAGTTCCACCTATCCAGAATGGAACTAAATTACATATGCCAGTCACACTTTGCACATATCAAAACAGCCCTGCCATGTCCCTCACCGCCGGGGCATATTTACAAGCCCCTTGCACCACCCGGGCCTCACGTTTCGTGAGGCACCGGCGGCGCAACCTGCTGCATGACATTAACAAGCACAGGTAAAGCAGCCCTGCGTGATGTGAGCGAATCGTAGAAATCCTACATGAAATGCAGCTGAAGCAGGATACCTTCCTTCCATCAATGTCTGCCTACCACAGGGATTTAGTATCTGTCCTCAGCAACCAGCTAAGAATAATCAATGCACTAATGCCCAACCTGTTATCACAGGGAAATGCTGATGCAGCCATGCCTCAAAACCTCTTCTGGCCCTGCTGTTGGTGTCACTTGTCAAACACAATCATCAAATACAGAGCCAACAGAGCACCAAGCAGACTCATCGGATGAAGATAACTTGTTTGAGACACAATTCAAGCGTGAGACAGGACACTGACATTTCACAGTGTCACATGTGTTGTGTCAAAAAAGTACTTTGAGAACATTTTTGCCATATTTTACCAGTAGTCAATGTCCTCTTCGTACTTTGTACACATGTACCTGTCCAACATGGTTGTCCTTTTGTGTTAAATTATAAAACATTGTGCCACTAAAATTGACTTCCTCACTACCCCACTAATTGACAACATGATGTGTCACTCCTCACACCCTTGGAAACATGACTGCAGCATAAAACGTCGTGCTCCAGGACCAATGTCTCTTTCTCATATGTTTTACCAATTATCCTTTGATCTTTTTCTTGAGACGTGTAAATAAATTTGAGCACCTGTGAAAGTGTGTGTAATGACTCAATATTTGTTTGGAAAGGACCACAATGTGCATGCTCAAAAACCATGTTCAACTACTGCCATTTGAAACCGAGATGATTCCGTGTAAACTTATCAACATTGCCACAGCAAGTGTAAGAAGTCACACCAGTAACCAAGATGTCTGCATGGTAGTTCCTCTGAACTTCATACACTATCACTGCCACTCAACTTGTCCTGTTTGCAGCCATTGTGGTGATCAGTGGCCTGAGTTTACCGCTTGTAATACACTATCTTTTTGAGCATTTTCATGAAATAGGTCAAACAACACCTAGTCTGACAATGTGTAGTGTGTATGTGCTGTACATCTATGTAAGAACAACCACCGAATTTCGCAAATAGAATGGCACTCAACATTGATGTCATGGGATCTTGTTACATAGACATGCACTTGTTCTCAGCATTGCAAGGTGAAAAATGATAGTCCCATGTATGACTACTCCCAAGAGTGTCTGCCCCAAACTGTTGAGTCTCAAGTGTTGAAATCACATATCTAACCACAGACAAATGATGCTTGACCATACTAAATTTGCTATGCCCAATCACACAAACACACAATCCAGATTACATTGCATGTGCCCAATAACTCAAAACAAAACTTATGTGGATTGAAATGCTGCCCATCAATGAACAAGAGTATATATAGCAATTTTCTCATTTTAATAACAATAAAAAACTGTAGTTAAAAGTACTTTTGAATCTAAACCCTTATCCTAAATAATCTTAAAACCTACATCTCTATCTAAAAATCTATCTAACCTAACTAGGATTCACCTACATAACTTAACCTAACTTATCCTATGATGTACATGTATCATGTTAGACCACTAAAACATCAGCCCCTTACCACCCTTAAAACATCAATGGACAATGGACATACACGTACTTAATCTACAACTACACTAAACTAATAAGTCTTAAAACACATAAATAGATTTTTGGGGAATTTTTGGGTTTGTTATGTTAAGTAAGAAAGATATTGTAAAACGCAAACCCGCCCATTCACCCCAAAGTATTAAAGAATGAGAGCAGAAAAAGTAATGTAAACCTATTAACATGTAAAAAAAATATAACTACACTACCTAAGACTACCTAATCTAATCCACACTACACCTACCCTATAACAAATCTAAAGTATAATTAAAAGTGACATGTCCACCTCCATTGCCCATGTCCTTGGAGGACATCTTTCCATGTCCATTATGCTTCCTCTTGGCAGGAGCAGTTGAGACCCATGTTTTTGCAGCCTTTTGTTTGTCATAAAAATGAGCCATCGCATGGAACCCCTTTGCTACCTCACAGATGTGTGAATAGCGTGTCTTTCTGATTCGGAAAGCACGTTCCTCCTCAGCAGTCATATTTTCTGTTGGACACGAAGTACACATGTGTCAGTCAGTGCTTAATTTGTAAAATATGAAGTCCAGGTGCTCAAATATTTGTCAGGGGCCACACCCACATTCCCTCGGCTCCACCCACTTCCCCCACTAGCTCCACCCACTTCCTCTATCAGCTCCACCCACACCCTCAACTGGCACCCAAGCCATAAACCGTGAAAATGTCACACATAAGCCCTCAGGCCAGAAAGCATGGAAATGTCACACATAAACACCCATGCCATAAACCATGGAACAATGAATTGCTCCATCAGATGACTATTACGGATGGAACATTCAGTTGATTTATGAATTTATGGATTTTTGAAGTTTAACCGATGGAGTAATCTTTTTTCATAACCAATAAACCGAAATATGTGAAGAAACCCTAGTGTTTCATTGAATACAGTGCGCACTTGTTTGGTGGGAAGGTGACACTCCCCACAACATTCTTTTCATAAACCATGGAAATGTCACACATAAGCAACCACCCAAGCCATAAACCGTGGAAATGTCACACTTAAGCCCTCAGGCCAGAAAACATGGAAATGTCACACAAAAGCACGTAGGCCATAAAGTTTGGAAATGTCACACAAGCACCCAGGCCGGAAAGCATGCCATAATCTGTGCAAATGTCACACATAAGCATCCAGGTCAGGGCAGGCCACAAACTGTGGAAATGTCACACATAAGCATCCATGATCGAGGCCATAAACCATGGAAATGTCACATATAGGCATCCAGCCAGGGTGTGTACATATATCCCCATGATTGTAATGGGGCCTTCCCTTCCCCCTTGAAAACATTAGTTTATGTAAAAATATCCATTTTTTTGTCCCAGTCCCTCAGATCTACATATTTTTGGTTTTTGTTTCTGTTTGGAACAGCTTGGTTCTCTCATGTGTCTGTTCCTTGTATTGCGCATTAACCGAACATAAGCTCTCCATTGTACACTCTAGATATATTGGCTGAGCCAATATCCCTCCTGGGGATGGGAGAATTTTGACTTGCGTATTCCTAGTGGTCCCAAGTTCAAGAATCACCTGATCCCACTGTGTACTAGATGTCCCTCTCTGTTCCTGTAGTGTCTAAAGACTTTCTCCTAGAGTGTCCCTTCCTCCCAGGATCTGCCTTCTCTGTCAATCGCTGCAAATGCAGCCAAATCACAGTTAATGTCAATGCTAGCCTGCTAGTGGGGCTTCAGATGTTTCTGGGTTTTAAGATCAGCGCATGGTCAGCGCTAGCCTATACCAAGGGATACACACCCATCGGGGCTCAAGATCAGCTTATACTCTGTGTTAATCCATACCAAGGCATCTGGGGGCTAACAATGCTAGCCCTTAACAATAGATCTAGGGATATGCAGGTCACGGTTCTTGTATCCTGGCAGAGCTGGGCACCCGCTGGGTATGTATATGTCAGGGTTAACACACAATGACAACAACAAAAATGTTATGAAGAAAACTTACTGTTATAAAACACTGGATACATTAAGTTTTTAGCTTCTGATAATAAAACCAAAATGTCACACTAATAAAAACAAGAAATGAGAGGGTAAATGAGAGGGTGAGGTGTGCGGAGTGAGAGGCCATCCTTTGCTTCGCCTGTGAGAGGGGTGCCACCTACCTAATGTTTACGCTGCGCTTAGCTGAAGCTCGGGAGAGGCCTGCACCACATGGGATGAATGAAACAGAAGAATTTCCTTGCTGACCACCTTCTTCTCTCACCAGTCCCCACCACAGACCTTGCCCTTCTCTTCCCATAGATTTCCCCTTCCCTCCCCCAACCCGGGCTAGTTTCTGATCTGTAAGGCTTCTTCAGTACAGGAACTCTGGGAGGGGTACTTGAGGATCTGGGGTAGTGGTGTTAGCGTACCTCATGCAGTGGCAGTTATGGCAGGCATGTTGTCATTCTAAGCATGACAATGAGCCGTTTAGCTTTGTACTAGCACTCTGTAAACGGTATCAACATGTGCTGCTCACTCTAAAAGGCATTTCAGGTTTAGCATCCTGGCAGGTGGGGTACTTCATCAATAGAAAACAAACCAGCTGCCCTAGGGCCCTATTGCCTATCCGCCCTGCCCGTCAACCTTCAAGAGTCCCCTATGAATATTCGTTAGACACGGGCGTCAATGGGTCCTGAGGCGTATTTTTTAAGGGGGGCCCATTATTGCGTTACACTGCCTATACCTCACTTTGTATTTTATTCATTTAGTAGTGCCACTGCTTTGCACATACAATCATATATATTCCAATTTCAACCCACAAAGCTAGCTGATCAGTGTATCTCTATTCTGCACACGTGCAGTGACATAATTTTTTTCCCGAGACTACACTCCGTCAATAACACCGCTGAAGACACCTCTTTAAATAACTTTATGTCATGGTGCAGTAATCACCCTCTTTCGCTCTACCCCACTTCCGCTCATTGACACTGCCTTCAGCTATGTTCGAGCAAATTCCCAAATACAAACAGATGTCTAACCACAATTTGGTTACACATTGGATTAGGAAGAAGGCTTTGCTGGCTGGCCCCCAGCGCCCTAACTGTACGAAATTCCATAGAAAAAAGTGATTGGAATTAGTAAAAACTGGTTTATGATAGCTGTGGGGTTGTCTCCCTTTAGCTGAAATACCCTTGTGGCTCACTGTGGTGCGTTCGTTATGGCGTGGCCAAGCACAGCCTGCTATTAACATGTTGCAATGGAAAAGCACCATAGAGGCGGTGTGACTCGCACAGCGGTCCGAAATAAATCCCTACTCTGTGTCCAATCCTTCCTTTTACTGGGTTCATTTCACCTCTGAGAAGATTCTACTTGGGCGGTGTTGCGGCGCGGGCGGCATAGCTATAATAAATATAGCAGTTTATCCATTCTCCCCTCTGCCATGTAAGCTATGAAGAATCCCACCTCTTTGCGACATTATATTACTCCTTTGCCATATCAAATGTAAAACAGCAATCTGCAAAACACAAATTTTAGAGTAAGACAGCAACAAAACAACAAAACACAACAGACACAGGGCAGTGTTGATATTTAGGGGCAGATTTATGTTGCCTGGCGCATCCCTGCAAATCAGCAAGGATGCGCCAGGAATGATGCGTCACGCAAGTTTACCCTTGCGCCACACATGATGCGCCGCATTTATAATGCGGCGCATCATGGCGCAGGAATAAACAGATGCGTGACGCATCCAATGGCGTAAGGTTGGCGCAGTGCTTCAGTTGCGTCGCAAGCGCGACGCAACTCCAGCACTGTTCCAACCAACCCTATCCCTAACATGGTGCGTCAAGCCTTACGCCTGCTTCAAGCAGGCACAGGGTTTTGGCGCATCAGCGTTGGGAAAGTGACTCAGTCAAATCTTATAGATTTGACTGAGTCACTTTTCAGGGGCGTTCCTGCGACGGAACGCCCCCCCCTATGTCGACACGCCCACGTGAAACCTGACGCAGGTTTTACGTGGCGCAGGGCTTTACATCGTGACGCATCTCCATAGATGCGTCACGATGTAAATATGGCGCAACGTGGCGCAGGGTTTACACCGCCGCTGCGTCACAAAAGTGACGCAACGGCGGCGTAAAAGTGGCGCATCTCCGATATAGATCTGCCCCTAAGTTCTTAAGTGCGTCAAAACAACAATGGGAGAGAAATTAAACTGTGAGAGATACGCCGATTAAAACCAGATAGTCTGACATCGGGTTGGGGGAGGGAAGGGGAAATCTATGGGAAGAGAAGGGCAAGGTCTGTGGTGGGGACTGGGGAGAGAAGAAGGTGGTCAGCAAGGAAATTCTTCTGTTTCAATGGTGCAAGGATGTCTGCTTTACAAAGCTGATTGTGTATGTGCATGAATGAACAACTTTTTGCACATGATGAAATCACCATAGCTGTTTTCCTTGCACTATGTTTGCTGCAAGATGCAGCACGCATTGTAAGATGTCATGACATTTGATAAATGAGTACATTCCTCCCAGTTGTGCATCCGTATGCCTCCCAAGGAGAGGCGTGGCAGTGAGATGCATTTCCATTTTTTCATTTCAACAACATCCGGAAATGTTTCATGTTCCATGGGTGTTGCGTTGGAACACCCACAGCAACACGCATGGAACAAGCATGTGATGAAAAAGTGCAGGGCATAAAGGTGCCATATTTACAAGGACAGCAAGTACCACAAATGGTGCCTTTACATTTCACTGGTAGTATGGTGCTTGAAAATGCTTGGCCAGTGCATCACCCAAAATGATGCACCCTCTGCACTGTGTGCTTGCAAATAAGCAAAAATACGATTTGAATTTTAAGTCATGTTGTGTGACATAAGTATGGCACAATGACCTTACGACATGCAAAAATGCATAGAAATTCATGTGGTCTTTTCTCTGAGACCTTAGCGCCAACAGTGCTTTACATTTAATAATGGGGGAGCAATGCATGGCGTTGCTGTAGACCTGTAAATGAGCCACTTATGTGTGTTAGTAGGTATTGACTTTCAAATAGGGCTACCGACTTACAGTCTGAAATGGTCCAGCAAGTCTCCGTCTTTGCTGATGACATCCTGCCAGCTGTGTTTAAATATGTGGACCATCCGATCCACATCATAGATGCGTGCCATGTGGTGCTAGACCTTCTCCCACTTCTGCCCCCGTTAATTAGGTGAGTAGCCTTTGCTGACTCTGCCCCCTGTGCTGATCATTTGGGGAAAGAAGTGACAAATGAGCCACACTAGGTCCCCAAACTGTTTGTGTGACAGGTGTTTGGACCTGCCTGACATGTTTAATAAAATTATTTTTACAAATTTACTTGTAGAATCATGCAGTGTTACTTTATCGATCACAGGGCCAGTTGTGCACAGTATTGACAATTTGCATGGGAGATGTATTTATTTGTGATGTGACACATCACATTATTGCGTACTATGCACTGTTGCTAATGTTAGAACATTGCCTATTGGCAAACTGTGTCACTACATGTGTTAATTTAATAAGAAAGCCTCTCATCAAAGATTTGGACAGTCATTGCTTGAGGCAGGTGCACATACTTTGAAAGACTAATGTATGTACCCATTTTCATGTTGCCATTCACATATGCAAATCTGTGTGCCAAAACTGTAGATGTTGATAGTGTGATCAATGCAAATGTCCGATCTGTATCAATGGGGTGCACACGCAAAAGGATGCAGCACCTTCATTTTCATGTTGTTCTATGTGGGAGGCAAAGGCTTATGTACAGACATGTTACATACACAGGTCATCTGGATGATTCAGAACTTTATATTTTAAATGACATACAAGAAATTCACATTTGATGTTGTTGTATCTTATGACCTGTATACAATATGGACACAAATGCAAGTCTTTCATGTGTATTTGTGAGTTTATTTGTCACATTGGTGCTTATTGATACAAATGTTGAATAGCGACATCATGTGAAAAATTGGGTGACAATGTGAGTGTGACGTCTTATCCCTGCCGCAGTGTTGAGTATGGCTCTTCCTTCTGATTCATCATCAGCAAGGCACATTATTTTTCACACATATATTATGTAGCATTGCACATACAATGATCATCTTGCAGACCATTTCTGGTGAATACAGTAGCCTTCCACCTGATAAATCCAAACACTGAAACCAGAGATGTTTTAATGCATGGGCAAAGTGGGCTCTGGCCTAGGGCTCCAGCCTTTCAGTGGGCCCTCTGACAGAGTCAGCTCCTTTCTCCAGAGTTTTGCCCTAATGACCTTGAATATTTCTTAAACAGATTGTTTAAATACTGTTTTCCTTTAATGTATTTTCTATGTACCTGATGTGTGAGAGTCCAGTGTAGCCATTTTGCAGAGAAATGTTGTGTTTATGTTTCATGCAATATTTTAAAAAATTCTTTTAGATCAAAACAAGACCTCACATATAAGAAATGGGAGGGCGTCACAGAGATTATTTGCAGTAATATTGGTGAGCTGCTGCTGTGTTACAATCTTGAAAACACACATTACTATCCCTGAATATTAGATGTAAACACATTTAGGGCCTTATTTATGAGAGGTGATGCATTGCTGTGTGAAAACAGGGATGCGTCTCTTCTTAGTGCGCCCTCCTTGCGACATGACGCATAATATTGCAAGGAGTTACAGATAGGTCAGTATATCTGACGTATCTGTATGCACAAAAGTGATGCATTGCTGGGGTGTGTCTGAAAATATATGCAACTCCAGCAATGTGTCCTTTCACATGGGGCAAGCCCCATGGAATAGGCCTGCATCAGTTTTAAGCCTGCTGTAAGGCGCACTGAGTTCTCATAGATTTCAATGCGCCACTTCTACAAGGTTTTTTGCGCGGGAACACTTATCCTGCATACATTATACCTGGCGCAGGTATAATGTGATGCAGGGGTTTACAAAGTGACGCATCTGCCTAGATGCGTCACTTTGTAAATAGGGCGCAACATGGCACATTTTTTACGCTGCCGGTGAGTCACAGGCGGCATAAAAGTGAAGCAAGGCCTCATAAATAAGGCCCTTAGAATTTGGACGAGTGTTCCTTTGCACTGTCAGGGACCTAATGAAATTAAATGAAATAGTGTATTTAATAAAGAGCGCAGCTACTCAGACTAGAGTGTCCTGGCACGTGACAGTGGGAGGAAAACGTGCATAAAAGACCCATCAGTTATTAAAAAGCCAGATTTTTAAGTTCTTCCTGAAAGAGAGTAGGTCTGTGGTTAGGTTTAGAGACTCAGGGAGTCTATTCCACAATTTTGTGCCTCCAGTGCGGGCACAGCATATTTTAGGCACGATGGCCAGGTTGCATTGGAAGATCTTAGGGGTCTAGATATTTTTTTTTTTTTTAGAATTCTGTTTATTATTTTCAACCAGATAAAAACAGACAATCATCCAGAGTAATATTACAAGCGGTTAACAATACATCATTCATCCTTACGAGGCTACAAACACGGCAATAGCAGATCATTTGACATAACAGTGCGGAGCCGGACATTGTATCAGTAATACAGTTGAACTGAGTAACAGCTTCGCCGACATCATTTGCAAGTCTCACTCGCATGTCCATTGCGCATTGCTTTATGACCATATAACCATACATGTGGGTAGCTGCCCATCTTAGTTAAACGTAGTCCCGACGGGGCCACACGGGATCTTTCTGTTGTTGATGGCCAGAGACCCCATCTTCAATGTTATGTAGTATGGGTGTCCCCCTCTCCTCCCGAGGACAGCCCACCCATCCCTACAACGCGTCAAGTATGCCCTCACCACTCCAAGAAGAAATCTATGCCACCAACCACCCCTATGCACCTATAGGTCTTCGATCCGAGTGTGAAGTAAGTATCTCTTAGGGGGTCTTCCCGGATACCGCCAATGCAGGAATAATCTTCATTGCGTAGCCACAGTGGTGTCAGAGGAGTCAGGGCCATGTGAATGTGACAGGAAATAGCATGTCAGGGGTCCCAGATATCCCTGGGCCTAGAGGCGACAGGGAGCATTTCAGCATACGTGGTGAGTCTTTCTTGGCAAATCACTAAATCAGCAATCCAGTCCTTGAACTTAGGCGCCCTCCCCCTGCCCCAGCGACAAGCCCCCCTCCTCTTGGCCATGAGGAGGGCAAGACCAACGTATTTACGATTCACCGCCGGGACTGACTTAACATACCCCAGTAGAGCCATCAATGGTGTGGGCTCGATCCGTGCATTCGTCATCAGAGTTAAAGCTTCAAAGACTTGCCCCCAAAAGTCGTGCACCCTCGGGCAGTCCCAAGCCAGATGTAAAAAATCCGCCCTAGGAGCCCGACACCTATCACAACTGTCCGAGTCCCGCAGATTAAATCTGCGCATCTTTGCTGGAGTATAATATAATCTGTGTAAAATCTTATAATGGAGTATACGGAGCCTGCTACTGGCCGAGACCCTCTCAGTTTGCAGACTACAATATTCCCATTGGTCATTCGTCAAGACGAAGCCCAACTCTTCACTCCAGCGCCCACGGGAAGGCGTGTCCGGAGCAGGACTCTGCGTGTGTACCGTTCGATGTTTTAGGGAGACCAGTCATTTGCTCGTCGTGTTTTTAAGTATAATCTGAAGTGGAGCTAAAGCTTGCGGCTCCGCAGGAAAGTCCGGGGTTAAAGACCGAATTCCATGTCTAAGGCGGATATATAAAAAGATATCCATCGGAGTCTGTCGTAGGCCCTGGAAGATATGTTCAATAGTGCGAAAGCGACCGTTATGGTATAAGTCTCCCCAGGTGGTGATGCGAGTTCGCTCCCTGAAGTGGTGAAATAATTTCTCCTGGAGCAGGGGTATGCTCGGGTGATAACTAAGAGGCAACAATGAGGATTAAAGCAGAGGGACATTCAACATGCGCCCAATACGCTGCCAGGTTGTTGCGGTGCATGTGAGTGTGGTCAGCTTACGGTCTCTGGGTGTGCTCAGGTCATACAGCACCCCCTCTAACGGGGTGGGGTGTGCAAGCCAATGCTCAGCCGCCACTTGCGGCATGTACCGTGGCTGCTTCACCCAAAACCACGCGTAGTGAGCTTGTGCACTAAGGTAGTAGAGTTCAAAATTCGGTATTCCGAACCCTACCTGTGCATACGGTCTGATGAGCACCTCCCATTGCAGCCTCGGCTGCTTCCCTCCCCATACGAGGCGCGTCAATTCGGATCTGAACGTCTTGAAAAAAAAGGCCCCTGGGTAGTACGGGATATTTAAAAATAAATAAAGTCGTTGGGGAAGGATCACCATTTTAATAAGGGAAGCCTGCCCTGCCATAGATAGGGGAAGGGCTATCCAGCGACTGATATTTTCGGTTATGCAAGTTATTGTAGTGCCATAATTCAAACGAATGAGTTCCTCCCTATCTTTAGTGACCCGAATACCTAGGTATCGCAGCTCTTCCTCGCACCACTCCAAGGGGTAATCTAACGGGAACTGTCCCGTGGTCGCCGTCAGCGGGAAGACGCCAGATTTCCCCCAATTGATTTAAATCCCCGATAGCTCCCCAAATAGTATCAATTCTCTTAATATTGGGTTCAGATTTTGTTGCGGGTCTCGGATATAGAGCGTGATATCGTCGGCATAGATTAGTATCTGCCGCATATTACACTGCAGAGCCTTGTCATTATGACGCTGTCTCAATCTGGCCGCCAGAGGCTCTATTGCAAGGGCAAAGAGCAAGGGGGACAATGGGCCCCCCTGCCTTGTGCCCCTGGTGATATGGAAGGCCTGCGACGTATGCCCATTAATGAGCACTTTAGCAACCGGCAAGCAATATAAAAGCCGGATCCATGATAAAAAGAGTGGTGGGAAACCCATCCGCAGCATAACCCCGAAAATATAATCTCATTCAATGGAGTCGAACGCCTTGGTGGCGTCTAAGAATACAGCGACTAACGGTAAATCTGGTGAGACATTATTTAGAACAGCAAATAGAGTTTGTAAATTATGAGAGGTGGCTCTTCCGGGCACGAAGCCCGATTGATCTGGGAGAATCAAGTTCTCCATGAGCAGACTCAAGCGAGTGGCGATGAGTTTGGCTAAAATTTTAGCGTCACAGTTGAGGGGAGAGAGAGCGGTCTGTAGGAGTCACACTGCCGGGGCGACTTCCCAGGTTTCAAAAGGGAGACAATGATAGCCTCCCTCATAGATGCCATTAGGCTGCCAACCTCCAGGGATTCCTCATACACCTCGCGTAGGATGGGGGCCATGAGATCTATGTATGTTTTGTAGAACACTATGGAGATGCCATCCGTACCCGCAGCTTTCCCAGATTGCATACTCATTATAGCATCCCTAACCTCATCCAGTTTGAAAGGTGCGCATAAAAACTCCCTCTGCCTATCGCTCAGGCAGCCCAGTGCCACATCGTCCAGAAAACTGTCCAATTCCAAGATGTCCTCCCTCTGAGTGGTGTACAGCTGGGTATAATGACATGTGAATGCATGGAGAATATGGGCAGTGTCACCATGAACCATTCCGTCGGTGTCCTCCATCTCTATCACATCCCCGGATTGCCGGACCCTCCTTAATATTTGTGCTAAGGCCTTACCGGGTCTATCTCCCTCTCCAAACAGCGCGCCACCCAGAATTTCCCCCGGAAACGAGTCTCCCTCTGCGCAGTCTCCATATATTCCGAGAGCGTTTCCCTGAAATTGAGTTGGGTGGTGCTATTCGGGCTCGCAGCCAGTTGTGCATCCAGCGATTTGAGCTCCCTGTCCAATCTACGCAGTGTTTTAAGTATATCTCTTAACACCCCCGCCCCTTTTGCGATACAGAACCCCCGGAGAGTGGCTTTAAACGCCTCCCAGATAGTTTCCACACTATCCACCAAGCCCTTGTTACGTACAAAGAAATCCTTTATCTCTTCTCGTAGCTCCGCCTGGAAGACTGTATCCAATAAAATGGGTGCATGCAATTGCCAGGCCCTGCGCGGAGCGTAAAGTTCTTCGGATGCCAGCGAGATCCTAACTGGGGCGTGATCAGCGTATGTTCTAGCTAGATGCTCACCGAAACTATCGTAGGCCCCAGGCCCCGGGATATCAACAAATAATCCAGACGTGCCCATGATGCTGCCTGTGCTGTATAATGCGTTCCCTCTCTAGCGTGTGGGTGGGTGTGCCTCCAAGCATTGATCAAGTGGTAGGCAGCTATGGTATCCGGAAGCGCCGCGCATGCTTTGGTTTAATGATGATGGGCAGGGTGTGATCTGTCCAGGCCAGGGTCATACGTTACATTGAAGTCTCACCCCCATATAATATGGCTAGAGCCTATATCGAATATCCTAGCCCATAATGATGTAAAAAACTCTGGTGTGTCTACGTTAGGCCCATAGCAGCAGGCTAGTGTGACTGATACCGGTCCCAGTCTTCCCCATGCCAGGCAGTAGCGGCCCTGCGGATCACAGCTGGTTCCTGCAAGCTGAAATGGTATCTGTTTCTTAATAAGGATTACCATACCTCTCGCGTAAGATGTGTAGGAAGAGAAGATTCTATAGCCCGCCCAGTTGTGTGCAAAGGTGTTAGGTCTGTGGGGAGAGAGGTGCGTCTCCTGCAGCATGGCTATATCTATTCTGTGCCTGTCCAGATATGCTAATATGTGCAGTTTCTTCCTCGGATCCCCCATGCCTCTGATATTCCAGGTAATGATATTCAACGTTCCAGTTTCACTATCCGCCATCTATCGCAACCTTTACCAGCAACTTACACTCTCGGATGACCCCCCGTATCCCCTACTCTTTGTGTAATATATGTGCACATTGATGCACTTAATAACGCCTCCAGAACATCAAAAGTAATCACTTGTGGGATGATTGTCATACAAAAAACACAATAGCCCCCCCCCCCTCTTCCTTCCCCACCCACTGCATCAACCCCAACCTGCCGGAAATATTCACCCACCCACCCTCCCCAAATTCCAACATAAACAACAACCCCATTACCGCCCCCGCAATAAGTATGCAGAGAGCTTTCCCGGGGGATTCCCATTGGGGGACATTAATAGGTGGCAGCACAGCGAGCCCACCTCTGATGACTGCCCTAGGCTCGTGCAGGCAAAGAGTGCCCAATGTTTATTCTATAGTGCTCATATTGGGTCCGCGTCTGAAACCCTTGTACTATGTACGCCGTAAGTCTTATCTCTGAACGATCAGCTCAGCACACGCTATTTTGTGCACAACAATGCAAAGGAGTCTAAAACACTACGAATCATCCTTCGCTGCCATCGATGCGGACCTCTGAGATGCCTCTATGTTGCCATCAGTGCGATTCTCGCGCTCGATCCACTTAAGGAATTCCTCCACCTGTTGCGGCTTCGTGAAAAACTGCTGTTTGCCCTGGTGGGTCACCCTGAGCCTTGCAGGGTATAGCAACGCATAGTCAATTTGAGCTATTCGCAACTTGTTCTTAACTTCAATGAATTTACGCCGCTCTTCCTGGACCATCGGTGTGAAGTCAGGGTAGATGGAGAACGTGTTCCCGTCAAAAGTTAGAGTCTGTTTGCCTCTCGCCACCCGCAGCGCCACATTGCGGTCTCGATAATTCAAAAGCCTCGCTATGATGGGTCTTGGGGCGCTGCCGGGTGGTGGGCGCGGTCCAAGAGATCGGTGGGCCCGTTCTACAATAAACTGATTGGAGAAGGACTCGGCGCCAATCGCAGATAGCAGCATCTTCTCACATACTCTTCCATTTTCCCTGTGTTGGTCGACTCAGGAATGACAATTACGCGAATATTGTTGCGCCTACTGCGCGCTTCTAAGTCCTCATTCTTAGCGGCAATGAGCTTGAGTATCTTATCCATGTGGGCTATCTGCGTCGTATGTCTGGAGGTTGCGTATACTGTATCCGATATGCATCTCTCTGCTTCCTTCAGCCTGTCATCATGCCCCTCCAGCTTATGGGCAACGGCGTCCATTCGCGTCGACATTCTGTCCACCTTATCCACAACGGGGGCGAAGCCCAGCCTGATCTCCTGCAGGATACTTTGCACATCAGTATCTTGTGACATTGCCCCTCCCGATGCTTCCGCTCCACTGTCTACAGCCCGGTCTGCTGGCAAGCTGCGGGGACCTTTTTTCATGGACTCAAAATTCAGCTTCGGCTGCCTTATGTCTGATTTGCCCATGGCTGCTGATGACAGTGAATCTGAAGGGTAACTCCAAGGTGGTTATATCCTCCGATCCCCCTGCTGAGTGGTGTATCAGTGCTACTGCCGGTATCCCCTTCTCGAGCCAACCTATGCCGGGACATGCGCCCAAGCACTGCAAGGGAGTCGCCCCCACCGCCAGCCCTCAGCGACAGTCCCACCTGCGCAGTAGTCAGCTCTTGTAACCTGCTCCATGCGGTGCTGGAGCTACTCCTGTTTCACCGGAGGCAAAGTCACAACAGGGATCGCAACCACAGCCCACACTCTCCTCCTGGAAGGACTGTCCCAATTCCAGCGATGTTACATGCCAGACCGCCCTACAGGAGCCTGCCGCCACCAGCCTAGTCTCCGTTGACAATAGCCAATGTGTTGCGGGGAGGAAAGCGCCAGCTATGTCCACCACTGAGGATCCTACACCTCAAGCCACTCCGTGCAGTACCTCCAGACCTCCATGACGAGGTCCCCACCAGCCTCAGTATACCGCTTTCCCGGGCGGCAATCAAATCCAAGTCTCAATTCTAGTATGTAGTCTAAAGCGTAGGTGTTTCACCTCACACCTGCAATATGGAGCAGCAGCTGATCTGCCAGTGTCGTTCTTGAAGGGACACCTTTAGTGTGTGAGCTGAAGGCCAGTGGGACTACTGAGACAAGGGCCTATGTCCTGTAAGGTAATGACTTGTGTTAAACGGTGAAGTGCCTGGTGAGTTTGGTAGAGGACAAGGAGCAGTCCGTAAGGTCCTGGAGTGAGCGGTTCAACGCAGAGTTTATCCCAGCCGCAGTCAGGTAATGAAGGCAGCACTCCGCCCCCGTTCACCAGGGCAGGCAAAGCACTCCCCCCGCACGCTCCTGCTTCGCTCCCCACAGGTGCAGAGTTCCACCTCCCTCAGTGTTCCGCTCGTGCCGATCGGCTCTCTCCTTCCAGCAGAAAGGGCCGCGGGCTCACACTGTATGTCTCGGAATGCACGACTGTGCATCCATCTGGGTCGCATACACCTCTGTTGCTCTGCCAGGCCGCCTCGCTGCCACGGGGATTATGCGCACCTCCCCGCACCGGATCAACCGCTCGTCCGTTACTATTATGCGCAGCGCGGGTCAAAGCCTCCCCCGCCGATGCTGCGCAAAGCAGGGTTCGCCACCATCACCTGAGCAACTGTGCTGAGCGCTGCTAGCATTCGGAGTGCCCCATGCGCCCCCACCGTACCTCCAGGCCTTGCAACCTCGTGGGCAGCCGCGGGCTGTCGTAGCGGCCGATGCCGCTCTAAGTCACCACTCTGCTCCTCAGGCCCTCTCGGCCGAAACTTCAGGAGGCCATATCAGACAGCAGGTCGGACCAACGCAGCTAGACGTCGAGTCTACAACCAGGGTTCACGCAGCAGGGACCACCATTTACAGGCAATGAGGAGGCCAAAAAGCAGGATAATTAATAGGATTATTGCATCGGGCTGCTGGAGCCTCACGCTAGTGCGGCCATCTTGCATGTGCGCCACCTAGCGCCCCCCCAGGGGTCTAGATGTTGTGTAGCGATTATCACGCTTATTTAGGTAGCCAGCTCCTAAGCCATGGAAAGCTTTAAAGAAGATGGTCATCGCTTTGAAGTCGATCCGTTCTTTTATGCGGAGCCAGTGTAGAGACTTAAGAATGGGGGTCATACTAGATCTGGGTTTAGGTCTCAGGATGGGTCTAGCTGCTGCGTTTTGTACCACTTGTAGGTGCTGGATAAGGGATTTGGGAAGACCGAGGTACAAGCTGTTGTCATAGTCAAGCTTTGATGTCACCAGAGCCTGAACCACGATCTTTCTGCTCTCAAGTGGTAACAGTGGCGGCATTTCTTTTTGCATCCGGAGTATGCTCAAGCAAGCGCCAGTTAGATTTTGGATTTGAAAGCACATGGAGAGTGTCTTGTCTATGACAATTCCTAAGTTTTTGACTTTCTCCTTTTCTGCGGGCGTAGGCGGCAGATCTTTTGGCCACCAAGAGCTCCAGTCAGGCGCTTCTGGATTACAAAAGAAAACATCTTCAGTTTTGTCAGGATTGCACTTCAGCTGATTGATCTTAAGCCAGTTAAAAACCTTTGTGAGGCAAGACCTAATCATTAATCCCGTCAGAGTTGGTTCCTTTTTCACATGTAAAAATCAGCTGAGTGTCATCAGCATAGGAAACAATTTTGGCGCCCTCTTCCTCTACCAGAAATGCAAGGGGGGATATATATATATTAAAAAGTGTAGGACTGAGAATGGAGCCCTGAGGGACACCTACATTCATGGCTGGAACCGGGGATGAGAAAGGGGGAGCCAGATGTCCTGAGATCTATGTGCCAAGTAGGATGACATCCATGTTAAAACGGTCTCCCCAGGCTGATGTTGGCAAGTCTCTCCAGGAGCCTCTCATGTGGGACCGTATCGAAGGCCGCCGACAGATCGAGCAGTATCAGAACAGCCTTGCCTCCCTGGTCCAGCTTACCCTTGAGAAATTCATTCACTTCCAGCAGAGCGGACTCCTTGCTGTAGTAAGCCCTAAAACTGGATTGGGACTCATGAAGGAGCTTACCATCTTCAATGTGTTTTTGGAGGGCTTGTTTACATGCTTCTCTAATACTTTGGAGAGGTCTGGAAGAAGGGAGATAGGCCTGTAGTTGGCAGGGTCCGTCGGTTTGGCGTTAGCCCTTTTGATCAGTGGAAGAATCTTAGCATTCTTCCATAATTTTGGCATGTTGCCTGAGGAGAGGGAAGCATTAAAGAGCTGGTTTACTGTGGGGTTTATGGTAAGAAGCTAATAGGTTCAGGATATTCGCTGGATATGGGTCGGTAGGAGAGCCAGACTTAATGCTTTGGAGAAGGATCAGTGACCCTTCAAGCTGAAACTCAGGGAAAGCTAGTAAAGATGGAGGATCCAAGGGGTGAAAATTGCTATTAGAACTAAGGTAAAAGGTCTGTTCTTCCTCTGAGATGTTAGTGACGGCTTGTTGCATCACGGAGATCTTTTTGTGGAAGAATTGAGCTATTTGTTTAGACCATTCTTCCGTGCATGGCCCTTCCTTTGTGCCAGCTTTCGGGGCGGTAAAGGATTTAACTATGCTAAAGATTTCCTTACTCTTATTTTGGGCATTTTCTATCTTGGTGTGAAAGAAGTTTTTCTTGGCTGCCTTCACGAAAATGTAATGAGCTTTTAAGGTGCCTTTATACACCTTCCTGTCTTCAGGTAGATAGGATTTACTCCATTTCCATTCCATTTTTCTACAATTTCTTTTGCTACATCTGAGGGAATCGTTAAATCATGGAACTGGTGGGGCCGACCACTTTGAGAAGCGGGAAACAACCGGTGCCGCTGCACCAATGTTAGTTCGGAGCCATGAATCTATTGAGAGGGCATCAGAGTCGGGGCAGCCAGACAGCTCCGGTGAGGAACGGCCAAGGGTGTCTGCTAACATTGGGATGGATATTTTATGGAACGTCCTGTAATTAGGGACCCTCTGCCCTGCGTTAGCCCAAGGGGCTGTGGCAGAGTTGGGAGTGACAAATATTAATAGGACGTGGTCAGACCAGGTAATCAGAAGAGGTAGGCTTACTGATATGTCAAAGTTGTGAAAGATTTGGTCTAGGGTATGGCCCTTCTCTTGGGTGGCCGAAGAAATACATGTAAACATGTTGCAGGCCTGCAGCGTCTCCAACAAGGAAATTGTTTAAGGGTCTTTTCCATTGTCTATAATTATTTTGAAATCTCCCAGAATAAGACAGTTGTTGTATTTTAAGGCCAGGGAGGTGGTGGCTGTATTAAGCGTAGTAATACAATTTCCAATTGCACTGGGAGGTCTGTAAATCAGAAAAACAGCTATGCTATGATGGGGGGATACGGTACGCGGCAGACCAGGACTGGAGGAAAAGCTAGATGCAAATCGGTACAGTTAAGGAGGTGTAGGCCAGCAGAATCAAGTAAAGTGCAAGTGCGTGTAGGTAGGAGAAATTGTTAAAAGGCACAGAGTAATTCAGCCACACATATACAATTTAAAAAGTATTAAAAACCTAGTAGCAGTGTCAAGGCCACAAGATTCTTCTTTCTGATGTCTTGCACAGGAACAGAGACGCTGATTCCCAACTCCCCTTCAAGGATATTTCTGCGGGCCAGTTAAATATCTAGACCCTCAAATCTACCCCCGGGGGGGAAAGGGGAGTGGATAAAATAATAAACAAGAAGAGACTGGTCCTGAAACGGTCTTCTCTCTTACGTCTGCTTCTAAGTTCTATCCGCAAACTGCGTGTCAACTGAGAGAATCTAGAAATTAAGCATCAAGTTATACATATATCCTACATGTACTGTGTCCCAATTTATTCTGCTCCTATGATGTTAACCTACCCTTCGTTTCTGGCACTGTGCCTCTCCTCTATATTTATTTTCTTTCTCTTGGAAAATACACTCTGGAATTCACCTGTCAACAAGATACCACCGAATGTAAGTATTTCCTTATTTACCCTTACGCTCTCCTATTCTCTTAATTAGTATATCTACTTACTTGAGTGTGTGTGTACTTATTTTCTGTAGATATTCTTCATTAATGTTACTGACTTCCTTGCTAGTTGTAGTCTAAGACCTTTCTAGCTGCACCATATTTCCCTCTCAGAAATGCCTTAACGTTCTTCCCTTTTCTTGCAGGAATTTTGACGTATTTCTTATCTTTCTGTACGTTCTATCCAAGTCTATATTATTTACAATATTCACATATGTCTTGACATCTTCTATCAATTCTATCAATTCTATAGAACACTTAGCTTATAACTTCTCTTCAGCCCAGGATATTCTTCGACGAGTTTCTTACACCAGCCTTGGTTTATCACTTGGAAGAGGCGCCACCAACTGTCGCCTCAGCAAACTTCTCCTTGTTGGCAATATACTCGGAATGAACTCTAACTGTTTTCTTTCCTAACTACTTCCGACGGAGGTAGCGAACGAAAACCGGACGAAAGCCCGACGAAATATTCTCTACTCTAATTCTGTGGAGAGATAGATTAACCCTGCGTACTTCGTGAATTCTCTGGTGAAGTGCGCGTTTGTTCCAGCGCGCGCGCCTCAAACTGCCTCTGAGCACCTGTGGGAAAGAAATAAACTAGACCGCCGCGATGATTAGAAGGCGGCGGCCATCTTTAGACTCCTTTTCCGATTCAACCTGGTCCAGCCATTGCCTCTGGCCCGTACTCTTTCTCCTGGTCCATGACCTCCGCCAAATACTGTGCCCGCTACTGTTAAGCCATCTTTTGGAGTCCTGACAAGCAGGGCAGGAAACACTAAATCCTACCACTGTCAGCTGCACGCATCCGTTTACATCGTGAATATATAGGCTAATGCCCATGATGCAGACTGGATCGCTAACGCAGCTGAGGAAGCAGAAACGGCGTAGGATATAGAGGCTCAAACTGGATCATAAATTCAAAGCTGTTCTGAACAGGGGCCCCCAATATATGTCCCTGACTGAAACCTGGACTTTAGCATGCCAAAGCTTCCCTCTATGATGTTTCTTGATCGACAATGTGCACGGTTGAATGTCTTTTGGGGATCAGTCTGGGGCTGTCCTAATGGTGTCATCAACTACATCTGCAGTCCATATCCTTGATCAGCTGTAAGTGGAAAGTAAGACAACTGTATTAACTTTTGTGACAATTGACTATTCATGGCATGTGGTGTACGTTATGTTTGCAAACATTTTAAATGAGATTACTGTTTTGTTAATTAGATATCGTGTTTAACATTGAGTTGCACATTGTTTGTGACACATGACACTTAAATTGTTGTGTATCATTTCATGTGCATGAAAGGGGATAGTGCATTGCAGTGCATAATTTGTTGACTGAAATGTGTGAGGTCTTACAATGTGTAAGTGATACCTGGGTACTTATTATGTTTGATGCACACTTTCCCTGATTGTGCATGGCACACCTAGGCCCATTTCACTATGAAAGTGCTGCAAACCATTTGGCTGCGCAGAAGTGAGTCAGTTTCAGGGTACAGTGATGCAACATATGTATGTGGATAGTTTTATTCAATGTGCTTGCCCATGCGTTGTCACACAATCGGATGATATGGCCCTGCACTGGCACACTTGTACTATGGTACACAAGTGCCTGTGTCATGTGTAGATTGTTTTTGATCATGAATGGACACATTAATGCACAAACACAATCCATTTTGGTGATTTTCTCTTTCCATACATGCTTTACAATGTATAACACATTGTAAGAGCTAAATTGAAGTAGGCGAGATGTAAGCATATATCGACAGTCTGACTTATTATGCTGAACGTGGTTTTGCATGGCATTCTTTTGCATTTCCATCTTGTATATTTTTGCTCTTTCTGATGTGCCTGCGTCGAAGGATCCACAGCTACACGCATAGTCTTGCATGAAAGGGACAGTAGTAGCTAGCACACGTAAAGCCACACAGGGTAAATTCATGTGTCTATGTAATTGTGGATCAGCAGGTTATGCCCCCATGCATCCCACAATGTGGTTTACCAGCTGTGCAAGGAGCACATACAGAATCAGACTAGATTAGTGTGCACAGGTCACCAAAAATAGAAGGTGTGACATGTCACATAGATTGTTCGGGACACATGGCTAATACTTACTTATGCTGCCAAGAGGGCAGAACATTGAAATATTATGCATATCAGCTTTCAGAAATTTGCCCCATGTGTCACTGTGCATGTGGTTTACAGAATTCAATTTTGACAGATGTATCATGTTCCGTTAAAGACAGGTGCTGTGACTAGGTGCACACTCATGCAAGGTAATGTCTGTGTTAGCTAAGGGACACCGTTACAAACCTCAGTATGGGTAATCTTTGCTTGCACACTGACAGTGCCACATCCCTGAGGTGCTGCAATGTTTTTGCACATGATGTGAACTTCTGGTACTCAGCTCTTGGGTCTGTGGTACTGTGCAGGCATTGGGCCAAGGGTTTTCATCATTTGCATGCGTTCACACACTCCATGCAATGGTGAATAATTTGCCTTCAGACAGCACCTTTGACTTATGGGCAAATAAGCCTTCATCCCTTCATGAGGTGAGTTACATGCATCTGTGTCCACCTCTGTAATCACAATATGTCCTGCGGCCAAATTTAGGGGATTATTTACAGGCCCCTTGCACCGCAGTGTGTCACAGAAAAAGTGACGCAAGGGCTTGTAAAGAAGCCCCTTAGAGGGAAGATAGTACCATGGCACCGACAGGACACTTTCTGTTATGCTGCCATGGGTGTATGCACGTTTGACTGTATGTTATGTGAGTATAGTGTAGATGTTGGTTAGGCTTTTCACAATCACTTATTGCGTCATTATTACATGTGCCATATGGCCAACTATTGTTAGTATTAATATGTGTGTTAATTGATTGCTGCTTACCTGCGAGTAGCCCATTGCCATATTGTCCATTTTGGAATCATTCATTGATGCTGCTGTTTCTGAATATATATGAATCATGCACACTCCCAGAATATTTGGCCAGTACATTGGTGAATAGTCCCCGATGGTCCACAATGGCCTGGACATTGATGGAATGTGTGTCCTTCCTGTTGTGGTACAGATGTGAAGTTGCTGCAGGTGGCACCAGTTGAACATGCGTGCAGTTCATTGCACCAAGTACATGTGGGAAGCCAGCAATGGCATAAAAGGCTTGTTTAATATCCATCTGCTGCTGTTGTGTGTTGGGAAAATTGAGGTACTGTGGTGTAAGCTGAATAATGGCATCCAAGTCAGAAGGGAGGAGGACTTAGAAAGATGCCTGGGAGACACCTGCCACTTGTGCTGCAGTTGCGTGGAAAGATCCTGAGGCCAACATGTATAAGACCGCCAGATGCTTTGTCTGCGTTGAATGTTGCAGGCCTTGTTGGTTGGTGGCTGTAGCCGTGGTGAGATCTGACGCAGCAGGGTCACAATGGACGCCCTCTTGAGGCGATATATTTTGATGACTTGTTCATCCCTGCGCCAATGAGGCTGGTCCTATGCCAATAGATGCACTCCCTTCTCCTGCGCTGCCTTTGTGGTGATGCTGGAGGGTGTGGTATTGATATTTGGTCTGGTGGTGGCTGTCGTCTTCTTGGTCTGACTCCCAGCTGCAGGATAAGGAGGTCCATGCTGTCTAATCTGATGCAAAACTGCTCTGCTGGTCTTGTCTTTTTTTTCTATGACACATGCATCATTTCATGCGCGTGGGATTGTGAGGCGTAGGGATTCAAGCACAATTTAAAAGATGCGTGACGCAGCCAAAAGATGGGTCACCGCGGGGAATGTTTGTAAATATCCTTGCATAAGTAATGCGTTCGATTTTATGTTGGAACGCCTACCTTGCATATTTTAATACTTACGTGATGCAGCAGATTCTCGTGCAGTTCCAGTCCGACGCAGTGCTGACTTCCGTGATGCATCTCCCTAGATCTTTGTAAATATGGCATAAAAAAAAACACCGATGCGTCACAAAAAGTGACGCACTGGTGGCACAAGGGGCTTGTAAATCTGCCACTATACGTAATAGGGGGGAACATTAATCATAAAAATACCTTTAAGAATTCGACAACAAAAATCAAACACAGTTATTGTTCACAAAGTCATCTAGTAAGGTCAAAAAATGAACTGATAACAATTGCATTGTGTCAAGAGAAACATTTATAGCATGCACAGTGATCATGAGAACGATCAAGCCAAGAATATTTAGAGGTCAGCATGTGGTGAAGCCATTAGAGCAACAAAATAAATAAATAAGAAACACATTAATAAATGTGTACATACAGTCCACTGATGTAGTTCTACACCTCAGTACATGCTTTCTTATATTTCATCATGCCAAAAGAGTTTATTATGACTGGTAATAGAGCATTAATTTGTAAGAGAAATGAAATTGTGCCACTCTCATGGAATTCAGTGGAAACTTTATCAAGCCACATTTATAAATCCATTTTCATTGTATGGAGAGGGATACATTGCCACCCCTTTGGTGATGATGGAAGAGCCATCTCTATCACTTGCCACCTAATGTCATCTGGGGTGTGGGTATGTTCCATGTATAGTGACACCAGTGGTGCTGTTTCTATTTTGCATCTGATACAGCTCCTGTGTTGTCCAATCCTGAATTTTGCCTGTTGTGATGTTTCTCAAATTTAAATAAAGTCACAGGGGCACCTCATAACTTATACCACATTATTAGGGGCTTATTACGATGTCGGTTGGAGTTGCCTCCGAAACACACTGACAATGTCCAAACCAACCTCAAATTCACTTACACCAGTGACCATCACAGTATACCATTATTGGATTTACTGATCAAACATGATGACTCTAAATTGATTGTCACCCTAAACAGAAAACCCACCGAACACAACACTCTATTACAGTAAAAGAGCTTTAATTCGCGAGCTGTCAGAGACGGCCTCCCTTATGGTCAATTTTTGAGAATCTGCAGAAATTGTACCCACAGACAAGACTTTTTTAAAGAAGCAACATTTTTATGCAATAAGCTTCTAGAAAGAGATTATCCTAGATGCCTCTATGGGAGATATCATAGCATGTGGAAATTGTGTGGCCTTCCAGTTCACGCACAATACTCATGAATTTGAACCAGGGAACATCAAGGTATATTTGCAACACCACACTAACTGTTCATCTAATAATGTGGTATATGTCAAATGGTTCCCCTGTGGCTTGATTTACATTGGACAAACATCACAACAGGGGAAAGTCAGGATTGGACAACACAAGAGCCATATCAGATTCAAAATAGAAATGGCACCACTGGTGTTGCACTAAATGGAAGATGGCCACACCCCAGATGACATCAGGTGGCAAGTGATAGAGAAGGCTCTTCCATCACCTACAACACTTGGAATGCAAATGGATTGATAAATGTGACTCAATTAAGCTTGGACTCAATTCCACTGAAGAGTGTCACAATTTCATTTCTTTCATGAATGAATGCTCTATTACCAGTACTAATGAACTTTCTGGGCATGATGAAATATAAGAAAGCATGTACTGAGGTGTAAAATTACATCATTGGACTGTATGTATGTTTTAGGTAAAAGAAGTCCAGATGTAGCCAAGAAGTCAGTTACAACAAGGTGGTTTAATAAGTCCAGTAAAAGATTATGAAGATGGTAAGTAAGATGTTAGATAGCCCCACCAGGAGCAGCCACCCTGCTGCTTAGCCTGCACACACCATCTGACACTCAGCACATCACCATGCACCCAAGTATTCCATGACATCACCACACATTCCAACACTCATCCTGGCTGAGCAGTAGGGAAGAAGTGAATAAGAGAAAGGAGAGGCGACAATCAAGTCACAACAATGTACATGTTTAATAATGTGTTTCTTATTTATTAATTATGTTGCTCTAATGGCTTCACCACAGGATGACCTCTAAAACATTTTTGGCTTGATCGTTCTTGTGATCACTGTTTATGCTATTAATATTTCTCTTGACACAATATAAACATTATCAGTTCATTTTTTGACCTTACTATATGATTTGTAAACAATACCTGTGCTTAATTTTTGCTGTCGAATTCTGAAAGGTATTGTTATAATTCATTTTCCCCTCGTTTACATTCAGAGTATTTCTGGCATTCATCAAATTGCCCCAGGAAATATCTTTTCACCCAATCCCTTGACCGCTCCTTGCACACAAGTTCTTCCTGGGACCCACTCACAGGGCCACTCCCTAGTGCCACACCCAGCCACGAGGGCGCTCAATGCCTCGCTTTGCAGTAGGCACCATAATTGTAGCAGGCATTTGCATGGATTGAATTCCCGAATAATAATGATGGTCTATTGGGCCGCTTTGTACATACTCGTTCTTCTATTATGGAGGCTGTTTCCCTTTTATAAAGTGAACCATATTCATCATGGGTAAGCAACTATATTGACATTTTCTTGAAACCTATTCAATCAGTTGATTAGCAATTTCTAACAATTTTTTTACAACTTTTTTCCCATCCCTAATGCCCAGGCTCTGCCCCGTGACTATCCATTAATTGTTATATGGGTACATTTGGTAACACTTATTCACAAATGTATTTGGGACGATGCTAGCATTAGGATCCTCTCCAATTATTATTTTAGGAGATAAGTAGGTTCCATCCAACTTTTTATTCATTACCTCCTTATTACATACAATAGCAGTGGTTGAGTCTAATTCTTTCATTTCCTTGATAGGTTTCCTCTGGTTATTCCTTGTCCTGAAGAGACCCTTTCATCCTAATAGGGTTGAAACGCCATTGACACCTCTGCAGACAAACCATTGATGATTACAGCACTTTGTGACTTTAACATAGTGCTGGTGTATTGTCTAGAAATAATACATTATATGGTTGTTTGCCAAACCAATGTACCTTGTACCATAGTCACCTTTTCAATTTTTTTCTTGGTTATGGTATTTCACTTGGTGTTCACTATACACATCATATTGCTTAATTTTATGTTCTACAATGTGCAATAAATACTATTTTGATGACTGAAATATAACACATGTACTGATCATCTCTGGTTCTAACCAGAACAGTGATTATGCTGCATTACTGATACATTTTTAAAATGAGCTCCCTGTGAACAATTGCATAAGTCTAACTTAGATATTCAAGTTTGCATGGACATTTGGGTCGCTCATGTTTTATTTAATTAAAGGAAGACTAAGCCCTTCTTTGATCTGGACTTTTATTTAATTCTAGAATGCCAGATTTAATAAGTTTCCCACGGAATATACTGATGATCGATTGATCCAATAATAGCATAAAAAAAGGTTGCTGTCTGAAAGAGGATGAGCTATATGTGCTCCAACATACAGGCATTGTGTTTGTATGTTTCACCTCACCTGACTGCAAGTGAAGATGCTTTTCCCACAATGTGCCTATTGAGGAATCCTTATGACTGCTTGGGAAGGACTTATTCAATTTGATGTGTACATTCTGTTTAGACTGTGGGACACAGGAAATTTGATTTTAAGGGAGCTGAACTTTCTGGCTGTGTTGTTTCTTTGCTGATGGGGCAAGTCCTGGAGGCTGTTACAACAAGGACTATCTTTGCCTGTGACCAATGACATTGTTTCTAGCATGGGGGGACCCACCATAGTTGTTTCTATTGCCACTGGAGACTCGAAGTCCCATAATCCCCTACGCATCATCACCTGATGGTCATCAGAGCCTCATAAGACATATGCTTATCTCGGAGCGCTGGGAGCTGCACTCTATGGCTGGGTTGTTTCTTTGCTGTTGGGGCATGCCCTGGAGGCTGTTACAATGAGGACTGTCTTTGCTTGGGGCCTATGACATTGTTTCCAGCATGGGGTAGCCGCGGCGGTTGTTTCCGTTGCTGCAGGGGACTCAAAGTCCTATAATCCCCTAGGCATGATCAGCTGATGGTCATTAGAACCCCATAAGGCGTGTGCTAGTCCTGCAGTGCAGGAAACGCCGGGGCAAAGCCCTGGCCTAGGGTGGGCCCATCCTGCACCCATTGGCACCAGGAGGAAGCAGGGAAGGGCTACCTCCTTTACCTCTGGTTATTACATGTACTGTTTGCCTTGCCTTTATTGGTTGGACATCTATGACGTGTTTCTTATATTTTTTGTTTATTTTGATTTTGTTATTGTAATGCGGAAGAGAAAAGCCACCGAAAACCTTCCTGTCAAGTGCTTCAAAAACTCCAGGCTCGCAATTGCATGTGCTGTGGGGACAGCCAAATGTGATACCACATTGGATGACATTGATACTCTTCTTGAGGAGGTTGAGTCCTTATTGGAGGGCGATAAAAACAAAGGACATAATAAGAGGGACTGACTCACAAGATCTGCTCCAATCTTTGAAACTAAAACAAAAAAGGTTTTGGCTGAAGCTGATAGGCATTCTGCATTGTTACCGTCATCACAATGTCTGATTCATAAGAGATATGATGCATTGATGAATGCACCGTCTACCGACTCTCTCAAGAGCAATGAATGAATCTCTGTACCTTTAGAACCTGTGATAATTTGTACTAATCATTTTTCTGTTTTAGCTGATAACCACTATGGCCCTGTTCTTTGTTCGAGCAATCACTATACTGGCAAAGACGGGACTGCTGTGGCTGATCCTCTAGTGGCGGTCCCACCGGCGGTCACAAGGGAGGGGGGACTGGGTTTGTTAGATTTTACCCAACTAATCACCCTTGTCAGAAGTCTCCAGAATGAAATTATTGTTCTAAAATCCCAAGGGGTGGCATTGAAGAACGATCTTGAGACCCTAAAGTTGTCATACTCCCTCGTAATTCCAAGGGAGGGGTGGCATCAGGTAATTTTCCCAAAATAATTTTTGCCTCGTTTATTCATGACCGCAATAAGTGTAAGACTGCATACACGTTGTCTCAGGACCAAACCCACATGCCCCAAAACAATTCCATGGCTGTACCATGCCCCCTCAAAGCGATGAGGCCAAGAGAATGTCCCCCCCAATGCCAGAAGAGTCACAGCGTATTAGTAGTTTAATCCCAATGGGCTCATATACGAGCTACTTATCATTGCAAACTGCAAATTTCATCTTACCTTCAAGCCAACCACACTTTTAACATGCCAGGATTCTATAGCAGAATTGATTATGTTTTAGTTCACTCTCTTTATGGAGATTTGTTAAAGATTTGATGGTGAACTTCAGACAGGATAGTGATCATAATGCTTAGTATTGTACTATGGGAGATTTTATAGTGCGACAATAGGCCCCTTCCTTATCACTTAATATGAATATCAGACCAGTCAATAATAGGCATACCCAGATATGGGTTAGTGTATCTACTTATTCTGAAATTTTGGTATTTAAAAAAAAGATGCACTAAACATCACTTTGGAGGAGATAGATAGTTTAGATCAATGTGAGTCTAAAGTTCTTGCAGTCCCCAAAATTCACCAAGCTCTATTTACTGCAGTCAGCAATAGCTTTACTCAGGCTATTGGGAACACCAATCCTCTTATTAAGCAAAATCCATCCTGGTTTAATAGAGAGTGTAGGGCAGCCAAAACTGATTTTTTGACTGCACTCAAATCTGGAAAAGGAGATTTGATAAGGCAAAAAAGGGCACAATACCAAAAAAAACAGGAAATGCTCATCAGACCTGGGACTCCTAAATTTGGGACCAAGTTTTTGAAGCATCAAGGATTAATAATAGTCAAAAATGTTGGGAACTTATCGCTAATGGGGGACAATGTAGAAAAGATCCACTTATTAACTTTATCCAACCCAAGGTATGGTGGCAGCAATTTACTGATCTATCTATCATGAGTCGGAGAGGTTCCTCCAGCCTTAAACGAAAGTATAGTGACAAGGCACTTGTCGCACACATATGTTTTGTATATTGATCCGCTGTTACTAGGAATGCCATAATTAGTATATTGCCAGGTAAGGCAGCTGGTCCGGGATTCCGAATGACCTTTTTAAGATGACATAGAGCATTTGACCCTATATTTTAATAAGCTAGTGGAGGGTGCGCAAATCCCCACTTCCTTGAAAGGAGCCAAAATTGTCCTGATCCACAAGAAAGGCGGCAAAGATTTACCATTGAACCATAGACCAATAAGTCTTCTTGATGGATCACAAAAATATTTTGTAGACAGAATCTATGCACTCTGGAATCCTGGATCAATGGTGCCGCTGTCCCTTCAGATCTATAACATAGACCAGGTGTTCATATTTATGACAATAGTCAGGAAAACTATGGCTCTCCAGAAAGTCCACCTTTATATAATATTTGTGGATCTGAAAACCACATTTGATTTAGTTCCGTGGTGCAAACTATGGAGAACACTGAGGTAGATGGGGATTCCTCAGCCACAATTGGATATCTTAATTCGATTGCATGATGATACATATGCACGAGTAAGATGGGGTCAGCAAGGAGAAATCACAGAGTGCATCAGAGTAAACAGGGGGTGCGTTAGGTGCATACTCGCTGCTACGCTGTTTTCATTATATTTAAATGATGTTGTAAGGAAGATGGCTCAGAGTATGAACGATGCACCAATGATTGTGGGAAGTAAAACTCCAATATTACTCTTTGCAGATGAGACTCTGCTAGTCTCTAAAACCAAGGTGGGTCTGCATACTTTGATGGACAAATTTGCAGCTTTTTGCCTAGCACGGGCATAGAAATAAATCTGGAGAGGATGACATTTATGTGAATAAACCCACATAAAAAGTTTGGCAGTTCCATCAAAATTAATGAGCATTGCCTAGAGAGGGTCTATGACTTTCATTATTTGAGCATTAGATTGGCAGTTCACATGTCTTGGTCAGCCCAAATTAGGAAGAGTGCTCTAAGACCTATCTCACCCTGCGTTTGGGGTGTCTAAGTTATACAATGTCTCACTAATGAGACAGATATTTCCGGCTATATCTACTTATCAAATAAAGGCAGTGCCTAGTGCCCTATATGGAGCCGATTTATGGGGCTATGTTGATACTACATTACTGGCCACCACCGAAAATAAATTTTTAAGATCGCTGGTGAAGCTTCTTCAGAGCATCCCAATGCTGTCATTAAGGTGGGACATGGGTATCAATTCAATCAAGGAGAAGGCCAAATTGTGCCCTATATTATATTGGTTGAGACTGAGGACCACTCTTGCCCTGACAAATTATTTCTGTGCTTTTAGGGAAATTGTAGAGTTGAACAAAGACAGGAATGTCAAATGGGTGACGAGGGTAAAGGCATCTCTTTCTTCTATGGGGTTTGAAGATCTTGGAGTAAGGAGTCCAAAACTGCAGAACCAACTAAATCTAATTTGAAGGAGGTTGTTTGGGAGGACATCTGGGCTGCAGAATTAAGAAGACCCAATTTGGGTTCGACTACAGCAGAGTCCATGGATATCAAAAACTCTGTGGGGTGTGAGCGTTTTTTAGCTATATCACTGTACCTTTGGCTAAGCAGTTATATGTCAAATGTCGACAAGGCATCCTCCCTGATAAGACCTTTACTGGAAAGTGGAAGTCTGACAGAGATCAGTCACTGACATGCCGAGTTTGTCTTAAAGCAGACGAAACCCTGATACACCTTTTCTTTTTCTGTCTAGGATACGAGCAACCTAGGAAGCGGTGGCTAATCCCTGTATGCAGAAATCTAGGATTTAGGCAATCTGTTGAGGCACTCAGGTTGCTGCATGTAGATGTTTCTGAACTACACATTTGTGCGTTGCCAAAGTTTTGAATCATAGCTGGTGTATAATATCAAAAGTGCTGTCCCAGCTTTAATAGATCACCACATAGGCACGCAGCTCCAAACTGGCCCCTTCTTCCCTAGGCTTAATGAGCTTTGTTTTTGAGATCTCAAATCTCTATTGAATTATTGCTCATTTAACATCCTAGTGTATCAGCATTTCGCCCTTGGTTGGCGTACATTTAAATCTTTGCATATGGGTCAGCTTTTTTATTGTACTGTTTATTTGCTGCAAGGCTCTATGGGACAGATTCACAAGAAAGTGCTGCAGCACAGCAAGGCAAGCCCTTTGGCTGCGCCACACTGCGGCACTTTCAGAGCACAGGAATGTGACATATATACAATAATATGTCGCATTTCTGTGCTCTCCCCTGCGCTGGTGCACAAACAGCTGCCATGCCCCAGCTCAGGCACCCTTGCACCATGGTGCAAGGATGCCTGCTTCATGAGGAGATTGTTTTTGTGCAGGATGGGGCACCTTCCTACACAAACACAATCACTACAGGCATTTTCCTCTTTCAATGTGTGCTGTAGAAGGCAGCACGCATTGAAGAGGACAAAAACGAGGAGAAATGTATACCTTTCTCCTTGTTGCGCCTCGCTATGCCACCCCTTAGTTGGCGTAGCATTCTGATACATTTACAGGTTTACGATTCCTCGTAAATCTGGAAATGTGTCTGGTTCCACGAGTGTTGCTTTGGAACACCCACAGCAACACCCATGGAACGCCCCTGTCCTTGTAAATATGAGGCAGTCAAATGCGCTGCTGGTGCGTCACTTGAAAAGTGACACACTGGTGGCACAAGGGGCTTGTAAATCTGCCCCTATGTATATTTTTATATTTTAAGTTTTGGTCTGCATTTGCACTTTTGGAATCATAGCTTATATAGTTACCCGGGAAGGATGGTTTGTATATGTGGAATTGTATATATTGATTTTAACTGTTCTAGATGTTTTTATAGTTTTACCGAAATAAAGCTTATTATGATCATGATTTAAAGTTAACTTGCCATTTGAAAACATAGTTTAATGCAAGAGTATTACCACTGAGTTATGGCTAGCCCTTCCTTCTGTCTGTTTTCTCTTCAAACGTGTGTTAACATGGTATGTTAGCTGAAATAAAAAGATTCCGTATTCTTAGTGATTCCTACATTCATCAGATGCTTACAATGCTTCAATTGCTTGTAGGATAAAGGGATAGAAATTGTCAGTGCAACTAATTATTCAGCCGGTGGTTCTACACATAGGGCTTTCAGCAAATCCACGAGGTAGCATTTTCACCTTTGTAAAAGAACTGTCTGTAACGTCAAAGTAATCTTTTCTCTTTCCATAACAAAACGACTTGGAAAACAGATGTGTATTTGTCATGCAATTCCAATGCTCTGAGGAGTTCCTAAGAGCTTTCTGTTTCCTGATTTCTATTATTTGCTAAGCTCCTTACACATTACAAGGCCAAACCCCGCCGTGGCGTGGGGCCAACAGCGAAGCAAAGCAGAGTTAGGCGATGATTGCATCACATCATGGAACAAAGCTTGTTGAGGCCCATCCATTCTACTTCAAGGGCGAGTAGCCGCTTCTTCCAGATCACTTGTGGGTGGAATGAGTGGATTAGCATGCAAGACAACCTTAGACTATTCAGGTGCGCTCGGCGTCTTTGTTGTCTCTAAGCAGCATCTCCCTGACGGTGCCTCGGCATCAATGTTTCCACGTCGGTAGTTACCTGCATTATACAAATCCCTCCTTCTTAATTATCCTGTTGTGATCTGCAAACACCCTGCGGGTGGTGATTAGCCATTGTTGTACAAAACGTAGAACTTCCTAATGCATACATAAATTACAAAAACATATTCACTTTATCGAAAATTAACATCTAATTCATGAAAGATTACATACATATAGAAAATACATTTCAGGATCGCATAATTGAAGTACAGCTGCCTTGCTATGTTTTGCTGCAAATTAGCCCAAGCTAATAGAATAGGAGGAGTAAGTTGAATTGGGTTAAAGCCACTATACCCTATATACCATTGCGTGAGACAATAACCTCACCACATTTAGAGGGTGACACACCAAAGTATACAAAAAAGTGATAGATGGAATTCTTGAATTAATCTCAGCCACTGGTAATTACTCTGGGCCGCATCCCAATCCCTCTTATTTTGCACAACATGTCACCTTAATTTGAATCCAGCTATGTGCAAATCAGTCCTGACCCTGCTCCAATCGGAATTGTTCAGCCCACACTGCCAAGCCAGGTCCTCCCTGAACCAGAACACAAGCAACCCAACACTAGTTTCGCCATAGTTATGGGCTCATCAGCCAGGTACAGCTTAGTTTCAGTGACAGTGTGCACAGGGCCCACATCTGGGCATACTTGTCTCACTTAGGGCGACACACTAAAGTATACAAAAGCATTGGCATAGCCAATAGGTCTCGCTTTTGGGACCTTAAAAGTATTTAGTTATGCAGCACAACATCTTTGGTGCAACAACATCAACCATTGCATGGCTAAACACTTATAAGGTCCCAAAGGCGAGACCTATTGGCTATGCACTATGGCCTATGCAAAAAAGACTGCAGCATTTTTATGTATTTAATTATTTTCAACACGGTGTTTACCAAAATAGAACCTTTGAACATTATGGTTGTGCACCACGTGGACAGTTCTTTTGATTTTTAGTATTCTTAGGAAAGAAACATCTGCTGTTACCTGCAGCTGTACTTTCCTTTTATTTCACCTCTTGAGTAAACATGACGTGCTAGTTTTGTTGCTGCGTGAATGTTTCTTATGGTGGCTGCACGGCGTTTGGGCCATTCACACATACTATCTGTGCTGTTGAGCAGCTAAGCAGAAATACTTTATCACATCCTGTTGTGACCGTCTGTGTGATTTATGGCTGATCTTGGGCTACAGTGATGCGGTGGCATCTCTGCAGGATTATGAGCTGCTCTTTAAGGAGGGTGTGTTGCTTTCACAGAGAACCAGGTGTCACAAACGGCAGTCCTCAGGCTGTTGCCCTGAGCAAACTGTGCTGGAGTTCAGTGACGTAAACAGAATAAAGTCCCAGAAAAAAACAAGCATTTGCAATGCAATAGGTCTTGCATTAGTAAAAGTTTGAGCTACTGGCGATGCAAATAATAATGCAACGCCAATAGCTCTAATTTTCAGTAATTCGAGACCAATTGCATTGCAAATGCTTGTTTATACTTACAAACTCCATAACTCACTGAGATGGCATCACTGCAGTGAACCATGGCCCATCATTCATAAGAACTGTGAAAGAGTTGGGATTTGTGAGTTTGAAATGAGATGCACACAGGTTGGCATCAGAAGAAGTTCTGCTAGCGGTAGTGCCAGGAGGTTTACTACCCCTAGCACGAAGAGTGGTACTACTCCCAGCTGTATTAAAGAAGTTATTATCATGGCACTAGCAGCAGAAGGACTCGTAGTATTGGTAGGTGTATTAGCAATGCTGGTAGACATACTTGGAGTAGAACCACTAGCCATCTTTTTACAAGTAGTTGTACTTGTAGTACTGCTAGGAGCTGCAGTAGTTCTACTATTTTATTAGTAGTAGACGTAGCATTACTGTCAGTAATATCGCTAATAATAGTATAGACTTTGAAGTGCTTGGTTTGGTATGAGCATCTCTACTACTAATAGTACCAATTAAGAGCGCTAAAAGTTACAGTACCAGCAATACTTCCATTACAAGAAGCCGTCCTGTAGGTGGTAATGTTCTATCAGTAGTACTTTTACTGACACTAGAAAAAGAAGTAATAGTAAATACAGCTTGAGGAGTTGTAGAAATGCAAGTGCAGAAGTAGCATCATTACTTGCAGCTGTAATACGAATGTGCTATTAGTAGTAGATTTACTAATGTTGGTGGGAATATTACTAGTAGTAAGGGACTTTATACTATCCATTAAAGTGTGAAAATATCCAGCGTAAGCAGTATCATTAGAATCGGAGTCACAGAGATCAGAGCGTGACTAGTACAACCACTAGTAGCAGATACTGCTGGTACCACCATTACTCACAGCAGTACTAGGAGTGAAAGTAACTACACTGGAGTTATAGTTTATTTAGTGAACACCTCTCTGCTCCACATGTTCAAGCAAGTGGCGCTAAGAACTGCTACTGCAACTCCGACACCACAAGAAGAAAAAAAACACAGCAGAACAGACACACCCACGTTTTAATTACAAGCTAAAACGAACAGAGAGTGAGCATGAATGAAATACTTTGAACATATGTCATGCTGCTGGTGGCTGCTGCACGTGAGATGAGCCAAGTCTTAATCATGATTGATTCTGCAGCGCAAGGACACCCTTAAGGAGAGCAGGGTTAAGAATGCCAGTTACTCACACACTGCACAATACCAGTTACTCACACACAGCACAATACCAGTTACTCACACATTGCACAATACCAGTTACTCACACACTGCACAATAGTCTGCATTTGTTGATTAGGGTCAGTTTTGATCTAATTGTGGAGTAAACAACTAACATTAAAATGTATACATAGTCAACTCCTGAACAGCTCTGACCTCTAATGTGTGATTGACAGTTCCAAACCAGCTTTAATTGAAAGAGCGGTGTGAGCGGATCTGTGAGAGCTCTACATGCACACTTTCCCAAGTTGTGGCAGCAGTATGTGTCTCAACACTCTTATGTGCTGTGATTGGTGGCTCTGTACTCTGGCACATCCATGGTTGACGCCAGTGCACCTGCACACACTGACAGGCTGGGATTGACAGGGTGGTGTCTGGTGTGTGAGCAGATCCCATGATGTGTCTATGAGTGCGGTACATGCACACTCTCCCAAGCAGTAGCTGTGCTGTGATTGGTAGCTGTGTACTCTGGTGCATCCAAGGTTGACACCAGTGCACCTGCACACACCGCCAGGCTGTGATTGGCAGTACTGTACACTCTCCTCACGCCCTGCCTTGACTTACACTGCCTGCAGGTTCTTCATCATAGTGCGACGCCTGCATATTTCTTAAAGTTGTGATTGACAGACTAAGCACCCAATCCCCATTGCTGTAATTGATACCATTGTACTCATCTGTATGTGCTGCGCATGTCAGCAGCATACCTGTGCATACATGTATGTTGTGATCGAGTGCCATGCTCCCCATCCCTGTGTGGTGCGCAGGTCAGCAGCACGCCTGTAAATACATGTATGCTGTGATTGTCAGTACTGCGCTTCACATGCCTATGTGCTGCGCATGTCAGTAGCATGCCTGTGCATACATGTATGCTGTGATTTTCAGTGCCATGATTCCCAGCCTTATGTGCTTCATTTGTCAACAGCATGCCTGTACATACATGTAGGCTGTGATTGTAAGTACTGCGCTTCACATCCCTATGTGCTGCGCATGTCAGCAGCATACCTGTACATATATGCATGTTGTGCTTCACATCCCTGTGTGGTGTGCATGCACAGCATACCTGCACATACACATACTGTATAACAGGGCACCACTCTCAGATCTGCAATTAGTTACGTCACATGCCCATATTTACATATATCTTAATGAATGATTTGAGGGCTGACGGCCGTTCTCGGTGAGCTGTAGAGCAGTGCTGCTCTCCGTCCCTGCCACCTACGGAAGCCGGACAGCCAGCCCCCACTTCCACACACCCACGCTGCATCTCGCAATGTCTGCTTCCACCTGGGGGCCGCTGGGAGAGCGACTGCTTGTGTCTAGCTTGCGGGAGGCTGAAAGGAAGTTTTCGAATAAATTAGAACTATGAACCACTGAACTATGTCATATAAAAGGATGGGTTTAAACTTTAAAGTGATCTGAAAGGGCCATAAAGTCTGACAAAAGCCTCTTTAAAACAAGCAAATGGTGCGCGCGAAAGTGATCGTGAGGAAGAAGTTCAACCGCGACCGGGAGTTGTGTCCGCGTGCGCGCAAAAGTAAATAAAACAAGGCGGAGAGAGGTACGTAAGGCTTAATGAGCCTTGACAGAAACCCACATGGCGGCTGCGCGCGTGAGCGCAAGCTTGAGGCCAGCAAAAGCCTCTGGTAGCACTTTCAAAAGCCACTCACTAAATTTCTCGCAGAGCAGCGCATACGCTGACTCAGCAAGACCTAAAAAGGGGCTCCGTCCAATTTCGTGGTCAGAAAGGATGTGTGAAACGTTTTTATGAACAAAGACATCTGACCACCTAGTTTGGTGTAATGGGATGTTGTATACTCACTTGATTAATGTAATTATGAATGTTTTGCATTTGTTTTGATTTATATGATTATTTGGTGTATCTACATATGTTTTTGACATGCATTTAAATGTTTAAAGAGTGATGCTAAAAAAATCGAAGTAAAAGCAATTAATTAGTCAGGACCAAGATAAAGTACTTCCATTGGTCCTTCCACTGCTAAAAATAAATAGCAGGGTATGAAACTAGGTGGTCAGATCTCTTCGTTCATAAAAACATATCCTGAATACAGCATGTCTCGAAGAGACTGCCCAAGCGCTGCCTAGGCAAGACCTAAAAACATGGACTAAAACAGCTAGTCGCACATGGACCTGTAAAACTTGGCTGAATACATACTGTATAATGGGATGTGATCTTTAAGGACTGACAATGAATTCCTGTGATGTTGTGTATCTTATTTAGGTTCAAGCCTTTGACCTGTAAAACACACTGAAAGAAACAGCCTTGTGTTTCCAGAAGCTCAGGCTTATGCATTTACATAATGTGCAAGTGCAAGAGTTTGTGTTCTGATGCGACATCTCTAGTTCATGGTGTCGGCCAGTGACTTGAGATATAGCTTCTCGACAAGCTACATGGAACAGATACTCCTACATGGTGGCTTGGTACCAACAAGAATCAAGTTTACCCAGATGATGTTGTGGATCACCCTCTACTGGGTTTTGTTGTACTCTGGAATTTGTAGTTCTGCTTATCTCGTGATACATGCAGGGTAACTCAAGCAGCAGAATGCAAGGATAATTTACAGAACTTGGTTAAGATAATCACAAAAAGGGGAGTTTGTCTCACATTTATTTCCAGGCTACTCACTGTGAGCATTTCCCCTTCACTAAACGTTACTCATGCCGCCAATAGAGCCCATTGAGCCAGAGTTATCTTTCTAGCCACAGCAGGCTGGAATTTAAGACTTCTAGTTCTTGCTAGACCCATTATGAGCCTCTGCCTGAAGATGTACCTTTAGTGACACTCAGGGACTCTGGTCTCAAACATCAAATGGAGGTAGAAAATGAGTGCAGTTGCCAATGTGCACACTTTCTGGATGTACAGTGCACATTGGCTGCAGTTTTGTGAAACCACTGACCAAGCCTATAGGTCTGGCTTCCGTATTCACTTATAAGGCACACGTATTGATATTGCCAATGATTGTTTGCGATTGTCTCTCTCAACAAAAGGCGGCATCTGTATTTATCAAATTTCTCTAGTGTCCCGGGATTGACGGGGTGGAGTGAATGGGGCCGATTCACAGAACTAACTTAAGACAAAATCCTAAACTTACTACTTTTGGTATTCACAGAAGTTAGGATTTTGTCTTAAATTTGTTTTAAGACAAACTTAAGACAGACTTAAGACAGTCTTAAGACAGACTTAAGACAAACTTAAGACAAAATCCTAACTTAAGTCTGTCTTAAATCTGTCTTAAGTCTGTCTTAAGTTTGTCTTAAGTCTGTCTTAAGTTTGTCTTAAGTATGTCTTAAGTCTGTCTTAAGTTTGTCTCAAGTCTGTCTTAAGTCTGTCTTAAGTCTGTCTTAAGTTTGTCTTAAGACAAACTTAAGACAAAATCCTAACTTCTGTGAATACCAAAAGTAGTAAGTTTAAGATTTTGTCTTAAGTTAGTTCTGTGAATCGGGCCCGACGCCTCTGGCACCGCTAGTAATGGGCTATGGTACCACCTCCTGCTACAGAAAAACTTTTGAATGACTCAAGGGACCTCCAGCAAAGGCAGTGCAGCAGCTACATCAAGGACTTGTGTGAGGAATCTGTAGCAACAAGTTAATGTACTAGTCTGAATTACAAAAATGCAATGGCAGGTTTACAAAATTCAGAGGTTATGCAGATGCTACATGTGTCAGAAGGTGCATTGTGTGTTTTAGGTTTATTAAATATGCCATTTTTGCATGTGCCGAGTACAAAAACAGTAATTGGTGACAGTGAGTGTGCAAGATGACTAGCAATTGCCAAAGACGATAGGTCTGATTGCATTTTGAGTTCTAAGTCAGAGCTATTCACCTTGTAGTGCATGTTTGAAAATAAAATTTAAAAAAAGGTTAGACTTATTGGCTTTGCTATGCTTGTTCATCATTATTGCCAGGACTCAGACCTCGCCCCCCACCCCTTAAAGCCCTGCTAAGCTGGCCCTAACACCACACTGAGCAAGTGCACACACAGCACTTGCGATCAACGTCCTTTGTCTTGAACCTGGTACAGGGCTCTTGAGGTGGACGCTGATGGCAAGGGTGGCGGTTCAGGGGGGATTGTGATGTTACACTAGCCACCCCCTCCCGATAAATGTATTTTCTGGTAGTTGGGTAGAAGTGCTTTCAGTTGGGTATGGCGAGGGGCCTGTCACATTTTACCAGGAATTTGCACACTGACAAAATGCATTCTCCCTCTCTCTGTTTTGAAAGTCTTAATTAGTTTACAAAATATTGTGTTTGCCCTCAGAACCCCGACCAATCCACACTCCTCTCCCTTTCCACAGCATTTTAAGCCCCTTTCAAGTGCCCTGTTGTATAATGTATTTTAATAGTATATGCCAGCCTGATTGTTGGAAAAGCTGAAGCTCACACCCCTTTCCTCTGACCCCCCTCTAACCTTACTTACAAAGCTACGCCTCTATCTGATGGCAGATTGGTTGACACAAAAGTCTCCGTGGCCTTTAAAGTATTATTTGCATACTGGTGGGCTTACAAGCAGCACTCAATACCTTTCGTTAAGAGGTCATTGGTGTTTCTCCGTCTCCGATGTAAACAAAGTCCTGTAAACAAAAGGTTTCCAGAGTTCTGGGGCGGGAAAGGGTATAGGATTGACAGGGAAAGAAAACCCTGCTAACAATCTGGAAATCTTCCAGTGCGCGAGAAGCAGCTGATGTTCTGTGTCCAGTGTTCACCGCAGCCGGAATGAGGCTGTACTTCCGCAACGCCTTCTGACAGTTTGAACCTGCATGTGACCACGTTCCAAAGCCACAAACATTGGTCTCTCTCGGTTTCGTCATTAACGGCAGTGTTACACACGCTGGGCTGCACATATGTATTCTTCCCGCTGGATGGGAAATTAATGTGGGGATTTCTTGGTTCGATTTGATGATTTTTTTTTTTGAGTGAATGTATATTTTGGAAAGTCAGAAAAGCTAGTTATGTTTCGTGCCCAAACGGGAAAAAAACTATAACAAGCGCGGCCGTGAAAGTGGCACGACCGCGCGGCCACGAAAGTGATCTCATGCATGCTTAATGAAGAGAGGGAGGGCGGGTTGTGTGTGTGGATGACGAGAGAGTTAATGAGCCATGACGAACAGATGGTGGCTGCGCACGCTCATGAGTGGTGCGCGCGCAGCAGCGGCAAAAGTGAAAGCTATGGCGCTCCAGATGGCATCTCGGGTGCTGAAAGCTGGCGGCTGCGTGCGTGCACTTGCGCGGACACGCACGCTGGAGGCCAGCAAAAGCCTCTGGTAGCACTATTAAAACCCCACTTACAAAATGTCTCGCAGAGCAACGCATGCACTGGCTCAGGCGAGACCTAAAAAATGCGATGGATGAAATGCTTGAATTAATCTCAGTCACTGGTAATTACTTTGCGCCACATCCCAATTCATCATTATTTTCCACACCGTTGTCACCTCAGTTTGGGCCCAGCTATCTGCAAATTAGTATAGACCTGGTTCTAATCTAAATAGTCCAGTCCAAACTGCCAAGCCAGGTCACTCTGAACCAGAACAGGTAATGGGTTGTATGTGTTCCAGTTCAGGGAGCACCTAGCTTGGAAGTTTGGACTGGATTGTTCCCATGAGGAGCAGGGTCAAGACAGATTTGCATGTGACTGGGTCCAAACTGAGGTGGCATGGTAAGCAAAAGAACAATGGGTTGGGATGCTGCCTTGAGTGATTGCCAGTGGTTAGAAAATTTGCTGGCATTCCTCCCATTACCTTATGGGTGTTTCAGGTAGTTCCCTAAGTGGTATGGGTATGCCCAGATGGGTTTCCAGTGCTCACTGTGTCACTGGAACCAAGCTGCACCTGGCTGATGAGCCCATAAATAGGGCGAAACCAGTCATGGGTTGCATGTGTTCTGGTTCAGGGAGGACCTAGCTTGGCAGTTTGGGCTGGACTGTTCCCAAGAGGAGCAGACTCATGACTGATTTGTATATGGCATGAGGATGAGTGACATGTTGATGCCAGGAAAAATTAGGAATACAGACATGAAATAAAGCCTGAATTTCAATCTCTGATTCTCCAGTGGATTGAGCCGGTATTGAATTGAAGAGTCACATTCTTCTTTAGGTCTGGCCGAGACAGCCTCTGTCCTGTCTCTTTGAGACCTTTTGTTTTCTATCAATGGGCTTAGGGACCACCCATTACTTATCACTGATTTGCCCTCACCTGCCGCTCTAACAAAAAAAAGCCATATAACGCAGCTGAAACACAGCGTTTTTTCCCCACCCCGCCCTCCCTTCCTATTGCATCCACCTCCTTTCCTGCTGCATACCACCCTAACCCTCCGCCCCTGCAATAAAAAAAAGTTTGATGATGCAGCTAGCGCTGGGTGCATCATTTTGCTGTTTGTTTTTAAACTTTCAGTCATGCTTGCTAAAACTATGTTGAGGAAGTTATGTCATAAACTGAGCTGCACAATAAAGTGACAATGAAAGAAAAAATGGTATCACAAGTTAGGCTGCCAATCAGTATACAGGAACTACATGGACTGTCATGCTGTAAATCTTGGCTGTGAACACGAAAATTTGTAGAGAATTATTGGCTGCATTTGCTTATGTAGGCAGAGGACATTTTTATTATTTAATGGAGAACCTTACTCAAATATGTGTTTAAGCTTTCTTTAAGGGAACTCGTGGTATGGCTGACGTCTTTGGTTTAATTTCAATGATCTTCCTTAAAAGCGTCAACAAAAAACAGCAAAATGTCATGAATATATGAAGGAACAGCGAGAAAGCCGTGTTTGCATCACTTCAGTTGCCTCACAAATACATTATAAATAAGGAATTCAATTTCTCTGGCCAGAATTTAAAGCTGCCTGTTATTTCTATTGATAATTTAGCTAAAATCATCAGAGAGTAATGAACTCCATTTTTTAATGATGGATTTTAAAACGTTTCTGTTCGAAACCAAAAACATATTCCCAAACATCAGGTGGTATCACACATAAATGTGTATATGCTAGGTGCAGCTTTGCACGATGAGTCGGACACTTGTTGTTGAAACGTGGTGAATTCCAGGTCTCCAGTTTGTCTCCATCCATGAGAAAGTTGGTAAAATAAGTATCATTAACATGGCATAATGACAACAGCAACGCCACTGGACTGGCCTCAGTTGACACATAATCCATCATCTGCTGCATAATCTGCTGATTTTAACAAAAAAGGTTTCTATCTCAAACGTTCAAAAGTTACTAAAAATTATGCAACACGTGTTGTTGTACCGTCCAGGTTGACTTTGCAAAGGTTGATTGATAATCTTTTAGTTGATTATTGCTGGTACTAATGAGGTGAAACCTTAACCCAGTGTTGTCATGTGTAAAATTGACAACATAATGAGGTAAAACTATTACCGAATGGGCCGCATTTTGCTGAATAATTTGCTTTTTCTTGCCACATAATTTAGCAAACCCTGCTGAATGATATGGTCCACCTCTGTGACATAATTCCAGTGGCCCTGGACAACACCACCAATTTACAGTGCCCAGAAGTGCAGGATAAAGCTTCTCCAGTCAAGAGCTGACCACTGTAGCGTCTTCATTCTCTTGATACTCTCTAGCTCCATCAACACACTTGCACTCTCGTTACTCTCTCATTCCTGTCTTGTGACTCTTTGTTAGGGTTATATCAGAATTACAATTTTGTCCTGTTTTGCTGGGGGTGGTGGATGAGGGTAAATGGAAGTGCTTTAGGTATGTGGGCATGGGGAATCTCTAAAATAGTGCATCCCTGTTAGAAATCGGGTTCGCTAGTTGGTTTGCACCCATGTCCCAGTAGGGACCCTTCTTCCTAGTCAGGATAAGGGGAATACACTTCTAAAATAACCCCTGCTCACCTCCTTGGCAGCTTGGCACAAGCTGACAGGCTTATCTCAGAGGCAGTGTGTAAAGCAATTGTGCACACATACAGTAATACAGAGAAAACACTACAAATGGACATCACACCAGTTTAGAAAAATAAGTAATCTTTATATAAACCAAACAAGACCCAAAAAGACAAAACCACAATACAGTAAATCAAAATATGACTTTTAAATGGTAGAAACAGTTCTGTCCACAGCAAACTATTGATACGACACTTTCACACAAAGTACCTTGGATGCGTCAAAATCAGAAAATAAAAAGAGCACAGGGAAGGTGATGCGTCGGTTCCTTAGGAGCAGGGAAGGTGATGCGTCTGTTCCGTACTGCCATGCATGGGAGGTGATGCATCGGTTTCCTACTGTTCGAGGAGGTGATGCTCTGGTTTCTTACTGCAGCCCCAACATTGATGTCGACTTGGTGCCCTGGTGCGATGTGTGAGGATCAGGGATACATTGGTACTCGATGTGGTGGCGGCAATGGTGCTGCGTTGGTTTCTCCAGCTGCGGTCCCACGATGTGCTGGCTCTTGCAGCCACACAGGCCTGCGTCGGGATCGGTGCAGTGATCTCGGACTTCGTAGATTGGTGCATTTTAAATGGCGTGCTGCGATTACTACCGCAGCAGGCAGGCGCTGTGCCAGTTTTTCAGCGATGCGGCAGAAACAGCTGCGAATGTGTCGCGCTTCTTGTCGTTGCATTACTTTTCCAGCTCCCAACAGCAGAAACAACCTCCAGAGGCCCAGAACAGCAGCAGGCACCTCTTGGCAGGTCAGAACTCCCAACAAGGAAGTTCATAGTAGCTGGGGGGGACGTCTTTGTGTTCCTGAGACTTTAGAACAGGGGGCAAGCTCTAATTCAAGCCCTTGGAGACCTTCCTCAAGAAGGGGACACAGCACATAGCAAAGTCCTTGACCTTTCCTTGGCAGAAACAGACACAGCAGGCCAACCCCAGACAGCACACAGCAAAGGGGCAGTACTTCTCCTTCAGTTTCTCCAGCTCTTCTCCTTGGCAAAAGTTCCTCTTGAATTCCAGAAGTGATCTAAAGTTAAGGTGTTTGGCCCCAACATTTATAGTCCATTTCTCTTTGTTCTCTGGTATCAGAGAGGCTCTGTGCCTGGCCAAAACCAGTTCTGTCATCTCTGGTGCAGCCTCCCGGCAGGAGGTGGAGATAGCATTGTCCAAGGCAGACCAGGCACATTCAGGTGCAAGGAAATCTCCTCCCCCTAATCTATATGCAACCGAGGTCTATTCAGCCCATCCCTGACTTTTTCAGGATAGGCAGGACACACATCAAACCCCCCGATGGCTGTCTGAGAGAATGAATCCCAGCCCCTGTCACTCAAAAGCCAGACAGTCAATCCACAAACCAGCAGAGACACACAGGATGGCTGAGCAAGAAAATACCCACTTTCTAAACATGGTATTTTACACAATATAAAAATCATCTTTCCTAAAAGATGCATTTTTATATTCTGAGTTCAGGCATACTAAACTCCCCCTATCTATCTTGTCCCAATAGGAAGTTATATTTACAAGATGTTATAAATAAACCCCCGTTCTATCCTATGGGACAGATAGCCTTTCAATAGTGAAAAAATATTTTGGCAGTAGATCACTATCAGAACATTTCACACACATCAGGGCATGTCCTACCTTTCACATAAACCGTATCCTGCCCACAGGGGCACCTTGGGCCTACCTTAGGGGTGTCTCACATGTAAGAAAAGGGAAGTTTAGGGCCTGGCAAGGGGGTGCACTTGCCAAGTCGACATGGCAGTACCAAACTGCGCACAGATACTGCAGTGGCAGGTCTGAGTTACATTTACAGGCTGCTCATGTGGGTGACACAATCAGTGCTGCAGGCCCACTAGCAGCATTTGATTTACAGGCACTGGGCACACACAGTGCACTGTACTAGGGACTTACCTGTAAATCAAATATGGCAATCATGGAATCACCAGTGCATAAATACAATTTACAGGGAGAGCATATGCACTTTAGCACTGATCAGCAGTGGTAAAGTGCCCAGAGTCATAAAACCAACAAAAACAGGGTCCAAAACAGGAGGCCAAAAGCAAAAAGTCTGGCCATAAACCAGCTGGACAAGCCAGGTCTAACAACCCCAAAATATTACCTCAACAGTACGCCCATGTGATCATGAATAGGAGATGGTGTTAAACTTCAATTTCATGAGGCAATTGGTCCTTGGTCCTTAAGGTAAGACACCTACCAACATATTTATGATTTTAATGGTGCAGGGCTGCGCTACCTTGCATCACAGAGAAAAATTATGAATGCCCCGTATTTATCCAATATGATGCATTACTGTCCTTTTCCCTTGCGCTGGCACCGTGCCAACACAGGTACCCTTGCACCATGGGCCACCTTCCTGCACAAAAATAATCCTGAGAGGCCTTTTCCTTTTTTCTAAGTTTGCTGCAGACTGAGCACACATAGGAAGAGGAAAACATGAGGAGAAATAAACTTATTTCTTCTTGTTCTGCCTCCCCTGGTGAGGGCGTATTTTTTTTTGCACATTCCCGGGTTTACAAGATCTTGTAAATCTTGGAATGCGTCACAAACAATGGAAGTTGCACAATGTGAAAAATGCGTTGTCTAGAACTAGACCAACGTCCCCACTTTGCACACCTTAAATGATGTCAATTATTTAAACTCCTTTGTATGCTTTTGGATACTTGCATGAAATACTTTATTAACTCATTGTTTTAATGTCACGTTCATCGTGTTCAGTAGTCACACTTAGAGATGTAAATCACTTTTCCACTGATTAAATCAATCCTAATGCATTTCGGGACGCAGCCCTTCATCAGGGGAACTTATCCTATAATGTAATAAAAATGCATATATTCAAAGATCCACACAAAACAGTTAATATGAAACAATCATAATTTCGATTGGGAAACATTGAGAGAAATAAAAAGAAGAAAAATAAAACGTCCACCAAGAGTATCTTCTTGAATGCGAAAAAATGTGCAAACCACCTATGTATATAGGAAGTGTCCCGTAAATTCAAAATGAAAAGAGCGACTCCGTTACTGAAGCCAAGATGGAAGATGTAAGAGATTACAAAAACTGGTTACTTCAACGAGAATCATTCTGGATAAACAAACTCGACTCATGCAATCCAAAAGGTTGAAATGAAAGACTGGATCTAAGTTGTTATCTATAACATGTAACTTCTGTGTAGTGCTTCACCATATTCTTACTACAAATTTTTTCATGTTTATTATTTTTTCATGTTTATGTTTTTGAATCCTGGATGCACCATAGGGGACGGAAGTGCTCTTCTGTTAGTTTTGGTATACTTTGCTACGTTTGTACGCATTGACACTACTTGTTACCTTTTTGAGCACGATTTAGCTTTTGCCTTCTCTAAGATGGCAGACACGGGCGTTCACATTTGGTTATGGTTTGCACTTAGTCCTTTTTCTATTTTTTTTAAACTGAGTTGTAAAAATTGCCACCATACTAACTGACTTGCATGCCACTGCTTACGGACACGCAGAATATGCCGGTTTGTGAATGAACAGTAAGCTACCGCTCCGTGTGACGCTCGCTTTGTTTACTTGTTTCACTTTTGATTCAACATTGACACTTTTGAGCATTTTCGCTCTGGGCTTTTTGGTTTATTAATTTTTACTTCTCAATTCCTTTGCTACAGACACACTCGGCTTTAGTAACGTAGTTGCTCATTTCATTTTACTTCGAATTCCCGGGATGCTTCCTATATACATAGGCCGTTTGCACATTTTTTTCACATTCAAGAAGATACTCTTGGCGGACGTTTTTCTTCTCTCAATTTTTCCCGTTCGAAATTACGATTGTTTCATATTAACTGTTCCGTTTGGATCTTTGAATATATGCATTTTTATTACATTATAGGACAAGATCCCCTGATGAAGGGCTGTGTCCCGAAATGCATTAATCAGTGGAAAAGGGATTTACGTCTCTAAGTGTGACTACTGAACACAATGAACGTGACATTAAAATAATAAGTTAATAAAGTACTTCATGCAAGCATTCAAAAGCATACGAAGGAGTTTAAATAATTGACATCATTTAAGGTGTGCCAAGTGGGGACATTGGTCTAGTTTTAGACAATGCATTTTTCATATTTTGTCAGATTTGATGCCCCTGATCAGAGGGCTGTACCCACTAGTACCCCACACCAGGTTTACCATAAAAAATAAGAATTAATTTTCATTTACCAGTGAGTGCCACAAACTAAAGTTTCCATTTCAAATGCCGACACAATGCCCATGGAACGCCTACCCAGGGTAGAGTACGCAATATTGCGATTTGCACTGCGTTGCATTACTACATATTTTTGGAGCCACTCAAAGCTGTGCAAAGTGGTTTTGTGGGGCTTCAAAAATATGACTTAAAGTTTGGATCACTCTTGCACCACATTGCATGGAGCAAGAGTGATGCAAACCTGGTCATAAATATGTCCCACAGTCAACTAAGTAAGGATGGACTCAATAATTGAGTTCTAAAGCTGGAACAAAAATGTTGAAAGATTCATTACAAAAAAAATGTAAGGTGTGGTAGAGAAAATATAAAATGGAGATGCACAAGGAATCAATGCCAGGAAGGCTCTCAGTAAATAGGACAGTCACAGAATAATGTCCAAAACCGGAACTTTTCTAAATCCCAAATGAGCAGCAAAATCAAACCAGTAGGAATATGGACAGCACCCCTAGTAGGATTAGAAGATCATGGTGCTAGCAAAAGAATTATACTCTCAACAAGCCAGAACATGGTTCTCAAAAATGTCATATTGCCTAACCATCTAAGCACTATCCTACTACATGAATATTGATTCTTCGCACTATATGCTAATGTTATCCGGAAATGGCAGGACAAACTATTTACAAGAACAAAGGCAATCCATTGCAAATGAAAACTGTGCAGTAAAAAAGGGGAAGGACCTTGAAAAAGAAACATTACTATGTCGGTGCTGGAAAGATTTTGTCCTAGAGCAGCAAGAACAACGTAAATGGAAACAAACAAACATGACTACTTTAACTGCACGCTGCAGAAAATATGAATAGTGAAAATGCAGAAGGAGACATCCATTTTGAATAAGATGACGTTGAAGCCAAGCTGGGACCTGGTTAACATTAGCCAGAAAAATATAATTTTATATATTGCAGCAAATTTATTTGAAATGCATTAGCACTATGTCAGTATGTACATGTATATTAATAAGTAAATCCACGGTCTGCACGTTATTAATAATGCAAAAACATATACAATGCACAAAATGTTTGATAGGTATATGTAATTAAAGTTTGAGGAGCAAGGGATTAAGCGTCCAGCTTGAAGGTTGGGGTAAATAAGAGTGTCACATGATTACAATGTTGCTGTTTGTTATACAGGATAGTAGTGATCTCCCAGAGCTAACACATGAAATGCTTCAGGAGACCACGGTATCCAAACACTCGCTGCATGGACTGGAGTTCGCATTGACCATGCCTCCTACCCCACTCTTCCTCTCGCCAGCAATTTAAAAAAAGCACTTTCAAATGACCATGGATAGCCACATCATAGTCCTTTTTTGTGCATTTAGCCATGCTACATGGCAGCCTCACAACTGTACAATTAGGCTAAACATTGTTGTTGGACTTGACCCTTTCTGCAGGGTCATCCCCAAACCTTTTGCCTTCACCCTCCTGTTTTCTGAACCCGTTTTTGTTGGCTTTTAAGGCTCTGCACTCTTTACCACTGCTAACCAGTGCTAAAGAGCTTAAGTGCTTGTGCTCTCTACTTTATGAATACAATAGAAAGGTGGTCTTTTGTACTTAAAACAGCTACAGCATATATATCGTGTGAATCTACCATACCCTGTTCCGATTAGTGGGTAGGAAATGAAAGGCAAAAGTCCAGATGACAACATAAGTTCCGTATCCTTGCCACACTTGCATAGCGCCGATCGCAACCGGGGCGCGCACACACACACACACACGGGGGTTCCCAGGGGGGGTGTGGAGGGGCGGGGGGACTAGACGACAACCGGGAGGGTATTGGGCCTGTCTGTACGGTTTATGCTGCCATTGTTGAGGTTTTGTTTTGTATAATCTTTGGGCCTGGCGGGTATTTTGCCTGTTCTTCACTGTCTGAATGAGGCGGGTAGCGCCCACGCATAGTCACGGAACCCAGTTGCGGTACGGTTAATGTTGTTACTCCTGTTGAGACCAATACGAGACTGTCAACGAGACTGTGGTTGGCTCCGCTGAGGGCGGCGCTCGCACGCAAGACTGGTTGCAAGTCCTGGCGCAGTGGTTGGGGGTTCTGTTGCGGGGCGCTCCCTTGCCTATGCTCTCAACTCTCTGCTTACCTATTGTGTCACATGCCAAAGAATGTTTTTTGTTTACTTTAAAACAATAAAAACAGATTTAAAAAAAAAAAATAAGTTCCGTATCCTTGCAACTGTGACACCAAATTTACAATATAAAGCATATATAATTCCAATTAATAGGAACAAACAACCCCAAATATAAACCTTTCCCTCCCTAACCCACCCATCCCCCACTCCTGGTCGTTCAGTGTCTAGGAACCATAGTGGTCGGAGAAAGGCGCTAGCAGTGCAATTCTGGGGAGTCTGCAGTGCCCCTAGTTCGTAGTGTATGGGTCCGAGTCTCTCATCCTAATGTTAGATAGTCGTAAAGCGGCTTTGTATGTTATGGGGGTGGGGTACCCTGTGGGGGCAGCAACTCGAGTAGTTCAAACTTGTGTAGTATGATCTCCCACTCCATCGAAATGGGTTGCTTCCGCAGGCCTCTCTCTTCTTCCCCCCTGAGAGCAGCACCCTCAGCTTTACCCCACTGGATCATGTCCTCTTGCCAGATTGATACAGCTGGGCACCTGGGGGATTTCCACCTCATGGTGAGGGCTCTTACTGCCAAGATAAGGGCGAGGTCTAGGAATCTCAGTCGCACCTTCTGTACTCCTGCCCGTCTACGACGGCCCATGAGACAGTATAGGGCGTCGTCCGGGACTGGAATTTTTGTGACTTTGCCCAGAGACTGTCGAACTCCCCCCCAGTAGTCCCGGAGACGGGGGTAGGACCACATCATATAAAGGAAATCCGCCTTGTCACCCTTACGACGGGGGCAGCAGTGTGGAGCGTCCGGGAACATGCGATGAATCCTCCGGGGGGTGAGGTACGACCTATGAAGGACCATCATCTGGATAAACTTCAGTTTTGCATTGCGGGCCACTTTTTTCGGGTGCTCGAGCATGCATTTCAAAGCCTTGTCAGTAAGTTCCTCCGCGGAATCCTCAGACCATTGTGTTCTAAGGGACGTAAGTGAGGTTGCAGCGTGAGCCCGTATCCCTGTGTAGAGCTATTGGACCAAGTGTCCCCCATTCCCCATGTAGTATAAGAGGTGTACCAGATTATGTTGTGGTGGTTCATGGCATTGTGGGGCCCATGTGGTCTTTATGTAATGGGAGACAGTTGCGTGTAGTAGATATAAGCGTGTTGGTGCTTCCGTAGCCTGGATAAAGGAATCATGATCGTGGAGATTGCCATCCCCAAAAAATGTCCCGACGTCCTCCACCCCCACCTCTGCCTAATCATGTATTCTGGCCCTTGTAAGCTTCCCCTGTGGTGTAGGGATGCCCAAAAGGGGGATGTTTGTTGAGTAGGGAGCCGTTGTAGAGGTAAATGACAGTGCTCTCCTCCAGCAGTGCAGAGCCGTCCTCAATAGGGGAGGGCTGTTCGCGGGGAGTTTGCCCTTAGGTAAGAGCAGGGAGTGTAGTGCGCCCCCGTCCAAGTCCCTGGGTGTGTAACGGATTTCCTGTAAATTACTCCCGACTGTCCAATAAGATAACCACTGGAGCTGACTAGCGTAGTAGTAGGCCCTGAAGTCAGGGACTCCCAGGCCGCCACTCCGGGTCTCTAGTTGGAGTTTCCGTAATCTCACCCTTCTGCGGCCCGTACCCTATATGAGGTCTACCAGCATCGTATTCAATGTGTTAAAGATAGACTGTGGGACTATGACAGGTAGGTTCACAAAGTAGTATAATAGGCGAGGGAGCCTCACCATCTTTGAGATGGCGATCCGCCCTATCACCGACAACGGCAAAGAGGACCAAAAGGCCACACTGACACGGAGGTATATAACCCTCAATTTGATCCACCTGTGTTCTATAAACTTGGATGCCTAAGTATTTAAAGGTGGTGGCGGCCACTGGTAGAGCGTATTCTCCAAACCGTAGATTGGTTGGGTGTGGCGTGTCCCGAAAAAAGTACGCCACAGACTGTCCCGGGTTTATGGCCAGACCTGAGAGACGTTCAAATGTAGCAAAAATTTCGGGAAGGGGAGTATTCTCGGCTGTCAGATCACGTGAGTACAGTAGGATGTCGTCTGCATAGATGGAGATTAGGTGGGCCGCGCCGTCAATATGCATGCCAAGATGATCTGCTGATCGTCTAAGCGCTATCGCCAACGGTTCCAGCGCAAGGACGAACAGCAGGGGCCCTGTGGACTGTATATTGGTCTGAGATGTTTGAAGAGAAATGGAGGCGGCACCAGGAAAGAAGTCACGAATCCACAGACGTAAATTTATTCAAAATTAATCATTTTAATTCTTCTTCATATAAAATATGGGAACACACAGGACAACAGCCAACGCGTTTCGTTCCTTTTAATGGAACTTCATCAGGGCTGCAAGTAACATAAAACAACATATAAATGTCCACATAAATATAACACAACAATAGGACATACACAAACGTTTTAACACATTGAATACGATATTGGTCTGAGATGTAGCGGCCTGTACGGGCTCGGGCAGTGGGGGAGGTATATAACAGGCGTGCCCATTTAAGATATGTGTCCGGGAATCCAAAGCGTTGTAGAGTCGCAAACATAAAATCCCAGGAGAGAGAATCAAAGGCCTGCCGAAGGTCTAGTGCTAGGCATCCCGCGTGTTGGTAAGTGGGGGGCGGGGGAGTGGCCTGCATAACATAGTGTAGTCGCCTTGTGTTGAGGGATGTGCTACAGTTCGGAAAGAATACACATTGATCATTGTGTATGAGTGTATTAATGTAGGGCTATATGTGGTTGGCGAGAGCCTTGCTTAAAATTATATATTCGGTCGTTAGCAGGGAAAGAGGTCTATAATTGGACAACTCCAGGCTATCACGGCCCGGTTTGGGCAATGATGTGACCAGTGCTTGCATAGTAGAATGTGGTAGATGGGCAGCCTCGAAGGCAGCCTTGTACACCGACTCCAGTGTGGAGACCAGGGCCTCTGAGTATGTATGGTAGAATTCAATAGGCAGCCCATCGATCCCCGGCGCTTTGTTACGATTCAGACCTTTTATTGCAGCTTTTATTTCGTGTTGGGTTATGGGGCCATCTATCCCTTTTTGTATCTCCTCTGAAAGTACCGGGAGGGGAAGATCCTGCAAGAATTCTATAATAGAATGGTTCTCCTCAGGTGCGGGCGCGGCGTAGAGCGTACTAAGATGTTCATAAAAGGCCATGTTTATCTCTCGCTGGGTTTGGACTATATGTCCGTTAGGGGTGCGGATTTGAGTTATGATCGGTGGATCTGGCCTATCTCGGACTATACGTGCAAGTAGTGCCCCAGACCTGTCCGACTCTGAGTGTTTGCGCTGTAGGAATGCTCTGTGATCAATTGTCCGTAGTGTCTCTAGTGTGTCCGCATGATCAATGCGGGAAGTCTGTAGTGCCTCTCTCTTATCGGGATCGGTCACTGCCTGCTGTTCCAGCGTGGCCATCTGTTTTTCGATTCTGAGTAAGCGTTGATGTGTCTCTTGTCGGGCCCCCACTAGTTGTCCTATCGATGCCCTCCATACTACCACTTTTAGTGCATCCCATTCAATTAAATTAGATGAGGCTGTGTTCCAATTTTCAGCTAAGTAATTAATTATGGTGTTGGAAAGGGCTGTTCGAAATGGGGTATCCTCTAGTAATTGTGGGTGTAATTTCCAGGTGGGTACTGGAATTGGCACATTACCCCAGTTAAGTGTGAGCTCTAGGGGGTTGTGGTCCGAGAAGGTTTTGGCTAGGTATGTGGACTGGCAGACCTGTGTGGCAAAGGAATTGGAGCAGAGGAATCTATCGATTCTGGTATGGAAACCATGCACCGGTGAATAAAATGAATATTCCTTATGAGTAGGGTGTAGACATCGCCATGCATCTGAAAGTGCCCATCCGTCAGCCCAGGTAGCAAACAGGTCCGCTAGATTACTGGCGTTCATGCCGTGAAGGGGGGGGGTGTGTGAGATCTGTCTAGGTTAGTGTCTAAACCCACATTCCAGTCGCCTCCTAGCACCCAGGGGATACCATCTCATTCAGCCAGCGCTGCCCCCAGTTGGTGTAGGAAACAGTCTTGGTCAAAGTTAGGGGCATAAACACTGCCTAAAATCACTAGGGATCCGTCCAGTGTACCTCTCAACAGAATGTACCTACCCTGTGATCGAACCGGCGTTCTAGCTCGGTGAATGGGACCCCGTGGCGTACCCAGATGGTTGCTTCTCTAGCAAATGCCGAATAATTAGTGGAATATATCTGTCCCCTCCATTTTTTGCATGTTTTTTGCGTTTCCGAGTCAGTTAAGTGGGATTCTTGTCGGAAAACTATTTGGGCTTTACGCCTGAGGAGATATGCATGTACCCGGTGTCTCTTCTGAATCGCCCCCAACCCGCGCACTTTCCAAGTGGTTAGGTTGTAAGACCCTAAAGTAGTAGCTGTACTGGGCATGCAACTGCATATAGGGTGTAGCTCCGAGTTACACAGAGCCAATATACCAAGATCGACCAGGAGTCCCTTATCCCATGAACACAAACAAAACATGGCTCAGTATCCGAACTATGCTGGGCCCAACAACAAATTACAATAATCATAGAACATATAGCGGTGCATACGCTTATAGGGGGTTCGCCGCCATCAGCCATGGTCATGTTTACTCAAATGTCGGGTTCCCGGTGGCTCTACGGGACCCCGCAAGGAGGAGTTATAATTAGACATGTCAAAGACAATAGTTCCACAGTAAATATTCTCATGTAAGGTTTAACCAGAGACCTTGCAAGACAGTGTCCGAGTCATCGGAAGACATTGGCCGCCCATGTGTATATTCTCAACAACCACCTATACCTTACATAATCACACATAGGCTATGACAAAAAGACAATGTTCAAATGGAAAGGTGTGAGAAAACAAAAAAGGATACAGAGGGCGCCGGGGGTTGGAGCCCTTCCAGTCCGTAGATGCGTTCATAGCGTAGCAGCCCTAGTATAGGCCCATGTTCTTCGAGTATTCTACATAGCTTTCAATTATCAACTATGTCGTCTGCTGCTCGGGGTGTAATGGTAGGGAATAGAGTTATACTGTGCTCAGAGTCTGAATGCAGGGTGCTGTCCTCCGAGTCCGCGGGGATTTTGTTGGAGTCGTCTCGAAATGCCCCGGCCACTGCAAGAGCTCCTTCCTGGCCGTGTCGTTGTTGTTCGCGTGATGGTCCCTTGCCACCACCGCCCCGGCCAGACGCCCTGGACCGGTGGGAGCTCGGTTTCGGGAGTTTGTCAGAGCCCTGCGAAGATGGGCCAGAGTGGCTGAACTGGCTAGAGCCAAGGCACATAACTTCAAGCCATTCCTCGGCGTCAGCTGGGCTCTCGAAGAAGTGAGTTTTGTGGTCGTAAATGACTTTCAGCCTAGCGGGGAATAGAAGTGCATATTTGAGTTGTGCTTTCTGTAGCTTCTTTTTGACAGATTGGTAGGACGACCTCTGCTTTTGGACCAGGACTGTGTAGTCGGGGTACAACGAGATGCGGTGGTTTTCGAACTGGATCATAGTTTTTTCTCTTGCTTTTTGTAGTAAGACATCACGGTCTCTATAATTCAGGAGTTTCTCTATAAGTGGACGAGGTGGTGCGCCCAGCCTGGGCGGTCCAGTCGGTATTCTGTGGGCCCTTTTAACACAGAAATAGAGAGAGAGCCCCTCCTGCGCGACATGGTCCCGGAACCACGCTTCCATAAAGTCAGCCGCCTTCGCATACTCACTGCGTTCCGGTAGGCCAATAACGCGTATGTTGCTGCGTCTATTCCTGCCCTCTGCATCTTCCACTCGATCTAGGAGGCCTGCCATCTGTTGTTGTAGCTGTTGCATGGTTGTGGAATTGTCTGCGACTCGAGGCTCCATGTCTTCGAGGGATTGTCCGTGCTCCTTGACGGTGTCGGCCAGTTTCCTGTGGTCCGCCCTAAGCAGCGTGAGACCCGCGGCGAGCGTACTGATCTGCGTCTTCAGCGTCGCCCTGGAATCACGGATTTCTTTAAGAATTAAGTCCAGTTTGTCAGGTGTACTTTCCATAGGTTCCGAGGAAGCGGCTCCTGGCGAGGAAGGTCGACTGGAGAGCTCCGCTGCCGCGGACGGGGGGCCTGCCCCTTGGTGACCATCTAATGTCTTCGTTCTGACTCTACCCATGGTGCATATAGTAACGCCGTGGGTTAATGACTAGGACGACTGCCGGTGGGACACCATGTAGTTGCTACTTGTAGATGTAGGACCAATCTTCCCCTCAGTAGGTCAAAGGGACACCCCGATAGTAGACAAAGTCAGTTATACCGGTGGAGTGTCCATGAGCCTTATGGTAGTAGCTGGTATCTCAGGGAGTGCTACTGGTTGGCGTCACCATCCGGATTCAGCTTGCCAGGCCCTTCCCCGTATATGCCAAGGGTCGCGGTGCCCGGCGAGGCTCCCCAGGCCGCCCCGGTCGATACAATGGTTCCTAGACAGCGACGTGATCCCAGCCTCAGGGTGTGAGCATGAGGTTACAGCAGCCCAGTGAGGATCAGCGACTGGCAGCGCAGGGCCCTTATTGTAATGTTGCTCACCTTAGGAGGAATTTGAGGCCTGTAGCAATTGGGAGGTGGGACCAATCGCAGGTTTTAATCTTGTCCCAAGGATCTCTGTTGTATATGCAGCATTGAGTCCATTTCAGGTTGCATCACATGGAGGGGGTGAGGGGGCGTCCACAGCAGCACGCACCGTCAGTAAGGTCTGTCACATGGGTGAAATGTCTGTGGTCTAATGTGGGCGCTGCACCTCACCGCAATAGTCTCCGGGGGGGGTCCACCAGGTGCTCCTCCGCCGTTCCCTCTGCCGCCGAGCCCTCGGGGGCGGCACCGGTCTTGAGCCGCGCGGCCGTCCGCCACCTCTTCGCGGGACCGCCGCGCGGTGTGCCAGCTCACTCGAGGTACGTTGCCGCTGCCGTGCGGGCCACACCAGGCATATGGGGTCAAGCAGCTGCAGGGGGCATATGAGCGTCAGGATGCCAGGCCAGGATCCGCACCACTACTGGCTTGTGCTCTCTACTTAAAAAATGGTGGAATTGGCATATATTCAATTGACATATCTAATTTACTTGTAAGTCTCTAGTAAAGAGGCACTATCTGTGCCCAGGGCCAGTCAATGAAATGCTACTGGTTGGGCAGGCAGCACTGATTGTGCCTCCCACTTAAAAGTAGCCCTTTTAACACGTCTCAGGTCTGCCACTGGCCTGTGTGTGCCTTGTCAACCTGGCAAAAGAAAGTTTTTGTGAGGTCCAATCCTTTCTTTTTAATACATACAAGTCTCCCTTAAAGTAGCCCCTGGACAGCCCAGAGGGCAGTGTGCAGGTTATTTAAAAAGTTAGACATGTCCTGGTTGTGAAAAACTCCTAAAGTCGTTTTTTACTATTGCAAGACCTACCTCTCCCATAGGATAGCATTGGAGTTACCTTACGACATTTAATAAGCTGTAATTTCCAAATGGGAAAAAGTAATCGGTTCATGTTTGGTGTCTTTGGAACCAGAATTTATAATCTTTTTTTATGGTAAAGTCAGATTTTAAATTACAATTTTGGAAATGTCACTTTCAGAAAGCTGGCATTTTCCTGCCTTAGCCATTTAGTGTCTGTAGCCTGTCTCTGGGACACATGACTGGGTATAGCTGTCAGTTGAGCTTATCATATTCCTCCTAGACAGCCACACACAATAGAGAGCTTAGGTGTGCCTGGATGGGCCATCACTGGCAGGATGGGAGGGCGGGGCTGGGCCCAGCCCTGTTTATACTTGAAGGGCTGCATACTCCCTGTAGTTAGTGTAGAGCCAAGACAGGGAAGGCAGGTTGCCTGGAGACTTCAAAGGGCAACCTCTAGAAGCTTCTCCCATCTCAAAGGAAGGCTCAGATGTAAATATTAGACCGTGACACCAACTCTTCGGTGCACTGCTGGACCTGTGGATACTCTGCAGGAAGGACTGCTGTGCTGCTGAAAGGTAGCCACTCTGCTGGATTGCTGCCCTAAAGGACAGCTGACTTGCTGCCTGCTGCCCTCTTGCCTTGGTGAAAAGGACTGGACCTGCATCTGTTGAGCCCAGGACCCTACAGTGACTTCAAGGGCTAATTGGCTGACCTCCTGACTAGATACTCAGGGACTGAGGCTCCAACAACCTTGATCCCACAACCTGAACTCTACTGTCTGTGAGTCTTACCCTGCCAAGTGGCGCCACCCCAGTTCTGGACTCTTGGAAGTGGGCCTGGATGTGCTCTGCCAGCCCATCTGTGGATCCAGGAGAACCAACGCAACTCCTCTACTAAATGGCACAACCCCTAGCCGAACTAATACATCGCCTTTGCTTCGAGGGTTCTCCTGATGCAAGGACTCCGCATTGACCTCACAGCCAACACCAGAATCACCACCTGTACAAAGCTTTCCTGATCCCGGCCCTCGGATCACAAATCTCTTGTCACCAGCAGCTTCGACGACGACGCATGTTCTTGCATCGCAGCTTCTCTGAAACAGTGTATTGCCATGACAGAGCAACACCTCAGCGCCAGACTTCACTTTGCAAGCCTTTATCGATGAGATCCTTAACAATGACAAAAGACCTCACATCGCAGCCAGGGCCGGACTGCCTACCGGGCGTTTTGGTATGCTGCCGAGCTGGGGACTGATTTCGTTGATGGGGACCTGCGTGTGATGAACGAAATTAATTTTGCTTTGTTTATTTCGAAGCACACGCAGGTCTCCATCAACGAAATTAGCCCCCACCGCAGTGACTTCAGCCCCCAGCTCGGCAGCATGCCAAAACGCCCGGTAGGCAGTCCGGCCCTGATCGCAGCCCTGCAGCACCTCAGATCGGCAAATTGCCTCGGGGGCGTGATACTTGCTCGGCGTGGGACCTTGCAATACTCCGCAACCAGGATTTAAGGTACTTTTGTTCAGTTGGCCTAACTGGATCCCTGTATCCAGCCCTAGCTATATTGGAGTTGGCTTGCACCTGTGACCTTGACCCGGTCTGGTGCGACCAGATATCCACAGAAGGCGAATTCACTGAAATATTTGAAAATTGGATTTTTGTTGTTTTGGTCTTGTTTTATTTATTAGAATTGGTGTGGGATTTTCCTTGTGTTGTGTTTATTACTGTTTAAAGGGCTGCTTACTTTACTTGACTTTTGCTTTACATATTGCCACTAAGTTAAGCCTGGCTGCTCTGCGTCAAGGTACCAGAGGGTTGAGCACAGGTTAATTTGGTGTTTGCTTGTGCCTCTCCCTGACAAGGATTGTGGTTCCTGCTTGAGCAGGGTTTCACTCCCCTCATCCAGTAACCCAGTTTCTACAATTGTTGAAGCCAAGAGCTCCCGTCTTGCAGCAACGCCTTGTTGGCTTTTCCAGTGCTTATTTTCATTTGGCTTATAGCAGGACCACACTGGAAACCAAAATTAGCCAAGACAAAAACGTTCAATCTAGCCCCACACACAGCACTGAGAACTTCCTTCGGAGGGCAGAGAAACTGGACACCAGCATTTTTTCTTCATGAGGGAGGAGGCAGCCCCTGCCATCACTAAAAACCTCATTATGAGTGGCCTAATTGGGGAGGTGATTATTATTCTGCCTTTAAAAAATACTTCACTATGAGGAATAGGATTTAAAAAGGTGCAATCATTATTCCCTAATACAAATTGTGTCTTTAAAAATGCTGTTTTAGTTCTTTGCTCACCAATATCCACATGTACTGATATTTACCATGCATTTTCCCCCAATCAAATTCAGCAAATTTACCTTCGGAAAATTGTGAGGCATGTATAAACTTGTAATTCTGATTTCTGTACATACACCAATTTGCACAAGGGTCAGAATAGAATGGGCCACTCATAATAAGGCCCTTTGTCTCCAGTCCCCAGGGATTGGCCCATGTCATTGTAGACGTGTGGCGTTCTGGTATTCCTGGGGGCTGGACCATTGTCCATGAGTCTCACTTCCTCCTTCCCACGTTAGATGCATGGGGGCCAGGCTGACTGGGGGGATTTGCCAATTTTTATTGTCCCTCCCCAAGGCTGGCATGCCTAATGTCCAGCACTTTGTCAGGAGCTTTTCGTGTTGCTGATGCAAGAATGCTTGTATAGTGTGGGTGAGGACCTGGTTGACAGCCGAACTGTCAGGGTTCCAGAGCAACTGTAGTGTGGAAACCTCCCTCCTGGCAGCAACAGACGACATCTGATCAATCTGGAGAAACTGCTGCACTTATCTTGCTCAAGCTCTTGGCAGTGTTCGACACCACCTCCCTCAACAGCCTCATCCCCAGACTTCAGGAATCAGGAATCCAAGAACCCATCCTAAGTTGGATCGCAGCCTTCCTCTCCAATAGAACATAAGTCAGACTCTCCACTTTCACCTCCAAACAAAAGAAGCTTCATGGCCTGTATGTTGGACGCGGCCAACTGGATGCGAGAGAACGGCCTCAAACCCAACACGGACAAAAAGGAGATCCTGATCCGGAAATAAGAACTCCCCCTGGGACTCCTTCTGGTGGCCACCCGACCCGGGTCCCACTCCCACCCCCACCCCCACAGACCATGTCAGACACCTCGGCATCATCCTTTGCGACAAGCTTTTGATGAACAAACAGGTCAATACCATGATCACATCCTGCTGCCACATCTTCAGAATGCTGTGCAAATCTTCAAATGGCGTCCCATGCACACAAATGCATGCTACTGATGGAGCAGGGTTTTGTTGAAAATAAAACCTGCTTGGATTTAACCCTCAGTAACATTTACTAACTGTGCGTGGTGAAAATTATAGGAAAAAGGCTTAACATGAGGGAAAATGCTACTGCGCAAGCGCGTTCTAATGTACTAAAAGTAGGCCGCAAATGCTTCTTGACTAACGAAAATAAAAGGGATTAATGCTGCTTATGTGCACATTATTAATGCCTACTAGGAAATTGGTAGATACTAATATAGCTTGTGCAGGGGTAGCTGCAGCATTGGGTTGGTGCGTAAAGAAAAGAACATTATAAGTGAAAAATAATGTCTGTGTTTGTTTTCCTAGAAGCATGACTTACTATTCTGCATGACAAGTAATGGGTTAAAGTGCTGTTAGGATCAAAAATACATTAAATAATGGAAAATGAGCACGAAGAAGAATGTGGAACATTATTTTGTCCTTAAAGTCCTGAGTGTCTGCCCAAATCAGTATAAAAGAACAATGCAACAAACAGAGGGAAGCTTCCTCTGCAGAGAGGCACTCAGCGAGAAAGATATACAGTGATCGCAACATTTTGCCGGAGAAGAGGAAGAAAATGACGATAGTTTGGAATAGTATTTCCCGGGGTGGAAGCTTAGGTCATAGATTAAATGAAAACAAAGGGACATTTAGAGCGGATGTCATGCTGAAAGTGGTTTGACCATACACCCCCTACCTTAACTGATCAAATGTGAAGAAAACCTGTAGTTTGTTACATGTGAGGGTTGGACATTTGGGTTTTAGGGTATATTGAGGTGTCTGGTGGGAGGAGTTTTAGGATTGCTTTGTTGGGAAATTGTCACTGTCATCAGTTTGCTGTCCAGTTCCTGTTCCTAATTCCTGACTTAGTCTTTGCCTCTTCAAATCTTCTTGAGGGGCCTTGCTGCTCTCATGGCCAGAGAGAGATGTAATTCTAGATGGATTATATCCAGTAATGGTTGCTGGAGATCAGGCTGGTGGAAAGTGGAAAGAGAAAAAGAATAATATAGAAACTTCAGAATTAAATATGGATCCGAATGAAATTGATGATGAGTTATTGGAAGAGATGTTACTGAAAAGACCTCCACCGTATAAGGAGAGCCCGGTTGGGACTACTCCAAGTGCTCCGTTAATTGAAATAGAAATTCCTAAAAATCCACAGGTTTCACAGGTTACTAGAATATCACAGGAAAAAGAGATTGAGATGCTTAATAGAGCAAAAGAAGAATTGACTCAGAAAATTAATCAGATGAGTTTAAATGCGGAAGCATTGTCGGTCCCAGTGACGATTGGTCCTATAGTTCAATTGTATAGTGAGGGTCAAAATATTACAAAAGTGCATGCATTGACAGTTCCGGTGAATAATGTTAGGAATGTTAGTGGGTCAGAGTCAAATGAGACTAGTAAGTCATTAATTGATCTTCCAGTAAATGGATATGTAATTGAAACGCTAAAAAGGAGTGTTCAGATAGATCCTAGAAAGTTATTGACGAATGCAAGGGAAACAAATTCAATATCAAGGGGTTCTGGTTCAGTGGGACCTTCACCAGAGGAGTTGGATGAATGGATAAGAGGAATGACATCTAATAAATCTAAACCAGGTATAGATTTAGGGTAATTGAAAGTAGATTTGGAAGAAATGATTATTGCTACATATCAGGATGAAGAGCTGTTATTTATGTGTAAGCATATTATATTGAAAGCGAAAGATTTGCATGAGCAATTGGCAGAAGTTGCACAAGAATATGGTGTGGATATAGAGAAGTCAAAAGCGTTGCAAAGACATATAGGTTGGATTTCAGTGGCAAAGATTTGGAGAGTTTGAATGCTTCTGGAAAACAATTGCAAATACAGGAGTTGAATGGTACAAAAGGGTAGAGAGATTTGTAAAGGTTTCAAAAGTCTTGTTGAAAGATTTGGATGGCTTGTTTGATATTGTGGTTCCAGCTGATTTATGGACTGGGTGTAAGATTGCAGGTGATTAGCCAAAAGATGAATATCCTAGAGATATTAAAACAGGAGCACCCTCAGAAGAGGTGATGAAAAAATATAATCAGGTGATTACATATTTGAAGAGTAAAATATCCATAAGAAACAGATTGGGTTAAGATTGACAGGACGACACAGGAATCGAAAGAATCAGTGCATGCCTATTATCAGAGGTTGTTACAGGTGTTCAAACAGTATGGTGGTTTTGAAAGCATTACTTATAAGGATATGGGACGTTTTGTCTATAAGTTTATGGTTGGTTTGAAACCAGAGATTTGGTTTAAAACCGGAGATTAGTAATATGATTCAGCCACATTTGATTTGTTGGCAGAACAAGACGGTGGATGAAATCCTGAGGTACGCAAACTATTGTAGTGACAATATTGAATCAAGACATAAGAAATTGAAGGAAAAAGTGATGTGGGCACAAGTGAAATTGGCACAACAGAATAATGGGAATTTTGTTGATGGTTCACAGACGGGTTATCAGATGTAAGGGCAGAATCAGAGTTTTCAAAATGGTCAGGTACCTATAAATATTGTACCGAATGGAGGTGTTCAAATGCAGTTACCAAGAAAAGGTAGAGGAAGGGGTAATACAGAAGAAATTAAAACAAAATTTCCGTGTCATGGATGCGGCCAATTAAGACATTGGAGGAACGAGTGTAAGGGCCCGATTCACAGAACTAACTTAAGACAAAATCCTAAACTTACTACCATTTTGGTATTCACAGAAGGCACTTACTCATTTTGGTATTCACAGAAGGCACTTACTCATTTCGGTATTCACAGAAGTTAGGAGTCCTAACTTTAGGACTCCTAAATGCCTTCTGTGAATACCGAAAGTCTTAAAATTAGGATTTTTCGCAGTTTAGTAGTAGTATAGTTAGGACTCCTAACTATAAGACTCCTAAATGCCTTCTGTGAATACCGAAAGTCTTAAAATTAGGATTTTTCTCAATTTAGTAGTAGTAAAGTTAGGACTCCTAACTTTAGGACTCCTAAATGCCTTCTGTGTATACCGAAAGCCTTAAAATTAGGATTTTTCTCAGTTTAGTAGTAGCATAGTTAGGACTCCTAAATGCCTTCTCTGACTACCGAAAGTCTTAAAATTAGGATTTTTCTCAATTTAGTAGTAGTAAACTTAGGACTCCTAACTTCAGGACTCCTAAATGCCCTCTGTGAACACCGAAAGCCTTAAAATTAGGATTTTTATCGGTTTAGTAGTAGTAAAGTTAAGAGTCCTAACTTTAGGACTCCTAAACTGAGAAAAATCCTAATTTTAAGATTTTCGGTATTCACAGAAGGCATTTAGGAGTCCTAAAGTTAGGACTCCTAACTTCTGTGAATACCGAAGTGAGTAAGTGTCTTTTGTGAATACCAAAATGAGTAAGTGCCTTCTGTGAATACGAAAATGGTAGTAAGTTTAGGATTTTGTATTAAGTTAGTTCTGTGAATCGGGCCCATAGTCTTTGATAAGAAATAATGGGATGGTTCAAAATTTCAATCAACAGATGCAGAATGAGGTGCTTGTGAATCAACAAGAACAGTAAAAGCTAGTTACACCGCAGGTACAAGTGCCTCAAGCACTTATGCCAAATAATGTGAATGCTTAAGTACAGAGATACAGTGTGGATGCTGGCTTTCACGTGGGTGAACAGGTTGGTAAGAATCAAAATGTACAAATGGTTTCGCAATATAGGTAGCAATGTTCTGAGAGTGATTCAGATTCATCTCAATGATGGTGCCGGGGGGGGGGGGGGGGGGGGGAGAGTGCGTGCTTGGTGCACCTCTAGTGGTAGATCAGTCAGGTCATTTTGTGGATGGGAAGGTGGAAGGTAATGATATTACATTTCTTGTGGATACTGGCGCTATCCGTTCTACTGTGAGAACAGCGGAAATTCATAACCTACCCCTCTCCGGAGAAACTATCCAAGTTGTAGGAGTCTCAAATAGACGTATTAAGACTCCAGTGACCAAACCAATGGAGGTTCATATTGGAAAATTCAAAGATTTGCATCAGTTTGTGATGTGTGACTCGAGTCCAGTGAATCTTTTATGTAGAGACTTGCAGTGCAAAATGAATTGCGCTATTTATTGTGCACCGGATGGTATTGCGTTCCAAACGCCAGATTAGGATGTTGCTTTTAAGATAATGTTTGCAAAGCAAGGGACAGAGGTGAATGATTTGTATCCTATGTTCACAATGAGTGATTTGCCTGTTGTATTAAGAGACACGGTGTCAGCTGATGTGTGGGATCAATCAGGAAAAGACATCGGATTAATGAAAGGTGTTGATCCTATCCAGATTATGGTTAAGCAAGGTGCAAAATTCCCAATAACATTGCAGTATAAAATGAGTACTGAGACTATAGAGGGAGTTACTCCAGTAATTGAGCAAATTATTGAGCAAGGTATTTTGAAACAGATACTAGGGAGTCCTTGTAATTCACCTATTATGGGGATTAAGAAACCGAGTGGGAAGTACAGGATTGCACAAGATTTGCGCAAAGTTAATATGATTGTGGTACCTTGTTGTCCGATAGTGCCTAATCCAGCAGCGGTTCGTTACCAAATTCCTTGTGACGCGGAGTGGTTTACAGTGATTGATTTGTGTCAAGTGTTTTTCTCGATACCTCTACATCCGGATAGCCAATATTTTTTTGCTTTCCGGTTCGGAGACCATATTTTGGCATGGTGCCGAGTTCCTCAAGGGTATACAGAGAGTCCTTCAATTTTCAATCAAATTCTGAAAAAGTGTCTGGAGTCATTGATAATGCCAGAAGACTCAGTGTTGGTACAGTATATCGATGACCTATTGGTGGCATCGAAGACACAAGTGGCATGTATGACAGATATAATTGCTCTACTGAACCATTTTGCAGTAGGTGGGCATAAAGTGTAACCAGCAAAATTACAGTATTGTCAAAAATAATTCCAATATTTGGGACACAAAATTGAGAAAGGAGTCAGAAAAGTATAACAAGATCGAATTGCTGTGATCTTGCAAATGGGACCTCCAAAGACGCAGAAAGAAGTTCGAATGTTTTTGGGTATGGTTGGTTAGTGGATTCGTGGATTTTCTTTGATAGCTAAGCCCTTACAGAGATTGACTCACAAAGATGTAGTTGATCCAATTCAATTGGATGAAGAAAGTATGAAGGCTCTTATGGAATTGCGAGATAGTCTATGCCGTGCACCTGCATTGGGAATGCCAGATTATGGTAAAGTGTTTGCATTGTTCTGTAGTGAGGGAGATGGGTGTGCACTTTCAGTTCTTACACAGAGACATGGAATGGCACGTCAACCAGTGGCATATTTTCCTGCTACTTTGGATTCGGTGGCCGCAGCGTTGCCAGGTCGTTTGAAAGCAGTGGATGCAACTTGTGTGAGTTTGGAGCAGAGTGAGTCGATTGTATTGGGACATCCAGCGAAAGTGTATGTGCCACATTCTGTTGAGAGTTTGCTGACTCATACCAGGACTCAGCATATGACAAGTAGTTGTTTTACTAGGTATGAAAGAGTGATCTTTGGTGCTGGAAATGTGACTGTAACGAGATGTACTACATTGAACCCAGCAACTTTGTTGCCGAGTTCAACTTGTGAAGAAGTGAAAAATGAAGCAGACCATGATTGTTTGGATGTGACAGAATTGTGTACGAAGCCAAGGCCTGACATAAAAAATGTACTGTTGTCAGAGTCAGATTGTGTGATGTTTGTTGATGGTTCCTGTCTGAGAGATGAAAAAATGTGTTTTGCGTGCTTCGTATGCTGTATATACAGTGGCCATGGTTCTTGAAACATCTTGTCTAAAAGGGATAAATTCAGCCCAAATTTCTGAATTGGGCGCTATGACCAGGGCCTGCATAATTGGCAAAAATCTGAGAATAACCATATTTACAGACAGTCAATATGGTTTTGGGGTGGTGCATGACTTTGGTCAATTGTGGATGCAACGTGGCTTCCTGACTTCTTCAGGATCACCAATTAGGAATAGTAAAGATGTAAAAGACTTGTTGAGTGCATTGCAATTGCCCAAAGAGATTGCAGTGGTCAAATGTCCGGCACATAGATCAGGAATTGATTATGTGACCATTGAAAACACTGACCAAGTGTCGATTTATAAAGGAACAGATATGAGAATACAGATTGTCACTTGATGTTCTCCACTATTGAAATGTGGGATGAAATTAGACAGTTGCAGGAAGCAGCCAGTTATGAGGAAAAATAACTTTGGATTAAATCAGGCTGTAAAAAGAGTTTAGATGATGAAATATAGGTGTATACATGTGACAGAGTAGTGATGCCAGATTGTCTACTGTCGCAGATGGCCAGGATATACCATGGAATTACACTTGTGGGAAGATATGCAAAGATCAGACTCTTTAAGCAGTCATGGTATAACACCAAGTTTGGGGTTATTGCAGAGAGTATGTGCCAAAGGTGTGTAGTGTGTCAGCAACAAAATCCAGGTAGAAAAACAGTTGTTAGTTGGGGCTGAATTGGGAAAGCAGCCAGACCTTTTACTAGGTTGCAGGCAGACTTCATCTGTTGGTTGTTGTTGGTCTGTTTTCTCATTGGGTAGAAGCTTATCCGACAAGAAGAAGTGATAATCTAACAGTTGCTAAATTTCTTTTGAGAGAAATAATTTCTAGATTTGGATTTCAAGTCTCTTTAGAAACAGATAGAGGTACTCATTTTAATAATGAAATAACTCGGATGATTTGCGCAGCACTTCAAATTGAGCAAAAGCGGCATTGCACCTATCGACCAGAAGAGTCAGGCGTGGTCAAGCAGATTAACGGCACTATTAAGTCCAGACTGTCAAAAGTGTGTGTATTCGCAACACTGAAATTACCAGATGCTTTACCCTTGGTGTTAATGAGTTTGAGAAGCATTCCTGATAAAAAGACTGGATTATCCCCTCACAAAATTATTATGTGGAGAACAATGAAGGAACGAATGAATGAATGATAACATTTATAAAGCGCAGGCTTTCACTCCAATGGAGCATCTTGGCGCTGAAAGGGCTGGTGTCAGAAAAGAATCATCTCTAATATCACAATGTTGAAGGGTTTAAATAAGAGAAAGGGTCAAACTATCTGGGGCTGTAAATATCCAAGTTTTCAGTTTTTTCCTAAACATAGATTCTGACTGTGTAAGTCTCAGATAAGAGGGTAAGTAGTTCCAGGCTTTAGTTCCCAGGACAGCCATGGACTTTCCTCCTCTGGACTTCAGACGGAAATGTGGGGGTACTAGACGATTTTCTTTAGCTGATCTCAGATTGCGAGCAGGTACATAAACTTTCAATCTAGACCTGAGATAATTAGGACCACTTTGTTTTACCGCTTTAAAGGCAATTACAAGGATTTTAAAAAGAATTCTCTTATGTATGGGTAACCAGGGGAGGGTTTGGAGAGCCTCAGATGATGAAGACCCTTTAGGTGGATTCAGTACCATTCGGGCTGCCGCATTTTGCACTGTCTGCAACTTTTTTAAAGTACTTTTCTTAATGCTTGCATAGAGACTGTTGCTAATCATGAGAGAATTGTGGTTACTGCCACGGACTTACGGGCTGTGGCAGGTAGAAATTCAAAGAATTTCTTCAGAGTCTTTATCCAATGAAAACAAGTTCCTGCTACCGATATGGCCTGCTGATGATAAGAGAGAGAGGTATCAAAACGTACTCCAAGATTTTTTGCCGTGTCCACCGTGTTAGGGTGGGGGGGGGGGGGCTGCGCCAATTGGCCACCACATTTTAGGTGAGAAAATATTACATTTACCCAACAGCAAAATCTCCGTCTTTTGGCTATTACATTTTAAATGGTTGATGTTCATCCACCTAAAGATAGCCGAAAGACAATGTTGGAAGTTTTCATCAGCTACAGTAGATTCTTTCTCAAGAGTGAGGATAAGCTGTGTATCATCAGCATAAGATACCGTCTCAATATCAAAAGATGATATAAGCTCAAGCAGGGGTACCATATAAATATTAAAAAGTGTGGGGCTCAGAATCGAGCCCTGAGGTACCCCCGAACACAGCTGCCTCTCAGTAGAGATATAGCTACCTAGCGTAACTGATTGTCTTCTATTCTCCAAGAAAGACAATAGCCAGGCTAGAGCCTTCTGCGAGATCCCTACTTTTCCTAGCTGTTTACCCAAGACTGTATAGGAGACAGTATCGAATGCGGCTGAGAGATCCAACAGAATCAGCACTGCCATTTTTGCCTGATCAAGTGTGAATTTTAACATCTCAGTAGTATGTAGCAGCGCTGACTTTGTTGAGAACCCAGCCCTAAAACCGGATTGTCTGGGGTGTAGCACATTATTTAGTAGGAGGAACTCGTTTAGTTGCTTGTTTACGAGTTTCTCTGTAATCTTACTTAGGCAAGGCAATAATGAGATCGGTCTGAGGTTTGTCAGCACGGTTGGATACGTAAGATGCTTTTTTTGGAGGGGTTTGACCGATGCAACCTTCCAGCTATCGGGTACTACTGCCTGTCTGAGAGAGGAATTAACAATCTGATTAATAATAGGATTGACAGTTTCGATCAATGCATGTAAAACTTTAGGAGGGCAGGGGTCCCCTGGGGAACCTGATTTACAGGACAGGATAGCCTGTCTAGACTGGTCAAGGGTGATCTCACTAAAGTGATCTAGCCGCGATATATTTTCATGATTGTAAATTGACTTTCCAGAAGGTAGGGGTCCACTGGGAAATCCTTTCTCAAATTACTAATCTTGACATCGAAATAGTCCGCTATTTGATCACATAGTTGCTGTGATGGGGGAATTTCTTGATTGAATATCTTGGGGTGGGTAAAAGACTGAGCAATTTTAAAAATCATCTTCTGGTCAGATGCTGCCTGTTCAATAAGATTTGTGTAATAAACCCTCTTTTCATGTTTGATCATCCTGTGGTAGTTTTTTAATACTGTTCTAAAAGTAATGAGATCCTTGTTATTATAATGCCTCCTCCAATTGCGTTCGAGATTCCTGCATTTACCTTGCATCTCTTTAAGCTGAGAGGTAAACCAGGGGGCAGAGGTTTTTCCCAAGGGCGTTTTACTACATGTGGCCACCGGGGCCATTTGGTAAGCTAAGGTAGTCAGCCAGTCATTGAAAGTCCCTGTATCAGAAACTGGGTCACCTGTTAAAATGGGTGTACTTAATTCTGCCAATGTATGAAGATGTGGGTTTGATAGCATTTTATTCCATTTCCTATTTACAGTTTTGCAAAGTAATTCCGGAGTTTGAGTAACTGCATGTAGAGAACTTTCAGCAATCTCAAAAGGGATATACTTGTGGTCAGACCACGTTAATATAGTAGGGACATCCACTGTAAGTTTAGTGAAGTTTGTACATATCCCGTCCAGGGTATGTCCAGCATCATGTGTAGGGTTAGTTATCAGCTGCTTCAATCCTAACGTTTCTATAGTTTCTAAAAAAAAAATTGTGGTTGAGGAATTGTATGCTTCTAAATAAAGGTTGAAATCCCCAAGTAGGGTAAAGTTAGACTGTCTGACAATCAGGGCACCGAGGCTGTCAGCTAGGGTGTCTATGAAGTCAGAGCTTGCTCCTGGGGGCCGGTATAACAAGGCTCCTGCAAAAGCCATTGAGCTAGATAGTTGGAAACAAAAACCCAAACTTTCCGCACCTTTAACCTCTGGAATATCAACTATTGAGCATTTTATGGAATCCTTATGAATAATTGCCAGCCCTCCCCCCCTCTTTACAGATCTATCTTTCCTGAACATAGTGTAACCTGGGGGGAGAGACTGAACAATGTCAGGATTAGACCATTCTTTTAGCCATGTTTCAGTGATGAAAAGGCCATCAAGGTTAAGATTCAAAATTAGATCATAGATATGCATGGCATGTTTTCCTAGTGACCTAACATTCACCAATCCACAACAAAAAGGACTAAAAACTGAGTTTGAGTTTGTTTTACAAATTTTGCCTGGGGAAGAGCAAATATTGGCTTCAAAACTAAGTTCCAGATGACAATTTGAGCATGAGACTGAGCCCATTATTGTATCTGGATGGACGGGGTTATGGCAATTGCTGACTGTCAAATTAAGAGTACTCAATTCCTCACCAGTGTAACAACAGTTTTGTCCATGGCCAGCAGCATTTCTGGCCCCGGCCGCGGTCGGGGCGCGGACGGGCGCAGACGGGCTTGCCTTAGGCCCGCCTTCGGCAATGTGCAAATTGGCAAAAAGTGTAGCAGCAACTATTACATTAAAAGGAGATCGTAATTATTTCATCAATTCTTAAAAATAGAGAAATACAAGAAAACGAGCGTTGAGAGCAGACCCTTTCAACACTCACCCTCAGCGCGCCCGGCTCAGCATGAGAAATATATGGCTGGCCGGGAAAGGATTAGCGCGCTATGCTCCTCCCACCAAAAACACCTGAGGTAGGGAGGAGTGTCTGGAAGCCCTTCCGCTCAACGGAAAAACCGAGGCGGACCGAGAGCTCCAGAGAAAGTAAAAACACTTAGCAGATTCAATTCTTTCACTTTATACAGTAAAAATGCGATTTTAACATAGGAATAACATGAGAATAAATGTGCAAATTGGCAAAAAGTGTAGCAGCAACTATTACATTAAAAGGAGATTGTAATTATTTCATCAATTCTTAAAAACAGAGTAATACAAGAAAACGAGCGTTGGGAGCAGACCCTTTCAACACTCACCCTCAGCGCGCCCGGCTCAGCATGAGAAATATATGGCTGGCCGGGAAAGGATCAGCGCGCTATGATCCTTCCACCAAAAACACCTGAGGTAGGGAGGAGTGTCTGGAAGACCATCCGCTCAACGGAAAAACCGAGGTGGACCGAGAGCTCCAGAGAAAGTAAAAACACTTAGCAGATTCAATTCTTTCACTTTAAACAGTAAAAATGCGATTTTAACACACGAATAACATGAGAATAAATGTGCAAATTGGCAAAAAGTGTAGCAGCAACTATTACATTAAAAGGAGATCGTAATTATTTCACCAATTCTTAAAAACAAAGTAATACAAGAAAACGAGCTTTGGGAGCAGACCCTTTCAACACTCACCCTCAGCGCGCCGGGCTCAGCATGAGAAATATATGGCTGGCCGGGAAAGGATCAGCGCGCTATGCTCCTCCCACCAAAAACACCTGAGGTAGGGAGGAGTGTCTGGAAGCCCTTCCGCTCAACGGAAAAACCGAGGCGGACCGAGGGCTCCAGAGAAAGTAAAAACACTTAGCAGATTCAATTCTTTCACTTTATACAGTAAAAATGCGATTTTAACATAGGAATAACATGAGAATAAATGTGCAAATTGGCAAAAAGTGTAGCAGCAACTATTACATTAAAAGGAGATCGTAATTATTTCATCAATTCTTAAAAACAGAGTAATACAAGAAAACGAGCGTTGGGAGCAGACCCTTTCAACACTCACCCTCCGACAGCCGATTGTACCAGCAAATCAACTGATGAATATTACTGATGATCTAGTGCTTGATTATTGCAAAGAATTGGCAGAGGTGGTGCGTTCTGTGTCTCATCAGGTTGGAGAACTTGCAACCACAACGCAACAGGAACAAGCACATGATTTAAGTCCAGGTGAATGGATCCTGGTGAAGAACCATGTGAGAAAGTTGTGTTTGGAACCTATATGGCATGGGCCTTACCAAATCATATTGGTAACGATGACAGCAGTGAAGTGTGGTGGCTTGCCTAATTGGATACACGCAAGTCATACAAGAAGAGTCCCAAGTCCACTTGAAAGACAAGAAGAAGAACAGCAACTGGTTGAGAGACAAGAAGAGCCAGAAGCTGAAGTACCTGAGGCTGCAGAGGCTGAAGCTATAGATTCTGAAAGTGTTGAACATGTGCTTGAACAGGAAAAGAGTTCAATAAAATGGGCACCAGCTACTGGGTCTCATAAGACTGCTGTTGAGGGTAGCATTGAAGAAGTGTTGAGTGAAAACAAAGAGCAAGTGAATCAGAGAAAAGGACTGAAAAAAAGAACTTGCAAACTTGACACTGTGGCTGAAAAAACAGTTCAAGGAAAGAAAGCAAGAAAAGGTGATGTGTGGCCAGACGTAGTGAAAAGACTGAAATACACTCTGAAACAAAGATCACCTGATACGTTAATTGAAGTTCCAAATCAGACTGAGCAAAGTGAGTCTGAAGAAGAGTAAGTTCATTAAAAAAAAGGATAAGGGGGTCATTATGATGGTGGAAGGACCACCACCGCCGGGCAGCGGGGGCGGTCCTTCCGCCACCACATAGTGATTTACCCACCGCCTAATTAGGATGGCCGTGGGAACCGTGGCGGACGCAAAGTCCATCTGCCGCTTCACCACCAAAGTCAATCGCACCGAATGCCTGGCGGAAGGAGCAGGGCCACTAATATGGTGGCGGTGCCTAGTAGGCACCGTCCACCAAATTAGGATGTGGGTTTAAAAAGGCCTTTCTATGGCGGTGATGCCGCCATGGAAAGGATGGCGGGGATTGGGTTTGGGGGCCCGTTGCGGGCCCCCCTTGTTTGGGGAGATGTCACTGCACTGGGGGGTACCCATGGTACCCCCCTGCATTTCCATGAACCAAGTGGCAGGCACCGCAAGCACTTTTAACATCGGTAACGGTGCTGCAGCCAGCAGCACCACCCGCAATGTTAAATGCCCAGGATGCGCCCACCACTATGGCGGGCGCATCCTAATCGCGGTGGTGGGACCGCTTGCATTCCTGGTGGGCGGTCCCAAACACCGCTACGATGGCGGGTGGACCACGTCCGCCCGTCATCGTACTCCGCTCCTAAGAGTTCCAAACAAGAAATATACAGCTCCAGAATGGACATATGTTATGTTGGAAGAAAAACCAAGGCGGACCGAGAGCTCCAGAGAAAGTAAAAACACTTAGCAGATTCAATTCTTTCACTTTATACAGTAAAAATGCGATTTTAACATAGGAATAACATGAGAATAAATGTGCAAATTGGCAAAAAGTGTAGCAGCAACTATTACATTAAAAGGAGATTGTAATTATTTCATCAATTCTTAAAAACAGAGTAATACAAGAAAACGAGCGTTGGGAGCAGACCCTTTCAACACTCACCCTCAGCGCGCCCGGCTCAGCATGAGAAATATATGGCTGGCCGGGAAAGGATCAGCGCGCTATGATCCTTCCACCAAAAACACCTGAGGTAGGGAGGAGTGTCTGGAAGACCATCCGCTCAACGGAAAAACCGAGGTGGACCGAGAGCTCCAGAGAAAGTAAAAACACTTAGCAGATTCAATGCTTTCACTTTAAACAGTAAAAATGCGATTTTAACACACGAATAACATGAGAATAAATGTGCAAATTGGCAAAAAGTGTAGCAGCAACTATTACATTAAAAGGAGATCGTAATTATTTCACCAATTCTTAAAAACAAAGTAATACAAGAAAACGAGCTTTGGGAGCAGACCCTTTCAACACTCACCCTCAGCGCGCCGGGCTCAGCATGAGAAATATATGGCTGGCCGGGAAAGGATCAGCGCGCTATGCTCCTCCCACCAAAAACACCTGAGGTAGGGAGGAGTGTCTGGAAGCCCTTCCGCTCAACGGAAAAACCGAGGCGGACCGAGGGCTCCAGAGAAAGTAAAAACACTTAGCAGATTCAATTCTTTCACTTTATACAGTAAAAATGCGATTTTAACATAGGAATAACATGAGAATAAATGTGCAAATTGGCAAAAAGTGTAGCAGCAACTATTACATTAAAAGGAGATCGTAATTATTTCATCAATTCTTAAAAACAGAGTAATACAAGAAAACGAGCGTTGGGAGCAGACCGTTTCAACACTCACCCTCCGACAGCTGATTGTACCAGCAAATCAACTGATGAATATTACTGATGATCTAGTGCTTGATTATTGCAAAGAATTGGCAGAGGTGGTGCGTTCTGTGTCTCATCAGGTTGGAGAACTTGCAACCACAACGCAACAGGAACAAGCACATGATTTAAGTCCAGGTGAATGGATCCTGGTGAAGAACCATGTGAGAAAGTTGTGTTTGGAACCTATATGGCATGGGCCTTACCAAATCATATTGGTAACGATGACAGCAGTGAAGTGTGGTGGCTTGCCTAATTGGATACACGCAAGTCATACAAGAAGAGTCCCAAGTCCACTTGAAAGACAAGAAGAAGAACAGCAACTGGTTGAGAGACAAGAAGAGCCAGAAGCTGAAGAACCTGAAGCTGCAGAGGCTGAAGCTATAGATTCTGAAAGTGTTGAACATGTGCTTGAACAGGAAAAGAGTTCAATAAAAGGGGCACCAGCTACTGGGTCTCATAAGACTGCTGTTGAGGGTAGCATTGAAGAAGTGTTGAGTGAAAACAAAGAGCAAGTGAATCAGAGAAAAGGACTGAAAAAAAGAACTTGCAAACTTGACACTGTGGCTGAAAAAACAGTTCAAGGAAAGAAAGCAAGAAAAGGTGATGTGTGGCCAGACGTAGTGAAAAGACTGAAATACACTCTGAAACAAAGATCACCTGAAACGTTAATTGAAGTTCCAAATCAGACTGAGCAAAGTGAGTCTGAAGAAGAGTAAGTTCATTAAAAAAAAAAGGATAAGGGGGTCATTATGATGGTGGAAGGACCACCACCGCCGGGCAGCGGGGGCGGTCCTTCCGCCACCACATAGTGATTTACCCACCGCCTAATTAGGATGGCCGTGGGTACCGTGGCGGACGCAAAGTCCATCTGCCGCTTCACCACCAAAGTCAATCGCACCGAATGCCTGGCGGAAGGAGCAGGGCCACTAATATGGTGGCGGTGCCTAGTAGGCACCGTCCACCAAATTAGGATGTGGGTTTAAAAAGGCCTTTCTATGGCGGTGATGCCGCCATGGAAAGGATGGCGGGTATTGGGTTTGGGGGCCCGTTGCGGGCCCCCCTTGTTTGGGGAGATGTCACTGCACTGGGGGGTACCCATGGTACCCCCCTGCATTTCCATGAACCAAGTGGCAGGCACCGCAAGCACTTTTAACATCGGTAACGGTGCTGCAGCCAGCAGCACCACCCGCAATGTTAAATGCCCAGGATGCGCCCACCACTATGGCGGGCGCATCCTAATCGCAGTGGTGGGACCGCTTGCATTCCTGGTGGGCGGTCCCAAACACCGCTACGATGGCGGGTGGACCACGTCCGCCCGTCATCGTACTCCGCTCCTAAGAGTTCCAAACAAGAAATATACAGCTCCAGAATGGACATATGTTATGTTGGAAGAAATTGAAAATTCAGATCAGATCAGATCAAAGAAAATGTTGGCACAAAGCAAAGTGAAGGAAACAGTTATGAACAACCTCAAAAAGAACTGTGTAGAAATGAGGTGTAGAATCCAGAAAGTTGAATAATCTTTGAAAAGAATTGCAGAAAATAAAAGCAGAAAAATCTGAAGAAGAAGATAAAAAAAATTCAAAAAAAGAAAAAGAGGGAGTAAAGAAGATAGCCATAAAGTGTGAGGATACACTACTTTGGATAGATTTTTTAGATTTTTAAAAGTGTGAGGATACACTACTTTGGATAGATCTTTAGATTAAAATTTTTTTTATAGATTAGATTTTTGAGTTAGATATTTGAGTTTTTCTTATTTTTTTTAGAATTGATAAAAACAATGTCATTTAAAATAGCAAATACAGTAGAGACTGAACATAAAAATCGTATTTCTAAACATAGATGTATTAATGCTTGCTTATTTAGTATTTTTCTACTAATGTTGATGTGGTTAACATATAGGTGCCGATTCCGATCGGGTAAAAAAAATTCCATAACAACTCGTATCCGTATATTTTTACGTACGAATCGTACAAGTCGCGTCCCACCGGTGAAGTACGATTCGTACGTGAAAAATACATACGATTTGTATCGGGAAAAAGTTTTACGAGACGTACCCGGACAGTTTTACGTGCAAATCGTAAAACTGAAGTCCGAGCGCACAAGTACGATCCGTACCACCCTTCGGAATACACAAGCGTATGGAAAACGGCCCGTACGTAGCGAACTCTGTACCACTTGTATCCCGGGTAAACTAGGGCCCGGGATACGAGTCGTACAGCCCCCTCCTCCACCCGTGTATGTCCGCACGTACCCCCATATGTCAGCACCGTACCCCCCGTATGTCAGCATTGTACCCCCCCATGTCCGCACCGTACCCCAGCCCCATACTTGTACGCACCGTACCCCAGCACCGTACCCCAGCCCCGTACTTGTACGCACCATACCCCAGCACCGTACCCCAGCCCCGTACTTGGACGCACTGTACCCCAGCACCGTACCCCAGCCCCGTACTTGGACGCACCGTACCTCAGCACCCTACCCCAGCCCCGTACTTGGACGCACCGTACCCCAGCACTGTCCCCCAGCATCGCGTATGTACGGACCTTACAACAACATTGCATATGTGAGCAGGGTACAACAACATCGCGTATGTACGCACCTTACATACGTGAGAACGACTCGTACTGAACCAGGACACTGTAAAACAGCACAAGGAGGGTCAATTCGACTCGCACAACACCACAAAACATGTCTACAGTAGAAACACATCCAAACAGGCAAACGGAGGCCCAAACTCACAACCACCTCTTATAACACACCCACCAAAATTGCAAACTCAGGCACACCCACAAATGGACCAATAAAAAGGGCCCGTACACACAAACCATGAGCCTTTACAACAGACTCACTGCAGCTACAGAGCACACCCCAACAACTGCACCCATACACCTTAACATATACACCTTCACACAAACTCCTTCACACATGCCCCCTCTTCACATTCCCACACACACCTTCACATTCACACCCACACACCCTCACCCCACACCATGCCCACAGACAAGAATCCAAAGTTCACAAGGGAGGAGCTGGACATCCTTGTCATCGAAATCATCAGAGTCGAGCCACAGCTCTTTGGAACATTGGTCAGACAGACCAGCATAGCTGAAAAATCACGCCTGTGGCAGAGGATCGTCGATAGGGTGAATGCTGTTGCAACCATCAGAAGGACCAGGAATGAATGCCAAGCCAGGTGGTACGATCAGCGGAGGGCAGTCAAGCGGAAAATGAACGAGGACTACGCCCAGAGCAACATCACTGGAGGTGGGCTGCCCCGCAGACCGGTACATTACCATCTCTGGGACGAGAAGGTGATGGCCCTGCTTCCGCCGGTGGGAGTACATGGACTCGAAGGAGTTGCAGAGCCTGGTGAGTACACAAACAACTTACGTAACATCGGGGTAATGGCATCCACACCCCAACTACACCAAATGCACGCAACTACCCCCAAGCCCTCACCGGACCCAACCACACTAAAAAAAAACGCTCATGCCACTAACATGTGTATGCCCCATTCACAAAGCAAGGCCATGCCATGTCCCAGGCTACACGAAGCACTAACCCAAGACTGGATGTCCGGGATTCTGGGAGGGTGGGGATCACAAAACATATTGTTAAACTCTGAATCAGACACCATTGCCCTCAGCCCATATGGCCCAGGTACATACCCATGCACCATGCTCAATGCATAGGGACTGGTAAAGTACTGAAAAGGTAGCTGACACTTGGCCCTGCTGTAGGCAGCACAAGGCCCTCCTGTGACCACTGCAAACTCAAACACCAACACAACAAGCTCAGATATCTAGGACAGGAACTCACACTCACTGTCATGGCAGCATGCTCCATGGGGGCACAGATACATCACCTGGGAGACCCACTGCCAAATCACACTACATCCACCAGCAGGCCCTGTCACACACACCCCTTACACAAGCACACACCGGGGCAGGCAATGGATTTACCCACTCTCACAATGGACATGTGACACAACAAGATCAATCCATAGCCAAAGAAGCATCCAAGCCAAAATTCTACATGTCAAACACTCAGGAGAACATATCAATCTGTCCCCCGCAACATACCCATCCACAAGTGAACATTGAGGAGAATGATAAGCACATACCACTACCTGGAGGAACTGTGCCAACTTGAATATGTATGAAACATGGATGTCGCATGAAACAGCATTAACATTGTCTCTCTCTCACACACAGGGCAACCTCATGGATCTCCCCCCAACAATGGGGGGGAAGAATCACAGTCCCAGGCTTGGGAGGAACCTGAGCCCACCGGCAGCGACGCCTCTCAACACTCCGCGGATGACCCCAACCCACCTGGACCCTCTGGTGTCCAAGCCCCTGTAGCACCTGCTTCAGGAACATCTGTGCCAACCACCACCCCCATTCCTGCCACATCCCAGGAGACACCCAGGAGCCCTGCCCGCACTGAACAACTGAGCCAGTCTGACCTGTAGGGACAAGGTTCGCCAGGCAACCAGGAGGAGGCAGACAACCCCGCAACTGCCATCCCTCAGGGGTCCTGTAGACCCGATGTGCCCACAACGGCAGGCCAGGCTCGTGTGGGCAGGGTTGGTGGGAGTGGAGGCAGGCGGAGGCGAGAACCTGACCAGCCAGCTGAAGGGACCGATATGTCACACATACACAACATCATGGACGCATACCGGTGTGACACCAGGGCCATCAGCCAGGTAGTGGAGACCCTCACAGAGATTAAGAACCAGCAGGCTGAGCAACACGCCAGTCAACAAGAACACCAAGGACGGATGGAGGCAAGACTGGCTGAGCTCCTGGTGGTGCAAACGGACATAAGCTGTTCACTCCGTCGGATTGCCGACAACATGGGCAACCCTCCCTGTGCCACCAGGCGAAGACCACCACCAGCCACAGGGAGGGAGGAGGAGGAGGATTCATCCGACGGAGCGTCCCAAACATCGTCAAGGCCTGCATCTGAGGGTCCCGCGAGGAAGGTGGGTCGTCCACGGAAAAGACCGTGAGAGGCAGCGGACCATCCACATCTCCCAGGTCACCTGGCCTGGCACCTGGCCTTCATGCGCAACAGCATCACCTCATTCACTGGCATTCTCTGCCACATGGACTTGCTGGTCACAGTCTGACCAATGATGACAAACACTGTGTTCTGGAATCTGATGACTTCAAATGCCAAGGATCCCATCTCCCCCTGTGAATATTGGATTCTAGGCACACTGTATAGCACCTATTTTTTCCCACAAAACACACCCCCCACCGAGAATAAAACTAAATTTCTTTAATTAGATGTTGCAGTCATTTTGCATGAGTCCACAACATACGTGTGGGGAAATGTCAAACTATGCCTTAGTGTTGAACTAACTCCAGCCATCCATACCCTGGGATCTGAGTCCGGTACAGGACACACATGGGTCATAATGTATCATCCAATACAGACATGGAGCACAATACTCACCTGTGATGGCCTCAAGCTGCTGAGTGGGGGCTTGCAATACTGTGCGGACAGACCAATCTGGAAGAGTATCATTAAGGCGGAGAGGTCATGGCTCATGTGGAGGTTCCCGGGGAGGGAGTCCCAGGTATGTTTGGCCAGGTGGGAGAACTATGTCCTGCATGCTGGAGTTCGGTGGATGTGAAGAATGGTGGCCAGGGCAAGGTTGGATGCACGGAGTTGGCCCAACGGGGTCTTGGATGACAGATGTCCAAGGTTGGTTTGGGGTCTGGGGTTGTGGACTGCCTCCTGAGTGTGGGTGAGGAGTGTGAAGGTCATCCTGCAGCAGACAGTGATCCATTGCAGCTATCTCAGGTGGACGATGATGTGGCTGGGGCGCGGGATATTGAAGCTGAGGTGTGCAGATGCACCCTGGATGTGGACAAGTTTTTCGGGAGTTTGGCTGTATTTGCTCCGTAGAGGGCAGGGCTGTAGTTGACACGGCTGGTGTCGTGGACCTGGGGGACGGTCTGTCTTGCCTTGGAGTGGATCTATCTGTGGATCATGTGCATCATGCAGAGGGTGTTGCAGCATGAGGTACAGATGCTGGTGAGTTGCATTGCAATTGTGAGTGACGAGTCCATGATGCACACCATCTTGTGTGCGTGGCCACTGGGTGCTGGTGCAGTGCCCTGGCGGGTGGGACACAAGGAGTTGACCCAGCTGTAAGGGGACAATCCTCAGATGATTACCTCAGTCCTGGCCAGGTCCAGCCTCAGGTGGCTGATGCTCAGCCATTCATCAACAGACCTCATGCCTTCTTGAAGGTTGGAACTGGCAATGGCTGTGTCTTTGGTGAGGGTGAGGAGCAGCTGGCTGTCAATGGCATACGAGATGATGATGAGGTTGTGTGCGCATGTGATGGTGGAGAGGGGGGTCATGGACACATTGAATATTGACACACTGAGAGATGAGCCCTGGGCCATGTGCCAGATGACGCCACTGTACTACATGCTTAAGGCTTGAGTCCCACTCCCATGGCCTTGCTGGTGAGCTACTTGGTGATTTCATCCTGGTCCATCCCCTGGATACCAGTGTTGGAGATGTGTGAGCTGACAGTGTGTGAGCACATCGTGTATAATGCTGTGGAGAGGTCAAGGGGGGTGGCCTCACCATTGTTGAGCAGGGCAAAGTTGTCGATGTTGGTGGCAATGATGACGGTTGCAGTGGGGTAATTACTGTGGATGATGGTCTTGTGCAGGTTGCCTGGAGCTCTTTGCGTGGAGGAAGTTTGTCAGTTGCTCGTTGACTGTCTTCCTGATGACATTTGCTGGCTATGGAAGCACGGTGATGTTCCTTGAGAGCCTGCGTTCCTGCCATCCATTGTCTAAGAAGGGCCTGGGTCACTGCATGCCTCTATCTACCATGGAATGTGGCTAACTCCAATGATACATACATGACGTGCTGGACGGGGGCTACAAGGATGGGGAATGATGTGGTTGAGATGTTGTGTGGGAAGGGGCCTGATGGAGATCCCCAGGGGATGTTGCACATGAGCCGGGTGTTGTATCTCCTGATGATGGAAGTCCAAAACCTGAGGGGGGTTGGTCCCACGTATAATAGTGCGTTCTGCCTCTGTGTGCCAAGGCTTGTGTGTATGTCCATGAGATTTTAGTGGTAGAAAGTTGCAAGGGATTGGCTCAGCCTTGCAAGGGTGGGGTGTCTTTTGGATGGAGAGCTGAAGTCAGTGCACTCACAATGCTGATGAGCTCCTTGATGTCGTGCAGTTTTTTGGCCTCGGCCCCATCTGAAGGATCTCCAATTGTCCTTGCTGATGATATGGTGATGGCTGTGTGTGCCGTTTTCCAGGGTTGTAAGGCCACTGATGGTTATTTGTGTTGCAAGCTGTGCACAATAGTCCTGCTAGACGTGTATGAGTCCAGTAGGTCTGCCTTGTCCCAGGTGGCTTAATTGTTGATGTGCATCACAGGAAAGTCCGTCAACGTGGCTAGATTGTTGGATCAGTTGCTGATCCAGTGTGTGAGGTTGCAGGGTGTGGCAGTGGTGTTGGTTCCAGTGTCCCACACAGCATGTCTGTGTTGACTTACATCAAGCATCTTTGGGGGATTGGTAGCGGGGTGTGTGGCAGTGTGTTGCTCGTCGGAGACGTGGATGCTAATGTGGATGGACCAATGATGGATGCTGGTGTGGTTCTCATCCAGTCGGAAGTTCCTGGCCCACAGCCACATGTATCCTGTGGATGTGAGGGCGTGCGTGAAGATGGATGTGTTGATGGCTTTGCGGAATTGTGGAGGTAGGCCTGGAGATCTGTAGATGAGTGTTACTCTGAGGCTTTGCATGGGGGTTTGTGCCAAACCGGATTCATCAGCCATGGCATGTTGGGATAGCCAGAGTCCCCTACATGGAAACATCATGTAAATAAGTGGGTCAGGAGATGCCGTAAGAGCCAAAGATACCGCAACACACAGGACAAACAGAGTATACCCACCAACAAGACATGCTCGTTCGTTGTGCAGCCGCAGCATCATTTGTGGCACCCTGCTACGCCTCATGATGTAGGCATCGTGTGCTGACCCTGGAAAACGTGCACAGACATGGGAAATGAGCATGTTAGCAAGACACACCACAAGGGCATTTAGAGAGTGGTAATGGTTACGGTTGCGATAGGCTACCTCCTGTGCCTGTGGTGGTACCACAGCCACATGTGTCCCATCAATGGACCCAATGACATGGGGCATCCCTCCCAGGGCATAGAAATCACCCTTGACACCTGTCAACTCCTCAGGAGTAGGAAAATAGATGAATTCATCAAGGTGCTCCAACATGGCTGCCAAAACATCACGCAGGACACGGCTGAACATTGTCTGTGACATGCCACCAACATCAGCTATGGTGAATTGAAACGTACCTGTGGCAAAAAATGTAGGGCTGCCATCACCTTCATCTTGGGGGTCAGCGCATTAGGATACCTGTGTCGCGGTTGGAGGTCTGGTGCCAGCTTGTTGGTCAAGTCCTCAATCAACTGTTGATTGAATCTGTAACGTCGGATGCAGGCACGTTCCCTCATGGCACCCAAATCTGGCATTGGTCGGGGGACAGGCGGTGCCCTGCAGAATATTGTATTGAATAACGAAGATTGAGAGCATAACAACATCAATGTCAGCTACAGAGCACATGCTAAACTGCTACTACACATCAGCTAAATACAGAGTCTGGTCTGTGCAATACATCCAGGACACGTATGCCAGATACACCCGTTGATTGGCTAGTCTACATGACATGCCCTGAAACGAGCTGGGGGCCAGTCTGAGTGAATAGCCAGAGACATCACAGGAGTGACATACATCCACATAGCTGCATTTAAAGGATGTCATCTCATACAGACAGCTGAGGGCAAGCTAGACACACAGGTCACATGGAATGTCAAATGTACAGATCAAACACATTGCGATGAGCGTGTGTACGGCCCATAACACTATAGTAGTGGTGCCGTACGAGTATGCGTGGTACGGGCCGTACACACACTCTCAGAGCGTGTGTACGGTCCGTATCACTATAGTAGTGGTGCCGTACGAGTACGTGTGGTACGGACCGTACACATGCTCTCAGAGCGTGTGTACGGCCAGTATCACTATAGCAGTGGTGCCGTAGGAGTACAAGTGGTACGGACTGTACACACGCTCTCAGAGCGTGTGTACGGCCCGTATCACTATAGTAGTGGTACCGTAGGAGTGCGCGTGGTACGGACTGTACACACGCTCTCAGAGCGTGTGTACGGTCCGTATCACTATAGTAGTGGTGCGTAGGAGTACACGTGGTACGGACCGTACACACGCTCTCAGAGCGTGTGTACGGCCCGTATCACTATAGTACTGGTGCCGTACGAGTACGCGTGGTACGGACCGTACACACGCTCTCAGAGCGTGTGTACGGCCCGTATCACTATAGTAGTGGTACCGTAGGAGTGCGCGTGGTACGGACTGTACACACGCTCTCAGAGCGTGTGTACGGTCCGTATCACTATAGTAGTGGTGCGTAGGAGTGCGCGTGGTACGGACCGTACACACGCTCTCAGAGCGTGTGTACGGCCCGTATCACTATAGTACTGGTGCCGTACGAGTACGCGTGGTACGGACCGTACACACGCTCTCAGAGCGTGTGTACGGCCCGTATCACTATAGTAGTGGTGCCGTAGGAGTGCGCGTGGTACGGACCGTACACACGCTCTGAGAGCGTGTGTACGGTCCGTATCACTATAGTAGTGGTGCCGTAGGAGTGCGCGTGGTACGGACCGTACACACGCTCTGAGAGCGTGTGTACTGTCCGTATCACTATAGTAGTGGTGCCGTACGAGTACGCGTGGTACGGACCGTACACACGCTCTCAGAGCGCCTGTACGGTCCGTATCACTATAGTAGTGGTGCCGTATGAGCACGCATGGTACGGACCGTACACATGCTCTCAGAGCGTGTGTACGGTCCGTACCACGCGTACTCCTACGGCTCCACTACTATAGTGATACGGGCCATACACACGCTCTCAGAGCGTGTGTACGGCCCGTATCACTATAGTGGTGGTGCCGTACGAGTACACGTGGTACGGGCCGTACACACGCTCTGAGAGCGTGTGTATGGTCCGTACCACGCGTACTCCTACAGCACCACTACTATAGTGATACGGGCCGTACACACGCTCTCAGAGCGTGTGTACGGCCTGTATCACTACAGTGGTGGTGCCGTACGAGTACGCGTGGTACGGACCGTACACGTGCTCTCAGAGCGTGTGTACGGCCCGTATCACTATAGTAGTGGTGCCGTACGAGTACGTGTGGTACGGGCCATACACACGCTCTGAGAGCGTGTGTACGGTCCGTACCACGCGTACTCCTACGGCACCACTACTATAGTGATACGGGCCGTACACACGCTCTCAGAGCTGTCCTGTGTCTACATTTCCTTTGTTGGTGACGGATCCCTTCAACTATGGCCATGCCTGCTCAGCAATGTCTCCGGCTGCTTCATCTGTGCCATCCTTGCTAGTCACTGTACTTGTGTATTGAGTATGTTGAAATGCCTTCATGGAGAAATTCTCCCTTTTCAGCACTATGCATGTGTGTACTCCCGGCCTAGCACACATATGGTACTTGTTCTGCAGGGTATTTGGGCACCTGACTCACAATTGTGGGCATTGTATCTGTGGGAACTCCACCCTATTCCTTCCATGAGAGACAACATCTTGGTGGCTGGCCCAGCACCTGTACATTCCTATCAGTCCTGGGATGTGCGTGACAGTGTGTGTTCCCTTTGGCTCTCTTAGTTTAGTAGGCAGTGACATGACTATACAGTCTTGTGGCATGATCTCAGTGTGTGTATTGTGCTGCATCCGCCAGGGGTGGGTATGCATGTGTTATTTGTCCTCACACCCACATGTGGTGTGTCATGCAGTGGGGGAAAGACATCCATCCTCCTGGGAGTGGGACACTGCTGTCAGTGATGTGTTGTAATGGCACTATCATCATTGTCCAAAGTTAGGGATGCGTACATACACCCATGGAGTTGTGGTCATCTGATAATGATGTACACCCCCCCATGTCTCTGTCCACTGCTGGGAGTCCTCTGCACCCACCCATATATGTCTGTCCACTGCTGGGTGTCCTCTGCACCCACACACATGTGTGTCCACTGCTGGGAGTGATATGCACCCACCCCCATGTCTCTGTCCACTGCTGGGAGTGATATGCACCCACCCATCATATTGCAGGCCACTGCTGGTAGTCATTTACACCCACCCCTCACATGTCTGTCCACTGCTGGTAGGGATATGCACCCACCCCCATGTCTCTGTCCACTGCTGGTAGGGATATGCACCCACCCCCATGTCTCTGTCCACTGCTGTAGTCCTCTGCACCCACACACATATGTCTGTCCACTGCTGGGAGTCCTCTGCAGCCACCCCTCACATGTCTGTCCACTGCTGGGAGTGATATGCACCCACCCCCATGTCTCTGTCCACTGCTGGGAGTGATATGCACCCACCCCCATGTCTCTGTCCACTGCTGGCAGGGATATGCACCCACCCCCATGTCTCTGTCCACTGCTGGGAGTACTCTGCACCCACACACATATGTCTGTCCACTACTGGGAGTCCTCTGCACCCACCCATATATGTCTGTCCACTGCTGGGAGTCCTCTGCAGCCACCCCTCACATGTCTGTCCACTGCTGGGAGTGATATGCACCCACCCCCATGTCTCTGTCCACTGCTGGGAGTGATATGCACCCACCCCCATGTCTCTGTCCACTGCCTGGTAGGGATATGCACCCACCCCCATGTCTCTGTCCACTGCTGGGAGTCCTCTGCACCCACACACATATGTCTGTCCACTGCTGAGAGTCATCTGCAGCCACCCCTCACATGTCTGTCCACTGCTGGGAGTCCTCTGCAGCCACCCCTCAAATTTCTGTCCACTGCTGGGAGTGATATGCACCCACCCCCATGTCTCTGTCCACTGCTGGGAGTGATATGCACCCACCCCCATGTCTCTGTCCACTGCTGGTAGGGATATGCACCCACCCCCATGTCTCTGTCCACTGCTGGGAGTCCTCTGCACCCACACACATATGTCTGTCCACTGCTGGGAGTCCTCTGCAACCACCCCTCACATGTCTGTCCACTGCTGGTGTTGATATGCACCCACCCCCATGTCTCTGTCCACTGCTGGGAGTCCTCTGCACCCACACACATATGTCTGTCCACTGCTGGGAGTCCTCTGCACCCACCCCTCACATGTCTGTCCACTGCTGGGAATCCTATGCAGCCACCCACCCACCCACCCACCCCCTTGGTGCAGTACACTGCTGTCCTGGGCCTACACACACACACCAATATGAAGGTAATATGCTGCACCAGGCCGTAGGCCTACATTCGTGGCGTGTGTACGCCTTGTATCCCAAATGTACTGGTGCCGTAGGGGTACGTGTGATACAGACCGTACCCCCGCATTCATAGGGTGTGTACGGTCCGTACCACGCGTACCCCTATGGCACCACTACAATAGTGATACGGACCGTACACACGCTCTGAAAGTGTGTGTACGGTCCGTACCACGCGTACCCCTACAGCACCACTACAATAGTGATACGGACCGTACACACGCTCTGAGAGCGTGTGTACGGGCCGTACCACGCGTACCCCTACGGCACCACTACAATAGTGATACAGACCGTACACACGCTCTGAGAGCGTGTGTACGGGCCGTACCACGCGTACCCCTACGGCACCACTACTATAGTGATACGGGCCGTACACATGCTCTGAGAGCATGTGTATGGTCCGTACCACGCATACCCCCATGGCACCACTACTTTAGTGCTACGGACCGTACCCACGCTATGGATGTGTGAGTACGGTGCGTATCACTATTGTAGTGTTGCCGTAGGGGTACGCGTACACGTCCACTTCCGTTGTTGCGGGACGCAGGGATTGGTGGACACGCTCCCCGGAGTGACCAGACCCTGGAGCTAATGTATGTCCTCAATTTTGTAGGTTTTAATTTGGGTAGGGGGTATGTTTCCTGCCCCTCACCCCCCTTGGCCCCTGGGTGTTGTTCTCACCTTCTGCGGCGTGTGCGTCGGGTTCGGTGCACAAGGTCGTAGGCTAAGAGGGCCGGGATGACACGTAGGATGGGGTACATGGCTGTCCATCGCGTACCGGGGCTCCGTTTTCGCTTCGGACTCAGTTTTCCGGCATTTTTTGGCTGCCGTAAAAAAATAGCTGTGCAGAGTGACGTAGGGACGATTCGTACTTGCTGGTCCGTAAAACGCTGCCTGACTCCGTACGGACGTCGCGTACGCGCTGTCTAGGATAAGACTCGTAGGTAATTTTTAGCCGTACGGTGTTTTGTACGATTCGTACGGAAATGCTATTTCTGTACGAATCGTACTTGCTGGATTGTACGGTGGATTTCCCGGGTACGAGTCGTACGGAGAATACGCTCCGTACGACGAATCGTACCCGGGTTTTGCAGGATTGGAATCGGCACCTAATTGTTATTGTGCCTGTCTTTATGGTAACTAATCACAAGAATAATACTAATTCTAATACTAATGGTGTGATTAGTGATAATTTAGATACTAAAGATTTTGAAGAAGACTCACATACTAAATTAGAGAAGGTGAAAGATGACAGCCTTTATCATCATGATAAAACAATTAATGATTTCTCGTTAAATGTTTTCACAAAACTACTTTATGAACATGTGGATGTAATGGATGTGAGAGATTGTGATGTGCGCATGCAATTACAATCGTCTGTCGCGGAAGGGGTCACTTATCATCACCTACCTTTAACATATGGTGTGTCTTGCAGTGTACTAACAAGTCTCTTCTACGAGAGTTGAAAGCCTCCAGTATTACTATTCTATCATTGATTTAGTATTTTCAGAAATTCCTATTAGAAAGAATATGAATAGAATATATAGTGCTAAAAGTGCAGATTATATGTGAGATTTTGTTCATTCTACACAAACAGTAGATACAGTATATGCACATAGACACAATTTAACCTGTAGATTACGATTTGAAGAAATATAATTCATTAACAAGGTGGAAGATAGAAGACGAGACAGAGAAAAGCTGCTGAACAAAAGTCTCATGTACCTCCATGGGCTTTCAGAGAAGGAGATTACAAAAAAGGCAAGACTTACGCTGCCATGACCCTAGACTGGTATCATAAAGGGAAGCTTTGCTTGCATTAGACAAAAGACTGACTATAATAATTATTTCATTGGTTCTAGTGAATGTGACCTACCATCCTAATTACGGGAGGATTTGGAATAAGAGGCCGAACTGACCCTGTCTTTCCAGGAATTTATTATGTGTGTGGAAAGAATGCCTACTATAGGTTGCCTGCACATTGGTATGGGTGTTGTTATTTAGCCATGGTATTTCCAAAGATTTATCACATGGATAAGAATAATAGAATCAATGAAGTAAAGAATGGACTAATATGCAATAAAAGGACAAGTTTTTCAGAAATAATTGGGGATGTTTTTGGAGCAGCGATACCTTCAGCTGGAGTTAATCTGAATTCGCACAAAATTAGAAAATTGTCCACAGTGGTTGATTGTTTATCAACAGTCACTGCAGGTGGATTCTTAATGGTTGATACTGAAAGGGTTGCGATCAGATCTATGTTTTTACTAAATAGACTTGCCCTTGATGTATTATTGGCTAAAGATGGTGAAGTCTGCAATATGTTTAAAATACAACAATGTTGCACTTATAGCCCAGGCAAGAGTAAGAGTCTTGAGGGGTATATTAAGAATATTACGGATCTTCATCAATATTTGTCTGAATTGAAGGTTGATGGTGCTTGGGAGAAACTTGGTAAGAGTTTCTCTTCTGTGGGTAATTGTTTTTCTACTTTTGGAAATAGTGTATTAGAGAAAATATTAACACCGATTATTACAGTAGCTACAGCAATCCTAATGATTTTTCTGATCAATAAGTGTTGTAGTTGCAAGAGAATTTATTTATCTGATAATAAACTAAAAGCAGGAAAAAGAAAGAGAGAGGAAATAGAATTAGAGGATATGAAAGGAAATTATTATGAAGTGATGAAGGATTTAGATGGAATAATGATAATACTGCTTTCTGATGAGTGACAACTTGTATTGATGGGTATTTTTGTTGATGGCTCAAACCGCCATCAAAGGGGGGATTGCTGGAGCAGGGTTTTCGTGAAAATAAAACATGGCCCGATTGAACCCTCAGTAACATTTGCTAACTGTGCGCGGTGAAAATTATATGAAAAAGGCTTAACATGAGGGAAAATGCTCCTGCGCAAGTGCGTACTAAAGTACTAAGAGTAGGCCGCAAATGCTTCTTGACTAACAAAAATAAAAGGGGCTAATGCTGCTTATGTGCACATTATTAATTCCTGCTGGGAAATTGGTAAATACTATTATGGGTTGTGCAGGGGTAGCAGTAGTATCGGGTTGGTGCGTAAAGAAAAGAACATTGTAAGTGAATAATAATGTCTGCGTTTGTTTCCCTAGAAGCATGACTTATTATTCTGCATGACAAGAAATGGGTTAAAGTGCTGTAAGGATCAAAAATACGTTAAATAATGGAAAATGAGCATGAAGAAGAAAGTGGAACATTATTTTGTCCTTCAAGCCCTGAGTGTCTGCCCAAATCAGTATAAAAGAGCAATGCGACAAACAGAGGGAAGCTTCCTCTGCAGAAAGGCGCTGAGCGAGAAAGATATACAATGATCGCAACATTTTGCCGGAGAATAGGAAGAAAATGACGAAAGTTTAGAATTGTAGTTCCTGGGGTGGAAGCTTAGGTCATAGATTAAATGAAAAGAAAATTACATTTAGAGAGGCTGTCATGCTGAAAGTGGTGTGACCATACACCCCCTACCTTAACCAATCAAATGTGATGAAAACATGTAGTTTGTTACATGTGAGGGTTGGACATTTGGGTTTTAGGGTATAATTGAGGTGTCTGGTGGGAGGAGTTTTAGGATTGCTTTGTTGGGAGATCGTCGCTGTCATCGGTTTGCTGTCCTGTTCCTGTTACTGATTCCTGACTTAGTCTTTACCTCTTCAAATCTTCTTGAGGGGCCTTGCTGCTCTCACAGCCAGAGAGTAGATTTCCTATTTCTATTTGGGTTAGTATAGACTGAAATCTGAATTTGCATAATAATTTGAAAATGTATTTTGTCTCTGAATCTTTTGTCTCTTCGTCTATCCACTCCTTTCTGCATTTGTCATTGATTTGAATTTCTCATTTTCTCTTCTGATTTTGTTCTCTTTGTGACGATCTATGGTTCATGCTATATGTCTGTATCAAGAGCATTTATTTCACATTATTTTGGTAAACATTATACATTTACAAATTAGTCTGTTTTTATTAAGAGTGATTCATTTCAGAGTATTATTTTTGCCAAATGTAATCAACTATGAAAAGATTTCATTGGCAAGTTTTGGTAAACTGGAAATGAAAGTTTATTATTGGAGATTAGGTATAGTCCTTTGAATTACACTAACCCAGTGTGAAGGGACTATGATGGGTAATGGTAATTGGGCCTAGTCTTTGGAAACATTTCTAGTCCTGAATTGCTAGATCATCACCCAGACCCTGATCACCAGCAGACTCGCCTACAGCAACACCCTACATCGGTATTTCCAACCAACTCACGCCAAGACTCCAAACCCCCCAGAACACTGACACCAGACTCATCCTAGACGTCCTCAGAAGCACGCACATCCCTCACATCCCTCCCTAGCTCGTAGAACTGCATTGGCTACCCATCCAGAAACACTGCAAATTCAAGCTTTTAATCCATGCCTGCAAATCCCTCGACAACACTAGACCAGCCTACCTCAGCGTCGACTCCAACTCTACAACCCCTCCAGACAGCTATGCTCCACCTCTCTCTCCCTCGCATGAATCGCCCTCTTCCGCAGAAGCAAGACGGATGAATGCGCATTCTCCTTCATCGCGGCCAAAAGCTGGAACAGACCCACTACACATCAGGACTGCCACGCCACTCTTCAACGTGCGCAAAAAGCTGAAGGCCTGACTGTTTAACTATTAGCACAGCCGGACCTACGCTCCTGGTCCAGCGCCTGACACCCTCATGAGTGATGAGTTGCGCCATACAAATCTACATAGCATAACATAACTGGATAAAAGAACGTACGTTAAATGATACGCAATCACGTCACCTTACCTAAAGCGTTTTATCAGCAAACAGTGCATATCAGCTGGTATGGAGGCGGCACCCCAGCAGGCCTGTGCCTCTTACAGCCTAACACAGCAATCAAAGCCTTTGAGGCCGGTATGCACACGCGCCAAAGAACGGAGTTCTCGAGTCGCTCCTGGGGCACCTCCTTTAATTGACTGCGCCCTCAGCACACGCTGCTGGCACACCCTAAGTAGATCTACTGGACTGACAGACGCCAGCTGGGCATGTTCTGGGCAAGGCTTGTCTCTGGGAGGTCTTGTCAGAGCGGCGGAGAGGACCAGCCAACAGGGATCCTTTGCTACAGTTTTAAGCCCCGTGTGAACGAGCCTCAATCAGTACGTCGTGTATGGATGGGTGGGCGTGATAGACTCTCAAATTTAGGAAAAATTAACAGGAACGGAGTATCTTAATTTGGACCAAAGTGTTTTTGTATCAATAATTTAAGTGAAAGGCTCGAGGATGAATGGCATTGTGTCCCGTTTCCGCTCTCATCTGCCCCAGCGGGGAGTGAAGGGATCTGTGTCTGTATAATGTGCTGCGTCAAGCAGAAGAGAAATAAACATGCAGACATTCCGTGCAATAAAGAGTGCGCCTTCTCTGCACGGGCTGTGCTGGTTTCAAAGCCTGTCTTCCGCAGGTCAGAGGTGGAGTGTATTTTTGTTCATTGCATGGGGCTGCCGGAAGCTCCACGGTTTAACAATATCCTTCTCGGAAGCACTGTATTTCAGCTATAAATTTCTTACAGCATGGGAGTGTCTCATTTGAAAGACATACGAGACTCCACGCTGCAGATCTAAACTATTTGGATCAGTCACCTAGCAGGCTGTTACTTACACATATAAAACTGCTTTTCTTCACATCTGTTATTTGTTAGAACATTGAACATTTTCCAAAATGTTTGCTTAAATCATTTTACCATACAAAGATTAGCAGGTTTCATCCCTCCAATTATCTGTATTATCTCCAGCTGGAAAAAGCTGAGTACTTCCTCACAGTTTGAATGCACAGTCCATAAAGGTGGCCTGGTAACTTCTGCAGTCTCAGAAGCTGTTTGCACTTCACACGCAGTGCTATTTGTAACTTTGATTTCAGTATTTGTCACTCAGTTTCAGTTCAATGTGCTAATGCTGGAACACATGGGCATTGGGGTGGTAATTGTTATTCCCTGTGCACCTCCCTCCTTCCAGGACCTATTTAATGGTGGCGGCAGCCTGGACGCTCAGTTGGCATGGCGGTGGCATGCCAAAGTTGCACCAAAGGCAAATCCATCCATTTGCACCTGTACATACATGGAAAGCGCTCAGTGCCAGGAACCCTGGACTTCCCCCTACCCACCAATACCTGTTTCGATCCTTCATGCTCTTAACCCTGGCCGCCGCTCACCGTTTTGCTACCACACCTCACTACACAACATGGAAGGAGCATTCACATGCACCTCCTGCAAGTTCTCATGCACTCTCCAACACCCACCACCCTGCACCCCACTCACTCACACTCACACAAACCAGCCACTTGCTTACATAAAATTAACACCACCCAAACAACATGCCACACTCGCATGCATGTTCCTCAACAGCTGGTTGCTCACCAATCATACCATGGAGATATGAGACACACTGCACAACCATACTTCAGACCTTCTCTGTCTTGTGGAAACATGATTACAGCCAACCCGGTCACCGTACATTGCTACCGCCATCTCTGCTGGCTATAATATTGTTAGGCAAGACCGTCAGCACAAGCCCAATTGTAGAGTCACCATCATATTCAAAGATACCATCAGCTGCACCACCTACATGGACACCCCCACCAGCTACATGGAACACCTTACATTCAAGATACGCATCACAGCCAACTTCTCCCTGGGCAGAACCCTCATGTACAGACCACTAGGGACCCCAGGCCTATTTCGCCAGCGACATCACGGACTTTGTACAGGGCCGGACTGGGAACTGAAAGCAGCCCTGGCAAATTTTGCCAGACCAGCCAACGTCTGGCACATTTAGCGAGCGAGCGCAGCGAGCGTGCTTGACCACTACTAGGGGCTTTTAGGGGGGGTTCTCCCCCCAAGAAAATTTTGGAAAAAGACAGACCAAAATGGTGAATTTTACAGCACATTTTTCATTACATATTTAATTGTATCAACTTTCAAAGCAAAGTAAATAGTAGATGATGACCTTAAAGAGCACCAGGTTACCCACCCAGTCATATGTACCCATAGGCATTCTTTCAGAGAGCACCAAAAATAGACACAAGTAGTGAATCAGAGAGAACAAAGTAAAAGTGAGACCAGCCCCCACTACTAGGGGGAGTTTGGGGGGTTGTCCCCCCCAAGAAAACTTTGGAGACAGAAAGGCCAAAACAAAGCATTTTTCAACACATTTTTCATTGAATGTTTACTACAGGAGAGAGTTTACGGATGCATATTCTTTAAAGTTCTTTCAAACTATTCTGAGTGTTATGTGAAGCAGATTAGCAGATACGTATGTCCATTTACTTTGAGTTAATAATTGGCATAGCCCACTGCCATTGTATCAGCAGCAAATAGTTAGAGACCCTACCACCAACCATTTAGCCTAACCATGAACATGAAGCATACGTTGTCCTCAAGGGCACTTATGTGACAATTCACTTGTGTGTCAACTTGTAGGACACTTTATGACAGGCATGTGCTTTACAGGTGCATCCCTTTTGCGCAGCCTTTTGAATCTCAAAAGAACCTGGAGGGGACTACGGAGAGTAATCACATTTAAATGGATGGATATATGGATGGATGGATGGCTGGATGGATGGATGGATGGCTGGATGGATGGATGGTGGAATGAATGGATAGATGGATGGATGAGCTTTGATGAGAGGACAAAGATGTTGGCGAAGCACATTGTAAGAGTTTGGCCCGTCAGTATTATCACAGTATATCTAAGATAAAGCCCTCGCAGGTTCAAAATACAAACAGTGCACCATCATATGTTATAATCGCACGGCCTATGCGCTCATTGTGTTAATGCATTCAATTAAAACATCTGGGTTTACAATCCGGCAGATCCTTTCCGTCTCCCACCCGTACAAAGCCGAATAAAAGCGTAGTAGCCATCTCCACTTCTTGTTAGGGCGGACACAATGCCTGCGCGCACCAAATCAAACATTTTAATTATGATGATTGTCATATTGCCAAGGTATTTAAAATTATCATTTGCCCTTAGAAGGGTAGACACTTCCTCTACGTCTATATGGTCACCTGCTATCAGCATATACATCGTTTTCTCCCATTTAACTAAGAATTCAGACGTGTCCCCACATATATCCCATATATGCATATCTTGGCAAAGATCGTTGAGGGCGTCCACTATGCATATTAAAATATTATCCGCTTTTAGCAAAATCCTGTCTTCTTTGGATGACCCTTCACTGAAACAAATGATCTACACAATAGCACTGGACCCATGCGACTCATTGTTCAATAACCTGTGTAAACAGAAGGGGGAGGAGGGGGCACCGCTGCCTTGTGCCCCTTTGGATGAGGCAGGGGGAAGACAGACAAGGTCCTATTAACCCAGACCGCCACCCAGGTGTCCTTAGTGAGGACCCTCACCTGCCTCTGAAAATGTTTACCAAAATTCATCCGGGCTGGTAGTTGGAACAAAACCAGTGCATTGAGTCAAAGCCTTCTTAAATCAATTAAGACAAGGGCCCGCTCTTATTGCAGTACTGGGATCATTCTAGGATGACAATTAGACGTCTTAGTCTAGAGAGTGTCTCATACTGCGACCGCGTATTAAGGCTACGGCGTTCTGGTCACTCTGTATCAGTGACCGAGCAGCTTTGCACAATCTAGTTGCCAGAATTTTGGCCTAGATTTTAGCTTCCAGGTTAATGAAAGTGATGAGGCAACAGGAGGAGCATTGTTGTGGGGGACGTCCAGGATAACTAAAGTTTTTGCAGCACATGAATCATGTGGGCGGCAGTGTCCCTGCCTGCATGGGCCGGCCCCAGTGAGTGAGTAGCCCTCGAACTGCATAATGCTCCCCCCCTCGTGGCTCTAATCATCAGAGGTGAAGCTTGGGCGAAGCCAGAGATAGACTGCTGCACTGTGGCCCTTCAGAATCACTCTGTGTAAGAGTAGGAGCTGTCTCTAAATTGCTACGCGGTGACAGAAAAGGAAAGTTTGTTGCTTGCACAAGTGGTGCATGAATTTAAGTTGCTAATGAAAAGCTACTAAGGATACAAATAGAAGTCATCATATCTTATTCATAGACTGACACGCCTTGGCGATCAAAAACGCATCTACAAGTTAAAACAATAAAAATGGGGCAAGCCCATGGGTTAGTAGAGCAACGCAATATCAGAAGATGTCTATCGGGACTACTGACTGTAGCACACACCTCCCAGATTACAAGTGAGCACGCAAGGATATCCTGATGGGCACAGGTCACAAACAAGGTATTGGAGCACATATATGGATCTTCACTAGATAAGACAGAATGAAAGAGTTCCAGAACTAATGCAGCCTTCAAGATAGACAGCTCAGCCAAGCCCTGCTTTTGCTCTCTTATGCACACTAGACTATGGCAGCAAAACTTTCCAGAGCCCTATAACAAAGAGTACCTGAAGATCGTTGAAGTTTGCAGTCTCTCTTTGTCTAGTAGATTCGCTACAGAGTATAACTAATAGTTTTAGCCAAAATATTAATCGAAAAGCCTGTGTGGCTTTAGAGCGAATGTTCAGCCTCACTTGTTTATGCAGATCTCTTAGGGTACTTAGGGTTTGAGTTCCTGTTTTTCATTTATGGGAAAGATGCATGTGCTCTGCCATCTGTAGGTCTACCAAAGGATGTGTATGCAAAAGATAACACAAAGTATGTGCACAAAGTGTTTATACGACTCAAGCAGATTGCTTCACAAACATAAAGCAATCCTTTCTTTTCGATTAAGCAATAATAAAGTGCCCAGAAAGCCTTTACAGTGAGGGACTTTCCCAAGCAGTTTTGTCTCTCTCTCTCTCTCTCTCTCTCTCTCTCTCTCTCTCTCTCTCTCTCTCAGCGCGATATTTAAGCCCAAAGATAATTCTACAAAGAGAAAGAGACAATTTGCAAGCCAAACAAACTGGAAGTGACACAAGCGATCTCTCTGGGTGAATTCCTACGCAATCCATCTTAACAGATGCTATTAAAACTTCACGTTTTCTCTTAATTTGAACATCTTCCCTATGCTTCATGCCGCTGCGGGTAACGCTTCCCAGTTCCTGCGCACCGGGACACTCAAACATAAATTCAATGTACAAAACGAGTACAAAGCTTACCACGTCTCTGGAATGAATCCGTTTCTGTCATTATTACACGGTGAGACTGGAGAGGCCTACTGCCCAGTGCTCGGCTCCTACTGTAAAAGGGTCACACAAATGGTGCAGGGAGGGAAGGGAGGAGGACCGAGGACGGACGGACGGCTCCTCTATGTGACGCTGACGCCGTTTTGGCTGATTGAAGGGAGTTGGTGTTACTTTCAGGACGAAGCAGAAGGAAAAGGCATCGAGGCTCAGGCAACACCAGAGTTCACAAATCCACCAAGTCACACTGCATGTACATCAGTCTGCTTCTGTAGGTCATTCACAACCTGCACTGGCACTGCACTCCGTCACTAGCAGCAATGAAAGTCCCTGACGTGCGCTGCATGCACCAAAGAAAGTACAAAGGGGCAGATTTATGACGACTGGCGCATCCCTGCATATCAGCAGGGATGCGCCAGTTATTATGCGCCACAGCTGCGCCACCATGGATGCGCCGCATTTATAATGCGGCGCACCATGGGGCAAAAACGGCACAGATGCGTGACGCATCTGTGCCGAAAAGTGGCGCATTGCTGGAGTTGCGTCGCAAGCGCGACGCAGCTCCAGCAATGATCTGGGGGGCCCTATCTTTAAAATGCTGCATCAATCCTTACGCCTGCTTCAAGCAGGCGCAGGGTTTTGACGCAGCATGGGCCTAAAAGTGACTGAGTGAAATCTTGTAGATTTCACTCAGCCACTTTTAGGAGGCGTTCCTGCGCCGGAACGCCCCCACCTGCCCTGGAACGCCTACATGTGGCGCAGGGCTTTACAACGTGACGCATCTCCCAGATGCGTCACGTTGTAAATACCCCGCACCATGGCGCAGGATTTGCGCCGCTGCTGCGTCACAAAAGTGACGCAACGGCGGCGCAAAAGTGGCGCAAGTGCAACATAAATCTGCCCCAAAGTGTTCCCAGATAAATGGGAGGCCTCAGTCAGGCCTCAGATGATTTACCATGGATCGGGGATATGTCCGCAAGGATTTCGGACGCCTGCATGGGATGGGACCAAACTTCACGACTGATTCAATTTTCTATGGATCGATGTGTACACCGGCATCCATTCTGGGTCATCCAGATACCATGCTAGTGTACACATGGGGGCAGATTTATGTTAACTGGCGCATCCCTGCATATCAGCAGGGATGCGCCAATTATTATGCGCCACAGCTGCGCCACCATGGATGCGCCGCATTTATAATGCGGCGCACCATGGGGCAAAAACGGCACAGATGCGTGACGCATCTGTGCCGTAAAAGTGGCGCATTGCTGGAGTTGCGTCGCAAGCGCGACGCAGCTCCAGCAATGTTCTGGAGGGCCCTATCTGTATAATGCTGCGTCAATCCTTACGCCTGCTTCAAGCAGGCGCAGGGTTTTGACGCAGCATGGGCCTAAAAGTGATAGATTTCACTCAGCCACTTTTAGGAGGCGTTCCTGCGCCGGAACTCCCCCACCTGCCCTGGAACGCCTACATGTGGCGCAGGGCTTTACAACGTGACGCATCTCCCAGATGCGTCACGTTGTAAATACCCCGCACCATGGCGCAGGATTTGCGCCGCTGCTGCGTCACAAAAGTGACGCAACGGCGGCGCAAAAGTGGCGCAAGTGCAACATAAATCTGCCCCATGATCTCTGCCGCTCCAGTCCTCATATGATAGCTGTTGTAATTACCCGTTTCTCTCTTCCCTTGGTACCTTCCGTCCACCCCTTCCCTACATCCCTTATTAGTTAGCCCGGGAGCTTACCTTAGAACGTTCACGGTGCCTTGTTGTTTCCGAGAGCGGATGGCTTGAATAAAGGTTCTACAGTCTTGTGTACCGAGCCTGAGTGAACCTGAGTTTATTCTTAACTTACAATAATAGCCTAGAGCCAGGCCAGCTAATAGTCTAGTATCCTTCTAAAGAGTTGACAGGGGACTCCTTAATATTGTAAACTGGTACTACAGTCGATTCTTAGAGGGTATATAATAACCTGTTCAAACTAGAATACACTGCTTGCACTTTTATCATAAACAGCTCAATATATGACTGGATTTGCCCCTGCCATACTGGCAAAATGACCAGTAAAGACATTAGATAATTTCAGACACAGAATTACTTGTTAAAGCGGTGTCATAGGCAAGACAAAAGATTTCATAGGGTAATGTAATATTTGACCGAGCCTGCACTGGACCTTTTGAGCTCTCAGAGGTCTTAAATGCTTTGATATTCCAAAAGACCATACTTTGTGGTCACCAAAGTTGTGCAAAAACTTTGGGGCTCATTTATGAGTCCTTGCGTCACTTTTGCGCCGCCGGTGCCTCACTTTTTGTGACGCATCAGCGGCGTAAAAACTGGACCTTGTTTCACCATATTTACAAAGTGACGCATCTAGGTAGATGCGTCACTTTGTAAACCCCTGCGCTACATTATACCTGCGTCAGGTATAATGTATGCAGGGTGGGCGTTCCCACGTAAGTAAGCATCGTAGAAGTAACGCAGTGAAATCAACGAGATTTCACTGCGCCACTTCTAGGGTGCAAATGCGTCAATATCTTGCACCTGCCTCACAGCAGGCGTAAGACTGACGCAGGCCCTTTCACATGCGGCTTGCCCCATGTAAAAGGACACATTGCTGGAGTTGCGTCACTTTTGTGACACACTCCAGCAATGCGTCACTTTTGCGCCTATAGATACGACAGAAATACTGACGTATCTGTGACTCCTTGCGACATGATGCGTCATACTGTAAATATGACGCATCATTGGAGTCGCAGGGAGGGCGCAGCGAAAAGTGACGCATCACTGTTTTCACGCAGTGATGCGTCACTTTTCATAAATGAGGCCCTTTGTTTTCAATCTGCTGGTTGGGATCAGCGAATTAAGGGGCAAACCTAGGAGGCGTAGGACAGATGAGTGAGACAGACGTATGTCGAGTTAGTGTGTTCACCTAATGTGCAGGTTTCAATCTACTTTCCACAGGTTTCAGTCTATACTGTAGTAACATACTAAGGAGCTGGCACTTGGGTCAGTCGCGGGTGGACATCCCTTGCAGCTCCAAGTCCATGTATCCTCAGATACCCATTTGAGGAGGGCGAAGACAGAAGAGGGTGAAGAGGAGATGGGATTTAGAGAGTGTATGGCAGCATATTACGAAGTGTTCTTGCATTGAAATCAGACTTTACATACCAGGGTTTCTGGTATGGCTCTATAGTTGTACATACCTAGGTGATGTGTATTTTGGCCTGACAGTGGTGCTGGACATACCTGGGCAATATGTTTAGCATTAGATCATGTCAGCATGCACTACTATTTTGTATGAAATGGGAATCTCCAGAAATAATGGCTGCTTTCATAAAATTGTATCTTCAAGCTGAACGATTATTGACTGCAAACAGTCAAACGAATGTAACGTAAGGATGGCTCCACAGTGACTTTTTTAACCAGGGCACAACTGGAACTTCAGTGATGCTAATGGAAACTTTTAAAATCTGATTTTAATTTCAGTAGAATTACGATCTTAAAACGTTTTTATCCGTGTAATATTTCAAGTTTTTTATTAACTGAAATAAATGAATCTATCTAAAAAAAAATACCTGGGCAAGAGGGAGTCAGGAAGGATTGCCCAATGGCTGAGAATGATCAATTCCGGTTCAACAATGCTTCAAAAACCAGAGGAATCTGGTTTCTGGTATAATTTCTATATCCGCACATTTTGTTTTACGTCATGACAGTGGTGATTTACAGTTTTAAAATATTATGATAGTATGTCCTTGTCATACTATGGTAAAGTGGGCACTGTCACTTGGGTGTATATGCAATCTGATGAGCAAGTGAGCCCTGAGATATACTAATAAGTAAACCTTGCCAGTTGCACCACTCTGAACAGGAGCTCTAGTAGCTTAATCTGACACTGTCTCTGTGAGCTTTCTCCCTTCACAATTACAAGCTGAGAGTATGAGAAGTACTCTGCCATGCTGGAATAATAACCCTAGCAGCCTAAAAGAATTTTGGATGGTGTGTTTAGTGGCAGATGAACAGTGATGGACAGTATATTCTGAAATACACTTTTGTTCTTGCAGCTTGTGATTTTTATTCCCCTTTTATTTGGTGGGGACATTGCCAGAGATAGGCACTGCATCGCCTGTAGCAACCACATTATTCTGATTTCCATCCACTTTTTTTCTGCAACAAAATTTCTTTATGGGCATATCCGTGTTCGTTGAGAAGGGATCTTGCTACTCGGTGGTCTGCTAAACCTAGAACTATTGGGAAATTTTATTTTTGCTCTCTCAAAACAGTTTTTAAAACATTTTGCTTTTCAACAGCGTATTAGACAAGCATTGGCATAGCCAGTAGGTCTCGCCTTTGGGACCTCGTATGCATTTAGCCATGCAGCACATTATCCTGGGAGCTACAACACCTACTGATACTTCACGTGTCACTGGTGAATGGGGAGCCTGAGCTGCCAATAAAGGCAGGAGAGGCTTGTATGGGCCACAAGGGGTGAACAAGCTGTGAGGTACTACACCATAGAAAACATATTAACAATATGAACGCTTGGCAGTTATGCTCATGAAAACGGTGTAAATTTACGCTGAACTCACTCCCAAGGTATCTGAGGGGATATTAACCTCAAAAGAGTATATCAATTATATTTTCTACCAACCCAAGGGTCACATAATACATATTGGGTTGCAAACTCCCAAAAGTGGAAGCACTAACAGTGCCTGTGGAAAATGGGTCACTCACACTGTTCGCAAACATCCATAGCCAAGCAACACCAACTCTCAGTGCATGAAGCATATCAAGGCGTCCTGCGGCACCGTGAACTCCTGGGAAACTGAGGTGAAAAGCAGCTGCAGCCTGGGAGCCATGTTTGGAGCAAAGATGGGCACGGAATACTGTGATGATAATAGTGCAATAGAGATAAAAGTGAAGCCCAAACGGATATCAGATACCGTAGTGTCAGCCACAGTCAAAAACAGATAAAAGTTATTGTACTCTGGCCCTAAATGAATGTTTGAATGAGCTCTCTCTCCCCATAGAATTGAATTATCTAGCTATGCAGTATTGCACTGATCTGGCTTTTAATTTTTACGTATTTCAAAATATTGCTAATAATACTCCGCCATATTTCAACCTCAGAATTTGTTTTTGCAGACAGCAGTGGACGACGGAAGCCTGCTTTTAATTTGCATTTATTCAAGCAAGCTTTGCTGCAGCGTGTGTTTGCTGTTGGATGGAACTGCATCTTTTGCAACACACTGCTATTTCTGCTTTACTGAAAAGGAAAGAAATGCAACTTACAGCTTTATCTTCTGCGCTGTGCACATTTAATGAGATACGTCTGTGCTACTCACGGTATTCGGCAGTAATCTTTTGCGATTGGCTACAGAATGCTCCAGAAATGCTATTACAAATGCCAGCTTTGCTTGGGTGACAATAGGTAAAATACAGTTGAGGTCATCAGGTAGCAGATACAATTCTGCAAGAAGGGCACAGAGGATATGTATTCTTCTAATTTAATAGTCAGATGTCTGAGTGCTAATATATGCTATTTAGACCTGTCAAGTGTACCACCTTCAGCATGTCCTCGCTGTGCACTTTTTAATGTAAGCTACCAGTGCGTTTCATGCCGGAATGTATTAGCGCAAGCTTATATACGCTGAAAAGTGAACCTCCATAATGTGGGGGGAGTATTGTAAGCAATAATGTTGTTTTTGCAAAGGTAGAGTCCAGAAAACTCGAGTCAAAATGTTCAAAGTAAAAACGTCATCTCAGGCTTTATTTTTGCAAAAAACAGAAATGTCTATTTTTTATTTTATTACCTCGTCTATCTCGTTTAGTTTCACAACCACATGGATCGAACAAAGAGGTTACTTCCCTGCAGTTGTGTAATGTTGTTTATTTTGGGGCCTAACCTTTTCCTTTTAATTTCGGCCCGGCCGGCCCCTCAGTGCCATAATCAGGTATTGCTTATTTGCATGCAAACGACTGGACTCACCTGCGGGCGGCAGACAGGTTGTCTAGTTGTAATTGAATTATGGAGTGCCTCTCCTCAGCGTCGTCTCTCTGGCCTCTGAGATCATGAGATGCTTGCCTCCTCGACCTCGCCTGCGCCTCTGCAAGTCAAACGCACTTTTTGTGATGATGATCATGCGAATTGGGGCTCGCGCAATAAACATTTTATTGCGCGAGCCCCAATGCGCATGATCATCATCACCAGACCCATCCCTGCTAAGGGTGAACTGTAAGACTGCGGCGCACAGACGCGGCGGCGGCAGGAGATATCTGAGCACTGCATGCGGCATGTAGGCGCAGCCAGGTGGATTTCTTTTAATAAAATAAAATTGGGAAACGGACGGTGCATGCAGCACCAGCAGCATAGTTGTACTTGAATGTTGCTGCCTTAACCGAAGCGATGAGAGACGCGGCGGAGTACTAGTCTGACTGTCTGTGAACACAGTCAGACTACTACTGACTCTCTCACGTCGGTCGGACGGTCACGGTCAGGGTCCAAATCGGCCCCAGCACAAAAACCAGCCCCCTGTCTCAAAACCGGCCCCCACCCCATCCAGCCTACCGGGGGATTGCCCGGTGCCCGGCATTATCAGTCCGGCCCTGACTTCATATCACCCCTAATCATACATGCCAGAAACTTCAACCTACTCGGAGGCCATAACTTTCACCTAGAAGACAGCACCGAACCTTCTAGAAAAGCTTGGAACCCTTGGCCTAATACAGCACATTACTGAACCCACCCACACCACTGGAAACCTATTGGATCCGATTTTCTCCTCATTCAGCAACATCACAGGTAACAACTATGACCTGGACATACCATGCCCTCATCAGTTTCAGCATAACCATACTGCACGATAACAGACCTACCATCAGCAGAACCACCTGCTGCAGCTGAAAAGGCATCCCAGAAGAAGAGTGGGCTTATGCTGTCTCTGAGCACCAGCTCAAACACAACGACTTGCTAAAAGCCATAAAAAACCTCAACAGCTGGATCACTTCATGCACCAACACCCTGCCTCCCCTCATGTGCAACCCAACTGTAAGATCCCAGCCACAGGCCAGCTGGTACACAAAGGAACCCCTCTGCAAGCAACTGGAGCGCAAATTGAGAGCAATTCGAGCCTGCCTGTGCCCGTCTGTACCTCGACCACACCCTGGTCCTCCCCTTACCTACTGATACCCTGCTTTGCTTCTCCATGTTCGTAAACCCGGCTGCTGCTTGATGCGCTGCTGCACTGCTGCCACACCGCATCACACATCGAGGAAGGAGCATTCACATGCACCTCATGTAAGTTCTCATGCATTCTTCTACACACATAGGTCTTCAAAACAGCCTACCATCAGCAAATATGGAACAGCAAGCGCCCAGCTCTTGTTTATTACATCACCGCTCGAACTAACACTAGGAAGGAAATATTTGCCATCATGAAAGATTTCACTGTACTTCATGCCGCCTAAAGCAACTTTATCCCCTCATCAGACGTTTGCAACAAGCTTTCACAATTCTTCAGTAACAAAATCACCTCTATATACAGCATCTTCGACCCTCAACCAGAACCCATCACTGTTGCAACTCAACTTCCATTCACAGCCGATGAAAGAACAGTGGCCTCGTGGCCTCTTGTCATCACCTTTGAAATTGGTGCTACCATGAAGGCCATCCACCCGGGGGCTCCATCCGACTCTTGCCCACACCACGCCTTCACCCAAGGAGTCCTATGCTCCTACCAATCAGCAAAACAGTAACAACCATCCTCAATGCCTCCATCAATTCAACCATGTTTCCAGATACCTGGAAGCATGCCACGGTCATGCCCCAGCTCAAGAAACCATCTGCTGACCCAGCCATGCTTTTCAGCTACAGAAACATCATCTTACCATACCTGGCTACGGTCTTAGAAAAAGTAATCAACCAACCCCTCACTGACCGCCTGAGCAACCACCAGCTCCTCAACGCCATGCAGTCTGGTTTCAGGTCCTACCACCGTACAGAAACAGTAGTCATCACCATCACAGATGACATCCGTGCGATCCTTGACAGAGGAGACACATTAACCCTCATTCTCCCGGACCTTTCTGCAGAATTTGACTTGGCATCACACCCGATACTCATCAAGTGCCTGCATGAGATTAGCATCGAAAGGTCTGCTCTCAGTTGGATCTGCTCCTTCTTACCGAATCAAATACAAGTTGTCAGTCTTGCACCTTACTCCTTAGACGCCTGTAAACTCATCTGCGGAGTGCCTCAATATTTGTGGCTAAGCCCAACTCTCTTCAACGCTTACATGTTCCCTCTGGCCGACTTCATCCATGCACACGATATCAACATCCTCTCCTACGCGGATGACATGCAACTCATACTCTCCTACTCACAATACAAGAAACAAGTTCACCACCTGCATGACCGAAGATGGTAACTGGATGAAAGCTGTCTCAAGTTCAATATCTACAAGACAGAAATAATGATATTTGGCAAGAACACCTCACAATGGGATTTAACTGGTGGCTAGCCAAACTTGGACCCCCACCCAGAACTCACACCAGGAACCTCAGAATAATCATCGACATCAAATGTGCCTCTCTGTGCCAGGAACGAAGTGAAGTTTGTGCACAGCATAGACTGCAAGACAACAGACTCTAAGGTATGTGCGTTCGGATGAGCTACTTGGTAGCACAACTTTAGAAGAAACTCTGACTGTAAAGGATGTGCTGAGTCACCTGCAGCCCAAAATGAGACCGTGCACTACTATGGACAAAACTGCTGTTTAGCACCAAATGATGGTAGGTGCCTTGGTGCATAGAAAACACAAAACACAGGGCTATCAAAGGAAATAACTAGTGCAGTTCATTCAGACAAAGTAAGGGCATAGAAATGGTAATGGAAACAATTTTAACCTGGCTCATATTATGAACTATGCATGCCAGTGGGAGTTTAAGTACACCACCAAGGTTTTGAACCCACTAAATTCCATACTAAGGTGTAGATAGTTTTTGACAAATACGGATGTATTTTGAACAGCAAAAAACATGACAGTCATAAAGTCAGTAAATTCACCATCTCTTTTCGTCAAGCACCAGTAGAACCATCAATGTTTTGGAAAGACATATTTAAGAGGTTTTTTTTCCGAAATGTGAATTTGCCGTACTGAAACATCGCTGGGAGCGGGCGACAGAAAAATGTTGACACAATTACCTTTATCAGAAAGAAAAACTCTAAGTGATGACAATATGGAGGTGGAAGATCAAGGAGAGGATGAATATCTGTGAGCCATGAGATCTTTGGAAAGGAACTATAAAATCAAAATTAACATCTTTGTGGAAAGGTACAAATTGTTTACAAGTGATCAACTCCATTGCTAATTTGTGGAGCATTGTGTTTCTGTGTTATGTACTTTGAAGGGAACTTATACATTTAGAGATTTTTATGATGAGATGATTAGGTGTTAATTAGTAAACAGAAGAAATAACTTGAGGATTCAAGAAAAACATTTCAATGTAAATTACCTAACCTTTGTCAAAGCTGTAAAACTGCAAAATAATAAAAAGTACCTCTAAATATTTTAAATTACTACATACTAAAGCAGAGATAAATACTTTAGTTAAAGTGAATTGAGTATGCTACTAGAATAACTCTTTTGAAAAAACAGATAGAGCTAAGAGCTACTCTGAACGCTTCTGCCAGACTCATTACAGGCTCAAGAAAGCATGATACTATTACACCTGACTTAATTCAACTTAACTGGCTTTCCATTGAAGCAAGGATCCTATTCAAGATGGCCTGTCTGACACATAAAGCTATCCACTTCAATACCCCCGTTTACTTGGCAAAAACACTCGAGCTCTCCGGTGCCAGTCAAAACTTAGGAAGCTCTAATACCCTACTACTGAAATCTCCTAAATTCAACAAAAAAAGAACTTACAATCGCTGCTTTTCAGGGCTGGCTCCAAGAATTTGGAATGCCCTTCCGATGGAGATCAGAGCCAACCCCTTGACTGCTTCATTAAAAAAACAGGTCAAATTGCTACTATTGGATGAACTTCATCAGCTATAGCCTTTATGACATTTGCAAGACACTTCCTCCGCTTGCTTGACATCATTTTTACTTTGTGTTTTTAATGTATTATGTTGTTCTTTTGACTTAGGGCTCTGCTAAAACTTCATGGTCCCGTCTAGTAGGGCTGTTTCCTGTTTGATCATGTGCTCCCTCGTCTGCCCCTGGCACCCCCATTTACTTTTTATGTTTCAGGTTCCTCTTATGTTGCCTTATTGTATTGTATTGTACTCATGCTGTTTCCTCATGTCAACGTTAGTTTCTTTTGTACAGCGCTCTGATACCCATCTGGGTCTTGTTCGCGCTTTATAATACTTTCCAAATAAAATAAAAAAAATTCAGTGAGGGTACAGGAGATAAGTTAAGCAAATCCAACCAAGTGGAATCTTTTGGATGTGGTAGTCTGCAGCATATTGCAATGCCGTGAGACTGTCCTACAACAAAACCTCATTATTTTAAATATAGAAGATTAAGGCATTTTTCTTATGTTTGTAATCATGAGGTTAGAAAATGAGATTAATGAAAAGTGTGAAAGTAGCAGTGAGGGCAATGTCCATGTTCCCTCTAATTATTTTTCTAAGTCCGGGCAGTGCAATATTTGCGTGCACAATTGTCTGAGAAGTAGCTGTAACAAAGACATACCACAAATCCCTAGGTGAATGAGAGGGCTACCAATAGCGGTACTATCTCTGAGAAGAGTGCAGGAAACCTAGTTATTTATCTTTAAATAAAAACAATTATGTTAAACAATAAAAATGATAATAGAGATATTGTGTCATAAAGCATGCAGGCACTGTAACACTGGATTCTTGCATTTAGTGTACAGAGAAAGTGAGCCTGTAATGTGTGCTACACATTATCGTCATTCATTCACTCATCAGTAGCTCTATGATATTATTCACTTTCTCACACATAGGTGTTCCTAATAAAGCACTTGTGTAATTGGTGTGTTGTCAGATCTGTGACTGATAATTGTGACTGACAGCCCAAGGTTCATAGTGACTGCCCAGTGGAAGGACTCTGGCTAAAGTGAGCAAGCCGCTGGCTTCATGCACTGTAGCCTGCCTCTTTCCTCTGTGTGTAGATACCTCCAAATTGTAGGCTCAGCCAATTGTGATCTTGTGTGATGAGGCCTCTTTGCACACGACCTCAACACAAGTCCCCGTGGGCAGCAGTGTCCAGGGTGGGGATTTTTTTGATGCATGCGTGACCTTGGTAGTTCTTGGGCAGCACTGGAAACCAAAATCAGCCCTGACAAAAAAAATCTTCAGCCCAGCCCCACTTATGGACAATGATTAGAAAAGGGCTATAAGAACCTTGAGAGTTGGGTGAAAGTAGCCCATCCATCTCTAAAAACTGGTCTGCCGTCCACAGTGAAAATGCCAGGGTGGAAGAATGTGCTGTCTTGGACTGACCAAAACAGTTGGTGCTGCTCTCATTCGGAATGGTCTGTGCTCTCACATTCAGACAAGCTCTTTCACTCAGTCGCTTCCTCAAACACTCACTTTTACTTGCTCTAAGCTTTCTGACTTTTCACTTTTCAGTCATGCTTTCTCTCAGACACACTCTTATGTTCTTGTTTTCACTAAAACTCTTTAGAATAAACATGCTGATGTGGTCTGGTCAGACAGTGTTAGGTACAGGTGGACATGAACCATTTCAGCTCAGTCACACTGCACAGTAAATTCAGAACCTGTCCTCTAAACCAGTCAAGCTTTCAGGTGATGGAGTAGGATGTTATTGGTTTGCAAGTCTGTTTGATTAAAGTCCATGAGGTCAAAAACATGAGCAAGTAATACTAATTTGTTTTTTTCACACTTCCACGGCAAAATAAATTACCAAAGCGCATTGGGGAATACTTATAAATGAAGAGGGCAAGAACATAGACGCAAAACGTAGGTACTAAAAGATAGACAATCAAATGAAGGAAGTCTGCCTTCTAAAGGGAAATCTGCAGGTAGCGTTCAGCCTCCAGTTTCTACTTTGCGTTTATGCAGAGGCGTTCTGGGGTCATCCCGACTGATGAAATAAGCAGTTCAGTAGCAAAGGTAGGCAATTGAGCACATTAATACGAAGAGTCAAGTCAGATCTAAGCAAGGGGCCCGAATTGGCAATGAGAGCTGAAGAAGGTGCTCTTGGCTCAGTGGACCTGAGAACTAAAGCTCGAGCTGTTCTTTTCAAAAGATTAATACATTCACTCTAGGAATCTGTGTTTGACATCGTGGTCACAGTTTCCAACCCTGGGGGTGCACTCCTTTTGAGGCACATAAAATGGGGACCACTGAGTTTGGTAAAAAAAATAATCTGTTATTCAGCACACTGTGCACCATGGAGTGAACATGCAATTTCAAATTAGACATGTCATGTTAGGACCAGAGTCATTAAACAATTAGGCATGAAATAAATGCAAAACGTCACATAAAAATAAGCTAATTTATTTAGCATAGCTGTTTACGTTATTTTTTAGGTTGCATCACCACACTGAGTCACATTTATTAAAAATAATAGTGTAGCATGCACTCCCCATGCTCACCTGCTGATGATTCCATTGGTCAACCAAATCAGTTGGTCATGTGTCCTGAATATATGGAAAGTATTATTATATAGGGAGTAACATCATGTGTGTTAAACCATATACAAGTGAGTACTTTGTTTAGCAAACATGCTGAACTGAGTTGCTGGAAGTAGCTCTCACATTTGACATTTACAGATTAGTAATTTAAAATGATTTGACTGGGGTCACACAATTAGAGCAAGTAAGGAAGCCAGGATTTGATCCCGAGTTTCTTGATCATATCAGTTACGTAGATCTCCTCATCCCCTTCCCCTTATGTTATTAAACTGTGCATAAGAAAAACTGTGTACCAAAATTTAGACAAATATGACACAATCACTATTTCTAAAAAAAAAAGTACACAGCAAGTATGAATACGTAGGATAAAGTCAATGCCTTCACTGACTTTATAGATTAAACGATTTCAGGATAGGCTGAATATAAAAATGAAGGCAATTGCAATTAAAGCAATGGTCTGTTGGCTGCAGGGTTTGATCGCATGTTATAAGCTTTCAATGAGAGACATGTCAAGTGGATGAGCAGACTGTAACGCATGCATTATTTGTTAAATGTATTAACGTATTGTAGCAGCACAGGACTTGTCCTTTGTAGCAGCAGATTCCTCGTGAAAAGGAGTTCACAGTAAAAATCAGTTGAGTCTGCAACCAGATACTAGCAAGTGCTAGCGTTGTTAAAAAACACAAAAGATTGTAAGACTGATTTGTATGTAATGCCTGCCACCAGCTTTGTAAAAGAGGTCTTCTGCTGGTAGTCAGCAGGAGGACCCCTATGTTATGCACTCCTGAAGCCTCCCGCGTGTTGAATTTGTGTTGTAGTTGCATGGGAAAACCTTAGTAGTGAAAGAATACAATACACCAAATTGTACGATCATGATGCAAGATGTGGAAATAATAATATGGGCTAATTCTTGCTTTCTTTATACTCTGATTGAAGGAGAAACGTATAAGAGAATTACTGGCATAAAATTAAAAGTCAGTGGGATGCTGTGCAGTTAAATTACCTGTATTAGGTTACTTTGAGTCGAAGATCCAATAAAACCAAAGAGAGGCTGTAGTTAAGATATATGTGATAGAAACAGGAAAAGGGTTGGAGGAATGGCGAAAATAAAAAAACACTGGAAATTGTACTTGCAGGTTGGGGAAGTATTATTTGGTGATGCTCGTTAGGCTTCACCATGCAATCCTCTTACAGACCCCGAAGATGGTCCTTGGATTCACAATAAAAAACATCCTTAGCTCAGTCCTGGTAGTGTGGCAAAGAGCAGTCAGACGTTACTAGAGGAACGATTTAAGCATTTCAGAGTACCAACGTGGACGATAAGTAATTGATATGACCCGATAGAAATCCGACTCCAATTTATAACAAGCATTGGCATAGCCAATAGGTCTCGCTTTTGGGACCTTTTAAGTGTTTAGCCATGCAACAGTTGCATAACTAAATACTTATAAGGTCCCAAAAGCGAGACCTATTGGCCATGCCAATGCTTGTTTCTGTTTATTACTGCTCTGTAGTAATGGCGGCGCACGGGTGCCACCATTACTATATAGAAGTAATAAACAGGAGAAAAAAAAAATGGCTCACGGAGAACATCAAAGCGGCCGCGAAAGTGAAAGTGATCGCAATCACGATCAAACATCAAAGCGGCCGTGAAAGTGAGGCGCGCGCGCCCGTGCACATGCACTGTAGCTCTATGCTACAGTGGTAGCACTTTTTTGAGCCCTCACAATAAGTCTCGCCTGACCAGCGCAAGCGCTGGGTCAGGCGAGACCTAAAAACGAAGTGTGTTTTTATCTTAATTTACACACCAAAATAAATGTGATCAGATGCATATAACCAGAGTTATGGATTTTACAAGAAAAAGGAAATCACAATGCAATAGTGCAGAACTTTTGAATTGCGATTATTGTGAAAAAGTGTTAGTGACAATTGGCCACTTGCAGGTCGAGTTGATTGGAACCCAAGGAGGGTTAAAGGTGATGATGGTCCCAGAACCAAGCCATGATAGTCAGTTCAATTTGACCTTGCCCATGGAGCTCTGGTGCAGAGTTGTCCTGGCTGTCCCTAGTGCTGAACGGGAGCCGTGGTGTAGAAGTGGACCTCAGCTAGGCCTACCAGTGCAAGGGGTTCGCCCTTCTCTGCACAGAGTCCTCAGACCAATAGGAAGAAGTTGGCACAGAAACTGGAATAGAAAATACAAAGTTTAATAAACCTCATGAGGTGGAACTACATTCCTACATTCACACAGCACCCTTTGGTATTGAACAAAGTAGCACACCAAACAGAAGGAGCATGGTCCTTTTATACCCAAACAGGGGCTTAAAAGAGGGCGGTACAAGTACACGGGAAGGTTTTATGTACATATAAGGTCATATAGAAATGCACAGTCGACAAGTAGGAGGAGTTAACAGTTTGCCAATGCTAGTAAACACATGCTGACAGTTACATACTACTAACAGCTGCAAGGACAGCTGAAAACTCACTGGGCATGTGCAAAGGTGGAAGATGCTAAATATAGTTCGTTTCTAGGCAGATTACAAGAGCAGTCAACACTGAGGGAGGACAAAGCACATGGTGAGCACATGGCAGCACATGGCAAACAAAATGGTTGCCAGAAATACAAAATGGATTCCACAAAATGGACAAGATAGCCTCTAAATACAAGATGGATTCCGCTAATGCTAATCCAATCGTTGCCAATTTACAACAATGGGAGAGCTGCTTTTTACTGCTTAGACGGTGATGCAGGAACAAAATGCAAATCAAAACAATGCGGTGGTTGCTGACATTGGTTGAAGGTCAGATGGAGTTCCCTCTAGGTACAGCAATGAGTGCAGGTGTTGGTTGCCAGACAGGCGACCAACAAGCCATGGCAGTGGTAAGCTTGTTAGAAAGGTACTTCGACATCTGGTGGTCCCAGGGAACTCAGTAGGTGCCTGTAACTTTGTGGAAGGCAGGACTACAGTTCTCCCAATGCACAAGGCCATCTGGATTTGGGAGCTCCCTTGGAGGCCCGATGGCCAGCGATTATTTGGATCCTGAGCACTGTTTTACCTGCTGTTTGCAGAGGAATAGTGCCACTAGAACCCAGGAGTCTGAGGGTGCTTCCGGCTCTCACAGAGGTTCCTCTGTCTGGGGGAACTGAGAGTTAGCCTAGGATGAGTCTCAACCAGGCAGTTCCATGAGCATTGCTATTGGTGCAGAGTATCCCTCTTTTGGTTTGTGCAAGTCCTGTTGTCGCAGACACAGGTTTCATCTTTGTCCTCCTTGATGCAGGTTGATTCAGAACTGAGGTTTTAGTGTCGGGCGGGTCCCCTAAATCTTAGATTTTGGGGAGTTAGGGATGTGGGAGCAAGTAGCCAATGGACTGCTAGTTCCTGCAGCTAGTCTGCCAATGAGGGAACCACATCTGAGGGTGTAGGTCACCTTTTTTACCCAGAACCCACTATTTCTATCACTTTTAAAAATGCCAGAAATCTTCCTTAGCTGTACAGACCAGACAGTCGGCCCTAGAGGTGTGGCTAGCCATCTGGGGGTGTATACCTCCTACATACCTAATTTCCCACCTGCCCAGAATCAAATGTGCCTGGGACAGGAGAAGGGCTGTTTTCTCCTTTGGGAGGAAGCCCTGATGCATATCAGACGCCGTGTAACATTTGAACCACACCGCCTTGATGTCCCACTTGACTAGCCATCCTGAGGGGAAGGAGGTGGGATCTACTCCCTGCTTAGGCCTTTGTTCTGGACTCCTGGAAGTGTTCACCCTGCCTGGCATAAGGTCAGAATCCTGTCTTGGCAGGAGCAAACTCGGTCTACCAGCCAGAGCGCAGAGAACCTGGGCAACCAGGTGGGCAACTTCTAAGGTAAACACCTTGGTGGATGCACCTTTGCCCTCGACAAGAGATTTGTGTCATGGGCGAGAAGGCACATTGTTTAATACAAAACATGACATATTTAGGCGGTATCATAATGGAGCTGCCAACCTCGGGTTTGCTCGGGTGCCAGCCCATGTTAACCTATGGACTGCTTATCACTTATAGTGTACTTTAATGGTATAGGGACATATAAGCTTGCACTTACATGACCACACCTTTAATATAAGGCACCTGGTCTTGCCTTCCTTAGGAGTGACTGACATATAATAAAAGTAGGGCATTGATTTTGCCACACATGGTGAGGGCAAATTCGAAATGGAGCAGTTTACACTGTTCCTGCAGTCTGTAATGGCAGGCCTACAGTCACTACTTTACCTGGGTCACGCAGGGTGGTACAAACAGTGTTGCAAGCCCTGGGGACCCCTTTACCACCCATGCCCTGGGTACCCGGTACTATATACAAGGAACTTATAAGGGGGTAAAGTCCTTCTCAATTGAGGTTGACAATTTACACTTAACAGTTTTAGGGAGAGAGCACTGGCACTGGGGCCTGGGCAGCAGGCTCCAGGGCACACTAAGAGTCAGAACCATCAGCATTGGTGCAAAATATGGTGGGGGTGACCATCAGTGTTCCCCCTCTTATTCTTTTCTTCTGTATGTGGCAGGGCAAGATCTCTGTGCACTTCAGCCAAAACTGTGTCCACCAAGCATGCAATCGCAGCACAAAAATATATAAATCTGTGGCAATTGCTGCTCAAAACATTTGTTTATAACGAGGTTGAGAACAAGTGCATTTCACACATATGGCTCTAATTAACAGGGTGCTGAGACAGTTTTGCAGTGTGGAGACAGATCATCATTACGTTATTCTTCATTGGAGCACTGATCATTTTTGGTGGGGGATTGCTGGAAGACTATACAAGAGAATATATATTTTGCAAGTTGACAATTACATAGCACAGTTACATGTTGATGTACAAGCTAATGATTAATGCCTTTGCTAAGAGGAAGTGTGTGAAATGTGCCTATCCAGGCCAAACATAAACTGTGGGAAAGGGGGGCTCAGACAAGTCAAGTGCCATCACTAGATGTGTGACACATTTGCTTCTCTCGCTGTTCCTTGACATTCTTCGAGTGCCGATAAACTCTATCAAGGTCACAACTTTGCCATTGAAGAGATAGGCCTTTGTCCTCATCAGCATAACCACGTGATTCTCCGCCAGTCTAGTTCTTGATTTAGACTTGATAGTGTTCAAGAGACTGAATCCTCATTCATAGTCTGCACTTTAGGACTGAAATGTTGGAATGTGGCTGACAAGCCACACAATACAAAACATGCTATTGGTTGGGCATTCAAGAAAGGCGGATGGGATATGTCAATAGCACTCAACAAACCTGATAAAGGAAAGATAAAATGTAGTTCTTGTGTACATTTAGCAGCTTTCTGCTTTTGTGACAGACAGATGCATCACGTTGGGCCTGTACAAAACCACAAAGTAATGTGGAAGACTGACAAAAGAGCAACATAAGAAATACTAAATTACCCTGACCATCCCCATTTCAGTATTTTTAATGACCTGACCCCAGAATATGGCAATACAGATGAAGGAATACCCCATTGCTGGAATGGGTGTAAGAAAAATGTGACTGACACAACTAATGGACTAATGGAGGACACCTGACTGAAAAACCATAGAACTATTTAACACACATAACTTTCGTAAAATCAAAAGGTCTTGGATAACACCAGACCTAAAAAAACAAAAAAGTCAATTGATCTGCTGTTTGCTGTTAGCCTCTTTGCTAATGCATGTTTTAAATGTTTTTCTAAATATTTAGCTTCCTCATACAAAGGTCTGTTCTGAACCTGAATGGCTTGTGAGTTGGGGTGATTGGGGGGCATAGAGGAGATAGAGAGAGCGCAGTAGAGTATATGGCCTGAAAGTGTGTGTATGATTAGCAAGACTGGATGAGAAGGGGAGTGAAAGAACGTTTGTCAGTGTCTATTTATTCAATGGAATTATAGTAATTGCACATTATTCACTGTACAAAAGCTGAACAACAATACCCAGGGGCAATAGAATTATGCAGTTGGGGAAAGCACCAAATTATGTAGCAGGGTTGACAAAATTATGTGGCAAGAATAGACAAATTATATGGCATACTACAGCACATTTGTTCTAGTGTTGCTTCATTATTTTATCTTTTTTGTTTTACACATGGTAATCCTATCTTGGCATTGATTAGACCTCATTAGTACCAGTTTACCAACCAAGCATAGAAATAAGCGACTGAAAGATGACCAGCTAACCTTTGCAAAGGGTCTTTGATGCATGCAAACAAATGTCACAATGTTATTAGTAACTTTTGATTTGTTCAAGCTAGAAACCATTTTTTTTATTCAAATCTGCAGATTATATGGCAGATGATGGATTATGTTGGAAAGCCATAATTATGCACACAAAAACAGGCAGTGGGCACAGAATCACATGATTTCAGTGGCCCTGGCAATACATTATATTTGTGATGCTACATTATGCCATGTGCTTGTTCAAATCCATCATGCACAGGTTTAGCTTAGTGATTCATGTGTGTGATAAGAGTGTGTAAAAGAAAGAGAAGGAAGCCCACAGATGTAGGGCAGTAGAAATCGATGCTAGGAGTCTTTTAGGACAGCCACTTTTTCATAGCTCCTGTGGAAAAGTAGAGTGCCCGACAGTGGCGGGACAGAAGTGATATCGACAACTTGGATATCTATGCCATCCCTCCTCCACATTTACTTGGCAAACCATATAGGCTATTAAACAAACACACAACTTTTTTTGTACAACGCTCTTTCTGAATGCAAGTATCTAAATGCTTTCATATGTGATAAAGAACAAACAGGATACTCAGTGAAAAGTATTGAGCATTATCTCACATCCATTTCATTTTTTACAGATCTACTCATTGTTCACTCACACACAGTACTGTGATCTGCATGTGTAAAAAATTTAATAATCCAAGTTTCTTTCCAAGTAGAAGTTTTATTTGCAGCACAGCAACATGACTGAACTGGTCATAGCGAAAGTCCAGTGCAACTGGCTCTTCAGCTGACCAACAACAGTGTTCCAATTAGAATTGGAATACAGAATATAAAAAGAATAGCAATAAGAAAGTGACGTGACAGCAGAATGAAGATATATGTAAGAATGTAACACATCTTCCTTATATGACAGCAATGAAAATGAGAGATGAGGGAGTAAACAAAAAGAAGAAACACAAAGAAAACAAAGATACAGCTTATCTTACAAAATCATGTAATTTCAATGGAAACTGTCTTATGTGACAGTAATCCTTTACTCTGGAGGCAACAGAATCATCATAACAATTAGTTGCATCAGAAAAATGGAACTGTTCAAAACGTGAACTTGTAGCCATATCCTGATTACAACTGTGGACAGTACTCTCAAGACTTACACGAGAATTTTTATTAAATTCATCCATAACACAAGTACCATAGAAATTATTAGGACATCTTGCAACTCATTTTACATTCCACAATTTTCCATCTTGTGTGATAACACTGTTATCAAAAACTTTGGTAATTTTCATGGCTTTACTAAACCTATTTGAGCATTTGCTAATGAGACCAGGTTTTCTTATTTTCACCCAATCTCCAACTTTAAAATCATGAGCTTTGGTTTTCCACTTATTGTCATACCACACTTTAGTTTTACCTTGTTCTATTCTTACTCTTTCTGCAATACTATGAACCATATTATCACTATTTCATCTTTCTTGTATTTCTCTTTAAACTACCAAGGACATATTTTGGATGCAGGATCCCTTCCTTTAAAAAGACGGAAAGGGCTAACTTCAGTTTCTGAATGTGGAGTATTGCGATATAACCATAATCTTTCTCCTAGTAAAGTCTTCCACTCACCCCCCAACTTAAAAACATCAGAAATGTAACCCTTGAGAACCCGGTTGAAGCGCTCTACCTGACCATTTTCATGTGGTTCATAAAGAGACGTGGTAATGTGTCTTATGTTGTGACATTTAAGAAACTCTTCCATCTCATTGGAAATAAGCTGTACTCCATTGTCAGTAATGAGGACTGATGGACAACCTTCCCTCGCAAAGATTTCCTTAAAAAACTCCAATACAATATTGGTAGACGAGTGTGAAACAAACTTGACTTCTGGCCACTCTGAATGATAATCCACAAGTACCAAAGCATACCGTGAATCATATGGTAAACACATGAAAGGACCAGAAATATCAAAAGCACATTTTTTTCCATGGCTCATCATGCCACTCAGGATTTTTAAGGGGAGGGACATTGACATTTAACATCTTTTCACTAGATAAACACACATCACATTCTCTGACGGTCAACCATGCGGTCCATTCCCGGCCACCAAAAATAATTTCTTACAAGAAGTTTCATTGCAGACATACCAGGATGATTTTTGTGAGCCAATTTCAAAATTACATCTTGCACTCCAGCTGGTGGAACACATTTACCACCTTTATACATGAGATCACCATCCAATTCTAACTCTTCAGAAACTTTAGAGAAAGGCACAACCTCCTCACTTATGTTTTTCTTCCTGGGCCAACCTTCCAAAATGTATATCTTAACCATCTGTCATACATATCTTCCTTTTCACACAACTTCCATTTTTCTTCAGAAATATCCTCAAAACCACCAGAAACCACTTCTTGAATGGTGGTAACTATTTTAGACTCATCTACACTCTCACAATAGTCCTCTTGACAAGAATGGCGCGACATAAAATCCGCTGTCACGTTGTTTTTGCCAGGAACAAACTCCGTTTTGAAACAATACTCTTGTAACCTAGAAGTTAGTCTCGCAATACGTGCAGTGGAATTCCAACCTCCACCTGGAGATAAAATATTAACCAGGGGTTTGTGATCTGTCTTCAACGAGAATTTACTTCCCCAAACATAATTCCTAAAATGTTCAATCGCCCACACACAAGCTAATAGTTCCTTTTCAATGACAGCATATCTGCGCTCTGTTTCATTTAAAGTGCGGGAAGCAAAACACACATTCCATTCATCTTTTCCACACGTCTGCGACAAAACTCCTCCTATACCATACAAGCTGGCATCAACTGTGATACCACACTCTTTGTTCATACAACAAGGCCTCAAAATGGGAGCTTTTACAATTTCTTCTTTGATTGCCATAAACGCATCTTGTTGTTCTTTCTTCCACTCAAATAGTGCTTTGTGTCTTAACAACTTCTTTAAAGGTTCCATTTTCGTTGCAAAATTGGTAACAAATTTACTATAATACTCACACATACCTGCAAAAGATAACAGTTGTTCTTTGTTCTTTGGAGCAGGAGCCTTTACAATGCCATAAACATTAGCTTTCATCAGAACAACTCCATCACCTGTAAGAGTGTGTCCTAAATATTCTACAGTGTCTTTGAACATTTTACATTTGTGTGTCTTAAGAGTTAAACCATTACTCTTAAACCTTTAACAGACTGCCATTAAATGTTTCAGATGTTCCTCCTCATTGGGTGAGAAAATCAGTATGTCATATTGAAAACATTTTACAAAATGATCTACATCTCTAAAAATATTAAACATGACTCTTTGGAACACCAAGGCAGCCGAAGCTAAACCAGACGGCATCCTGGTGTACTGATGCCCCTGAGGGGTAATAAATGCAGTTAACATTTTAGATTCTTCAGTCAATGGAATCTGGTGATACAGATCTTAAATCCAGTGTTGAAAACACTTTGGCACCTTCCAACATGGACACAACTTCATTTATGTTTGGAAGAGGATGACAATCCACAATAACACCTGCGTTTAACGCTCATAGATCCACACATACCCTCAACTTTTGATCTGGTTTACGAACTAAAACAATGGAAGAAACCCACTCAGAAGAATCTATAGATTCTATGATGCCTTCAGTGACCAACTCATCCAACATTTTTTTTAAATTCTTCTCTGACATTAATAGGTACACTTCTAAGTCTTTGTTTAATCGGAATTATATTACTTTTAAGTTTGATGTGGTGTGAATAATGTTTGAGTTTACCCAAGGAATCTGTGAAAACTTCTTTGTACTTTTCTTTAACAAAACTTTCTTTGTATTCCCTCTTAGTGACTGCTATGATTTTAACTAAAACAGATTCATAACTGGTTCATCCGAACGTGGAATTATGCGTAATTTCCATTGATCCCTCCATCCAAGAACATTCACACCCTTTACAGCAATATATAACTTAACTTGTACGACTCTGCTTTTAAAATGTAATAAGGTATTGAAATATCCTTCCATTTCAATTCTAGTACCATCATAGCTTTCTCCTATATATTATCAGGTGGTAACATCTTATTAATGTTAAAAACTCCATTTAGTTTTCCATGAAATACATCTTTGAGATTATAGTCCATGGTGAACCTGAATCTGCCATGAGATTTAAATTTATTCCAGAAACTTCCACTGTACACATAGTTGCTTTTCTTACAGGTTGGTCCTCAGAATCATTTACATTAGCAATTTTCTCTACTAAAGAAACTACAAAACCCTTGTTGTCCTCCACACTTGGTAAGCATTCATACTCATGTTTCACATCACATTTTTCTAACATGCAAGAAATGTTCCCACGCGGTTGTTGTGCAAATCTCCTTTGATCCTGTTAGACCTGACATCCTTGGCGTGGGTTTTTCCCCTATCTTTCGCCTCTGCTACATGGATTTTTGATGCTGTTATGGATTTCGTTTTTGCTGGTTTAGATGCTTTGGACACTCTGCCACTGCTAATCAGTGCCAGAGTGTAAGTGCTCCCTGGCTAAAATGTCATATTGATTGGATATACCTGATTGGCATATTTGTATCACCATGAAGTCCCTAGTAAAGTGCACTGTGTGTGCCAGGGCTGGTGATGACAGATGCTACTAGTGGGCCTGCAGCGCTGATTGCGCCACCCACATGAGTAGCCCTAAAATGATGTCTCAGGCCTGCCACCGCAGGCCTGCCTGCAGTCCCCGGACTGCCATGTCACCCTGGTCAGTGTCCCCACTGACTAGGCCTAACCCTTCCCTTTTTGTGCACATCAGTCATCCCTCTGGAAGGCCCGAGGTACCCCCCTGGGCAGGGTGCAGTGTATGTAAGAGGTAGAGCATGTACTAGTGCAGGTACCATGCTCTGGTAGTGAACCGCGGCCATTTTGTGTGTTCACTGCTGCAAGGTTATCTTGCTCCATAGGCTAACATGGGGGAGGCTGGTGCCAATGGCTATCCGCCTATCTTCTCATAGGAACAAGATAAGACATGAGTGTTTGATATCCCTGAGCTCAGCATTTAATAGCACATCTTTTAGGAGAGGTTGTTTTTAAATCCTGAGTTGGAGAATAGTACTTTTTAGAGAGTAGCTGTTCTCTTGTCTGACCCTTCTGTGTGCCTGGGCATGCTTGTGGATTGACTGTCTGGCTTGAGAGTGACAGGGGCTGGGGATCCCCCAGGAGGTTGGCTGAGTCAGCCCTCTGCTGAATGGCGACATTTGCAAGTAGAGTGGAGGGAGGAGATAGCACCTGGGAGTGAATAGGGCTGTGCCTGCCTGCCACACTGCTGGCTCCACCTCCTGCTGGGCGGCTGACGACTCTGCCCCTCACTCTGAAAAGAAAGCAGAAGCCAGGAAAACAAAGTGCTCCAGCAACACCCAGAACTGGATCAGACCGGGCTCAGGACCCACTTGCACAAAGACTTCAAAGACTTTTAGGGGTATAAGTACAAGACCCCTGACAACAGATTTTTAGATTCTACAATCAAGAGGAACCTCTGCTGAAAGACGGACTGCTGAAGAACTGAAGGAAGATTGCCTTGCTGTGTGCTCTAAGGGCTGACCTGTTCTGCTGTGCAACTGAAGCCGAGGAGGAGAAGGGGCCTTGCTGTGTGCTGTGACCCTACCTACTTGACCTAACAAGACTTTGCTGTGTGCTGTGTCTTCAACTCTGAATCTCCAAGGGCCTGAGAAGAGCTGGCCTCCTGTTTGCAACCCAGGGATAGAAAGGTTGCCAAGACTTTAAAGACTCTGCTGTGTCCCATCTGCGCTGCTGTGTGCTGCGAGGACCGTGGACTGTTCTACCAAGCTTCTAAACATCTGCCCCGGGAAGTGCGCTGGCTGCTCTCTGTTTTGCTGGAGAGTGCCGCGCTGAGTCTGGCCTGACACCGGTTGCTGCATTGTGAAGACCGACGTGCTCATCGGCACGTGTATTGCTGTGGCCGCAGGATTGAGGGCGCCCCCATGCTAACTAGGCCGCTGTACGGCTTGGCGGCGTCACGATCGACCCACTGACACGGGCGCCGTGAAATATTCTGCCCGCGATACACCGCCACGGCCCGGGGGCCTGAAACTGATCAAGAGTTGCACTTCCCCGCTCTGCGAAGCCGCGGAGAAGAGAACGAGGAGGCTGCGACCTGATTGGTTGCTGACCGGAGGCTTGGCTGGAGGAGCCGCGCTGCGAGTGGCTGACTCCGGTGACGTCGACATCATCACTGGGGGCTCGCCGAGGGAGCCGCGACCAGATTGGTCCATCGCTCGGGAGTTGTGAAAGCCCTGCACCACGCAGTCTGAGAGGAGCGCTTTAGTTGTAAGCGCAAGAGGCACTGCTGGAAGAACGTGGGTATTTAACTACTGGAAGCCTACGAACGTATTCCTTTCCTTTGAATACGAAGTCCCACGAGAGACTAGAGACTATCTGTTTACGCTCCTAACAACCTAAGAAAAAGATTGATGTGCAACGCTATGATAATTGATTTCCACTGCTGAAACTAGATAAAGTTATATTTTTGATATACTTACCTGTGTGGTCTACGTTTGTGGTGTACTAGGGGGGTCATTGTAGTTGTTAAGTGCGAATACCTTACACATTGCCTTGGGGATAAGCCTGTCTGCTCGAGCCAAGCTACCTAGAGGGTGAGCAGGGGTTATCTACCGTGTGTGTCCCTGTACCCTGACTAGAAGCAAGGGTCCCTATTTGGTCTAAGGTGCTTACCTCTGCCAACTAGAGACCCCCAGATCTAACAGATCCCTACACACATTTGAAAAGTGTCTCATCCTACCACATTTTCTACACTCCCTATTTACGGCTGGGCATCCCCCAAAGGATGCCATGTGTGTTCTACTTCCACATCTGTAACAAACTGTATATCTATCACTCTTATCAAATGTTTTAAAACCACCACAGTTATTGTTACGAGATGCATTGAAACCAGAGTTTGCCGTTTCACTTATTATTGTTTACATCTCTTACAGTGTGTATCCATTTTTCTGATTGTTCAAATGCTTTAGCCGTGGAGATGGCTTCTGAAAGTTTAGGGTCACCCATTACCCATAATTGTTCTTGTGTCTTTTTGTTTTTTACATGAACAATAATGTGATCTCTTATCATTTTGTCAGACATATTTCCATAATTACACTGCATGCTTAAAGTTCTTAGAGATGTTAAGAAATCATCGAAAGATTCATTTTCTTCTTGCGCCCTGGTGTAAAATTTTAATCTATTAAGGGCAATATTCGTGGTAGGCTTAAATCTTTTTTCCATTCTAAGTAAAGCTTCTTTATTGACATTAAAATTCTGCTCACCTTCAGCAGCCGTAATTTGGGGTTAATGCTCTGAAAATTACTTGTCCCTCTGGCCCCAAACAATGTAGGAAAATAATTTTTTTTCTCTCTGCACTCATTCGTTCTCCATCAATAGCTTTCATATAGTTTATAAATTCTTCTTTCCATCTCGACCAAGCAATTGGAGGTTCTCCTTTGTTCTGTAAAAACTGTGCTGGTGGATCAAACTGCATTTTACCCACTTATGAAATAACACATTTGATTTAGTTTATCTTGTAAACAAATGTTTCCAAAGAGTGTTATTTCCTTAAGAAGAACAACTTGAAAATGAATACTAGTGCCAACCAAATGTCAAAATTTTACTTGTTTCTTCGAGACTGTGTTTAAATTTCCTATTACCAAAAACATGTCAAATGAATAAACTTACTTGAAAACAAGGAAAATTACCTTTCAATAAATTCTTGGAAAGAAGTGAGTTGTAAGTTCTTGCTTTTTATCCTCTACTTGAATACTTGTCTATGATTCCGGTATATTTTAATTTGAAACTGCTCCGTGTAAGCGTTGCTATGTGCGTTTCTATGCACATAGAAATTATCCAGGATGGCTCCTACGTAGTGTGCATCACGTTGTCACGTTGCGTGAGGCATGTTCAAGCTACGCAATGAACATTCGCTGGAATCCTCTGTCAGTGTTGACGATTTCGGAATGACAGAAACAGAGAGCACAGGTATTTACTTTTAAAATACTTTTAGCTCACGGTGCGCTTAACGTTTCTACTTCCCATCCTCCTCAGATTAAGCTAAAAAGTTTAAATTAAGCAGTGTTCGGCTAACAACTCACTTTTTCTCCGGATTTCCTTCCTCGTGACATATGAAATTTTTCTTCCAACCGTATGTATCCACAGATGTTGTATTTGGCCCCAAAAATGTAATCGTAGGTTCAGCAACACACCGCTCCTGTGCTGCTGTTTTTTTGTTGACAGGGTGTTCCTCAGCTCGTCGCCACAAATTAAACAATCCAAGTTTCTTTCCAAGTAGAAGTTTTATTTGCAGCACAGCAACATGACTGAACTGGTCATAGTGAAGGTCCAGTGCAACTGACTCTTCAGCTGACCAACAACAGTGTTCCAATTAGAATTGGAATACAGAACATAAAATAAATAGCAATAAGTAAGTGAGGTGACAGCAGAATGAAGATATATGTAAGAATATAACAGCATGTTACATGTCTTTGTAGCAGGCACATTAACCCTTTGCTCTACTTTAGGAGAGCTGAAACTGCCACTTGACAAAACTTTGCTCCCTTTCCAGCAAGAGTATTAATCAAAAGAGTTATCGTGACACTTTTATTGATGCATGACCACTGCTGGACACCCAAGCAAATCTGCAGCACCTGCTTTTAAAACGAAAAGTTATTTTGAACACAGGATCCCACACCCCACAAGGTCAGTGCCAGGTATGACTGCACCAAGTGCTAAAGCCGCACAGCAAGAGAACAATGCCATAAAAATCACAGATATCATCCTATATTATCATTTGAAACAAAAAACCATTTCAAAAGCAATAAAAAAGCAATATTTACCTGACTCCCAGTCCGATCCTAAAATACAGTAATTTAATTTTATCAACCTCGACCAGGACCAGGGGCCATTCCATATCTGAATGTATAGCCAGTGGGGGATGTGGCGAGGGGGTCATGAGGAGATAGAAAACGTGGCTTGCACATTAAGGACTGGCATGTTTACAGGGCATGTTCTAAACATGCATGTGGAAAGCAGTTCCGAATCTATAGTGTGAACATCTGTAGTTCAACAAGAGCCTGCAAGCATATAAACCAACATGAAACAAGAATTAATTGTTTCTTATAACATGCATGAGCTGCGCGCGTGTTATAAACTGAGCAGACTTGCTGAAATGAAAATAAACATTTCTGGTGAATGTATGCAGACCCCTCCAACACGAAAAGCGAAAGCAGTGTGTATAATAGCCACCTGCTCCAGACTCTATGCTATTCTACAGGCCCTAACCACAGGTGGCTGGTGTTGAAATCGTATTCCACTGTAAGAGAATCAGCCTTGGTTTTGCTTTGTTCGCCACAAGTTGGCAGGGTATGCTCAGACGTGAGTCTCTTGCTCACTTTGCCACTGGATTCAAGCAAGCCTGGCTGAAGACGGCTGAAATGCCAGAAACCGGTCCTAGGAAGCTTGTTTCCGGTCCAGGAAAGACATGGCTTGGCAGTTCGGGCTGGACTGTTCCCATGAGGCACAGGGTCAGACTGATTTGCATATGGCCATGTCTGAACTGGGGTGGCAGAGTGGGCTAAAGAACGGTGATGGATTAAACCCAGATCAGTTGACTGGGGGTGAGTGCTTGCAATGTTCAACACTCCGTCCATCATTTCCTTTGGTTTTGCTTTGTTCGCCACAAGTTGGCAGGGTATGCTCAGACGTGAGTCCCTTGCTCACTTTGCCACTGGATTCAAGCAAGCCTGGCTGAAGATGTCTGAACTGGGGTGGCAGAGTGGGCTAAAGAACGGTGATGGATTAAACCCAGATCAGTTGACTGGGGGTGAGTGCTTGCAATGTTCAACACTCCGTCCATCATTTCCTTTGGTTTTGCTTTGTTCGCCACAAGTTGGCAGGGTATGCTCAGATGTGAGTCCCTTGCTCACTTTGCCACTGGATTCAAGCAAGCCTGGCTGAAGACGGCTGAAATGCCAGAAACCGGTCCTAGGAAGCTTGTTTCCGGTCCAGGGAAGACATGGCTTGGCAGTTCGGGCTGGACTGTTCCCATGAGGCACAGGGTCAGACTGATTTGCATATGGCCATGTCTGAACTGGGGTGGCAGAGTGGGCTAAAGAACGGTGATGGATTAAACCCAGATCAGTTGACTGGGGGTGAGTGCTTGCAATGTTCAACACTCCGTCCATCATTTCCTTTGGTTTTGCCATGTTGATTTTACAGCACAAGACAAACACCCGGTGCTAAAAATCCACACAAACGGCATGACCTAATGCACTCCGACGCTTGGAGAATTCCACATAGCACAGCAGAGTTTTTTTGTCACTTTGTGGAGTGGAATTCCGTGAACTCTGCTTAGGCCTAGCTTTCTCATAATGAAAAAACTGTGACGCTCTTTCTGCACAGAGGATTCCCTCACAAGGTTCAAACTTCCATCTTTCTTTCCCTTTCTAAACTGGATTACGCTATTTGTGTGTATCAGGGTTCACCTTTGTCAACTATGAGAAGATTACAGAGTATTCAGAATGCTTCCGCTAGACTCTTCTAACATTTAAGGCCACAATCAGGCATCTCCCCTGCCTTGAGGACCCTATACTAGTTACCAGTTGCCAAAAGATCAACCTTCAAGCTGCTTTGTTTCACACCAGAAGCAATACATGGCAAAGGACCACTCTTCATCAAGAAGAAAATCACAAATATATACAACAAAGGAACCTACACTCAAGAATGGCTCCCTGCCTCAATGTTACTAAACACATGAAAAAAACATAGGTAGAACATCTTTCTCTGTTCAAGCAGCCACATTATGGAATTTAATACCCACACACATTAGATACACTAACAACCATCCTACCGTCAGAAGATTAGCCAAGAGCTCGCTCCTCCCCACATGGCAACTATTTAACAACACAACAGTGTATCGCAACAGTTTTCAGAGACATGACAAACTATGCTTCTCACAGCAAAGAATGGAGTTGTCGTTATACATGTGCCACTGCACATTGAACTATGCTTTCTGTTCTAAGCAGATACATTTACATAAGGGGAAGATTTATATTATACCACAAGGTACATGTGTATATAAGACAATGTCATAATTGCTGCTTCTATGTACATATAGGTGAATATATAGAGGAGTTTATGCCTGCTACCAAAACCTTAAAAAAAATTATGAAAAATCTGCATACTTCACCAGAAGATAAATGTGCACATCCAACCATGTAAATATTGCTGCTTCTATGCACATATAGGTATGAATAAAGACGGGTTCTCTCCAGCCAATACAACCGTTACCAAGTTTCATGTGCAAGTAGATGTATATAAGATAATTTCAGTTTTTTGCTATTAAAGAAAAACCTCCTTTCAACCTTTCAACATTTGTCCCATTGCTCCTCTCTCTAACGCTTTCCAAACCTTTCTGACGGCTGTGAATCCCAAACATCCTTCTCAGATTTTTACTACTACTTCCTCTTTCAAATCCACTTCCATCATTCTATCCCTACTCTGAACTCCACTAAACACACAAGAAGGTCAAGAGCATAAACTGAACACAACTAAAGCAAGAAAAATATTTTACTTATATACAAACTGTTGACCTCCAGTCCTGGGTTGCGGATTAGCACACTACTCACCGTAAATCGCTTCAACGCCTCGTCTGGGGTAGTAAGCGCTATATAAATACCATAAGTTTATCATAAGCAGCAGTTTAGAGAGGAGATTAAAAAGATGTTTTGGAGTTAAGGAGCAACTCACCCTTCGAGTACGGATGAACACCTTTTTGTTTGTTGAGAGGTAGAATGCCACATACTCTTGTGGGTCATGGATGGGGAGGAGTCGTATCAAAGTAACTGATGATAAAGGACTCAAAAGTAATGTACAGTCCAAGTAGGAGAAATTTCGACAGACATGCAAGGAAAACAGGTGTAAAATCAAAATGATTTAAAGTGAATGATTGGGTGAATGCAGTGCTCAATTTATAAAAGAATAAGTGCTGGAGACCAAAGTTTTTCTTTCTCAGAAGCTGGTCGACAGAACTACCAAGTGTGAGGTTTATGAATACCACGCCTATATAGCACTGGTTTAACCTCATGCCTATTTCTTCCACCACCATGACATCACTGCCCCTTTATTTCACTCTTGAAAGCTGTTTTTCACCGGTTATTTCTCCATTTCTAACTGTTTTGCTATATTTAATTGTCTCATTTGTTTACCCTCTCTCTTGCTCTAGGTTAAAAGATGATAATAAAAAATAACTCTCTATACCCAAAATGAGTTCCGGTGCGCCACACCTGCAACCACCGGCTTAAATTAAGCACTTGCGAGTAGAATGGCGGGTGGGGGGAAGGATGAGTCCACGTGGTCAGATTCCAAGAGGTTAATAAAGGCTCGTCCCAGGACTGTTGTTGTGGAAGAAATAGACGTATAAAAAAGTGAGGAGAGTAGTGAGGTGCAACGTGAAAGAGAAGGAAAATGGAGGCAAAGAGGAGACGGACTGTGAAGAGGGAGATTTCATGAAACGTGTGAGGAAGGTCCTTGGTTGACATAAGGATTATGAGATTAATAAGAAGTAATTCGATGAGTTAAATATCAGCCACCATACCCTGTGAGAATATTGTATAAATTCATCAATACATGTTTCTGCTGTTTTTGCATTGTCATTCGAATTTCTCTGGTTATATCTGCGAGAATAATATTTGGTATAGCGTTTGCTAAATTAGTTGTATTGTAGAATTTTTATGTTGTTGACGTATTATGTATGTATTAAGACCATTACTTTTGTTTTGGTTTCTGGGAACGAAAAGGGTGTGTCACATCTATGAGATTGCCTTAGCAAGGTTGTTCTTTCCCCCAGGAATCCAGAACGTGGAATACGGTGGGATGAACACAATTCCAGAGGAGTCAATTGCAGCTGAGCAGAGTGTAATGTTCGGCGCGCGCGAGGCGTTCTAGCCTTCCGCGCTGCTGGGGTGCGCTAGCGCTGACGTGTGACGTCAGACGCTAGCTAATATAAATAAAGAGGCGTGGCCTCGGCGCGGCAGTCGGAGCCGCGTGTGTAACCATGAAATACCGGCTCCTGTGTTTTCTTTAGCGCTGCTGCGCAATCACATGAACTAGAGCGCTAGAAACGCTACACTGGCGACGAGGGGTGTACTGAGCCCTGCTTTGCTGCCTGTGTGCCCCACAGTGTGTGCTTTTGGCCACCCATGTGTTCTGAGCCTGGTTGTGAAGTCCCCTCCTCATGGGGACCCGGCTGTGCCTGCTGTTAGGCCTGGTGGGGGACACTGCAAGTGCCCTGGACGCCCATCCAGTCATCGGTGGTTACTCTGTGTGAGCCCTGGTGCCCCATTTCAACAGCCTGTGAGGGGTATGTCTCACCCAGGTGGTGCCACGCCTGCTGCCAAGAGGTGCCTGACGACGACCGCTCCCTCCACCAGAGCAGGCCCATGCCCGGGGGGATCGCCTAAGCCCATGAGCGCCTGAGGAGTCCCACGGATGACGCCTGGAGGTAGGCGCGCCCACCGGTTGGTGTAGAGGCGCGAAGGAAGTCCACGCGCAACGCCCATAGGGGGTGCACGCCCGTCGGCGTCGACGCAGAGGAGAGGGAGCCGGCTTCCACCGCGTGCTGCGCACGTGCCAAGATGGCGTCGATTCCCGCCATTGAGCCGTTTGCCGTCGACGGTGCCCCGTCGTCCCTTGCTCGAAAATGTCAGTGGGCCAACCCCGTGGGTATCCCCGATCGTCATCGCCAGGAAGCCGAAGCAGCCAGGACAAGTCCGCATCTGTGTGGACATGCGCCTCCCTAACGCCGCGGTCAAGAGAGAGCGACACCTGATGCCCACCATTGATGACATCCTGGGAGAGCTGAACGGGGCCAGGTGGTTTTCGAAGATGGACCTACGGTTAGGCTATCACCAGCTACCACTTCATCCGGACTCGAGGTACATCACCACGTTTTCCACACATGTGGGCCTCAGACGGTATCGGCGCCTGAACTTCGGCATCTCGAGTGCCGCCGAGGTATTCCAAAATACCATCATAGAAGTACTCAGTGGGCTCCCCGGCGTGCTTAACGTGAGCGACGACCTGCTCATATATGCGTCAACCATAGAGGAACACCACCAGCGGTTGAGAGGGGTCCTCAAAAGGATTCAGGAGTCAGGCTTGACCCTGCACCGGTAGAAGTGTCAGTTCCTGCAGAACAAGATCAGTTTTTTCGGATACACCTTCTTGGACCAAGGGGTGGCCCCAGACCCGGACAAGGTGAAGGATGTTCAAGATGCCCCAGCTCCGACGAACATCTCGGATGCCCGGAGTTTCCTGGGCATGGTCAACTTCTGCGGCCGCTTCATTCCGGATCTCTCCAACCTCACCAAACCCCTCAGGGAGCTGACCAAGTCGTCGACCATGTGGCAGTGGGGCCCGGAACAGGAGCAAGCGTTCCAAGCAACGAAGGCGGCCCTGTCTGCGGACACTACCCTCTCGTACTTCGACCCGGCAAAGCCCACCAACGTGGCGGTCGACGCAAGCCCTTTTGGGTTGGGAGCGGTATTGACACAACTCCAGAACAACGAAGAGTGGGCCCCCATTGCCTACGCCAGCAGGTCCCTGACCGAAACGGAGCAGCGTTACTCGCAAATCGAGCGAGAAGCCATCGCCATCCACTGGGCCTGCCAGCATTTTCATGTGTATGTGTATGGACATCACTTCACGGTAACAACCGATCACAAGCCCCTCATACCTCTATTCCAAGGGTCGTCCTCGAAGCCGCCACCCCGGATTGAAAAGTGGATACTCAAACTACAAGGGTACGACTACCGGGTGGAGTACAAACCAGGGGCCACGAACCCGGCGGATTATCTGTCACGGCACCCGAGGAAAGCCACAACAGAAGAGAAGGAGGAGGCCGAGGATACAGAGGAGTACGTCCGGTATGTGACGGAGCGGTCACGACCCCTCCCAATGAGCCTGGCCGCAATCATTGAAGCATCAGAAGGTGATGAATGCATGAGAGCAGCGGCGGAGGCCGTCAGGTCGGGAGATTGGAGGACAATTCAAGAATCGCTAAACAGGAGGACGCCCCAAGCCAAGCTGACACTGGAATCCTTCTTGAAAGTGAAAAGTGAGCTGTCCGTTGACGCCCAAGGATGTCTTCTGCGGGGCCCGAGGCTAGTCATGCCGGCCAGCCTCGCTCAACAGGCGGTGGACCTCGCCCACAGGGGACATCAAGGAATGGTGAAGACGAAGGGCAGGCTCCGAGCCAAAGTATGGTTCCCAGGCATGGATGCGATGGTTGAGCAGACGGTGAGAACCTGCACGTGGTGCCAAGCCGCAGGACAGCCGGTACGCCCTCACCCGGTGGCGACCAAAGATAATCCCCTGAGACCGTGGGAGTGTGTGAGTGCCGACTTCGGACATCTCCCCGATGGACGGTATGCGTTAGTCATTATTGATGATTTCACCAAATACCCAGAGGTCGAAATCGTGGGGAGCCAGACAGCCACTGAAGTAATAGCGAAGTTCGAGAAAACCATCGCCACTCATGGCATATTCGGGGTGGTCAAGACCGACAATGGACCGCCTTTCCAGGGGCAGGAGTTTGCAGAATATCTCAAGAGCTGGGGGATCCATCACCGCAAAGTAACACCACGGTGGCCCCAAGCCAATGGAGAGGTGGAGAGGTTTATGAGGACACTCAACAAAACCATTCGCATAGCCATGGCTGATGGATCTCCACTGGAGAGGGCGATATACAGTTTCTTGAGGGAATACCGGAGGACGCCCCATGTCACAACCGAGGCAGCGCCAGGAACAGCCACCATGGGAAGAATCGTAAGTGACACGATCCCACACCACCCTACTTGGGTTCCGGCACAAGCCACCAATGAAAAGACCCTAGCCAATCGGATGCGCTCGAATGACCACGCCAGCCGACGAAGGGGAGCTAAGGAGTCCACGATACAACGGCAGGATCGAGTGTACGTGAAGGACCGCTACCCAGGCAGCAAGTTCAGACTTCCTTTTGAACCACAACCATGGGTTGTCACCCGCCGGACAGGCACGATGACGACCGCTCAAAGAGGTGCTGAAATGGTCACCCGAGATGTGTCTTTCTTCAAAAAAGTCCACCCAGGAACACCTTCACGTCCCGGGGCCGAGCCAGAGGGGCCGGACCCCGACCAGCCGAGCGGAGATCAGGAGGGGGAGGACGGTCGGAGTGAGGATGGTGGTTCCCAGTCCATCCCAGCCACCCCGGGGGGTAACCTGCCTGGCGGCTCCCCATCTCGGGTAGAGCCTAACACCCCAAGGCGCAGAACCCCCGATGTGGCCCTTTCCAGAGGCGGCCCATCCCGCTACAACCTGAGGAAGAACCCGGCACCGTCATCCCAGCTGGCGGACTATATGGTGTAACCTGTAAGGACTGGCAGACTGGTAACAGACTCATCGTCGGTTTTTCTGGTTTTATGTTTTGCTTCATGTTTTATAAAGGTTGGAAGGAGTGTAATGTTCGGCGCGCGCGAGGCGTTCTAGCCTTCCGCGCTGCCGGGGTGCGCTAGCGCTGACGCGTGACGTCAGACGCTAGCTAATATAAATAAAGAGGCGTGGCCTCGGCGCGGCAGTCGGAGCCGCGTGTGTAACCATGAAATACCGGCTCCTGTGTTTTCTTTAGCGCTGCTGCGCAATCACATGAACTAGAGCGCTAGAAACGCTACACAGAGGGCGCTCGAAACTGAGCATCTTGGTCATCTCAAAGTCAACTTTTTTATCCCAACATACTGGCTAGTGAGGATTTGCTGAGGGACTTGAGAATTCTCATTCCACTTTCCCCGGTTCGTCCCCATTTTATCCAGAGATTTCGGCAAGTTTAACCCCTTCCCCGCTCATGACGGAATCACTCCGTCATGAGCCACGGTTGCCGTGTGCTCATGACGGAGTGGTTCCGTCATGCCGCAACTGTTGGCCGCCGCTCCGCCCACGCGGCGCTGTTTCCCCGCCTGTGCGGGGGGACAATGCAACTGGGCGGAGTCATGACGGAACCACTCCGTCATGAGCACAGCTCAACCATGGCTCATGACGGAGTGGCTCCGTCATGAGCACAGCGCCACCGCGCTGCCCCCCCACACCCCCCAGCGCTGCGGCGGAATTCCCGCCGCAGCGAAGGGGTTAAACAGCCGAAGCCCCTGCGAGAAATCCCACTTCGTTCCCAGGACCTTGTCATTTCCAAATGGCGAGTAACTCAAGTTACTGGCATCATCGGTACTGAGTAACTACACTATGTTTGGGGCCTAAGTAAAGAAAAACAAAAAAAAAAAACACAGGAGTGTAACCCGTAGACCAAACTGAGATCAGGGTAATAACAATGTAATTGCAACAATATCTCAGCAGGAATTATTGAATTATTTGCAATCGTATGTACAAGACATTACAAACACACAGAGAGAAAAAGAGGCTGCAAATACTTTGATTAATGCGCCCATAGGCGTCATATATTTAGAGAAGATTAACGAAAGAGTCAACAAATTATAACAGCACTGTTTGGTCTAAATACCAAAACAACCCTAAGAAAAAAAGTGTACAATGTGCTCGTGACATAAGTGTGACGGCGCAAGTGACAACGTGAAGAAAACCATAGCAAGGGGCGCAATACGGTATATACAGAGTAAGTACAAATTAAAGGTTCCAAGCAACGATTTCAATTGTTCATCTGAAAGTTTTCAAAGAGTTTTTTTCTGAGGGAACCAAAAGATCAAAAGAGCGCCAAAAGGATTTGGAGCTGATGGGCACAGGTCGACGACGTTTCGATCCTTAATTATTTAGGATCATCCTCAGGACCAGGGTCGCAATTTTCAGGGAGTGCTGTATAAAATAAAGGTCAATATCAGAGCGGAGGTCAACAGGACATGAGAAGGTAAAGGAAACAGGGGAATCTCGACTCGCGCCTACCTGTGGCCCGGGGGAAGGGGACTCTGTCAAGGAGGGTTCCGGGTAGATAGACGAGAAAGTCACGATGTGTCCAGGTGAGACATCAGGATGGGACTCAAGTGAATTAAGAGTCTCTGGGGAATAAGAGGGTAAATTAAGCGGGGAGGTGGGAAGAAGGGTAAAGGAGCAGGGGAAGAGGAGCAATGGTAACGCATTGTCAACTTACCGCTGGCAGGAGCGGAGCTGCGGAACCGGAGGGGGAGCGCACAAGGGCGCTTCAGTGTATTCTGTGAATGTGAATAGAGAAATCAAGGAATAAGGATCTAATCGAGTACCGAATGATCAGCAGGATACGGAAAGGGGAGTCGGGGGAGGGAGGGGGGTGTGTGTGGACTTACAGGTTAGCAGGTCAGGGGAGTCGTGGTCCAAATTTCCGAAGGTACATCAAGCCGCCATTTCTGATTGAAAATGTCTAGAGAGGCTCCCAGTTACACAGAAGATTATATACAACGTATCTTGAGCGGTCCCTCTCTCCTCACTAACCCGACATCCACCCCCTCCTCTTCCTCCACTACCACCAATTCCTCCAAGATCCTACTTGACAGACTTGAGAAACTAAAGAAGAAACAAATCCGTACTACCCTCCATGCTCGTATGCTCACCGAATATCTGAAGTCTGGGATTATACCGTTGGGCTTACAAATTCGCAACGTTCCAGCTATATTCACCCAAGACCCAAAATTCCGTACTGGGTTCAGTCACCTGGCCACCACCTGTTCCCGCCACTGGATGGTGTTAGGAATCGATACGGCTTTAGAACACAGCCAAAAGGAATTAGAAGAAATCGCCGAAATTGAAAAGCTTATCTTGGAAGACAACTCCATCCCTGAAGCCAAGAACCTTTTGGATAAAATCAACTCATCCATTGCTACTTTCAACACATTTGAAGTGAACAAGAAAATTACCAAAATCCAAAAAGACATAAAATACTACAGTATAGATAAAACCTACCCTTACCTGAAGGAAGAGTTTTACAACACTCCTTATAATCCGCCAAGAACACGCAACTGGGGCAGATTTAGGAACAACCAACATATCACCTTCTCGGACTCCTCTAATACCTCAATCGAAGAAGTTGACTCGAACGAGGAACCCAGCACGTCTAGAAACACCAACAGGCCTGCACCCCTTTTACCTCCCGGTTTTTTAGAACAAGGCCGCGGACGCGGCCAGAACCGTCGACAGGCACGCAATCACTACCAAAATCAATACTCCGGAGAGAGGCAAACCAGGAACAAATTCTACCGCTGGGGCCCCCAGCAATAATTACACCAGAGATGCCTGTAAATGCCCCCATCATGAACTTGGATTCCATTGCTCCTGCCTCCAACACTAATTTGGACTTGATCCCCATCTTCAACCTTTCCAAACACAATCTCTCCGAAAATGAGACCAAACTACTCAGTAGAGGCTTAAGCTTTGTACCCACGGAACGCAGTAACTTCTTTGAACTGCATACACACCTACTACAGTTCTTCCGACGAATCAGGTTACGCCAATTTTTTGCAGATAAACCTGGAACGATTCATTCGAACACTATTCTCTTCCATCCCCCTTCCACCTTTAATCCACCCTCACACACTATGCCTCCAGAAATGTTATCCTTTGAGAAAATAGTACTACATGAAGTTGCAAATGTACAGAAAGCCTTTGAGTTTGTTCCTTACAACCTCCCACTGGTCGAAAAACAGGCCTTAATCAGCCTCAAGAAGAAAACAGATTTGACTATCAAGCCAGCGGATAAAGGTGGAGGCATTGTTGTCATGGACAATGAAAAGTATGACGTGGAGATCAAAAGACAACTGAACAACTCTGCTCATTATCGTAAACTCACTCATGATCCCCTCCCTGATCTCAAAATCAAAATCAACCACATTACCAAACAAGCACAGACCCAAAACATCATTTCTCCTAAAGAATTTACTTTCCTCAACAATGCTCATCCACGCACACCGGTGATTTATGTTTTACCGAAGATCCACAAGGACACCCAGAACCCCCCTGGCAGACCCATTGTCTCCGGTTGTGGCTCCATCCTGGAGCCCCTGGGTAAATATATAGATGCCATCATTAAGGAATTTGTTCCTCTCACAGACACCTATATACGAGACAGCATGGACCTGATCAGAACTATTGAAGACAGACCCTTTGATCCAGAAACCGAACTGATGGCGGGTCTCGACATCGAATCCCTGTACACGAATATCCCACACGATGAGGGTCTTCTAGCTATCCATGAACTATTGGAAAACAGACCAAGACCCACCCGGATTCCCACAGAATTCATCATGAGTCTCCTACGTATTGCCTTAGAGAACAACTATTTTTTGTATCGGGATGATTTCTACCTTCAGATCAAAGGTGTTTCAATGGGAGCTTGTTTTGCCCCAAACTTTGCCATCTTGTTTGTTCACAAACTTGAAACATGTCTCATACTCAGTTCAAACAATCCATTCAGACCTCAAATTTCCTTATGGCGACGTTATATAGATGATGTCCTTCTATTTTGGAATGGTGATGCCGACACTCTAACATCTTTTGTGGAATGGCTGAACAACTCCCAACCACACTTGAGGTTCACTTTTGAATACAAAAACAATGACCTTCCTTTCCTAGATCTTAACATACATGCGGAAGAAGGAGTAATTGGAACATCGCTCTATCGCAAACCGACAGAAAGAAACACACTATTACATTATTCAAGCTACCATCCACGTGGACTCAAAGATGGCTTACCCTATGGCCAATTCCTCCGCATCCGGAGAAATTGTAGCTGGCGCAAGGACTATTTCAGGGAATCCGATGTCTTACTTAAAAAACTTATAGACAGAGGTTATCCTCGCAGATTGACCTCACGCGCTCGTAAAAGAGCGTGGTACTGCCATCGGGACATTCTTCTCACACCACAGCCCAAAAAGACAAACTCCCGCATTCCCTTTGTTTCTAAATTCAGCCCCAGCAGCAACCAAGTTAAAAAGATTATTTCAAAAAATTGGACAATTCTGAGAACCAATAAATCTTTCCAAGAGCCACCTCTTTTCTCATTCAAACAAGGCAACAATCTATCTAACCATTTGGTTCATGCCATCACCTGGCCCATCAAACCTGCTCACTCTAATACCATCACCACCACATGGGGACTACCGCCCTTACTAGGTCACTACAAATGCCAGTCATGCAGTGTGTGCGATCTCACCATCAACACAAAGGAGTTCAAATTTGATAATCAAACACACTCCTTAAACACGCTGACCAACTGTCAGTCACAAAATGTGATATACGCCATTGAATGCCCGTGTCATCTTCTCTACATCGGACAGACAACTCAAATGGTTAAGCAAAGGATTATCCAGCATAAAAGCAGGATACACTGCAAGGTCATCACAGCCCCTTTGGTATCACACTATCTGGAGAAAAACCATGATGTACTTGACATTAAGTGGCAGGTTATTGACCAACCGCGGCTTCCACCGAGAGGTGGCAATCTACAACAACTCTTGAACAAATGCGAATGTAAATGGATTACACGTTGTAATTCTGTGAACCAAGGGTTGAACACTATAGATGAGTGGAACAGCACGATTTATCTTCCGCCATGATCATCCAGTGGCTCCACCCCTCAGCAAACTGCCCCCCCTCCTTCCTGTATATCCGAATTGGTCATGCTTAACATTCCCTGACCAGAAACCTTAACATGATGATCTTCTTTTATTTTGACATAAAGCAGACCCTCTCGAAATGTATGGTATTCATTGTTTTACATATGTGATTTTTATTGGTTCACCGCCGATACACATCATTGACCAGGCACCTCAACAAGAAGACTACTATCCTTCCCTGTTTTCCTTTCCCCTGATTCCATGTGAAGCACGTCCCCTTTGAAATGTATGTATCACTCCTTAAATTCAGTTTCGTACCTACATTGTGCACAATGACCATGACTATTACAACGATCGATGCACTATAATTGATTGTGCCTCCAAACCCCCCATAGACACAATCTCTCACTGTCTCTACTTGACCAGTCCTCGCTCGTCAGCTTAATACAAATCACACTCTGACCGATTCCCTCGGCAGCCACGGAACTCTTCTCTTTCCCTTGAATACACGATCCCCAGGCGTCCTTGGTTACCAGCCCGGGTCACCAGCTCAGGACCCTATCACCTTCTCCTGCTACTCCCCTTTGCTCCCGCATTGGCTGCAATCCCCGCGTCCGTAGTTACCGTCCCACCCTCTTCTTCACTGTCCAATCTGTGCCCGTTACCATGACGCTGATATTTCCCTTATGTAGAAGGGATCTCGGCTTCTCTTCACAGGCTTCGGTTGAGCTCCGCACACGTCCGTGGCGGCTTGATGTACCTTCGGAAATTTGGACCACGACTCCCCTGACCTGCTAACCTGTAAGTCTACACACACCCCCCTCCCTCCCCCGACTCCCCTTTCCGTATCCTGCTGATCATTCGGTACTCGATTAGATCCTTATTCCTTGATTTCTCTATTCACATTCACAGAATACACTGAAGCGCCCTTGTGCGCTCCCCCTCCGGTTCTGCAGCTCCGCTCCTGCCAGCGGTAAGTTGACAATGCGTTACCATTGCTCCTCTTCCCCTGCTCCTTTACCCTTCTTCCCACCTCCCCCGCTTAATTTACCCTCTTATTCCCCAGAGACTCTTAATTCACTTGAGTCCCATCCTGATGTCTCACCTGGACACATCGTGACTTTCTCGTCTATCTACCCGGAACCCTCCTTGACAGAGTCCCCTTCCCCCGGGCCACAGGTAGGCGCGAGTCGAGATTCCCCTGTTTCCTTTACCTTCTCATGTCCTGTTGACCTCCGCTCTGATATTGACCTTTATTTTATACAGCACTCCCTGAAAATTGCGACCCTGGTCCTGAGGATGATCCTAAATAATTAAGGATCGAAACGTCGTCGACCTGTGCCCATCAGCTCCAAATCCTTTTGGCGCTCTTTTGATCTTTTGGTTCCCTCAGAAAAAAACTCTTTGAAAACTTTCAGATGAACAATTGAAATCGTTGCTTGGAACCTTTAATTTGTACTTACTCTGTATATACCGTATTGCGCCCCTTGCTATGGTTTTCTTCACGTTGTCACTTGCGCCGTCACACTTATGTCACGAGCACATTGTACACTTTTTTTCTTAGGGTTGTTTTGGTATTTAGACCAAACAGTGCTGTTATAATTTGTTGACTCTTTCGTTAATCTTCTCTAAATATATGACGCCTATGGGCGCATTAATCAAAGTATTTGCAGCCTCTTTTTCTCTCTGTGTGTTTGTAATGTCTTGTACATACGATTGCAAATAATTCAATAATTCCTGCTGAGATATTGTTGCAATTACATGGGGCCTAAGTAAGGCAGTGGGTGAGAGAGGTTGGCTGATTGCAGATTATGATTACTCCTACGCACTGGAGTTTTGTAACATTTTAAAAACATTATATTATTACTAATTGTATCAAACGTTGGTAAAGCAATAAAAACATACTGCACCAAATATTCAGCAGTAAGGATCTATGGAGGAACTAACTCAGATTATGAGGGCATCATAATTTATACCTTAAACGTTATGTGATAAGGTAATGTATTACAAAGCTTCTACTGCCATCTTGTGGAATTATTCATAACTTCCCCCCGTTTTATCTGGGTGGAAGTCACTAAACTGAAAATGTTCAAGATTTATATACATATACAGTGAATATGTATATAGTCACTGAAAAGGTTACAGGGGCGCTATAGTTGTATATATTTTATTTGTTGAGTTTTTAATTCAACTGCATAGAGAGAAGATGCAAAACTGCAATGCACAGCCTGTACAGAGACCATAAATTATGTAATAATCAAGATTGCTAGGTTACACGGAAAGTGATAAGGGTCTCAAGTCTAATTAGTTGTAACAGCAATATACAGTACTAGACGGTAAAAAAAATACAACAGGGAAAGAGGGGAATGAAGTGCAAGGAAAGGGAGGAGGGAGAGAAAAATAGTCCCACTGTGAAGCACAAAGAGGCTCTTACAATAATAGTTCCAGGCAGCACAACACTGAAGACCAGGCGATGTCCAGAAAGTTTCCACGTAGAAGCACTCTCATAAAAGGCGCCGCACTTGGGGGGAAGCGGCAGACCTCAAGCAACCAAACTGATATCATGCGAATTGGACTCAGCTAATGTGGCGTCTCAGCCGCAGATAGGTTTCAAGGGGGAACCAGATATCTTTAGGGCGACTGGCATTAAGTCCCAATAGGCTGTTAACTGGTCTTGGCAATAAGCTGCATCTCTGAGCCAGTCATTCAGTCGGGGGAGTGGGTGACAACCTCAACATATAGCCACCGACTTTTACCCAAAAGGAGCACAAGTGCAGTCAACTTCCGTAAATCTGGGGGAACATCTTTAACATAGCCTGGTAGTGCAAACAGGTGGGGTGTGCTCTATCCGCAGGCCAATGATCTCATCAAGGACATCAAAAACTGACTGACAATATTGTTCTCTTCCAGGGCATGCCCAATCCAAATAAATAACGTCTGTGCAGAGCTCTGAGCATCGGACGCACTGTGCCTCATCTGATAAGCCTAGTTTAAACAGTCGCTCCGGGGTCCTATGAAATCTATGCAGCAATTTAAAATGCACCAGGTGAAGCCTATAATTTGGTGTTTGTTAGACCTGGCACCTTGGCGTGAGTTTCCCTTCCACTTTTTGATGGTGTGCCTCGATTGTTTTGCTGGTGTTGTCCGCTCAGGGCACTGCGCCCCGGCTAATCCGTGCCGCAGTGCAAGTGCTCCCTAGGTAAAGTGTACCTGTAATTGATGTTCATGATTGGTTTATTGGATTCACTGTCAGTCCCCAGTAAAGTGCACCAGGGGTGCCAGGGCTTGTGAATGCCAATGCTGCTGGTGGGCTTGCAGCGCTGGTTGCGCAACCCACAGAAAGCGGCCTTGTAAAATGTGTCTAGGGTCTGCCACCGCCGACCCTGTGCGCGGTCTGGGACCGTCGCGCTGACTACGCAAGTGCCCCCACTTGCCAGTCCCTAAACCTTCCCTTACCTACATATTAGCCACCCCTCTGGTAGGCCCAAGGGCAGGGTGCATTGTAGGCATAAGGTAGGACATGCCCTGATGTGTGTGGCATGTCTTAGTAGTGAATTACAGCCATTTTCGTTTTTTACTATTGAAGGCTTTCCTGCTCTCCATAGGCCAGAGTGGGCTGCTGGAGTCACTACACGCTGTGACCCCAGTGGGCTCAGAGAGCATGGTAGAAGGTCAAGTTTAGTATGCCTGAACTCAGAATAATAAAATACTTCTTTTAGTCAAGTTTATTTTAATATCCTGGGTTTGTAAATACTACTTTTAGAAAGTTAGTTTTAATGACCTGGCCATTTCAGTCCGCCTCTACTGTGTGTGTGGTTGTAAGTGCTTAACCAACAACGCCTGAGGAATCGCCTTGGCTGCTCACGCCACGCACCTAGAGGGTGAGCAAGGGTCATTCAAAAGGGGTTATCCTGCGCCCTGACGTAGAGGAGAGGGTTCCTGCTTGACACAAGGGCAACCTTGCGCCAATCAGAGACCCCCGAGTCTAACATTGTTGGCAGCGGCTGGGATTTCGGATTTGCACTTGTAATTTGCATACAGTGAATTATTAATCACCAGATAGAGAGAGCAGACCAAGTAACGCAGCCACAGGTTTTCATTTTTTAACTTTGTTGAGACATCTGCCATTTTTGCAACCATGCCTGGCTCACTCTCTGCTGGAAGAGCACACTCTGTGATTTCTGGAATAGATGAGGTGGACTGGGAGGGACTGGAAGGCTACACGGTAGAGCAATTGAGAGGCTACAGTGTAAAATTCAGAGTTCCCCATGCTGGATTCAAGAGGAGGGTCCAGTACGCCAAGGCGTTGAGAGCCTGGAAGGAGTCAAGAGATCCACAGAATGCGGGGGACATCGTTCCACCCGACAACCTTGAGGAGCCCAGCAGAGTCCGGTCGCCAGAGGAGCTGGCAGACAGGGCCGCAGACAGGGCGCATGCAATGGAGATGGCAAAGTTGGCAGGACAAATGGAAATGGAGAAGCAGAAGTTGGCCCTGGAGGCACAACAACGCCAAATGGATCATGATATAAGATTGAAGGAGTTGGAGCTGAAGGCGAAAAGTTTAGACACCGCTCCTTCTGGTGGCAGCACTCCACCGGGGCAGGTAGAGTCCAAGGTGTACATCCCCAAAGATGTAGTAAAGGAGTATTTTAGAAAGGATGACATAGGGCAGTGGTTTAGAGCCTATGAGGTGGCCATGTCTTCACACCGGGTCCCTGAGAAAGACTGGGGAGCAGGGTTGTGGGGAAGGTTCCTTGCTGAAGGGCGTGACACACTGTTAGATTTACCCTTAGATCTCCAAGCCTCATACCCCCATATGAAGGAAGCTTTAATGACCAGGTATGGGTTAACTCCTGAGCTATATAGACAGAGGTTCAGGGAGACTAAGAAGATCCCTGAGAGTACGTATGTGGAGTATGTAACTTTTTTCTGCAGAGCACTGGATGGTTGGGTGAAGGGTAGCAAGGTGAATGATTATCAAGGGCTGCTTGATTTAATTGCATGGGAGCACTTGTCCAGTCAATGTTTTCCTGAGCTACGCCAGCACCTGATTGATAGCAAGCTGTCCAACCCGAGGAAGCTTGCTGAGGAGGTGGACCGCTGGCTCAGCACCAGGGTCCACAAGGGTCAAGTGGGAGACTCCGCCAAAGGTGGGCAGGGTCCCCAGCAGAAGAGTGGGGGGACAGGGGTAAACAGAAAGGGTTCCAAAAAGGCCCCCAAAGTAATCCTCAAGGGAACCAGCAGAAGGGTTCTCAGCCTCCCCCACCCCCGCAGCAGAACGGGGCCCCGACAGGTAGACCTGTTCCAAAGGGGCCCTTCAATTGTTACAGGTGTGGTGACCCGGGTCACATTGCCTCTGATCCTAAGTGTCGCCTGTTTGGTAAGACTGCACCCACTGGTGCTCCACCCCGGCAAGTAGCTAATATTAATTTTGGGGAAGAGGTAGCAGTCCAGGAGGGTGGGGGTCCCGGGCAGATGACCCTGGTCTCGCTAGGAGACAGTGAGATGGTCCCTGAAACCTACTTGCCCTCTAACACTAAGAAATATGGGCAAGTAGTGACCATCAATGGAAAGAAGGTTGAGGCTCTTAGAGATACAGGAGCCAGCGTGACCTCAGTGAGGCAACACCTGGTGTCTCAAGAGCAGATTGTACCCAATGCCTACTGTAGGGTTGTCAATGCTGACAACATAGAGAGCTGTTGTCCAATGGCTCAAGTTCCCTTTGAGTGGGGGGAGGTCTCTGGTACTCTACAAGTCGCTGTGAGAACTGACATGCCTGTAGACTGTCTGCTAGGGAACGACCTGGAGAGCTCCCCTTGGGAAAAGGTGGAGAAGACCACGCATCTGAGGATGGTGGATCTACCCGACTGGGCATGCGTGACCACCTGGTCCATGGCAGCCAGTAGGGGTGTTGAGAGGGTCCTGGAGCCTGAGGGAGAGGTCCAGGGGCCGGCCTTAGGGAGAAGGCGCAGGAGGCGCGGGAAACCGGCCCCCGAAGTTCCCACGGCCCAGGAGGAAGCAGACCCTGAGGGGGATGCTCTGGAGCCTACCGGGGAACAGATTGCCGAACTGGGAGACCTGCCTGAGCTGACCCATTGGCAGCAAGAAGGAGGTCCCTCCAGGGAGGAATTCTGCAGGGAGCAGGAAGAATGCCCTTCTCTCGTGGGTATGCGGCAACAGGCTGCAGACCAGGCCAATGGTGTTCAGGCCAAAACACACTACGTGTACTGGGAGAGTGACCTCCTGTATTCCGAGCCTAAGGCTGCTGAACCTGGGTCAGCCCGTGTGCTGGTGGTACCCCAGAAGTTCAGAACCTTCCTACTGGGGCTGGCTCATGATGTGCCTTTAGCAGGACATTTGGGGATGGACAAGACCTATGACAGGCTTGTCACCCACTTTTACTGGCCCCAAATGCACAAGAATTCAGATTCCTACTGCAGAACCTGTCAGACTTGCCAGGCAAGTGGTAAGAGCGGAGGGAAGCACAAGGCTCCTCTGCAGCCCTTCCCCGTGGTCGGTACGCCATTCCAGCGAGTGGGTATTGATATTGTGGGGCCTCTGGACCCCAAGACAGCCCTGGGCAACAGGTTCATCCTGGTCTTGGTGGACCATGCCACCCGGTACCCTGAAGCCATCCCTCTGAGGACAGTGACGGCCCCCGTGGTGGGACGAGCACTGATGGGAATTTTCTCCCGAGTGGGATTCCCTCTAGAGGTGGTGAGCGACAGGGGGACCAATTTCATATCCACATATATGAAGTCCCTGTGGAAGGAGTGTGGGGTAACTTACAAGTTCACCACTCCTTACCACCCCCAAGGAAATGGGTTGGTTGAGAGATTCAACCGAACCCTCAAAGGCATGATCATGGGCCTGGACGGTCCAATGAGGCGTAAGTGGGACGTCCTCTTGCCATGCCTGCTCTTCGCTTACCGAGAGGTGCCACAGAAGTCTCTAGGATTCAGCCCCTTTGAGCTTCTGTATGGTCACCCGGTAAGAGGACCTCTGAGTTTGGTAAAGGAAGGCTGGGAGCAATCTCCCAGGAAACCTCCCCAGAATGTATACAGTTACATGCTGGCCTTCCGAAACCAGACTAGGCGTTTCAGGCAACTTGCTGAGGCAAATCTGGAAGCCAGCCAGGAGGAGATGAAGCGGTGGTACGACCGGAATGCCACTCTGGTAGAGCTTCAACCTGGACAAAAGGTGTGGGTCTTGGCCCCAGTGGAGCCTTGTGCACTTCAGGATAAGTGGACAGGTCCATTTGAGGTTGTGGAGCGCAAAAGTCCTATCACCTACTTGGTGGACATGCAGTCTCCCAGGAACCCTTTGAGGGTCCTACATGTTAACCGCCTTAAGCCCCACTTAGAGAGGACCGAAGTGGGCATGCTGCTGGCCACTGATGATGGAATGGAAGAGGAGACCGAGCCTCTTCCTGACCTCTTAGTAGCCTCTGAGAAAGATGGGTCAGTGGATGGAGTTAACCTCTCACCCACCCTGACGCCCGAACAACAGGAAGATTGCCGCCACTTGCTGGGGCAGTTTCCCGATAGGTTCTCCCTGGTTCCTGGTGTCACAGATTGGTGCGTCCATGATGTGGACACAGGAGACAGCTTACCTGTGAAGCACAAGGCTTACAGGGTAACTGACAGGGTCAGAGCTTGCATCAAGGAGGAGGTCTCCAAGATGCTTGCGCTAGGGGTGGTTGAGTCCTCCAGCAGTCCTTGGTCCAGCCCCGTGGTCTTGGTCCCCAAAGCTGCTGCGCCGGGAGCCACACCTGAACTCCGGTTCTGTGTGGACTACAGAGGACTCAATTCAGTAACGAAGACTGACGCACACCCCATCCCCAGAGCTGATGAGCTCATTGATCGGCTGGGGGCTGCCCGGTTCCTCAGCACGTTTGATTTAACGTCTGGGTACTGGCAGATCGCCTTGACCGATGGGGCCAAAGAGAGGTCAGCATTCTCTACACCAGATGGGCACTTCCAGTTCCGAGTCATGCCATTTGGAATGAAGAATGCCCCTGCCACCTTTCAGAGGTTGGTCAACCAGGTACTGGTTGGGCTGGATGCGTTCAGTGCCGCCTACCTGGATGACATCGCAGTGTTCAGTGCCACCTGGCCCGAACACCTGCGCCACCTCTGGGAAGTGTTGATGGCTCTGCGCCGAGCAGGCCTCACGATCAAGGCAAGCAAGTGCCAGATCGGGCAGGGTTCCGTGGTGTACTTGGGACACCAAGTGGGGAGTGGCAAGGTGGCACCCTTGCAACCCAAAATTGAGACCATCCTGGCTTGGGAACCCCCCAAGACGCAGACCGCAGTGAGGGCCTTCCTGGGGCTCACTGGGTACTACAGGAGGTTTGTCAAGGGCTATGGAACGATCGTTGCCCCCTTGACAGAGCTGACTTCCAAGAAGCAGCCCAGGAACGTGATCTGGACTGACACCTGTCAGAAAGCTTTCGACACCCTGAAGACTGCCATGTGCACGGCGCCCGTGCTCTTGGCCCCTGACTTCTCCAAGGAATTCCTAGTACAGACAGACGCTTCAGAGCATGGTGTAGGGGCTGTTCTCTCACAGATGACTGAGGAGGGCTGGGACCAACCCGTAGCCTTCATCAGTAGGAGGTTACTTCCACGGGAAAGTAGGTGGAGTGCAATTGAGCGAGAAGCATTTGCTGTGGTCTGGGCGCTGAAGAAGCTAAGACCCTACTTGTTTGGGTCTCACTTCCGGGTTCAGACGGACCACAGGCCCCTCAGATGGTTGATGCAAATGAGGGGTGAGAACCCGAAGCTGTTGAGGTGGTCCATCTCCCTACAGGGTATGGACTTTACGGTGGAACACCGTCCTGGCACAGATCACGCCAACGCTGACGGTCTGTCCAGGTATTTCCGCCTTAGTGACGAGGAACCCCCTGGGCAAGGGTAGTTCTCCCCACATTTCAGCTGGAGGGGACACGTGTTAGACCTGGCACCTTGGCGTGAGTTTCCCTTCCACTTTTTGATGGTGTGCCTCGATTGTTTTGCTGGTGTTGTCCGCTCAGGGCACTGCGCCACGGCTAATCTGTGCCGCAGTGCAAGTGCTCCCTAGGTAAAGTGTACCTGTAATTGATGTTCATGATTGGTTTATTGGATTCACTGTCAGTCCCCAGTAAAGTGCACCAGGGGTGCCAGGGCTTGTGAATGCCAATGCTGCTGGTGGGCTTGCAGCGCTGGTTGCGCCACCCACAGAAAGCGGCCTTGTAAAATGTGTCTAGGGTCTGCCACCGCCGACCCTGTGCGCGGTCTGGGACCGTCGCGCTGACTACGCAAGTGCCCCCACTTGCCAGTCCCTAAACCTTCCCTTACCTACATATTAGCCACCCCTCTGGTAGGCCCAAGGGCAGGGTGCATTGTAGGCATAAGGTAGGACATGCCCTGATGTGTGTGGCATGTCTTAGTAGTGAATTACAGCCATTTTCGTTTTTCACTATTGAAGGCTACCTGCTCTCCATAGGCCAGAGTGGGCTGCTGGAGTCACTACACGCTGTGACCCCAGTGGGCTCAGAGAGCATGGTAGAAGGTCAAGTTTAGTATGCCTGAACTCAGAATAATAAAATACTTCTTGTAGTCAAGTTTATTTTAATATCCTGGGTTTGTAAATACTACTTTTAGAAAGTTAGTATTTACTGACCTGGCCATTTCAGTCCGCCTCTACTGTGTGTGTGGTTGTAAGTGCTTAACCAACAACGCCTGAGGAATCGCCTTGGCTGCTCACGCCACGCACCTAGAGGGTGAGCAAGGGTCATTCAAAAGGGGTTATCCTGCGCCCTGACGTAGAGGAGAGGGTTCCTGCTTGACACAAGGGCAACCTTGCGCCAATCAGAGACCCCCGAGTCTAACAGTGTTAATGCTCTCGCCTGAGTGCAGCAGAAGCTCCACTGGGCACAGAAATAAGTATGCCCAACTGGTTCTCCCATGCCTGCCGCGCAGTAGGAGTCCGAACAGGATCAGTGTGTTCCATTCCAGAGTACAATTGTGGTATCCTGCTGCTCAGCCAGAATGACTGCCTGATGGAATGTTTGTGTTTGGAATGTGTGTGTGCGTGAATCAGTTGGATGAAGGGCTGAGCAGCAGGGAAGCTGCTCCTGGTGGGGCTCCTACTTAGACTCTAACTTTATCTCTCTGGGCCCGATTCAAAGAACTAACTTAAGACAAAATCCTAAACTTACTACCATTTTGGTATTCACAGAAGGCACTTACTCATTTTGGTATTCACAGAAGGCACCTACTCATTTCGGTATTCACAGAAGTTAGGAGTCCTAACTTTAGGACTCCTAAATGCCTTCTGTGAATACCGAAAGCCTTAAAATTAGGATTTTTCTCAGTTTAGAAGTAGTATAGTTAGGACTCCTAACTTTAGGACTCCTAAATGCCTTCTGTGAATACCGAAAGTCTTAAAATTAGGATTTGTCTCAATTTAGTAGTAGTAAAGTTAGGACTCCTAACTTTAGGACTCCTAAATGCCTTCTGTGAATACCGAAAGCCTTAGAATTAGGATTTTTCTCAGTTTAGTAGTAGTAAAGTTAGGAGTCCTAACTTTAGGACTCCTAAACTGAGAAAAATCCTAACTTTAAGACTTTCGGTATTCACAGAAGGCATTTAGGAGTCCTAAAGTTAGGACTCCTACCTTCTGTGAATACCGAAATGAGTAAGTGTCTTCTGTGAATACCAAAATGAGTAAGTGCCTTCTGTGAATACGAAATTGGTAGTAAGTTTAGGATTTTGTCTTAAGTTAGTTCTGTGAATCGGGCCCTCTGTATATAATTTACCACCTCAATAAATCTACGTGGTAAACTAATTTGCTTGGAACTTCCTTTCATCAATACTATATTTTGGTACCAGGAGTGGGGTACTTCATCAGCCTGAAGAAGCTGTCACCTCACGCTCAAGGTAAAGGAATTTCCCTGAAACTACAACTACGCTTTTAAAATTACACTGGCACCTCAAGCCCCATCAGTGACCTTTCCATCGGTCGCCCACAACCCAATCTAAAAGTGCCAGTTTTCGCTGCCTTCCATTTCCTGTTGCGGGCTTGAGACAACTTTATTTTACCAGCTCCTCCTGCCTGGTAACCTGCTGTCTGCAGTTCTTACGACATCCTTTGCCCTCATTTTCTTGTTTCCTGCTCAAGTTACAGAGCAGGTTACACAGAGCCCAGATCGGGGGAAGAGAATCTAAACTGGTACTTTCAATTCCAGCGAAGGAAACCAGATACCAGAGAAGAGACCTTTAATCGGAGATTTAATAAGACAAGAGGCCGTTTGAGAAGCTCAAGAGCCAGCTGTATTGTCAATTTCACACTTCTACAATGTAAACAGCACTTTAATTTTGCTTGTTTTTAAAAACGGAACTGTATGGATGTTGCTGCCATCTACTGGAGGTTAGTGGGAATTTTATTTGCCTTTTATTTGGTTTTGTTGAAGGAAAATGTTCCAGAGCTTTTGATAATACTGACGGCAGCAGCGTAAGAAAGAACCTACTGCCATCTAATGCAGGTCTGACTCTTTTGATTATACCTACTGCTGTTTTTTAATTTAAATATAATTAACATATCAGGTCCTTTGCCACCATCATGGCAGTTATTATTATGGTCGTTAGGCAAGCAACATTTAAAAGTGCCTTGAGCCTCCACCTCGCGCTTACACTTAGCGCGCGCAGCTTTACCTGCCTCATCTGTGACGTGTGCCTCTTGTACTTGATTGCTTTCTTCCATGTTTTAGTGCACGGTGACCCCGGGAACCACCCGGCGCGGCGTCACCAGTGCGTGCCACCATATTGGAGCCACATTTTCTCTGGATGTTCACCATTCAGCCCTGCTTTTGCCACCCATGTTTGCTTTCGCCAACCACGTCTGTTCGCTATGCGGGGCAATAAAGTTATTTCAACTTCGTTTTCATGCTGCCTCAAGACATTTCTACAACCCATTTATTTCAGGGTCTTCAGAATTCCAGTTTTCAATTTTAATGTTTACTTCAACAACATGGATTTTCTTAAAAGTCTTCAATGTTCCTGATCTTCATATGTCTTCACTGGTACTGTTTTATTTCTCTTCAAGTTTCATTATAACGAGAACTACAACGCATTTTACAGCAAGATTCAGCATTTTTTAAAGTTACTGTGCTTTGTCATTTCTGCAACTTCAATATTTATGTTATTCTGCTGTGATTTTGTTGCGAGTCCTCTGCGCTGATTCGCACAGCATATACATTTCTCCTTCTTACAATTGACGCAGAGTATTTATGATCTCAACTTCAGTCATTATTATGCTGACTCGCACAGCATTTACCTTTCTCTCTTATTAGTGATGCAGATAGTCAACGGTGACAACTTTATTTATTTTAATTTATTGTTTTCTTTTAACATTACCACTTGCTCTGAGATTTCGTTTAATAGTTAATTGCTGACGTCAGACTTCAAGGTTCAGTGCACTAAACCTTTTATTTTGATTATTTATGAGCTCTATGATTGTTATGATCATTTTCTCCTTTGCACAAAGGTTTTCTAAATTTTCTGTGTGCGTAGGCGTAGGGGTAACCAGATTTACACCACTTCACAAAAAGGTTGTTTTCTGAAAAAACAGCTAAATTTCTGCCAAATGTGGTGTAATTCGGTTCAGCATGCTGTAGTCATGGCTATAATCCCTATGGGAATTTGCATGAGGGGAAAACACATTTTGGGAACCCCCCCTTTTTTCCAGCCCTGCTGGATGGACCACCCCAAAACTTTCAAGACAGCAGCTGAAGTGAGTGTTGTTTTGATTTTGAATATTTCGTGAGGATTCGTCAAATGGCACCAAAGTTATTGGTAAAAGAAAAAACACTCTTCCTATGGAAATAAAGTCCCAACCATAACTACCTACTGGCGACTCTATATTTGTAAGAAGTGTACCATTAAGCATCCATTCACCTATTTATTGCTAAATTGCAAACGTCAAATTCCATGTTACTACCAGAATAGAACATAAAGTACTTAAGAAAGCATTGCTTATCATCTCCCAGATTCCATTTTGCTCACAGACACACTGAAATATAAGTCAAGGATCTCCACTGACTCCCGGTGGAGTGCAGGGTGCAGTTTATGTCTCTATGCATCATTCACAGGGCGATAAATAGCAGAGGTCCCCCACTGCCACACTCACTAGCTCCTCTATGTACCCAGTAGCCCTCTTAGATCAGTCTCTTCCCACTTACTCAAGGTCCCCAGGATTCAGAGATCACGCTATGGTGGGCACTCCATGTCTCTCCTGTCATCCAAGCTCTGGAATTCTCTTCCCCTGCAGTTACCTCATCTGGAGCAAGAAGTCCCGTTCTGCAAAGCCTTGAAGACCTGGCTATTTAAGGAATGGTGTCATACCTGGGCCGTTCTAGAATTCTAGAATCTCCATGCAAAGTGCAACATACCTAGAAAGAGGAAAACTCATATTTCTCCTCATTATGACTCACCTGGAAAGGGGTGGAATTTTGATACATTCCCAGGTTTACTAGTCTGAGTAATATGAGAATGCGCCAAACGTCATGGATGGATAGGTGGGAACACCCAGACTCCACCCCATGGAACGTCTCCTGCATGCATAGTGAAGCAAGGCAGTGACTTATGCTGCCTTGTGTTACTCCAGATTTACTATGACATGCAGAGCCACGCAAGATGGCTCTGTGTGGCATAATAAATCTGACTTAAGGGTTCACATTATTTAGGTAAAGTACTATAGCAAGTGGATAAACATGTGACAGGACAAATACTAGGTGTAAACCATGAAAGTAACCACTAATAATCCCACAATATGAATAAAAAATTATTTTTCCATACACAAAAGTTAGTTAGAAAAATATATGATATTTATTTTTTCATTTTTTTATCCCTCATGAATATTTTAATTGGTTAATTATTCTTTTTTACATATATATATCATCATTGAACATTTATACAGGCAATATATACATATAAGGTTGATAGAAGCAATGCGGTAGATGGAAAGCTACGCGCGTTTCGGCAATGCTGCCTTCGTCAGGAAACCGTCTATTGCTTTGAAACTATCTAAAATATAAACACATATAATATAATGGTTACAATTTCATGATTACAGTACATATACACCTAGATTTGAGTATTTTGTCTTTTTTTCTTTTTTTTTATATATACACATGTACATATATACATTTAATACATTCCCTACGGCTAATAATACATAATTAACTTTAACAGAACATTGAAAAAGAAAAAGAAAGAAAAAAAAAAATCATACTAATGTATCATACATAACATGTACATTTCAGTATCCAATACGCTTTATTGTTATAGATGGATTATTATCAAACATTACTGGACAAGAAGAAATGAAGAGAACATACTTGCACACCAATGATAAAGACATAAACATATTTGCATTCATTATATCCTATGTTGATCAATTTTACTGCTGTTGCACATATATACATTATGTACAGCCTCATTTTATACACAATATTAACACAGAAAAAAAGAAGAAATTAAAAGATATAGATGAGACAAAACTAGAGCCACATCAAAGATAAAGGAGGTTGAGGAAATAAAAATTGTGAGACCTATATGTCCCCTATGTGCCCCTCAAACGCTTTATGTATAAATGCATGTAACCCATGCATTTCCCCTCTATGGCCTGTCTATCATGATGCCTATGCTATAACGTGGCCTGCCATCATCCAGTCTCCCATGAGAGAAACGACAAATCTGCACTGAGGCCTACACGTTTTGCATCATGTTTTCCTGCATTTTCATGAAAACCCATGTTTATGGCTCAGCCAGAGCCGAAAAGAGGTTTCAGGCCTCAGACGCTCTGAGAGCTGCAGCTGCGTATCCTTGGCCTTGCACACTTGGGCCTCAGCCAAAGGGGCCCTGTCCGACGTGCGGAGACAGTATTGAGCACGGTTATCTGCTTACTCCTACTGAACCACATTCCTGCCTGGAGAAGGAGGAATAAACACGACCCGTCTGCAAAGGAGAGAGCCTAGCCTTTCTGTCTCTTTTCGTGTGATTGCAAAGCTCACGTCAGTGAAAAGCCCATAGCCCCCATGTAAGGCCTACGCAGTAAATGAAGAAATAGATGCCACATTGGCTCTTGGTGATGGGCAACCTATGTCACAAATCAGTCCCTGCTCCAGACTTTAGATATCAGATAATACAAAATGTGCTGGTCGCCCTGACACTGAAGGCCTCACTTCCAGACTCCCCGGTTGCACAGCAACCCTTCCCCACGTCAGTTACACGTCATGCTCGAGTTGAGCACAAGTAAGGCAAAGTTCCAGTACAATTCCAGCAGATCACGCAACCCCCTCCAGGTATCCACCCACCTATGACATTCACCTATTATCATCAAGTGGACGCCCACATGGACGCCCACCTTCACGCCTACTTACACACCCACATGCTCTTATCTCATTCTCTCTTGCTCTCCTGCTTACGTATATTATTGAAATGTATATATACTGTACTCTGTGAATAAAGTTTGAGAATATTTTGAGAATTACCCTTCCTGATCCCTTGTGGTGATGGAACTATTCTCCCTATGACTCGAGTTGTTGGAATAAAGCCCTTTTGAACCTGATACCACAGACTCAGCCTCTTGCTTTATGCATGATCATATTGATATATATAGAAATTCTGAGTGCGTAATACTTTATTTACGACAAGGTAAAAAGATTATAAAGTAGATTAATGTGGTAAGACAAGAAACAAGAAAAGAAGATCATTGAATACTAAAGACAGTGTAATATAGAACTCAAGTCAGATAGTCTCATATTGCTAGACTCAAAGGACCTATATAATAGTACTACAGTTCAGTTCTACTTACTCACTCTTTATGGGTACGAAAATCCTAGACTAAAGAGTCCTAAGATGAACTTAAAATCAAGGGTGCTCCGAGGGTAGTGGGGCAGACCAAAATCACAGAAGACTTTCTGCATAAACAGATAATAGGGACATAAAAGAATACTGGTGTTAGAGTACATAGGGAGACCTAATGGAGTATAGGAGAAACCTACACAGTGATCTGTACTTACTATTTTAGAGTTGCACACTAATGATTAGTGCCGGTCAGCCAAAAAACCCGTGTATATATATATTTTTTGTATAACTTATCCAGGTGACCCTTCAGTGTTGAATGCCAATATGGACAACAATAGGCACTGTATGTAACAAAAGAGATGGAAAAGAAACAAATAGTCTTATTATATCATACAGTAAAGGTATATTACCAAATGCAAACAGCCACCATTCTGCCTCTAACGAACTTACATGAGATTTGATTGTTGATGTACCCCAATATGAATAAAAGGTACGTAACAGAAAATGACGAAATATAACTGAAGTGGTAGTCTTGAGTCAAAGAAATCATTCAGATAATACCACCAGGACCTAAAGTAAAAAAGAGATATATATATATATAATAGTGGTAGATACCTAAATGGGTATATAAGTAACAATTTATAATTTAAAGTTCTTCCCAGGGTCCTTGCAGCAGAGACATACCTGATTCTATCTTTGACCGTTAATACGGGTGGCTCCGGTTGATGTAGACAGAGTACTTCAATGTAAAATTGTGCCTATAGCTACGCCCTATATATATATCTCGGCTAATTCGCGCGCTGAGCAAACCTTAATTGGGCTAATAAGGAGCAGTCGGCACTGGGTGCGTCTTGAAATAAAAATAAAGAACGGACAATAAGTATCGAGTGTTACGTACGCTCGTAGACCCAAAAGGCTCATACCTAATCACAGCCAATGTGCAGGCTGCAAATCAGTCGGCACTGAGTAAATCTTAAATGAAAATAGAAAGCAGACATAAAGTGGAGTGTTATGTCCATAGAGCAAAGATGGTGCATACCTAATCACAGCCAATGTTCAGGCTGCAAGTATGGACTAATGAAAAGCAATCGACACTAGGTGGGTCTTACAATGAAGATAAAAAACGGACAATAAGGTCAAATTTTACGTCCGTAGGCCTAAGATGGCGCATACCTAATCACAGCCACTGTGCAGGCTATAAAGCAATCGGCACTAAATAAATCTTAACATGAAAATAGAGAACGGACAATAAAGTCAAATCCATAAAGCAAAAATGGCGCATACCTTATCATAGCCAATATCCAAGCTGCAACTTGGACTAATGAAAAGCAATCGGCATTGGGTGGGTGTTAGAATAAAGATAAAAGACGGACAATAAGATCGAGTGTTACGTCCGTAGACCAGAGATGGCACATACCTAATCATAGCCACTGTGCAGGCTGCAAGATGTATAACACAACAGCGTCGCCATCTTAAAATAGGAAAATTAGTACTTAATACAAAGAAATTGTGTGGATAGATATCAATACAATGATTAATTTGCGATGTTAATGATGATAAATAATTATCATCGCGTAGCAACAGTGATCTATAACGTACTGCGCAATGAGAAATCTGACTCAAATTGATGGTGAACACTGTTAGTGAAAGATTATAATAAATCAGAGAGGGAATAAAAACCACAAGCATCTTTAATGAACAGAACATGAAATCTGACTCAAATAGATGGTGAACACTGTTAGTGAAAGATAATAATAAATCAGAGAGGGAATAAGAACCACAAGCATCTCTAATGAACAGAACACATATGTACAAAGCCTCATACAATGTGTATCATAGCCATAAGTGGCTATATAAGAATATATACGATGAAATTTACTCTATATAGCTAGCCAGCTATAATAAATGATGCCAAAGGAGCAGCATATGCAGGTATGTGTGTCTAGAAGCCCGGTTTAAATAATAGCCTGATCCCAGGGTATCTCCAAGTTAAGGCCCTTTTTGACAGTATCAAGATAAAACATCCAAAATACTTCACGTTTTTTTCTTATTTTTTCAGAACAATGTCCTTCTTTGGTAACAATCTTTTCCAGAATATACCAACGTATGTTATCCGCAGTGTGGTTATTTTCTAGAAAATGTGAGACCATGGTAGAGGCCAGTTTTTTAGTCCTAATTGCGGATCTATGTTCAGTAAGTCTGGTATTAAGGGATCTCGACGTTTCACCCACATAGCCTTTGTTACATGGACATATTAATAAATAAACAATTTTTTTGGTTTTACAATTACTTATGCCCTTAGCCACAATTGTTTGTTCATTGAAAAGGAGTTCTTTTGCTTCAATTGCCAGAGGGCAAACTATGCATGTTCCACATTTGTGATTGCCCTGAACGGGTCGCATGTCTTCAATACTTCTCTGTATTGGCTCTTTCTTTACATGCATGCGAGATCTCACAATAAGATCTTTAAGATTCCTATTTTTCCGATAGGCAAAAAGGGGTTTCTCAACAGAATCAGTCTTAGTTCTATTGACATTAAGTAGATGCCAATTAGAGCAAATAATTTGGCGAATCTGTTCATTCATTAATGAATGACGTGTTACAAAAACTAGGTTCGCTTCTTGTTTCCGATTGCTACCTTGTAGTAAATGCTGGCGGTCATAGAACCTTGCACGTTTATACGACTCTCGTATCAGTCTATGGGGGTAACCTCTATCAAGAAACTTCTTTTTCATGTCTATAGATCTCAGGTCATAATCCTCCAACTTAGTGCAATTCCGCCTAAGGCGCAAAAACTGACCAAAGGGGATGCTGCTTTTTTGTTTGGTTGGGTGGAAACTCTGATAATGCAACAACGTGTTGCGAGCAGTAGATTTTATGAAAAGATCCACAAACAACTGGCCACATTCGTGCTTTATTAGAATATCCAAGAACTCAATTTGGGTATTGCTTATATGGGATGTAAATTTTAGATTTGGGTCACAAAGATTTAACCAAGTAATGAAGTCAACCAAAATATCTTCATTATCATCCCATATAAAAACAATATCGTCTATATAACGAGACCAATGTAATATAGACTCGAAAAACCAGACCACTTCATTAAAAATGAATTGTTTTTCGAAGTTAGCCATATATATGTTCGCTATTGTCGGGGCGCAAGAAGCGCCCATACTGACTCCTTTTATCTGTTTGTATAATTCACCTCGAAATTCAAAAATATTTTCCTCAAGAATGATTTTCAAACAGTTGATGATAAATTCAGTGCTGCACTCAATGTCGTAAAGATCAATAAACCATTTTACAGCTGTAATGGCTCCATCACACGGTATGTTAGAGTACAGACTTTCCACATCCAATGTGACAAGCCATTGTCTCTTGAAATTAAACGGAGTGCCTTCCATTAGATTGATTATCTGACGAGTATCTTGGACATATCCAGGGATTTTATGTATAGATGGTCGTAACATTAAATCTAGATATTTTGAGATAGGCTCAGTAATGGATCCAATAGTAGTAACGATTGGTCGAAAAGGAGGATCAACCTCATCCTTATGTACTTTCGGAGTACTATAAAGACTTGCCAATCTGGGATTGTCTATATTCATGTAGTTAAACTCCTTCTCACAGATGTGTCCATTTTGTAGGGCTTTGGCAGTTAGCCTATAGATTTTATTTTTAATCATTTGAGTAGGATTTCTAGTTATTTTAATATAGAACCTACTATCCATCAACATGTCCTCAATTTTATTAATGTACTTTGCTGTGTCTAATATAGCTATCCCCCCTCCTTTGTCACAGCTTTTTATCGTAATTTCAGGAGAGTCTTTGAAATTATTAAGGGCTTCATATTCTTCAGCTGAGATATTAAAAGGAGTTTTTGGAACATATTTGGTAGCAGTTGTCAGTTTGTTGAATACTACTTGCTCAAAAATCTTAGCCTCTGGAGAAATTTGTTCTAGAGTCGGAGTGAACGTGGATTTTGGCGCTAAACCTGAACGATTTATATCAGGGACCACGCTTTCTATATTAGAAAAGAACCATTTGAGCCGAATTTTTCGGAAAAAAGACATCAAGTCATTAAATAGCTCGAATTTATTTAGACCCGAATGAAGCACAAAAGATAATCCTTTTGACAGGAGAGAGTATGATGCTTGGCTAAGACTACAGGTACTTAAATTGAAAATTGGGATATCCTTCATTGTCTCCAGTACTGGCCATTGCGGGTTTCTAGGTATTGGTTCTGATTTACTGGTTGATGGCCACAAAATGATGTCTGGTATTGTACACGAGGTTGATACTGTTGTTGAGGTTGGTACTGTTGTTGAGATTGATACTGTTGTTGGTATTGTGGCTGATATTGAGGGCGCCAATTCCCTCTGCTCTGATTTTGTCTCCCTAAAAAAGGACGATATCCTTGGTTAAATCGTGGAGTATACCTATTACCTCTATTTTCAGAAGTTGGTGTTATTCCCTCACTGTCGGAATCTGATGTAGCAGAAAAGGTGGTGACTTTTTTGTTAAATGATCTATACGGCTGTTGATAAGAGTTGGAATCTGATCCAGTGAGGTCAGATTGGGAATAGTAGCCATCTGCAAGATAAGGGTAGATGTATTCCTTATTAAAGTATCTTATGTCCTTTTTAAGCTTGTCTGTTTTACGCTTCATAAGATAGTCATTATAAGAACTTAGTTGTCCAATTGGATATAGAACATCAGGGCTCTAGTTATTCATTAGAACTCTGTGGTTAAACTACATTACATCACTGGGGATTTATTAAGAAGTCAAAGTGAATTGTAAAATCATCTTTATCAGCAATAAGTATACGACCTCCTGCCACAAGAACTTACAGCTGTAACTGTCATAACAACTGCCAGTTCAGCGCAAGGACAGTAGGAACATTCCAAGAGGAGGAAAAGGACAGGGGTGGCAAGGGAACGGAATAGAAACATTGCAATGGACGGGGAGAGCTGAGTAAAGAGCAGATTACAACACTTCTTCCTTCCACAACACAACAGTAAAATGGTGAGGAGAGGAACAGGGATGAAGGGCAGTATAGTGATGTAAATGTAAACAATAATGCAGGTTACATTAAGGGAAACATAGATGTTCTGAACAAGATAAATTATCAATGAATATCATAATCTTTATGCCACAAAGGAGCTCTACGTGAACGAGAGCAGGAAGGTTCCCCATTAGCCATAAGGTCCCCATGATAAGCCTCAGGATTTGCATCATAGTACCTCGTGTGGGATGAATCTGGAAAATGACAGCTCTTACTATGGCTAGTATTGTCATGTGAAATTCTGTCCATGCTCCAGGTCCTACCATCATCCAAAGTGACCACATTCTTTTTGACCTCAACTATTCTCATGGGTTTGGAGAACTTGCTGTCACATGAGCGAAGGGGCAACTGCAAGTTTTACTGCTACACTGTCCCCAACTTTCCAATCAGGAACTTTCACTGTATGTTTCAAGTCATACCTTTTAGTATACACTTCTTGATGTTGTTTAACATGACCTTCCATCTCCTCTCTGTTTACCCATCTGGGTTCTTATCCTCCCAACCACTTAGGGATCATTTTGGTTGCTGGTAACCTACCCTTGAGTGCCAGAAATGGAGAAATATTCGTCACAGAATTAGGTGTAGTATGATGGGTCCATAGCATGTTTTTAAGTGCTTTCTCTAAAGATTTACCTGAGATTTGGTCCATTTGAATGCATTCTTTTAACATACGATTTACACGTTCTACAAGACCATTTGCCCTTGGACAGTACAAAGCAGTTTTAAAATGGCAAATAGGCAATTTCCTCAGAAAGTCAGGCATTTCATCTGAAGTAAATTGGACTCCATTGTCTGTTATGATGGTACTGGGAATTCCTACAGTCATAAAGGTATCGGAAAGAAATTCAATCAAAGACAACGTATTGATTTTAGTACAAACTTTTGTCGTTAACCAATGTGAATGGTAATCTACTAATACTAACATGAATTTACCTTCCCACAAAGCACGCGTGGGTTCGAATTCCATCCTCGTCGCCAATATTAAGAAGTCAAAGTGAATTGTAAAATATTCTTTATTAGCAATAAGTATACGACCACCTGCCAGAAGAACTTACAGCTGTAACTGTCATAACTGCCAGTTCAGCGCAAGGACAGTAGGAACATTCCAAGAGGAGGAAAAGGACAGAGGTGGCAAGGGAACGGAATAGAAACAATGCAATGGACGGGGAGGGCTGAGGAAAGAGCAGATTACAACAGGATTCAGTTTCCATAAGAACATAATGAGATCTATCCGTTTGAAAGATGGTTCATCAAATCCCAATACAGCATTAGCACTTTTTCAGAGAGAAATCACCTTAGAACACATCACAGTTCCTATAATTACTACGGCACTGCAAATAAATGATTAATATTGTGACTAAAATCTGTTTTTACCATTCCTACACATTCATTTTTGTAACTGTCGAAACTAAATGTTCATTACAGTCCATTTTAATGGGACAAAAAAATTACCACAAACAAATCCAACAGTTAAGCTTCTGGTAACCTTCCATTTACATCTAAATATTCTCCTGAAAAGCACACCCTTTAACAAATATATTGTGATTTTCACCCTAAATTGTAAGAGTCTGATTTACAATAACAATATTATGAAAAAGGGAGGGGACTTCCAAGTAGTTACTGACAGGGGTAGAGTAGGGCCCTCAGCAGCTGCCCTCCGCTGAGCCTCTGTCCATCTGACTCCAATCTGATCAATAAATGCCTTGACAAAGCAGAAACGGACTCTTTCCTGGCAGACTTAGCTACACTGAAGCTCACAAAAATTAATGATGGTCCTACTCATATAGCTGGACACACCCTAGACATTGTCCTTTCTAACTCATCTTCTTTCATATGTGAAGCCCCAAAGCCAGTATGCTGGTCTGACCACGCACTTATCGATTTTAATGTACAGGGAGCCAGAGAACTGCAGTCGCTTACTCCACGCAATCAGTCTTCATACAGACAATGGCACAAAATTAACCCAGAAACTTTCTCAATGGCCTTCACACCTCCCAGGGACATACCACTTAGTAATATCAAAGAGAGTTTAGCCCACTTCAATAAAATAGCCTCAGCTGCTATTGAATTGATTGCCCCACTGAAAACATGTTCAAATAAATCTAGACAATCCCAGGTAGTGTGGTTTACTCTCAAACTTCATAAGGAAAAAAGCCACTGTAAAAACTTGGAAAGAAGAAGGTGCCAAACCCATCTTAAAGTTGACAAAGAGAAGTACAGGTCAGCCCTCGCCCTCTATCACAAAAACATTAAGCGAACTCGCAAAACCTATATAGCTCAACAACTAAGCCAAGCTGAAAACACCCCTAAAGCCTTGTTCCAGATTTTGAAAGCTTTCACTATCCCCAAAGCCTGAGAACTGGAAGAAACATTTTCTCAGTCTCTCTGCGATAAAATAAGTGCTTTCTTCATATAGAAAATAGACACCATCTATAATGAAATCGCTACAACTAGTTGTCCTCTGCCGGCAGACCCCACAACAGTATCTTCCCCTAGCACAAGGCCAAAAACACTGTTGAATTTCCCTCTTTTATCACCAGAAGAGACTGAAACATTAATGTGCAAGGTAAAATCAGGCTCTCCTCTCCTACCTGCAAGAATTTCAGCCTCTCTTGCCAAATTGCTATCAGATCCCATATGTTCTTGTTGTGATGTATCTCAATATATTGTGTTGTTCTTTTAAATATATATCATGTTCCTTTAAATATATCTTATGATGTAGTTGTCTTTAGAATGTTTGTTCCATCCCATTTTCCAATTATACCAAGTGAGGTTGATGAGATCTGTTTGGAAGACTTTTCAGAGGACGACTGTGATGATTGTCTTGTTGCTGTACTTGATCTTCCAAAATTCAGCCTTAATTCGGAAATTGGGTGGATACATGCTCTAGATTCTGATCCAGTGATTCGTGAACTACTTCCTCTTTTCAGAAATGGTTGGCCTAGGGAGAAGGTTCTTCCAGTTTGTCTTCAACCTTTCTGCAAGATTTCTGATGAACTATCTGTGGAGGATGGTGTGTTATTAAGGGGAGAAAAGTTTGTGCCTCCTGAGGTATTTCACAAAACTATCATCCAAAAGGCTCATGAAGGTCATCTTGGGTCTACCCTGATAAAACGGCGCATCAGAGACACATACTGGTGGCCAAGTATGGATGCTGAGATTGACATAGTTGTTGCAAACTGTTGTGTCTGTGGCTCAGCTGATAAAAGTCTGAAGGTGTCTGTTCCTCCGTTAATGCCTATTGAGTGGCCTAAGGGTCCTTGGTTAAAAGTAGGTATAGATGTGATGGGACCTTATGAAATTCTCCCTGGTGGTTCCCGATTCATTTTGGTCATGATGGATTATGCATCAAAATGGCCAGAAGTGAAAATCGTCAGGGAGGCAAATTCAAAAGCTATTGTGGATTTTCTCAAAGAGGTGTGGATGAGAGAGGGACTTCCTGAGACTTTGGTTTTGGACAATGGGAAACAATTTGTTAGCACAGAATTTGAAAACTTTTTGATTGAGACAGGTGTCAAACATTATAAAAGCTCGCTATATCATCCGCAAGCAAATGGGCTGGTTGAGCGGATGAATCGTGTGGTGGGTGAGTGTGTTAAATGGGCAAGATCGGGTGGTCATAACATTTGCAAATCACTAAACACAATGTTGTGGTTTTACAGAACCACTCCACACTCCTCTACCGGTATTTCGCCTTTTGAGCTACTGCGCGGACGTAAGACGAATACCAGTTTTAGACCTGCATGGATGAGCAAGTTGGGTCAAGTCCGAGTCTGATGTTAGGCAGCTGATGTCCTTAGCCAGAGAAAATATGATTATCACCCAAACTAAGCAGAAAGAGTATTTTGATGCACGGAAGGGTGTAAAAAAAGTTCCTCTCAACGTGGGAGACATTATCAAAGTTAAGTCCGGCATTCATTCCATGAAAGGTAAGAGTAAATTTAGTGAGCCAGTCAGAGTTTTGAAAATACATAGAAATGCTATTATGGTTGAGGGAGGTCACTGGTGGAATCTTAATAGAGTGGTTAAGATTAAAGAAAAGAATGTTACCTCTGTTTCAATGAGTAAAGTTCGCCGCAATCCTGTTGAAACATCTTACAGGAAGAGTTCAAGGGTTATTGTTAAGCCCTCTAGATACAGGGTTTGATTTTAATTTCTGTTTAAGTTTTTTTTAAATTATTTTTCTTTTGTTTTTTTAATTATTTTTTTATTTGCAGGAAGAGAAGATATGTTGTGATGTATCTCAATATATTGTGTTGTTCTTTTAAATATATCTCATGTTCCTTTAAATATATCTTATGATATAGTTGTCTTTAGAATGTTTGGCTGCCTAGCGACCTGCTGTTGTTGTTTGCTTGGGAGAAGCTGTTGGCAGAGCCAGCCTGACGGCTCTGTTGTCTATGTAGCCAAATAAATAACCAGCTAATTACTCTCTGCTCCTGCCTGGTTACTACAGTTCTCTATTGAACCTATCTCTGAAGGAAGGCCACCTACCTTTAACATGGAAGGCGGCTCAGATCATACCAATCTGAAAAAACACCAAAGCTTCCATGGAAGACCTCTCAAACCTCCGCTCTATCTCCCTTTTACCTTATCTGAGCAAAGTTCTGGAAAAACATGTTAATATACATCAATCTGACCATATCGAATCGGCCAGCCTCCTTGATCCATCTCAATCGGGCTTCCGGCCTAAACATAGCACGGAAACTGCCCTGGTGGCCGTAACCGATAACATCAGACTTGCGCTAGTCCCACCCACCCTCCTGGTGCTCTAAGATCTTTCTGCCACATTCGATACGGTCGACCACCAGACTCTACTCAGAAGACTGAGGGAAGCCGGGATTGGGGGAGTGGCACTGCAATGGATAACTAGTTTCCTCTCTAATCGTACCCAGACCATTAACCTGGGCCCATAATGGTCCAATACAAAAGAACTAACCAAGTGAGTTCCTCAGGGGTCATATTTAAGCCCAACCATGTTTAACATCTACATTGCCCCCTTGGCCGCACTATTGAGGAACTACGGGTTCGTCCCAATATCCTATGCAGATGACACCCAACTTACCTTCTCCTTCAATAAGACTTCCCAGACAGCCCAAGCTTCTTTCTCTTCCGGCATGCTGGCCATCTCACAGTGGATGAGAAAGAACTTCTTACAGCTGAATGCCGGTAAGACGGAAATCATGTTCTTCAGAGAGGCCCCACTATTATGGACACCAGGCTGGTGACCTAAAGAGCTGGGATCCGCTCTAGCACCAAAAACAACGGCAAAAAACCTAGGGGTGCGTCTTGAACAGACTCTAACAATGAAAGAGCATGTAACCCACACTGTTGGCTCGTGCTTCCATGTGTTGGGCCTGCTGAGAAGAGTTTTCCCCTATCTCCCCGACCCCCTGCGAAAGACTCTTATTCAAACCCTGGTGCTGAGTAAATTAGATTAATGTAATGCCCTACTGATCTCAACTAATGAGTCCTCTCTAAACCGCCTTCAGGTGGTACAAAATACTGCAGCACGTTTAGTTTTAAACACCCCTTACAGATCAGCTTCACTCCCTCTTCTGCAACAACTACACTGGTTACCGGTGCGGAAACGTGTGAAGTTTAAAATCTGCTGCCTGGCACACTAGGTAATATGGGGAAACGGACCCTCCTATCTGACGGAGAAGCTCCATCAATATGTCCCCCAAAGGGACCTGCGATAACGCTCGAAATCCTTACTCAAAATCCCCAGGATTAAAAAAGCACGAACAGGAGGAAAGGCTTTTTCATATCAGGCACCATTCATATGGAACCAACTTCCAATTGCCTTAAGACAATGCCCCGACCACTTCGAAATTTAGAAAGACCTTGAAAACTGCCCTCTTTTAGATTATCTCACCGTAACAACATTCTTCTGCAAATCCATGAGCGCCGAGATACCCCTCAGGGGGTGATTCATGCCCTATGTAAGTTCACAAACTAAACTAAACTAAACTAAATCCCGGGAGTGCCCTCCCCCTTGGATAACATTGTTAAACACAACTCCACATTAGGTACATTACAGGGAGGGGCATTACAAGTAGTATGGAAAGTATAATAGGGGGGCCTGGTTTCATTTATGAAGTATAAAACTTATAATAGGAGTGGTTCTGATAACATTTAGGAAAATAATGCAATAATATCTAGGCCCAGTGTGGACGCTTTGAACAAAAAATGAGAATGCCCATCATGTAGTGGTCTATACATAGGAACAAAATAGTGTGTGTCTGAAAGCAGCAATTGGCTAACTACTGTTCAATCCAAGGTAGTAACTGACTGAGAGAAAATGATTGTTACTTACCTTGCGCTTGCCGCTTCGCAGACTCACCGTTGCGGCAAGCTCAAGGTGAGTGTTTTTCTTTGTTTTTTTCTTTTATTTTCCTTCATCATCCTCTGTTGACTCACCCCCCTGCCCCGCACCACCGCTCTTACCTGCACCGGCCACGACTGTTAATAATTGCCTACGATAATTCTCTGTGCATCGTCCTTCTCCATCTTAATCTAGTTTCCAGCACTGCTACTAATTTAAAAAAGCTTATTCTTAAACATTGTCACAAAATGACAGTATTATGCAAAAGGTCACTGTATGACCTAACTCTGCTGTATCGGCTTCATCCACCTTTCCCAGCCCTAAAAGTCAAAATCACACCTCATATCTTACAAAATATAGCAAACCAAAAAATACCCATTTGCAGCTTTTGCAAAAGTACAGAACATGTAACCATCCTTAGACAGAAGTCCACTTCAAACTGACCTTTAAACAAGAAAAAAGAAACCAAAAACAAACATGCATTAGCATAGATAATACATCCGAGGCTGTATTATAGAAGTGTTCTGGGGTGCAATGGGCATTTACGCCCGCTTTGCGTGCCCCAGGGGCACTTTGGTATTACAGAAGACGCTTGTGCGTCCCCTTCTGTATTACAGAAAGCGCTGGTGCACATACAGCGCCAGTGCTTCCTCTAGAGGGCGTTCCCTTAATTTGCTTGGGGGCATGGCCTAAGGCAAATGAGGGAATCCTTTTTCCTCTGTGCACGCGCCGTTATTACAGACACGGGCACAGAGTCAAAGAAGCTCTCAGTAGTCTCATTGACAGTGGCCCACCTAAAAGGTGGCCCACTGTCAGTGCGCCCACTGAATGCAGCCCACTGGTGGGGGAAATGGGGTCCCATGGACCCCCAGACATCCCTTGCAGGTGTGTGCTGTCACTCACTGCACCTGCCTGCAAGAGGATCTCTAAACCTCTTTAAAAGTGCAGGTGGACATCCCACGCTTCCTCACCTATACAATACAGGGTCTCCCTAATCCACTAACCTTTCCCTAGCGCTCTGTGAGAGGTAGGCAGATAGCCTTAGCCCTTAATGCTGCAAGGTTGGAGTTACTCGCCCACTGGGGCATTGAGGTGGTCCCAGACCATGTAGCTTGGCTTAGAAGGCTGTGGGCATACTAGGGATGTAGTGCCTCTCAATGGTGGCAGATAATAAGGCTGAAGCATATATTGAGCTGTGGGCTCCTTTTATCATGATCCTCACCAAGGAATTTAGGGAAATAACGTGCCCCAGATTATTACAGATCCTGCACCTCCTGCCTGCCACTCCAACTACTGAAGCTTACCAGCGGGGGCAGAAGAAAATGGAGCTTGCTTTCTGGATACAATTTAGGAACTACTCAGGGTGCAGAGGAGACGGAAGGGGGTGGGAAGGATGCGAGAACGGGACTTTTTCTCAGTCTGATTATCGGGACTTGTTTCTGTTTTTAAGGCTACTTCGGAGAAGGATTTCTTGTTTTTGTTTTTGTCTTGGCCCCAGCGTTATACAGGACATTCTAATACAGGCTGCTCTTCATTCACACGCTAACTTAACCCTTTCGCTGCGGCGGGAATTCCGCCACAGCGCTGGGGGGGGTTGGGGGGCAGCGCGGTGGCGCTGTGCTCATGACGGAGCCACTCCGTCATGAGCCACGGTTGAGCTGTGCTCATGACGGAGTGGTTCCGTCATGACTCCGCCCACTGCGCTAATCGCCCGCACAGGCGGGGAATCAGCGCAGCGTGGGAGGAGCGGCCGCCAACGGCCGCGGCATGACGGAACCACTCCGTCATGAGCACACGGCGACCGTGGCTCATGACGGAATGGCTCCGTCATGAGCAGGGGAGGGGTTAATGTACCCCACTGCATGTCTAGACCTCCACTGTCAGCCTCCAGGTTGTAGGCATTTAGCTGTGTCCCACGCATGAGAAATTTACCTTTGTTGGTGGCGGCCGCTTTTGTTGTCATTTTGACGTGTTAACGAATAAAAAAGAATTGTTCCATAAAAGTGCATGTGGGTGCCAACTGCATGGTGAAAGCACGGTGTGGCTTCAAAGCATCTGTTCCGTTTTTCAAATGAATGCACTGCCCCAGGGCAGCACGAGTTCGCAGCTGCCGTGGAGCCAGCGCATTCACCATAATGCAGCATATTTTCCTGGATTGCACTGGGTGAACTTTTTGAAAGGTGCGCCCCGCGCAGTCCAGGAAAATGTGGCGCATCCATTATATGGCCCCTGGCATTAATATACTGACAAGAGAAGCATGTACAATATGCCCAAATTGTGTTGTGTCTCTGTGCAACCGGCCTTTTTGTGTGCCTTGTATGTTTCGGCCCTATTTTGTATTACCCATCCTAGCAGCGCTGTATGGCACCAGCTCTGCAAATTTAAGCAGCACTGCAAGCTTGGGAAATAAAAATAGGAAGAGACAAAGGATGCACAAAAAGAAACAGGTATCAGTTAAATGTCACAAATAATCTTCACACATTTGTGCATGCCTGTGTTTGCATGCATTAGAAAAATAATACAAGAACTTTAGGTATTACCAACACATCATTCTCTATTTGGCGGTAATGTATTTCTTTCTGATGGTACTATTTATTTTTCAATAGAACTGCACTAGAGGTGCTCACATGGCACATAAAACATGGCACTGCAGACGGACCTCATAGATAACATGTTGAAAGAGTTCTGGATCGCTGGTTAAACACACTCCTGTTGTTGAAACTAGATTTTCTAGCAAACAACTGAAAAACACACAAGAGCAAGATACTCAAGGTGAAGTACTAGAGTGAAAGTTAAGCAAGTCTAATTAAAATACAAGAAAGCTGATCCTGGCAGATAAGCTGTTTGTTATTTTCAGGAATCATTACTGTAGGTATGGGTTACTGTTTAAACTCCACGGCATGGTGGAGCGATTTGCCAAACCCTCATATGCCGAGTCCTTCGCAGAGAAGGAAAGGCTGGAGATCCTCACAGAATGTAAGTGCTGTCTGGTGAGGCTTCAAATGCATAGAGAATGCACTTCGCAATACTGCCCCAATGACTAACTATGATTTCCCTGAGTTCCTGAATCTTCATGTTCAGTGGCATAGGAAGGTCAGGTGGTACCCGGGTGCGGAAAATTTCTTGTCACCCCTGGCTTAACGTACGAATACTAACAAATAGCATGCATCATAATATTTACGTTACTTGCCAAACTCAATATCATAGAGAAGAGGATGATCACAATGAATCAATGAACTAAAAAATTTAACAAAAATAAATTCAGCACAGCCGTTATAAGCTTCAGTAATAATGCACAACTAACTCAACAGATAGTGACCGGCATGGCAGCGGATGGGATTGGTTGTGGGTTGGGTTATGATGAATCACTGGTTGTTTACGTCTTGCTCGAGTACAAACTGCAGAGACAGACTTCGGTGGAAAGAAACACCCCCTCCCCTTTCTTATCCATATGCTCTCCACTACACTGCGTCGTGTTCAGCCGCATTTCGTTGTGTTTGTTGACTGAACTAAAAAGTTTCAATACATATAATGTTCACTTGTTGAGGTTAATTAATTGTTAACAAAGTTATTAAACTCGTTTTAAATAATAATATATATTTTTTTAAAGTGTTGTAAGACCCCCCCCCCTAATTTTTTTATTTTAAAACACATATTTTTGCCACTTCGTAACCCCCCTCAGTGATGACACCCAGGGCGGCCCGCACCCACCGCACCCCCCTTCCTACGCCACTGTTCATGTTTGGAGGCAGCAGCAGCCATCTTCGATTATCGAGTATAACTTTCCCAATCTTTCATGATGTATCTGCTAGGTAGTCGTGATACAATGTTGCTGCAGGACCTTTCTATGTGATTAACGATTTTGAGAAATACAAATAAGTATTCTGAGACTAAAGCTGTGCTGAGAAAGCAAACTTTGCACTATTCTTTTAGCATATAACTCTGAACTTTAAAGTCTGCCAATACTGTTGGTTTGGGTTCTGTGATGGAATAGGAAGAATTTCCATGACAGAGAAGTATCACATGAAATGCATGTTATATTACGCTTAATGTATTAAGAGTTTTAATAAGGAATATATGAAGTGTTTTAAAATGAACCGCACTATATTAATGCCTGTTAATTACTTTTTCCGCGGCACAAAGAGTAAGCTCATCTTCAACAGAAAATGCATAGTTATGAAGCTTTTGGTAATTATTTTATGAATTGAGAGAAGAGTCGTTGAGCATATATTCAAGGCACTCATCTCTTGTATGGTTTTTTTTCAGGAATAACACATTTTCTAACACAGAGATACATCTATAACTGTTACAATTAGATGCAGAGGTTTGACAGAATATTACTAAGCTATCTCTCACAGTTTTTAAATACTCCCAGTGACGTGCAGACATCGGCGCCCAAAACAAGTGACAAGTCAGAGTGGTGGTGTCTGGTGTTTACGTTTCTTTTATCCCACTGTCCTTTCATTGTTTCGACTATTGGTATTCATATTGTTGCATGTGGTCATTTCTGGAAGCTGTGAAAAATGGTAGAGCGCATTACTCCTGTTCTAGAAAGCATACAGTATATTCCTTTCTGACAGATTGCCTAAACCACATTATCATCCAATCTGAGCAATGGATAAAGACGCTGATCTGTTTTAGGTACTGGGACTAAGTTACAGCAAAATGCCAGTTCAGGGAAATGTGAGAATAAGGCCTGAAGTCAGAATTAATTGCAGTAAAACAAGAGATAGGTAGTATGTTAAAGAAAGTGACAGTGCCTCTGTCTGAAGATTCCAAGAACACTGACTTAGGGGCACTACCAGTTCCCAAATGAAACACCGAGGGGCATATTAGCAAGAAATGGCAATAACTATCGCTAACCTAGGTTAGTGCTAGTGTTTTTTATCGACGTAGATCCCTGCAAGTTATTACCCTGTTAGCGATGTATTACCAACATGTTGCTGACAGGCGACAGCTTCAGGGAAAACTGCAGCTAACATTAGCACGATGGCGTTAATTAAACCGGCGATAGCGGGCGGAATCCAGCAAAAAGCCCTTAGCGATAGAAAAAGGCACGCTATGCAGCAAGTGTGGACTTAGCCTATTCGTCCACCTCCAACATAAAAGATGTGCAAAAAAAAGTTTAAATGCAGATTTGAGCAGCCAGGGTCAAGTGCAGCACACATCATCACCCCCCTCAAGCCACCCAACATCCCGGTTGACCAGGATGAGAGTCTGGATGCCTCACTGGACCTGCGTCTGGTTCCTGAATCCCTCGCTGGACCTGCGTCTGGTTCCTGGATCCCTCGCTGGACCTGCGTCTGGTTCCTGGATCCCTCGCTGGACCTGCGTCTGGTTCCTGGATCCCTCACTGGACCTGCGTCTGGTTCCTGGATTCATTGCTGGACCTGCATCTGGTTTCTGGATCCCTCGCTGGACCTGCATCTGATTCCATGGATCCTTCGCTGGACCTGCGTCTGGTTCCTGGATCCCTCGCTGGACCTGTGTCTGGTTCCTGGATCCCTTGCTGGACCTGCGTCTGGTTCCTGGATCCCTCGCTGGACCTGCATCTGGTTCCTGGATCGCCTCGCTGGACCTGCGTCTGGTTCCTGGATTCCTTGCTGGACCTGTGTCTGGTTCCTGGATCCCTCACTGGACCTGCATCGGATTCCTGGATCCCTTCCTGGACCTACGTCTGGTTCCTGGATCCCTCGCTGGACCTGCATCTGGTTCCTGGATCCCTCGCTGGACTTGCGACTGGTTCCTGGATCCCTCACTAGACCTGCATCTGGTTCCTGGATCCCTCACTGGACCTGCGTCTGGTTTCTGAATCCCTCACTGGACCTGCATCTGTGGCCTGGAGTGGGATGTGGAATAGCTGTGGAGTCGATGAGCCGTGGCGGGAGACATTGATGTGCGACGATTGCCCGTACCTGGTGGTGAAGTCTGGCAGGTCGCGTGGAGACACGTAGCTGACCTGTGTGAGAAGCCCGCCTTGTGCACCTTGGTGCAGTCAATGGTAGAGGTAATCCTGCGCACCAACGTATTGAGGTCCGCTTCGCATACTAAAATGCACCACTACACCGGGGTGCGCGGAGGGGATTACTAATTGTGGGTGCCGTCTTTCTGCATCACAGGACAGATGATGTTGAGCTGGCTGGACGCTCTGGAGGGGGAGGCCCCTGTGCTACGCCGAACTTGTGTGCTTTGAACGCTACAACTACACACCTAAGGGAGCCCTGCTGCATCAACTGCATCGGGTGGTCCACCAGCTGACTACGTGGTGACTGCTGTACCTAGCCCAGTGAAAGCACACCTGGATCAGGCTCCTGCTGGCTGAGTCACAGATTTGGAGCGAATGCAGTGGACTGCGCCACGGCGTCAATGTCCAGGTAAGGAGTAGGTGGGACGCGTAGCGCAGGAGGGCCTGGGGGAGCCGCTCATGCCAATCACACGTAGATGGCGCACCCCCAGTGGCAGCTCCAAGCAGGGCAGAAGAGGAACAATCATCACATGATAATAACTCAATCAATCAATCACTCAGGGGAATTGTAAGCGCGCTACTCACTCTTGAGGGTCTCGGGTCACTGAGGGGGTTAGGGGCGCAGATCTGTTAGCCAAAGAGCCAGGTCTTGAGGGTCTTCCTGAAGGTGTTCAGGGAGGGGGCACCTCTGATGTCTGCCGGTAGCTCGTTCCAGGTATTGGATGCAATTTGGGAGAAGGATCTTCCGCCTGCTCTGGCTCTGTGGATGCGCGGGGTTTGGGACAGTGCGAAGTTGGAAGATCGGAGGTCTCATCTATGTACGTGGAAGTTGATTCTGTCATTGAGGTATTTGATTAAGTTGTTGTGTAGGCATTTGTAGGCGTGAGTGATGATTTTGAAGGTGACTCATTTCACCACGGGTAGACAGTGGAGTCTACATAGGTGTTGGCTGATGTGTCAGTGCCAGGGATGCCAAGGACAAGTCTGGTGGCGGTGTACTGTAATGTCGGCAGTTTGCGGAGTACGGACTTGTAAATGGCGGCGTAGAGTGCATTTCCATAGTCCAGTCTGCTGGTGATGAGTGCATGGGTGACTGTCTTCCTTGACTCTGGGGGTATCCATTTGAAGGTCTTGCGGAGGATGCGGAGGGTGTTAAAACAGCTGGAGGTGACGGCATAGACCTGTCTGTTCATGGTGAGGGATGGGTCGAGTACGATGCCGAGGTTTCTGGTGCGGTCTGAGGTGGTAGCTGGGCTTCCGAGGGCGAAGGCCAACAGGTGTTGTCCCATGCTGAAGGGGTGGCTCCACGGACAATGACTTCTGTCTTCTCGGCGTTGAGCTTCAGGCAGCTGTTGATCATCCAGACTGCGACGTCCTGCATTCCTTTCTGGAAGTCGAGTCTGGCGGTGGTGGGGTCTTTGGTGAGGGAGAGGATGAGCTAGGTGTCATCAGCGTAGTATACGATGTTGAGGCCATGTTGGACTATGGCGTCGAGGCTGCCATGTAGATGTTGAAGAGGGTCGGGCTCGGAGATGAACCATCTGGAACTCCACAGGTGATTTACGTGGGATCGGAGAGGAAGGTTGGCAGTCTGATCCTTTGGCCTCTTCCGGGGAGGAATGATCGGATCCAGTCGAGGGTTGTTCCTTGTATGCCGGCGTTGTGTAGTCTGGCGACTAGTGGGCGGTGGGAGATGGTGTCAACGGCCGCTGAAAGGTCGAGTATGATGAGGGCTGTGGAGCGGTCTTGGTCCAGGAGGGTACGGATGTCGTGGCGGCGATTAGTGCGATCTCGGTGCTGTGGTAGATATGAGGAGCTCAGTCAAGAAAAAACCTCCTTGTCAACACACCATTCAAACCTACACTCCTTTCATACCAAGGGGATGAGGATGGACAGCAGCAGCATAAAACACCAATAAGAAGAAATAAGTCAGACAAATTTATTGGACACAGTAAAAGCAATGTACACAATCAATAAAGTTACTGGTGCAACAAAAAAACAAATTCTTTGTATCAGTATATGAATATTAAAAAACATGTAATGTACTCAAAAATTAAAACACGACCTATACAATAATGAAAAACACAACATTAAAATTGGGAGCAGCATGGGAGGAATATATTTTACTTATAATCCTGTTCACATAAGGAAAACACCAAATCAAAAAATTGCATAAATTGTGACCCGAATCAGTGTCCTTTTCAATGATATGTCACACAGATCAGTGTTACTGGATTTTGAGTGGTTTCCTTTATAAAAGCATCGACGCGTTTCGGTGGGCCAAGATTCACAGCCAGCACCTTCTTCAGGAAAAATATAGTACAGTCCCAACAATTAAAATCATGAATCCTTTCATGAATCCTTTAATTGGCAATGTCCATAAGGATCCTGCCAACGCTTCTGAACTTTAACTTATTTGTATTTTCTTAGACGATTCTTTAGTAGCAAACACCCTGGTATTTGATTACATCCGGGTCTTAATGGACCAAAGGATAGCGCTTCTTGCCTGACTCACAGCCATGCCATAGTGTCTATATATTTTAAACATGGATTTTCATAAGACCTTAGGTGCTGTGTCTGTGGTCGGTAACCGTGCCAACGTCTGATGTATCGAAAGGGATAAGTGGTATCCAGAGACGGTGCCGAAAGATCACTCAGTCTCCACTTGCTCAGATGTACGTGGCACGGTCTTCCTCGTCGGGTAAGACCGTGCCACGTACATCTGAGCAAGTGGAGACTGAGTGATCTTTCGGCACCGTCTCTGGATACCACTTATCCCTTTCGATACATCAGACGTTGGCACGGTTACCGACCACAGACACAGCACCTAAGGTCTTATGAAAATCCATGTTTAAAATATATAGACACTATGGCATGGCTGTGAGTCAGGCAAGAAGCGCTATCCTTTGGTCCATTAAGACCCGGATGTAATCAAATACCAGGGTGTTTGCTACTAAAGAATCGTCTAAGAAAATACAAATAAGTTAAAGTTCAGAAGCGTTGGCAGGATCCTTATGGACATTGCCAATTAAAGGATTCATGAAAGGATTCATGATTTTAATTGTTGGGACTGTACTATATTTTTCCTGAAGAAGGTGCTGGCTGTGAATCTTGGCCCACCGAAACGCGTCGATGCTTTTATAAAGGAAACCACTCAAAATCCAGTAACACTGATCTGTGTGACATATCATTGAAAAGGACACTGATTCGGGTCACAATTTATGCAATTTTTTGATTTGGTGTTTTCCTTATGTGAACAGGATTATAAGTAAAATATATTCCTCCCATGCTGCTCCCAATTTTAATGTTGTGTTTTTCATTATTGTATAGGTCGTGTTTTAATTTTTGAGTACATTACATGTTTTTTAATATTCATATACTGATACAAAGAATTTGTTTTTTTGTTGCACCAGTAACTTTATTGATTGTGTACATTGCTTTTACTGTGTCCAATAAATTTGTCTGACTTATTTCTTCTTATTGGTGTTTTATGCTGCTGCTGTCCATCCTCATCCCCTTGGTATGAAAGGAGTGTAGGTTTGAATGGTGTGTTGACAAGGAGGTTTTTTCTTGACTGAGGTCTTTGTTGGTGCCCCTCTCCTTTGCCATTGGGGTCCCTCTCCTGTTTTTTGAAGTAGATATGAGGAGGGCAGGGGTCGGTGGGGTCTCCTAAGTGGATGCCTCTCATGGTCGAGGCAGTGTTTTCAGCTGTGACCGGTGTCCTAGTGGAGATGGTGGGCTGGCTGGTGTGTTGGGGGGTGGGGAGGGCTGGCTGTGGCGTCTGGTGGATGGACAGCAAAGTTGTATTCTTGATCTTGAGGTGGAACTAGGTTCCACGCTTAACGCAGAGCTCTTGGGACGGGGTGATGTCTGTGACTTCGCTGCGTGGGTTGGTGAATTCATGAATGACCTTAAAGAGTTGCCTGGAGTTGGTGGAGTTGTTAGGGATTTGGTTGTGGTAGTCCGTCATGGGGTCCTTGTAGGTGGTGTAGATTTCAGGTGTCTTGGTGTTTCTCCAGTTGTTCTCCAGGCATCTGCAAGTGCGTATTGCTTCTTGGAGATCAGTGGTGAACCAGGCAGCTTTCCTGGGATGCTGTTTGTCGGGCTTGCGTAGCGGGGTGAGCTTGTATGCGCAGTTGGAGATCCAAGTGTGGAGTTCACTGGCTACGACGCTGCCGTTGGCTGTGTTGGAGGCCGGGGTGGTGGTTAAGGTCTGGCGGCAGTGGAGGCAGGTGAACTGGCCGTGGGTCGTGTTTGGCGAGGTATGTTATCAGTCTCTGAGTTTTCCGTGGTTGAGTGCGTGGAGGGTGGCTGAGCTGTAGCAATGGTTGGCTCGAGATCCAGGGTTCCTGGCGCTGGTCTCGGTCGGGACATGGACGGGTGCAGATGCATTTGCCTTAGGCGCGTCTGCTGCGTGACTGTGCAGTGGCTGCCATTAAGTAGGGGAGGGAGGAGGAACGACCATCTGGGATGCGGGAATGCACGAGGACAGTGGTGTGGGGCCGCAGTGGTAGCAGCCGTGGGAATCGGGAAGTGCGGGCTCAGAGAAGACAAAAATACAGAATGAAAAGGGAAAAACAAGGGATAACTAACTGATGTGATCATGCTATGTATCCTCAGGGCTTGGGAGGGTGGATAGGACTGCTCCAAACACAGAGAAGGGCATGGGCGGATCGGCATGCCCCCTCAAGTGTGCAATGACTGTTTGGTCGGCCCACTCATGACTCCCAAAGCAGTCATGCGCACTTCCCTGTTCGCAATGCAGACTGCATTTCAGCCTGCATGGAGAACATGGCCACCCCTCCGGCCCCTGGCTGCATGACTTTACTAATTACCAATCACACTGCCGCATCGCAGCGTTGTGATTGACTCAGGGGAGGGAGCCTGGCTGCCTACTTCCTTTTCCTGGAAGGAGACGCAGGAGAGCAGGAGCTACGAAGACATGGCACACGGCTTCGAGGTAAGACTTCCCTCAATAAATTTCTAGCAACACCCACTCACACACACATCCCGCATCCATGCACCATCCAGTGTTCTTTCCGGCATTTACCACCTCACAGCTGTCCACCCCCGCACTTCTCAATGGTGGCCGCTGTGCGCCCATGCACAGCGGGTGTACCACTCTTGCGCCAAAGGCAAAAACGTACTTGCAACGCATGCCATAACATCACATTCCATTTCATACTAATACTAGGCACATTCCAACAGTAGAGTAGGTGTTGCATAGTGGAGACTTTAAGTACACTGTTCCCACTTTGGTGAGTGCAAACCAAAACTATCCTTTGCACCACAAACCCAACCGTGAAGCCTGGAATTCCTTTTTGAGCACCCACAACACACCCAAAAATCTCATTCAAGACTAATACACACCCCATTTTTCATATTCTACCCCATAATACACCCCCATTTTTCACATTTTACCCCAAAATACACCCCATTTTTCATATTTACACCAATAAACACCCGAAATTTAAATTTTCACCTCCGAAACCCATACCCACCCAAAATACTTAAATTACACCATTACTGACCTCACAATGCGTTGTATTCAAATGCGATGTTACGGCACCTGCGTTGTCAGAGTTGCGTTGTTAACAATATACTGCCTGCATTGTAATGGTCGTCTCCCAAGCCAAAGGCAACCATAGGCTACGCCGTTTGCATCCGACTGCCCCTGGACCGCGCTCAGCACCAAGGATCATTCCTCTTGGACACTCCACCGATACGACGCCAGCAACCTCCTCGCCATCAACCCTGGTCGCCACCTCGCCTGCCAGGACCAACCTCTGCTCCAGACATCGCCATCGCCGTCACTGACGGCTGCAGTGTTACCTTCAAGGAGCACCTCGACCGTCAGAGAGGAGGCATTGCCATCACCTACAGAAGCACACTCCAACTGACCACGCACTCTAATGACCCAAGGGTGACCATGGACTACGGAAACTCCAGGATCGGGACCAGGCCCATGAATATCCTCTGCGGCACCCTCATATGCAGGCCCCCCAGGCCACGGTCCCCATTCTCCAATTCCATTGAAGACCTCATTGCACCCTAGAGTCTCCCATCCACAGACGACATCCAACTCGGTGACCTCAAGTTCCACCAGGGCAACCCAAGTGACCAGAGCACCACCCTCTCCTTGGGAAGGTCACCGACATCAGACGCAAGCAGCAAGGTACCTCAACAGGCCACATAGCAAGACACACAGTCGAGCACGTCACCTATGCCAGCGGGTACTTCCACTACAGCCACGACTCTGGACTCTTCTGCCACTACCGTCATTGGATGAATCACATCTTCACCTTGCCCACCGGACGCCAGCGCCATCATCACACCCCTCGAAGCTGGATCAAGGCCACCGCAGAACGTCTCGTCAACTCCCTCCCCACCAACACTCCACCAATGCTTCCAAACGATGACACCACAGCGGGCAGCCACCACCGATGGATCTCCAACAACGCCGACATTCGGGCACACCTCATGAACTGCACTGCATCAGTACCTTCCGCCTGCCTTATGGCTGGCGTGAGGGTGGGGCAGTGCTATAGGGATAGGCTGCCCGAGGCATTGCTGGAGTTGCGTCATGGTTGTGACATGACTGCAGAAATGCTTGACTTTAGTGCAGATACGTCAGGATTCCTGCCGAATCTGTCATTAATTGCTTTATGGAGCGCTGTCCAGTGAGTACAGCGCCTCCATGCTGTTGCAAGGGGGGGCGTAATGAGAACTGTTGCAACGCTGTCTTGTCAGAGCGCAGAAACACTTTTCATGACTGGGGCACAGGCATGCGCACTATCTTATTGATGGTGCGCATTCCTGCACTGTATTTTTGTCACAGAGCAGCACTGCAACATTGCTTGCAGCGCTGTGCAGCACCAAACACATGCATAGATGTGGGCCCAGGACTTACCCCCTTCTTAAGACCAGCTATTTTCTGCTCTTAAGTTCCTGCTCTTAATGTGTCTTAGCGCAACTTTTTTGGTCGCTTCGCGGGTACTCGCCATCCTTGCTAATAGGGCGAAGTGCGGTTAGCGGGAGTTTTTGGGATATTTAGAGATGGAACGCCTAGTTTGCATGTCATTAGCGGAAATTATCGCTGGCATGCAAGGCGATAGAAAAACTGGCTGCTATCGCCGGAAAGCTGTTGCTAACGCCTGTTGGCGACAGCTTGCTAATAGGGAGATAAATATATCACCACTTTATGGCAAAAAAGTGCTGCTAAGGCACCAATAAGCCCTTGCTAATATGCCCCTGCTTTTTTTCCCAACTAGGTTCAGTTACACTTGTGCCTATGGCTTTCCCCTATGATAAAACTTAAGCAGCCTTTGTTTTGTCATATTTAATTGGCAATGAGACATATTTGAGCAGTCCAGCAAACAGAAAAAATGACTGAACGAGGTAATCTGACAGTCTGATGAAGTAGGGGCTGTCGGAGGAAGGGCATCACACCACCTGCCCTATTTCAGGTGAAAGGTGTAATGTCTTTTTTTTCCTGTCCGTCACCACCAGGAAAGATCTAGCAGTAAAGAACTGGAACAAAAATAATGACCCCTCCACCCTGGGGAGACACCCTCCTCAGTGTAGGGGGGTCATTAGTTTTCAGAAACAAAATCCCACTTTGGGTGCTTATTTCTAGGGGGCAGGTGGAGAACGTTTAGGGAACGGTCATCAAAACCGATGGTGGTCGCCCACCAAACTTTTACGGTGGTTTCTTTTAATGTACAGACATGACTGCTGGACCTGCGGTCATCTCTAATTTTGACAGATGATTCTCCTTCAGGATGGCAGAGGTAATGTCATCCATCACTCTGACGGCCTTGAAGGCCCTTAATAGGGACGAGAATTGAAAACGTGTCTAGACTATGAAACTCTCAGTGGAACCACAGTAAACAATGGTTATCCTCTGCTATTAATATAAGGATAAAATGTGCCTCAAACAACAAAAGTATTCTAGGGCTGGATCTATAGGTGCCTACTTCCTAGTCGGGTGGGGGGGGGGGGGAGGGGAGCTGTTAAGTACAGCATTCCATGCTATGTTTCAGCTGCTCCAATACCAGGGTGTGTCTCTCAGACTCTGCGATGCTCCTAGAGTGTTTATATATTTTAATGAAATATTGACAGGATTTCTGGATGTGTTATTTTTTGTCTTTCTGATATTTTGATTTATTTAGGCTCCTTTGAAAATCACATACTACATGTTAAGGCAGTTCTAAAATCATTGAGAGATAATCATATTTTTGCTAAGAAGGATACATGTATTTTCCACACTACTACCGTAGAGTTTTCATAATACATAGTTACACCAGAGGACATTCAAGTGGATGAAAAGTGAACATTAAGTGTTCAATGGTCCATGCCAACTCCAGTTATGTCTGTTGTACATTTGGGCTTTACTAGTTTTCACAGGAGATTCACCCACACATTTTCTGAAGTTATAATACGTATTATCAAATTACTATGGAAAGCAGCAGTTTTTGTTGGTCTAGAGCTGGCAGGCTTGGAGCAGGTCTATAGCCGCACTGGAGCAGAGGAGGCTGGAGGAAAGCTGCAGAAGAAACTGGAGCAGAGCAGTATCAAGACCAGAAATGGAGCAAAGCAGAGGCTGCCAGTTCTAAAGCAGACATGGAGAAGAGGTGGACTGGAGCTGGAGCCAGCAGGCCAGGAACACATCTGCAGCAGAGCTGTAACAGGCAGGGCTGTTGCAAAGCAGGAGCAGTAGCAGAAATTGGAGTAGAGCAGGAACTGGAGATAGTGCAGAGCAGGCATAAAAAATCAAATAGAAGGAATACGCCATAGAAGTCATAATCAGCGCCACTAGAATAACATGGCAAACGAGACCAAAATTATACGGCAGGGAAGACTAAATACTATGGGCCCGATTCACAGAACTAACTTAAGACAAAATCCTAAACTTACTACCATTTTGGTATTCACAGAATGCACTTACTCATTTTGGTATTCACAGAAGGCACTTACTCATTTTGGTATTCACAGAAGTTAGGAGTCCTAAGTTTAGGACTCCTAAATGCCTTCTGTGAATACCGAAAGTCTTAAAATTAGGATTTTTCTCAATTTAGTAGTAGTAAAGGTAGGACTCCTAACTTTAGGACTCCTAAATGCCTTCTCTGAATACCGAAAGTCTTAAAATTAGGATTTTTCTCAATTTAGTAGTAGTAAACTTAGGACTCCTAACTTTAGGACTCCTAAATGCCTTCTGTGAATACCGAAAGCCTTAAAATTAGGATTTTTCTGAGTTTAGTAGTAGTAAAGTTAGGAGTCCTAACTTTAGGACTCCCAAACTGAGAAAAATCCTAATTTTAAGACTTTCGGTATTCACAGAAGGCATTTAGGAGTCCTAAAGTTAGGACTGCTAACTTCTGTGAATACCAAAGTGAGTAAGTGTCTTCTGTGAATACTAAAATGAGTAAGTGCCTTCTGTGAATACGAAAATGGTTGTAAGTTTAGGATTTTGTCTTAAGTTAGTTCTGTGAATCGGGCCCTATGGCAAGTAAAGCCAAATCATGCGGCATCATATGGCACTTTTTGTGATAGGATTGCTTATTATTTTGCCATTTTTATACTGTGTAACACTGAGCAAAGCTCTCACCTCATTAGAATCAGTTTAACAACCAAATAAAGCAATAAACAAGTAAACGTTAGCTAGTTCACTTTTGCAGACGGCCTTCCACTGCGCCGGAATATGTGTTTTCAGTAACTTTTGTTACAATAGAGCATTGTTGAAATCTGCAGATTATGCAGCAGAGGATGGATAATGTGACAAATGCGGCAAATCTATAAATATGGAAAATGCTGTGGCTGCAGAATCGCATAAATACACTAGCCTACCCTTGAGGGATGCCCACAAGCGTGTGCTGCGGCTGGTTTCCGACCGCTGCACAAGCTCCCATAGGGAAATAGGAGTTGTAATGGGGTGTTCGGAACCGCCCACCTATGGTCAGTCTGTTCCCACACCGAAATGGTCCTCCCGACATCGTAATTAGGGCCATAGTGTCTATTGGCACTAAAGGCCAGGGTTGCCCCTATTTTCCTTGTTGAGTGGGCTTTTGGCCGGGATATTAGTGTTTTTCCCATTGAGGAATAGCGAACCTGAATTGCTTCTACAATGTAATGTGCGATTGTCCCCTTTGTCACAGGTGTTCCTTTGTAAGAGACGAGCAATTGATCCCCCTTATAGAATTTTTTTGTCTCCTGTAGATAGTATAGTAAAGCCCTTCTTACATCCAGTGTATGAAGGCTTCTTTCTAGTCATGTTTGTGGGTTTTTGAAGAAAACTGCTAGCTGAATTCCTTGATTCATGTGGAATTTGCTTACTACCTTAGGTAGGAATTGAGGGTTGGTCCTTAGGATAATCTTGTCCTTGTGGATTTTCATGTATGGTTCCTCAATAGTTAATGCCTGTAATTCACTTACTCTCCGTAGAGATGTTATAGCTATTAAGAAGGCAGTCTTTACCATGCTGTATCGGAGTTCTGCTTTGTGCATGGGTTCCAACGGTTCTGTCATTAGCTGTGTTAGAACTGTGTTTAAGCTCCACATCGGGGCTGGAGCCTTCCTTGGGAGTGCAATTCTCTTTGAACCTTCCAGGATTCTTTTGATGACTGGTGATGTGAAAAAACCTTTACATGAACCTTCCCTGGTGTAAGCTCCAATCCCTGCCAAGTGCACATTGAGGCTTGAGTAGTTGATCTTCCTATTTAGCAAGTGCGTAAGATATATCAGTACTGTGTTTCCTGTGTGGATATTGAATTTAGGATATTGTTCTCCGTACACCATATGATATACCGTTTCCACTTAGCTGCATAGCATTGTCCTGTATTTTTTTTCTAGCCTCCTTTAGTATGTCCATTATTGTTTGAGGTAAGTTTAAATGCCCCAACACTATGTACTCAGGCGCAAGGCTGCAAGGCTGAGTGTAGCTGGTTCTGGGAGAAATATAGGACCCCCCCGCATTGCGGGAAGGTCCTTCTCTACCTTGAATTTGATCATCTGTCCCTTGGATATTTCGAGCTGGCTTGAGTACCAGGTGTTTGCTGTGTTCGCCCTAAGTTGGCAGGGTATGCCCAGACATGGGTTCCTTGCTCACTTTGCCACTGGATTCAAGCTAGCCTGGCTGATGAAGGGTGTTACCAAGAAATCGGTCCCAGGATGCTTGTTTCCGGTTCAGGAACGACCTGGCTTGGCCGTTGGGCAGGACTGTTGTCATGAGGCACAGGGTCAAGACTGATTTACATATAGCTGGGTCTGAACTGAGGTGACAAAGTGAGCTAAAGAATGATGATGGATTCAACCCAGATCTGTGACTGGGGGTGAGTGTCTGAAAAGTTTCAGCGCTCTCTCCATCATCTCCTTGTGTTTGCTTTGAGTACCAGGTTTGCCTTTCCCATTGAGTGGCTATGAGAATTAAGTCTGTCCCTGGTTGTCCCGCTTTTTCCAGTACCCTTTGTAGTAGACGAATTAGAGGGAAAGCATATGCAAATGTCCCTGACCAGTTTAATGACAGGGCATTCCCTTTTGATAGGTGGTGTTGAAACATGGAGGCAAAGAACTGGCATTTCTTGTTCTCCACTGTTGCAAATAGGTCTATTTCTGGTGTCCCTCAGAGGCTTAGGACCCTTTGCAGGCTCCTTTGCTTTAGCTCCCATTCGAGTGAGGTGCTATTTTGCCTCCTGAGCTGATCTGCTTCTGTGTTGTCCTTTCCTGGCAGGTGAAATATCTGCAAGTTGATTCTCCATGAATTGGCCCATTGCCATATTTCTGGAACTAGCATGCTTTAGGTAAATTATTTTGTTCCTTACTGTTTGTTGAGGTAAAACGTTGTGGTATTGCCCGTCTGGATTAATACTGTCTTCCCTCCTATGTAGACTGAGAATGCCTTCAGTGCCAGGAACACAGTCTTCATCTCTAGGAAGTTGATATGTTTTATGAAGCCTGCATCATTCCATTGACCCCTTACACTCAGGTTTCCTGAATGTGCTCCCCAACCCTTGTGGAACGCATTTGTTGTGATGGTCACTGAGGGAGTTGGTAATTTGAAAGTTCTGCCTAGAGTTATTTTCTCCTATTGTACATTTTCTGTTAATACCACTAGATACTCACAGCTCCCTGTGTTTTGTGACCAACTGTTGCACAGCCATTCCATTCCTGTAGAGGGCGCATGTGTAGACGTGCATAAGTAATGAGGGGAATGGATGATGCTATTGCTGGAGTGGGGTTTTCTTTCAAAATTGTATACCCTCTCCATTTTGCATGTTTAGATTAATAAGAATAATTAATTAATAGTAATTGTACTAATTGTTTGCTGTGTGAATTGACCAACATTACTAATATAAGAAATACACGTGGGAATTGCATTTGCATGGCCTAATTAATACGTAAACTAATTTTCGTATGCATATTAATTATAGACAATTAGAAATTGCATGATTATATGTTGCTTTCGTGATGTATTCGTGATTTGTGCTTTATTAATGTGAATATAACCTGCATTAAGTGTTGCTTCTGCTAGATAAATACACACACATATTGGTATTAGTAAGGGGATAACATTTTATTAGTCATTTTTATGTATTAATTCCGTTTTTGTGTTTCTTTGCTTAAGTTGACCATTTGGTGGCCACAAAATGGTTGACATCCCTATCAGACGAATTGACTCCATTATGAACGTCTCTGGGTGAAAGTGCGCATGCGTCACCATCAGCAGCAGTGGCCTTTGGATGACCCTAACTCAACTGTGCCACCCAAGGACACACCGGGCTACCAGCTAGCTGCTCTGAAAGAAACAATAAAAGATACTTTTCCGGAGAAAATAAGAACAATATCTAAAGACACATTTTCCGTATGGGAAAGCTGTTGAACCATTTTAAACGGACCAATTAGATGCATTCAAAATATAATTCGTTACTCTTTGGAATGTAATTTTACTATAAAAAGGTAGAATAGAGAGGTTGAAAAGCGAGACCCTTCAGAAGATTTTCGATTTCCTGACGTTATGCTGACGGAGAGGATGGTGACACTGCAGGACAGCTGTTTCCTAAGACTCTGACAGTATGAGCTGATGACCAAGATTTTGACTTAGAGGACGACTTTTAGCCAGAATAGGTAAATATGATGGTCTATTGCTTGATTAAACCAGAGACTCAATTTCAATTATTTAGATAAAAATTTAAGATTCATTACAAGAACTGTGTTGGTTCGTTATTATGAGATAAATGTATTTATGTAAATAATGTTATAGATTTTGTTATCACTCCAACCTGCAGCTAGCTGATCCATGGCCTATTCATGGGAGGAGTACTAAAAGGTGAAGTTTAGGCCTTTATAAATAGGGATATATGAGTACTTCCTTCCATTACAGCGAGTGGAACAATCGCCTCCTTGGAAACAGGTTATTAGAAGGATGAATGTTGGTGTTATGGGCCCCACCAGCGAATGTAGTGATTGTGTGTGATCTATGATGAAGGGAGGGATTTTGCATTCCGCGCTGCATCAGTTTTTCTTGGTAGCAGAGATATGGTTAGCTACTGTTTTGGTTTAGTGATCATTGCTTGTAAATAGCTTATTGGTTCTTGATTGGTATTGATTTATGTACTAACACTATATGTTGAGTTACGTTGAGTTATATGTTGTTAGCACGGCTTCTGGGATGTAGGAAGTCGGAAGTTTGTAAACAGTTCCGTAGCAGAGCAGAGGTAAGCGCTGCTCTCGGGAAAGACGGAATTGTTGTTGCCCTGTAGGTACACAGGGAAAACGTGTGACAAGTGAAGTTGCACCGCGCATTGTCTGGGTTCGATTCGGCAGCATCGTCGTGTGTTGCCATTAGAAATATTCTCTGTGTGAGAGAAGTGTGTATGATAGCGAAGGTTACCTGTGAAATTTTGGTCTTTAAGTACCAGGAAACCAAATGGCATACCGATAACGCTTATCACTGAAAAGGTAGCAGGTGTTCTCTGAGCTTGTTAGAACGACAAAGTAGAGGGAAGCGCTGCTTTGTTAACGTGTGTCATAATTCTGTAGTAGGACAGACTGTTCGCTGTTCTCGGGAAAGACAGGATTCTGTGCGTATGTACTACATTTTCTTGTGTGACAGTGTGTGAATGTAAAGGCATTCGGGTTGATTGCGAAACTCTAGGTTTATTTCTCAGGAGCATTGGATCTCCAACTATGTGTCTTAAATACTAGAGAAACAATTAGCTAATGTTTTTTAGAAGGGTAAGGTAGAGGGATGTGCTACTTTATCAACGGAAGTAACGTTTCCTAGTAGGGCAGAGGTAAGCGCTACTCTCGGGAAAGATGGAATCCTCGTGAGAAAGGTCTATTGCTATTCTTTAGTTAGCGGAGCGGACAATGGAGATGTTTTAGTGTTGTTACTAATAGAATTGTAAAAGTTGCAATAAGAGTTAACGGAGCGGACTTGTAAAGGAGGGGTAGACAGGAGCAGAGCTGCCGCAGCGGCTGCTGACGTCAGAACGACCGCGCTGGGATTGGACAGTGGGTCAGAAGTGTAAAACGCGCCGGATTGGTGCGTTAGTGTAAAGCCGCGCTGGGATTGGAGAAGTACAGGGTGACGTAAACGCTCCCCATTGGTGCGTTAGTGTAAGTCGCGCTGGGATTAGAGGACTCTGACAGTGACGTAGACGCTCTTGATTGGTGCGTTAGCGTGAAGTCGCGCTGTGAGTGGACAGAATAGCGGTACAGTTGTAAAAGACTAGCGATACACAGAAACCAAGAAAATGTATTACCAGCCACTAGATAGGGAAAAGAAAGCATGGTTTGGTAAAGTTAAATGGTGGTTCAAGAAAGATAAACAGGTCAAAACTAGGGAAGGACAGTTAATTCCTCCACCGAAAACTCCCACAGCTTTAATGATTGCGAAATATGGATATCATACTTGTATTTGGTTGGATAATTGGGTAAAATATACCAAGGACGATGGAGTCCTGGCATTTCCAGAACATGGTTCCTTTAATTTGGCTGTTTTAAGGAATTTGCGCCAAAATATGATGTACTTAGAACCAAGACCTAGACCGACGCAGTTTGAGGCATTGACAGAGTGGGAAGACGAAGTGCATGAGCGAGAAAAGCAAAGAAATGGTAGAAGTTACAGATATCTGTTTGGCAGGTCATATGGACATGAAACACATGATGATCGAATGAAAAGATGGAGGAATGCAAGTATGACTGAGGGTATGTTTCCTGCAAGAGCGGCAGGAGAGAATGAAGGAAGAAAATGTGTGGGAAAAAGGAATAATGTGGAATCAAGAGGTTACGGAGCCAATGATTCGGATGATGATGTGTTTTATAAAAATCCACCACCGTACCGACCAGAACCAGAAATGTTGACACCAAATGCCCCAATGAGAGAAACATTACGAATTATCAAGACTGAGACTATGTCACCAGATTTAGAAAAGAGAAACTCCACTAGAGAAGTAGAAAAGAAATCGGAGAACAGAATAGATAGTGAAAATTCAGCGGAATTGGCCAAAACAACTCTAGAATTAACAGAGAAAATAAGAGAATTAACTAAGAATCTAGAAGCTGTAAAAGTTCCAGTGACCATAGGTCCAGTAATGCCCATTTTTGAGAAGTAAAAGGATAGCGAACAGTGCTTGACGGTACCTTACCGGAACAATAATTTGGTTGAGAGTCCAGAACGGAGTCAAATTGAGAATCCATGGGGACCGACAGTAAATATGTTTGAACCACATGTTTCAAATAATCCCTTTATAAATCAGAATTATGCTGAAAGGAGTAGAACGACAGTAGAAACTTTGTTGGAACCCCAGAGAAATCCAGAACAGAGTAGCGTAGAAAACCCGGTAGGACCTTCTGTGGAAGAACTGAGTGAATGGTTAAAAGGGTTACATAGTCAAGATAAAGAATCCCAGTCAATAGATGTGGCTAAATTGCGGATGGTATTGGAAGAATTCATTGTAGGGACTATTCCCGTAGAAAAATTGAAAATTTATCAGGATGAGGAGTTGTTATTCCTATGCAAAAGTGTGACATGGAGAGCAAAGAATCTGCATGAAAGACTAGGAGAAGTTGCGAATGAAATGGGTATAGATATTGATAAGGTAAATGCTTTACAGAAACCCTATCGAGATGATTTTTACTGAAAAAGACATTGAAAATCTGAACACCACAGGACAGATAGGTCAGATTAAGGACATAATCATTGTATTGAGAAAATGGGGAGATGTGGATAAATGGAGAAGTAAATGGTATAGAAAACGTAATGATGCCTCAGAAAGGACAGTTTCGGCGTTTCCTGCTAGAGAGAAAGAAAAGGTAGTGACTGAATACCCCATGAGGGAGATCCCAGAAGGAGGATATGTACATGTCCCATGGACAAGACAGGACATTTTGTCATTTACGAATGATTTTCCTCGACTACGCGAAAAGCCCGTCGAGTGGTACCGGCAGGTAGACAGATTTGTAAAATTGGCAAAAGTACTGTGGATAGATTTGAATAGTCTGTTCGATATAATAGTACCGGCAGATTTGTGGACAGAGTGCAAGCTGATGATTAACTGGCCGACTCAGGAGTACCCTAGGGATCCTCAGACAGGCGCTCCAGACCCTGAGGTAATGAAGAAGTATGAACAGGTTATGGTATTTTTGAAAAACAAAGTGCCTCCTAAAGAGACAGATTGGGTAAAAATTGATCGAACACATCAGGAAGGAAAAGAATCAGTACATGCATACTATGAGAGACTAATACAAGCGTTTAAGTAGTTTAGTGGAGATGAGAACCTGAGTGATAAGGATTTGAGTCATTTCGTATACAGATTTGTATATGGTTTACGCCCAGAAATTGGTGACATGATAAAGCAGCATATGGTTGATTGGCAGAATAAGAAAATAGATGAAGTATTGGACATGCTAAATATTTCAGTGACGAAATTGAGGCCAAACAGCGAAAATTAAAAGAAAAGTCAATGTGGGCACAAGTAAAGGTAGCTGAAAGACAGGAAGCTCAGTTGGTCGAACAAGCAAATAACCCAGGAACTAGACCAAGATTTGGACCAGGAAAAGGGAAAGGTAATATAGAAGACGCTAAAAAGAAGTTCCCATGCCATAATTGCGGTACGTTAGGGCATTGGAAATCCGAGTGTAAATATCCTCCAAGTACTAATAATGAAAATGCATCCTTGAGTGGTCAACTGCAGCAACAGCAGCAAGTGGTTAACTCACAGAATCAGGTGCCAAAACCACCTTTCCCGCAGAGCAGAAACACTCAGAAGTATAGTAATGAATCGGGATTCTACAATGAAGAACAGGTAAATAAACCGCCACGCGCTCGCGCTGTTTCACAGTATTGGCTGCAACGCGATGCGAGTGACTCAGAGGAAAGCTATTGACGGTGCCGAAAGGAGGAAGAAGAGTGCGTACTTGGCGCAACTCTAGAAGTAGACCAGACAGGACCATTTGTAGATGGGAAGGTTAATGATGAAAATATCACTTTCCTAGTGGACACTGGAGCTACTCGATCAACTGTTAGATCAGCTGATGTTAAGAATCTTCCTCTTTCGGATGAAACAATCCAAGTGGTTGGTGTGTCCAACAGACAGATAAAAACGCTTTTGACAGAACCAGTGAAAGTTAGTATAGGGAAATTTTCAGAGATGCGCCGCTTTGTTGTGTGCGATACCAGTCCAGTGAATTTATTAGGTAGGGACCTGTTGTGCAAAATGAATTGCACTATATTCTGTACTCCAGATGGAATAGCATTTGAAAAACCAGATGAGGATGTACTGTATAAAATGACCATAGCTAACAGATAAAATGAGGTTACTGAGACTTACGCAATATATAACCCTGATGAACTACCATAAGAACTAAAACAGTCAGTGAAGGCAGAAGTGTGGGATTTTACTGGAGAAGATGTAGGGTTAATGAGAAACGTAGATCCAGTCAAAATTACTGAAGGAAGGAATAAGCTATCCAAATGTCCCTCAGTACAGATTGACACCGGAGATAATTGAAGGGGTTACTCCAATAATTGAGAAAATGATCAAGCAAGGAATTTTAAGAGAAAATATGAGTAGTCCATGTAATTCACCGATAATGGGACTGAAAAAGCCTAATGGGAAATTCAGGATAGTGCAAGATTTGAGAAAGGTAAACAAAATTGTGGTATCATGCTGTCCTATTGTGCCAAACCCATCAGTAATTCTGTTCCAGATTCCCCATTATGCGGAATGGTATACAGTAATTGATCTATGTCATGCTTTCTTTTCTATCCCATTGCACCATGACAGTCAGCCAATTTTTGCATTTCGTTTTGGAGAGCGGATTTTGGCATGGGGCCGAATCCCACAGGGGTATACAGAGAGCCCCTCAATATTCAATCAATTGTTGAAGAAACCTTTGGAAAGTCTGCAAATGCCTGAAAGTTCAGTACTAGTGCAATATATTGACGACCTGTTGGTGGCGTCGAAAACGCGTGAAGCTTGCGAGGTAGACACAATAGCACTACTGAATCATTTGGCAGACGGAGGGTTGAAAGTGTCACCAGCAAAATTACAGTATTGTAAGAAAGAAGTACAGTATTTGGGACATATAATCGAGAAAGGACTGAGAAAAATAACAATAGACAGAATCAGAATTATAAAAGGAATGAGAGCCCTTATGACCCAAAGAGAGGTGAGAATGTTTCTGGGAATGGTGGGGTACTGCCGTCAGTGGATTAGCAATTTTTCCCTGATTGCAAAACCCTTGGTACGATTAACAAGGAGTGATGTAAAAGATCCCCTTGAATTGAACAAGGAAGAATTGGCAGCATTCAAACGATTGAAAGAAGGTTTGTGTGAAGCCCCAGCACTAGGCATGCCTGACTATGAGAAAGAGTTTGAGTTGTATTGCAGTGAGAGAAATGGATGTGCACTCTCAGTGTTAATCCAGAAGCATGGAAGGTTGAGGAGACCAATTGCATATTTTTCATCAATGCTTGACCCAGTGGCTGCAGCTTTACCTGGGTGTCTGAAAGCAGTGGCTGCAACATGTCGAAGTTTGGAGCAGAGTGAAGGTATTGTGATGGGATATCCGTTGAAAGTGTTTGTTCCTCATGATGTGGCGATTCTCTTGACAAGGAGTCGTACTCATTATATGACACATAGTCGGCTGACTAAGTATGAGAAGGTCATATTAGGTGCAACAAATGTGAGCCTTGCGAGATGTGTGAATGTGAATCCTGCAACTTTGTTACCTGATGCTGAGAATGTGGAAGTGAGAGATGAAGTAGATCATGATTGTTTGGACGTGCTTGAGTACTGCACAAAGCCAAGACCAGATATAAAAGATGTACCTTTGCCAGAAAGTGATTTTGTGTTGTTTGTTGATGGGTCATGTTTGAGAACAGATGAAAGAGTGCTAAGTGCAGCATATGCAGTATGCACGGTTGCAGCAGTGATGGAAGCATCTTATTTGAAAGGAGTGAGGTCAGCCCAAGTAGCTGAACTTGTTGCTTTGACCAAAGCATGCAAAATTGGGAAAAGTGTGAGAGTGACTGTGATAACTGACAGCCAGTATGGTTGTCCATGATTTCGGCCAGCTTTGGCTACAAAGAGGTTTCCTGACCTCAAGTGGAACCCCTATTAAGAATGCTGAAGTGGTTGGAAAATTGATTGAGGCGATACAGCTGCCTAAACAATTGGCTGTGGTGAAATGTGCTGCCCATAGTCAAGGTAGTGATTACATCACTACTGGAAACAGGTATGCGAACGATATGGCACAGTATTGTGCAAGGAATCAGAATTCGGTCAATCGGGCCAAGGAAAGAGAAATGTCTTCTTGCTCAGTAATGTTTACTAACAATGTGGGAACTTGGGAAGAAGTGAGACAATTACAGGAAGAGTCAGGAGATGAGGACATGAAACAGTGGAGTAAAGCAGGGTGTGCACCAAGAGAAAAGGACCGTGTGTGGGTCTATTGAGATGGAAGACCAGTGATGCCTGATAGCATGATGTCTACCATGGCACGGATGTATCATGGCCAGGGACACATAGGGAGAGACGCCATGATAAGATGTTTTAAGCAGACCTGGTACAATCCAAAATTCAGACTTGTAGCAGAAAGCCTATGTCAGAGATGCCTAATATGTCAGCAATACAATCCTGGGAGAAAGACAGTGGTGAGTCTAGGAACAATAGGCCGAGAGGGTGGGCCTTTTACCAGAATGCAGGTTGACTTTATTGAAATGCCTCCATGGAACAGACTGAGGTATGTTCTGGTTATAGTTTGCCTATTCTCCAGGTGGGTGGAAGCATTTCCAACAAGAAGAAATGATGGGATGACAGTGGCAAAGCTACTTTTGAGAGAATTTATCCCCAGTTTTGGGTTCCCAGTGACTCTTGAATCAGACAGAGGAGGACATTTTCATAACGAGATTGTAAAATTGATTTGTGAAGCATTGAATGTACAACAGAAACTACATTGTGCCTATCGACCAGAGGCTTCTGGTGTGGTTGAACAGATGAATGGTACAAATAAAAACAGAATTGGGAAAATGTGTTTATCCACTGGTATGAAATGGCGTGATGTCTTGCCTCTAGTTTTAATGACAATTTGAGCAATACCAGACAGAACCACAGGGTTAAGTCCTCATGAAATAGTCATGGGACGAGCGATGAGGCATGTGTACGTTCCAGTCAACAAGCTGATGACAATAAATGATGACATGGTGTTGGAATACTGTAAAGGCCTGGCTGACGCAGTTCATTCTGTGTTTCATCAGGTTGGAGCGGATGCCACCACTCTTGAAAGGAAGCCAGCCCATGATCTGAGCCCAGGAGACTGGGTAATGATAAAAGTCCACAGAAGAAGAAATTGTTTGGTTCCAAGGTGGGGAAAACCAAGACAAGTCATTCTGACCACAACAACAGCTGTGAAGTGTGCTGGAGTGAAAAACTGGATCCATGCCAGCCATACTTTGAGGGTACCAAATCCAGTTGACAGCAAAGGAAAAGAGTACTATGACGAATCAGAGTCAAGTACTGTATCAGATAACGAAGAGCCAAAAACACAAGAAAATCCTGAAAGGGGGGAAAAAGAATCTGATCAAATATTAGTCCCCAGAAGTATCTCTCTGAGAAAACGATTGCAGATTTCTGATATCAGTTCAGATTCTGAAGACGAACAAGGGAGACAAGGTCCCAGAAAAGAACACAGAAAGAAAAAAGGAAAAGACAATGAAGAAACAGTGAAAGAAATCCGAGAGAAAGAAGTTTCGGATGAAAGACCAAGAGAAATTCCACCTGAGACCATAGATCAAAGTGAAAAAGGCACAGGTACAGAGAGAGAGGGACAGATTGCGGAAGACCCCCGAGGAGGTGTGGGGAACTGCAACATCCAGCTAGGTGAAGGGACAAGTAGCCAGCAGAAAGATTGTGTGCCGGAGACCCGAGGAGGGACAGAAGTAGGGAAAACAGTGGTGGAAAAAGAAGTTGTTGAAAAGAAAAATCAAGTTGAAACAGAATCTGAAGAGAGTGAAAATGAGATACCAGAAGGGCGAGTTCTAAGAAAAAGGGCTTGGAGAGAAGAAAATAATAATAAAGAAAGTAAACAGAAAAGAGTCAAAAAGGATGAGGTGTGGCCAAACAAAATAAAGAGATTGAGATATCGGCTGACACGAGTGAAATCACCAAGGGCAGATCAGGTGAATGAAGTGACAAGTCAAGAAAAATCAAAAGAAGAGACTAATCAAGATAAGGAGGAGGGAAAAAGAACAAGGAAACCTAACCAGAAGTATAAGTCACCGGAATGGACGTACGTGGCTCTGCCTGAAACGGAAGAAGAGGCAGATAGTCAAGGAAATCCAGAGGAGGCTGTACTGAAAGTGGTTGAAGAAGAGGAAGAAGCAGGAATCCTGAGAGTTATCTTATCCGACATCGGAGAAGAAGAAACAGAAGATCAGGAAATTCTGTATTGGGATGAACAGAAAGAAGTGAGTGAGTAGTAATTTATTTGTTAATTAATTAAAATCATTACAATCATGTGCACACACACAAAAATAAAATAAAAACACCTTTGAAAAGAACCACTACTTGTAAATTAATAATTAACACTTTTTTCAACCTAACGTTAAAACCTTTACATAAAACAGTAATTAAAAAGCTTTATAATCAGTAGAGTGCATTATACTTCCAATAATTACCATTTAAAATGCAACAAAATAAAACAACATATATTAGCAGCAGTTATTGTAATTTGCAATTATTTCACTATTTATCATTTCATGTTTAATGAAAAAATAAATAAATAAATAAATAAATAAAAAATAAAAAAAAAGCATTATGCTTACAATAATACCTTTTACTAACCGCAAAAAATATTTTAGCAACATCTTTCTAAAGTAACATATATTAGCAGCAGATATTACAATTGAGATCCTTTTACTATTATCCATTTATAAACTACTATAAAGTGCATTGTGCTTACTAAGGAGCTTTATGTTAGCAGCAAATATTATTTTAACTACATCTAATTAGAGTAACATGTTTTAACGTCAGATATTTTAGCAGTAACACAGTTGATATAATATGACCTGTGAGCGACAAAAACTTCTAATGGTAACACATTTCATAATTTCAATAAGTAGACATTAAGAGATCATACCAACTAAAAAAAAATAATGTTATCTCTAATAATTGTCTACAAACTCCTAAAATATATTAAGTTGCTGGTACTCTATAGTCGTGTAATATTATTCTTCAAGCAGCTATTTTTTGTAATTTCTTTTCCACAATAGTGATGAACTTAATAAAGAGATGAACAAATTTAATATCATCACCACTAAAACAGGCAATAACTGCATTCCTACATGTTCTAACTACCGATTCGTTAAAAATCGGTTTAAGGATAGACTTTCGAGCATCTGTTAGCCCTGGGCATATTGTTACAATATGCATTAAGGTTTCTTCAGTTAACCCACAGAGCCTGCAGACATTAGATGACCATTTACTTTCCCATTTTGGTATTCCATCCTTTGTTGGATATCTACCCAACCTTAAATGAAGAAATTTGTTCTTAATCAAAGGTCTCAAATGGTATGACAAATAAAGTTGGGGGGACAACCTACCAAAAGAGTTAGCTATAGTCCAAAAATGAGTTTTTTTTCTTAGGTCATCCTTGTCCACTATAGTGCTAAGCAAAGCAGCCATTTGATTCATTTCTTTCTTAAATACAGTTTTACTCCTCATTTTGTCTTCTAATTTTAAGCATTTATAATTGCTTAAACAATCATTTAAATATGACTGCCAACTCTCGAGTATTCACCTTCTGAAATTTCGAGCCAACACAACTTCGCTAAAGATCCTTCCTCTGATCGGACTAATGATAATAAAGACTTTAAAAATACAGATTGGCGTGTCAATAATTGGTTCTTCAAACCAAATTCTAATCTTATATTGGCACGACTAATATATTTAGGTATCTTAAAAACAGATTTGTATGTCCTAATTTCCATATCATCAAGCAATTTTGCGTCTTTGCCCCTAAAGATGATGGAACAATAATCTAAAGATGGAATCAATTTAGCTCTCATCACCCTCATTAAATGTTCATAATTAGGACAGACCAATTTGTCTCTCAATTTTCTAAAAGCAAATGCGAGGGATAAACCCCTGGCTTCAAGTTTATTGAAATGCTGCCTAAATATCAGTCCGTCATCAAAATAATACCCAAGTATTTATATGTTTTAACATTTTCAATCACCAGGCCGTTAATATTCCATTCTTTTATTCTCGGTTTACCCTTTCCCATAGTCATTATTTTTGTCTTTTTTATATTATTAGTTAGTCCATTTTGTATGACATAGGAGTTAAAGGAATCAATTAACCTTTTTAGGCCTATAGCGGTTTGGCTCATTAAGATGGTATCATCAGCATATTGCAAATATTTAATTTCATTACCGTATATCGAGGGTGAATACGAATTAATAGTATTAAAATGGGCTGGGAGATCGGCCATAAAAAGATTAAAAAGGCAAGGAGCCAAAACACAACCTTGTTTTAGTCCAACGTTAGTAGTCAAACGACGAGTCGTATGTTTACCATCGCCAATCTTAATCTGAACCCAGGTGTCGGAATAAAGTAATGTAATCAATTTTAATAAAGTTTCCGATATTCCCCAGTTCCTTAACTTCGACCAAAGAATGTTTCGCGGGACAGAATCAAACGCAGCTTTTAAGTCAATGAAGCACATATACAGTGTTTGCTTCCTCATTTTAGCTTTTTCACCTAATAATGTTAATAAAATCAGATTTGTATGAGTTGATTCACCCTTTCTAAACCCAGTTTGAAAGTTGGGAATCAACTTCTCCTTTAAAGCCCATACCTCTAAATCATCCAACAGACAACTAGCGAAAATTTTTGCATCTACATCTGTAAGTGTAATTAATCGATAATTAGCCGGATTATCCTGGGGGCCACATTTATAGATTGGTTGTATGATACTTCCGTGCCATGATAACGGAATAAGGCCTGATTTAAGTACATCATTAAACAGGAGCATTAATAGCTCCGGCCAATTCCTTAATTTAGCTTTAAATATGGCATTCGGAATACCATTTGGTCCTGGTGCTCCATTGGATTTAATCTTATTTATCGCTTTTTTAACTTTATCAAGCGACCAAGGTTCGATTTCTACGCTATACTGATGATGATTAGGACTCTCCTGTCTAATTCCATTTTTTATTTTAGACCTACAGGTAGGACTATTACTAATACACTTATCATGCAATTGGCCTTGAGTATCCACTTTCGAATTAAAAAAATTCACCCAACTTATTTCATCTACATTAGCACTACTGCTTCTATTATTTCCATTTTCAAGGTTATTGATTATGCTCCAGAATAACCCCAGATCTTTTGATTTACAAGCATAATGCATCTTAGCCCATATTGATTCATAATGCACTTGCTTTGCTCTCCAAATTTCCTTCTTGTAGCCCTGTTTTAATTCTCTAATTTTAAGTGATATCTCAAAAAATGATACATTGCTTTTATTTCTGTACAGCAATCTAATTGCTTTATTGAGTCTTCTTTTTTGTTGTAATAGGTGGAACGAATACCACCCTGGTTTCTTAGGGTTCAATAATATACCCCTAGATGGCTTATCCCTAGCACATTTAGCCAGGAGTTTGTTGCATAAATGTGTCCACAATTCAACCATGGGTTTCCCTTCACCATAAGCAGACTGCACATCTTGTATTAAACAGGTAAGAACTTCCAAAATACTTGCCTCATTTTTTTCATTCCATATTAATCTTTTAAGGTTAAAAGCTATGGGAGCTGTTTTCAGGATTTTAGTTTCAGGCAGGCAATCAAAAACTAAATCAAATTTAACCACTTGAGGATTGTGGTCACTCTCAATCCTCGGGACTATCTGATAGCTGCTTACTAAGTTATATAATTTTTTTGACATTATTGTATAGTCTATTACAGATAGACCACCAGCTTTATTAAACGTTGGGATATTATCTGAGTCATGCATAATTTTCAAATTGTACTTTTTAAACTCACAGTCTGTCCATTGAGCTAAACAGTTTAAACCAACTGTCTGTTTTTTTGAGGCAACTAAATGCATGTTAAAATCACCTGTGATAATAAATGCTGAATCTAGGTGATCAAAATATAAAGTTTTTACCAGTCCCAATAACTGAATAATTTGAGTGGATCTAACCTTCTTTTTACAACTTAAATAAACATTAAAAAAAATAATTGATTGACCAGCTATTAATTTGATACACTGCAACCATTTTACCTGGAGGTCTATTTCAAAATGTTCTACTCTAAGACTCAAAGAAACATATATAGAGAGCCCACCACAAGGGCGACCTGAATGAGCTTCACGTGTTGCAACATTGCAATATTCAAAATAACCAATAAATGGTTCGCTACACATATTCCATGTTTCTTGGAGAATTATTATATTAAAAGTCTTTAGAAAATTTATTGCATTTGGATCCTCAATTAGGGATTTTAAGCCATTAGTATTCCATGAACAGAATTTCAGAGTATTTGAAACTTCATCAAAAAGAGGTTCACATCAATCCTTCTTTCCATGATTTGGATTAGTTAATATTCCTGGAAGCCAGCTCCAATCATCTAAAAGCTCTGGGGATTTTTTCAGTGCCTCACATGTTCGTAAACCAGACGGGCTACTTCTAACCTTGATCCCATAAGATAAATTTAACTCCGTCGATGGGCCTGATGCCCCTTTTAATATTCTTATCTGTGATACCTCAACTAATTTTTTCTCCTCCTTTTTCTTTTTTTTTTGAGTCAATAACTCAGGTGGATTGATTGGAATTAGCAGCGTTGGATATCGTGGACCTTGCGGTCTCCAAACTCTAATACCCCACTTTTCAAATATTGTGCCATTGGCCATTATTCTATCAACAATTTCAGTATTTCGCCAAGTTGTAATTGTTGCTTCCCTATTCATATTGACATCTTCCTGCCTAAACTCTACTGCTTCCAGATCCTCCGTTACCACATCTTTAAGGTCTATAATTGCATATAACAATTTCAAGATATTACCTCGCTTTAAGATATCATGAGGACCTCTTGTTGTATAATAAGGACAAAAGGCTACTTTCCTCTTATCAATCAACAAGTTTGATGCCTCTATTTTCTCCTCATCTACAAAGGTAGTTGACAACCTGTTCTCGGTTGGAGACACCCGAACAATATCTGCTAGGCAGTTCAATTCATTATCCTTCATTAATTTTCCGTATTGCACATCCAATTGGGCCACCTGATCATTCATATTGCCACCTTGCTGATGGATAACCTTCTGGACTCCCTGTTCAACCATTACATCATTAATAGATTTCAGACATAAGGTATGCCCCTGTTCATTTTTAATACTACTTAAAGGATCGGTATGGCCTACACATTTCTGTTTATAACCTAGTGGTTCATCTATAGCGTCAACCCTTTCCTTTATAAGTTGTTTCAATCCATCTTCCCTCAAAATTTTTGAAGGCTCAAGTATAGGGCCTGGACTAAACTTACATTCATCCTGTTCAACCTTATCACTGTCACAATCCTTCAAATGATTTCTCTTAACATTTAATCCCGAATTTTTATTATTACCAAAAATCGGAAAATATAATTTCATTTCAGTTTCGGTTTTAGTTTCTTTAGGATTTTTTTGGGGATTATCACAACTATTCTTAATGGGTGATTGTAAGTTGTACATTATCTTATTACGTGTCTTCCTTAACCTTTTTTTTGCCCTTTTTGAAAGGTTCATTGGTTTTAAAGGGACACTTGTTTCCTGAGTCTGATTTGGGCCTGACTTTTTTACACTACTATGTTTTTTGGTTAACATAGGATATTCAATAATTACATTTCCTGTTGCCAAACAATCTTTATTTAAATCACCCTTCATATTAATAGGGGGTTCTTCTATTGCATTTATTTTGCTTTCATCTTTTACAAGTTGTTCCTTAATATTATTATCAGAGCTATTTGTACTATTTCCATTGAGTACATCCTTTTGGTGAAGAGTCAAATTATCTAATGTCAATAACCCCTGTCTAGTCGTACAACCTGAGATATTCTTTTTTTCTAATAAATCAGTTGTTTTTTCCGTACCTTGCACTCTTACACCCGACAACATTTTTACTTCGTGCACCATTGAGCTTACTATAGATGGTAAATCGGAAATTTTATCAATCAATTGAGCACAGGTACATGTTATATACAGGTTCTCTTTGTCCGCTTGAACCTTTGTTATGAGGTTAGTTAATTGCAGGAGTTTTGTATCAATACCCACAACATGGGATGCTAATCTATTTAAGATATCTACTTGGACGTCCAATTTATCAGAATGGAAATTAAGCGCATTGGTGATAGAGTCCATGGTATATAAAAGACAATCCCATACGCCCCTCTCAGGGCTAACCACTCTTTCTTTTGAATCACCTAGGTTTGATTTGTCTGTCTCCTCCAGTTTCATTGGCGAAGATATATCTGCTAGATTAAAATGGCCATTTAATTCTATGCTAGGTTGATCATTTATATTAATAATATTATCAGTACTACCCACACCTGGTTCCACCAATAATTTATTAGTGGTAAAACAATTCTCCATACTTATACTTGACTGTTCCAGATTAAATAAGCTGACATTACCACTTTTGTCCAAACAGCTATTTGGACTAAAAAGTAAGTCCTCTAAAACTTCTGGGACCAATATCGGTTCAATAAGATTTTCTTCACAACCCAAATTTACAATTCCACACTCGAATTCCGAATCGAACACAATAACATCTTCGACATTTTTTTTATCATTCAATGTCTTACAAGAAGACATATCACACCTTACTTCCAATCCTTTTCTACATCCATCTGGTGATCTATTACTCTTCGCATGACTGATAATATGAAGGTCATCATCTGTTTGAATTTCTACCTGGTCAGCAATAGGGACGCACACGTGAATCTGTACCTGAACCTGCGCCCTTTGCTGGCCAGCTGAAGATGATGTCGGCTGGGACAAAGATAACGGCACCTTTCCCACTCCTACTCCTATCCCTTCATCAGTTGTATTCCTATCCTGACTACGTTGACTATCAATTATAATATTCAGGTTTTCAGGCATCTTTAAACAGATCAAATCACAACTCTTTTCCTCCTTTTTACACGATGATAGCGGTGAGATTAAGGACATCTTACCATCACTAGTATCCCCACTAAATTCACCCTTTTCCTTTTCGGTGATATTACTTGTGTATTTGTCAGACTGGTTTTGATGGTACTTAAAAAAATAACTCCTTATAGATGATTGAGCCACATATGGAGATTTCATACAGAGCCTACTATCCATACTACCCATAACCTTATTAACGGGCGCTGATAAGTCCTTTTATTCAACTGACTGGCACAAACTCCCCTCTATGACTGCACTGCTATTTTCCTGCTTTTCCAAATTTTCCCCATTTTGCTTATATTTCTCCAGTTGGGGTGGAACCACTAAAGATTCTTTAGCTGTCTGACTTTGTGTAGGCTTTGTTATAGCCAAACGCTGGCGACCTGACCTCATCCTGATTCACTCTGTATTCACACTGTATTTAACTGTTTTTAGCCAAATCAAACTTTCTTATCTTAATCAATTCCCTCCACCCACCAAAAAAAAAAAAAAACAAACAAAAAAAAAAAATTTAACACTAGCACAAACCCTATATCAGACTCATGCACAATTAAAAATCTACTACTAATTAGTTTCCGTCGATTTCCGTTGATTCCGGTAATTCAGCAAATTCAGCAAATTCTGCTATTTAAAAGTTTTTTTTTTTTTGTTTGTATCTGTTCAGTTCACTTTCCTCTCGCTTTTCCTCTCCAAAAGAAACTTCTCTCTGGACGCCGCACTCTTTTCACTGCGCCGCCTCTCCGCTTGTAAGAAAAGAAGAACTGCACTAACCTAGCCCACTAGCCAGGTATACCCTCCTTTGTCTTAAACAGGCAGGTAGGCAGGCAAGGCAAGGCAAAGCAAGGCAAGCTTAAACTGGGCAGGGTAAGGCGGGTCAGGCAGGTCAGGAGCACCTTCCACCTTTCACCGTATACCTCCCGTCCCGTACGACCTCCGCCTACCGCCAACAACCTTTCGCTGCTCAGCTGTTCAGCTCTGCCACTGCTCTCAGCACTTAGCTGCAGCTCGCCCGCTGCTCGCTGCTCCTCTCGCCACAGCTGCCGTCAGATGCTGAACACGCTCTGGACTGCTCTGCTCCAAAACTCCGCACCTGACTCCACTCGCGCCGCACCGGAGTCCAGCCGCCGCTGTAGCTCGTCTCTGCGCTGGGAGAGCGGGAAGCAAAGCGAGGGACCCCGGGACAGTTCGCCGAGAGAGGGACCCACCACGCACGTCCTCTCCCGCCAGCAGCAGCTGAGAGCTCTGTGCGCCGTTCACACGAACCAAGTTACGGGCTGACTTCCTGCATGTGAGTGATTCCGAACACTGAAACTGATGCAGCGGTTTTCCTCTTCGCTTCTCGATTCCGTATTTCAACAGGACTTGGACCTGAAACTGATGCGGCAGTTTTCCTCTTCGCTTCTCGATTCCAGAAAGAAGTGAAAAACGATGAAATGCCAAACTGAGAAAATCTAAGAAACTACTGATGAAGAAATAACAATTGAGTCAAACGTTAGTTACTGGTAGAACTAAGTAGGGCTTTACAGGCCTATAATTAGAAAACTAGTTACGAAATAAAAGAGGCTAAGTCAAAAGACACAGTCCAAATTAACAAAGATGGCTAACATAGATAGTAGCAAAAGTAGATGTACATTCATGAAGAGATGGTGTAAAATGTGTTGTTGTTGTACAGGATTATTAATGCTTCTATGGAGCATACTTGCTCTTTTGATTTCTTTTAAGGTTACTATAGATACATTAGAAGGACACACTGAGAACATTACTAATATAAAGAAGATTCCAAAGGTAGTTCCGACTAGAATAGATAATAATTATTTACATAAGGATAGGTCTATTAATGATTTTTCAAATAATGTGTTTTCAAAGTTATTGTATGAATATGTAAAGACCATGGACGTAAGGGACTGCTACGTATGCATGCAGTTACCTGCATCTGTGTCAGAGGGAGTGACTTATCATCACCTTCCAGCAACGTATGGAATAGCATGTAGTGTGATAGCAAGCTTATTTTATGAGACAGGTAAATTAGAATATTATTTTTCAGATGTAGATAACATTTTTGCGCAAGTACCTGCTAATAACAAACTAAACAAAGTAAGACCTGTTAAGGTATTAGGTGAATTTTTCTTAGAAACTAAGGAGCTAACATTAGAGTATATATTTAAAAATATTTTTGACATGCAGTTTGAAGAATGAAGAAAGGACATTCCTAGACATGGTCGAGGAAAGGAGATCAAAAATGAGAAGAAAGGCATCTGAAGGGAAAGGGGAGAGAACAGTCTGGGATGTAGAAATGGAAAAACATATGAAGGGAGAGTCTAATCCAACTTTGGCTTTAGATTGGCCTCAGAAAAGAAAACTGTGTATAAGAAGGAATCAAACGGCGTATGACAATTATTTTGTAGTGAATAGTGAGTGCCATGATACATACCGAATCATGGGTGGATGGGGATTTAAAGGTGGAAGAGATCCAGTTTTCCCTGGACTTTATTTTATCTGTGGGAACAGGGTGTATTATCGTTTGCCAGACCATTGGTATGGCACATGTTACGTAGGCCTGGTTTTTCCAAAAATCTTTCACATGGACAGAGGTAAAGATGGTGTACATAGGTTAGGTAATCATTTAGTACTTAGTAAAAGAGACTCTTGGGCAGAAATTGTAGGTGACATTTTTGGAGCATTGATACCAGCAGTGGGAATATCTCTGAATGCGAACAATATTAGAAGATTATCAACAGTAGTGGATCGCTTGTCAACAAGCAGCGCTGGAGGATTCTTATTGGTTAATACTGAAATGGTTGCCATGCGTGCTATGGTAATGCAAAATCGACTTGCCCTTGATATCTTATTGGCAAAAGAGGGTGGAGTGTGTGGAATGCTGAAAGTTCAACATTGTTGCACTTATATTCCAGACGAAAGCAAAGATCTGAAAGTTTACATTAAAAATATTACTGAATTGCATGACAAAATTGTACCACTGGAGGTTGAAGGTGTTTGGGAAAAGATTGGGAAGAAAATAGCTGCTGTTAAAAACTTCTTAGTAAAAATAGGTAGTACATTTATAGGTAAAATATTATTTCCATTAACATGTGTGATTTTCGTGTTATTAATATTAAGATTGGGATGTATGTGTTGTAAAAACAAGAAAACAAAGAATAAAATAAAAAGAGAAAAACTAAAAAGAAAAAAGGATCCAGAAAGAGACTTAACAGAGATAACTTTAGAAGAATGGAAAGAAAGTTTGTATAAAAAGGCAAAAAGAGATGAGGAAGAAACTGAATTATAATTAAGAGCAAGAATACATTTCTATTTTCCGTAAAAGGGTGAATAAATTTAGTGTTGTGGCGGTGATAAAATCACCAAAGGGGGGATTGCTGGAGTGGGGTTTTCTTTAAAAATTGTATACCCTCTCCATTTTGCATGTTTACATTAATAAGAATAATTAATTAATAGTAATTGTACTAATTGTTTGCTGTGTGAATTGACCAACATTACTAATATAAGAAATACACGTGGGAATTGCATTGGCATGGCCTAATTAATACGTAAACTAATTTTCCGATGCATATTAATTAAAGACAATTAGAAATTGCATGATTATATGTTGCTTTCGTGATGTATTCGTGATTTGCGCTTTATTAATGTGAATATAACCCGCATTAAGTGTTGCTTCTGCTAGATAAATACACATACATATGGGTATTAGTAAGGGGATAACATCTTAATGTATTAATTACGTTTTTGTGTTTCTTTGCTTAAGTTGACCATTTGGTGGCCACAAAATGGCTGACATCCCTATCAGACGAATTGACTCCATTATGAACGTCTCTGGGTGAAAGTGCGCATGCGTCACCATTAGCAGCAGTGGCCTTTGGACGACCCTAACTCAACTGTGCCACCCAAGGACACACCGGGCTACCAGCCAGCTGCTCTGAAAGAATCAATAAAAGATACTTTTCCGGAGAAAATAAGAACAATATCTAAAGACACATTTTCCGTATGGGAAAGCTGTTGAACCATTTTAAACGGACCAATTAGATGCATTCAAAATATCATTTGTTACTCTTTGGAATGTAATTTTACTATAAAAATGGTAGAATAGAGAGGTTGAAAAGCGAGACCCTTCAGAAGATTTTCGATTTCCTGACGTTATGCTGACGGAGAGGACGGTGACACTGCAGGACAGCTGTTTCCTAAGACTCTGACAGTATGAGCTGATGACCAAGATTTTGACTTAGAGGACGACTTTTAGCCAGAATAGGTCAATATGATGGTCTATTGCTTGATTAAACCAGAGACTCAATTTCAATTATTTAGATACAAATTTAAGATTCATTACAAGAACTGTGTTGGGTCGTTATTATGAGAAAAATGTATTTATGTAAATAATGTTATAGATTTTGTTATCACTCCAACCTGCAGCTAGCTGATCCATGGCCTATTCATGGGAGGAGTACTAAAAGGTGAAGTTTAGGCCTTTATAAATAGGGATATATGAGTACTTCCTTCCATTACAGCGAGTGGAACAATCGCCTCCTTGGAAACAGGTTATTAGAAGGATGAATGTTGGTTTTATGGGCCCCACCAGCGAATGTAGTGATTGTGTGTGATCTATGATAAAGGGAGGGATTTTGCATTCCGCGCTGCATCACTATCATGTCCATGAATTTCATAACTGTCCTCACTGTCAGACTGTCCCTTCAATTAGAGGTGAGTTTGCTGTTTGATAACTTGTATCCTCCTTTGGGTTGGGTATGCCCGTGCCATCTTGGAGTTTAATCTTGCTCCTAGGAAGTTATTGTCTTGTTGAGGATTTCTTGTGGGTTATGGAAAATCCCAATCCTTGCAGCGTTTTGATCACCTGATAAACATTTGTGTAACATCTTTGCTTTGAACTTGCCTTCACCAGCCAGTTTAGATAAGGATAGACATGGATTCTTCTCCCTCTTAAGGACGCTGCTACTGCTGCTAGGCACTTTGTGAAAACTCTTGGTTCTGATTTTATTCCGAAGGGCAAGTCCTTGAATTGGTAGTGAGTGTCCTTGTGGATAAACCTGAGGCATCTCCTGAGTGCTTGGTTCATGGGGATGTGCAGGTAGGCGTCCTTTAAGTCTATTGTTGTCATGAAGTCCCCTTTTTGTAGTTGTGGGATAAACTTTTGTAGTGTTGACATCTTAAAATCTTGCTTTGGCACCAAGAAATAAGGTGAGTAGCTTCCCTTGTTGGTACTTTCTCTATTGCTTGTTTTTTCTAGGAGTTCCTTTATTTCCTCCCTTTATTGTAAGAGTTCTGTTCTCTGATGGATTCGGGGGAGGTTTCTTTGTTAGTTCTATACAATAGCCGTGGATACCACATATAAAATCCAACTGTCTGTAGTTATATTTTCCCATTCAAGTGGGTAATGCGCTATTCTGTCTCCCACTGGTGGTGTGTGGGGCCCCATTTTGTGGGTAAGTCACTTGGAGTTTGCTCCTTCCCCTCTTGAGGGTTGTCCCCTGGCTCTTCCTCTGCCACGTGGTTGCTGCTGCCAAGATTTGTATCCGGACTGCTGTTTCAACTGCTGTCCGTTGCCTTGTGGCCAATGTTGTTGGTGCCCTGTTGAGAAGAACCCCCCCCCCACCTTACTGGGGGTCTTCTCAGATTAAATCCTCCTCTTTTGAAGGTTCCTCTCTGTTGCAGGGCCCCCCATAGCCCTGGCTGTCTCATTGTCCTTTTTTATTTGTTGTAGGGACTCATCTACCTCATTTCCAAACAGGGCGTCTCTAGAGAAGGATTTATTGATTATGGAAGTTTGTACTTCCTGTTTGAAGCCTGAAATTCTGAGCCAGATGTGCCTTCTTAGTGTTGTACCTGTGCACATTTGTCTGATGGCTGAATCAGCTGCGTCTAGAGCTGATTTCAGACAGGTGTTTGCAAAGTTTTTACCATCCTGTATGATGGAATTTGCTCTTTTTCTCTTCCTTTGAGAGATTGTTCATTAGTTCCTCAATATTGTCCCATTGTTGGTGGCCATTAGAGTTCGCAATGCACCATTGCGTTGCTGCCGCCTTGTCCATCTTTCTCCCACCATATCCTTTCTCTTACTTTCCCTCTCTGGAGGTGGGCCAGTGGAGGAATGAGCATTGCTCATCCTTTTTGCAGTGGTAACAATGATGGAGTCAGCTACTGTGTTACCTTGAATGTATTTAGCCTCCCTTGTGGAGGGTTTTTTTTTTTTTACTCTTTGCTGCAGGAGGCTCCTTGAAAGCCTCCTTGTCCTGTCCAGAATGCTTGGCAGCACTGGAAGATATTGTGTACCTTTCGTAGATGATGCTAATGTTTCTAGGAGGAAACATGAGTCTCCTTTCTCCTCCTCTAAGGGGACCCCAAAGGTATCAGCTGCTCTCTTGATGAGGCTCTTGTAGAAGGCTATGTCGTCTGGTGGTGTAGCCTTTGAGAGATAGCTACAGACGTCTTCTTCAGGGCTTTCTGTGTCGAGGTTGTTTCATTCTTCCTTGAAAATTCCTGTCGCTTCCTCCTCTTCTGGAACGTCGAGTTCCTCCTCGAGGTCCTCTTCGTAAGGTTCGGGGGTTGCCGGAGCTTTGAAGGTCTCCTCTTCTTACTCTGTGGTAGTGGAGGACTTATTGGGAATCATGAACTCCTTTAGTGACTCAAACTCCCTTCTTTCGTTGAAGGAGTGCCGCCATTTCTGCCTCCAGGCGTCTTTTCTTCTTCTCCACCTCAAGGGCCTTTTCGGTGTCTGAAGCCTGGGAGATCCTATTCTTGGGTGTGGGGGATTCTGCCTCCGAAAATATGGTCTAGACCTTCGTGGCCTCTTGTCCAGCACCTGTCTTTGTTGATTTCGAAATTTTTCCCTCCTCAGTGTCCCTGGAATAGGATCCGTGGGGTTCTTTCTTTTGGCCGCGGTTGACACTCGGTCGTTGTTTTCTTCAAAACCTGGGATGCCTTTTGCTTCTTCTTTTTGAGGCCATTGGTATCGGATGGGTGAGGGGTTTTTGTTACCTTGTCCGCTTTCTTCTCTATGTCCCTGGCCATCCTTTTTGCGGTATGCCTCCTCTCTGCGTTTCCTTCGAGGATCTTAATGGCAGACCCTCCGTATGTCGATTTTGCGGTCACCGCATGTTCGTGTTAGTTGCTTGAGAGGGCCAAGTCCCTGAGAGATACCTGTTGTTTCTTCACCTATGAGCCTGGCTACGTGATGGTCCTCCCTCTGCATCGACGGACCTTGAGAGTCTTCGACATGAATACAATGCAGGCCTCGCAGTCTCCTTATCCTTGTGATCCCTCTGCAGGCAGAGGTTACAGACGTCATGTGGATTGCGTTGTCCAGATTTGTGGTGGCAATTAGGGCAAAATGTGGAGTATTTTCGATGGCCCCTACCTTGCCTCATTTCGGTCCATCTGCGTCGTTGTTGCTCTGTTGGGATTCCCCAACGGGGAAAAGTGTCCAGAGGTCTCTCTCGATCCCCGGTGTCTTCTCAATCGATGAGCAATGGTATTTCCTTTTAAAATTTCTACATTTTTGAGGGTATTTTGTCCAAAACTACTGAGTGTCTCCCCTTGCTTCCAGACCCAACAGCGGAAAAAGGAATCTGAAGATGGCTACCACACACAGGAACTTCCAGAATGCCGTCTGATATCACACAAGGAATAGACCTAGCACCAAATGGTGATCGATGCCCCACAAAAAAAATGAGATTATTCAGGGCCCAACCACTAGATGGGGAATGATGCACAGCTGGTGAATCCAGAAAAGGATTCATGCTGCAAAAGTCTGGATTACCAGGTGCCTAACTATGATTCTGACCTATTTGCCGGCTAACAGGGAAGCCTGAACATTGTTTCGACCTGGTAGTCACCAAGGTATCTGTGAGGGCATTATTTAAAGGAAGTAATGACGCTGACACTGCTGGCCCAGGCTGTATAATTTCCAACAAAATTATGTTTTAGACCAGGGGTCTCCAACCTTTTCTGTAATAAGAGCTACTTATGTTCAATGAAAATCAGCCCAAGTTGCTAACATTACTAGTGTTGTAACAGTGACCACACCAGACAAGATTACATTAGCAGCCATCATATACAAGATTACTGGCCATGAACACCTCAGTGCATCAGGCACTGTTGCCAACAGCGATGTTAAAAAGCCTTTATGTGGAATGTCTCTACGTGAGAAACAAAACAGTCATAGCAGCAATGCTCCTAACATCCAGGTAATCATATTACTAATAAGTCTCCCCAATGCAGTATAATTTATCACTGGAATATCAGCTTAGAATACATGTTGGAAATTCATTTTCTTTTTTTATTTGGTATACATATTTTATTTCAGCAAAGCAAAAGCTTCTCTGAGACAGAGCTTGATTTGCCACATACGCAACCAATGAAAGAAAGTGTCCCGTTTGCAGTGGTGGTTAGGAGGGAAGTCAAGCTACTAGAATTACAGTTGTCCACCAATGAGTTTAAAACAGGTTTATCCAGGGAGTAGCTTGCAAACCACTGGTAGCTGGAGAGATTCAGCCAGTTAGCATTGGAACATCCTCTGGCACTGGTGTAATTGGCACAGACATTGGGTAAGCGGGAACCAGCGTGGATCATGGGGCAGGAGTGGGAATCTATACTAGAGTTCATACAGGCCCAATAACAAATCCCATGTTGCCTAAGAGACCAGTTGAGGTAACCCGATTAGAGGCCCCTGCAGTTCCAGAGTACCCAAAGATAGGCCAGAGAGAGCAGAAAATGTGAATTTGCAGCATGGCCCCTTTGAAGGGGTCAATCTGCTCTGGGTCATCTACAAGTCTAGAAAAAAACTGAGCACGGTGAGGCCAACTGAGGAATTAGACAGTGACCTCAATGGCGAGCAACTTGCATCTTAATGCCTTCACCACTTCTCTCTGAAGTTAGACTGGAGCCAGTCCCACTTTGCTTACTTATGTTTGTGGTAAGACTTGTACTTATTGGAGTACTTTGAGTGGGAGTTGTGTTTGTGACATACAAATTCTCCTTCTGAACTCTTATTGCCTTCGAGTACATTTTGCACAATTGTACTATGACTTTGAGCTGTGCTCAGAGCCCAGGCACTAAAGGCACACCTTATGAGGGTCATGAGGAACTGACATCTGCTTGCTGCAGTCGCAGCGCGGCTTGAATCCGGTTGTTTTTGTGGGTAACATCCTTCTGTAGCACAATGTCAAAAAAGTCTGAAGGGTCATTTGAAGAATGACCAATGTGGATACTTAACTCTGGATTCATGTTAGGAGGTGGGGAAGTAAGTCACTAATGTCACACGCAGGTGGTGCTTATATGTGGTTGCACTGTCAGGGTGATTTGGAGCCAACGCAAAGCTAAACAATGCCACCTAAGAGCACACAGAAGCGCTACTACAAAATTCTCCCAGATCCAGTCTAGCACCTTGGGAATATTCTAAGGCAGGGAATCTGCATTTAGATGTGTGCATCAGAATATCCTGCTTTCCAATGAATAGTACAATTTAAATAAAAGAAAGAGAACACACTTGTTAATTTGTATGTTTTATCTTTATTCCTATTTTGTAGTTTCCAATGTCCATAAGGAAAAACAAAGAGTGTGCTTGTAATTAAGTTACATGTAAATAGCTATAAAAACATAGCTAAGTAAAAAAAGGTAGTTATACCTAAACAGTATATACTTACAAGCAGCAATAAAATTAATATCTATATAAAACTAGCAGTGCAATGATACAAAATTAAGCAGCTTTATATCACAAAATACAGCTTTTAAATACAGAATAGCACCATCTGTTAAGATGACATTTAGAAATGTAAACGTGATAAGTAGATTCAAGTATATATGCAATACACCCTTACCCAGACCAAAAAAAATAAAAATACTTGTACCAGAACACTAGGTTTTACAAACCCTGCACAACATAGTACATAACTGGGCACTTTTCAGTGCAAAATAAAAGCTTGTGTTATCCTTGTATTATCATTGGCAATCACATTCGTCAACATTTTAGATTGCTACATCTTCAATTTATTTACAATTTATATAAGTCAACTTCCCCTGCAAAAGTCACAAACACAGGGAAATTAAATTACCTTAATTGTGGAATTTGTAGTGCAAGCATTCACTGTGTTTTTCTGCTGCATTCTCCCAAAACCTTGCTCTTATAAAAATATTGAAATATGGATGACAGAAAAAACTATAAACTTGATTAAATTAACTAGTTCACTACTAAAAATATAATTTTTTAAAGCAACAGTTTACCCGGACAGTTCTTTTCTTGAATACTCTAGGCAACTGTGCGCCTTTATAAGAGTTTCAATTATGCCTTACAAATTGAAGGCAGTCTTCACCAAGTGTTAGCTCATTCTGTGGGCTGCAAGGATTTAATGAGCTTTATCACTTGACTCAAATCCGAACAAGGAAGCTCGAGGGAGTTTTTATAACACCATTCGTGGCTCACCTTTTATTAATGTGAGATGCTAGGTTTTTAATTAAGGTACAGAGTTAGCCAGCAAAGATTTAGCAACTAGAGTAGTTTACTTCTTTGTGGTTTGCCATTCTAAGCACAATTGTTAACTGGGCCAATCCGACCCACGAGTTGGACCCTGAAGGTCCACTAAGAAAAGGGGAATTATTGATTTCGCTGTGGTAATGCCAAATAAGATTTGTTTAGTAATTAACTTTTTTCCCTTAGACTTTCACATGTGGATAGTGGTTGTTGTGAGCAGCCGAAATCTATGTTTGGAAGTAAAGAGAACCAGTGTTCCTGCACATCTCTTAATTCTTAGGGATCCTTTGTTGCTTGTACCCTCTGCATTAGAATTAAGAGGCCACCTGAAATAAGGGCTGTAGGGCCAGATGTACAACCGTTTTTTGCGGCCGCAAAAACACAGTGGTAGTATGTACATATGCTATTTTGTGAGTCACTGACTTGCAAAATAGAATTTGCGACTCGCTATTAGGAAGGGGTGTGCCAAGGGAGTCCCTTCCTAATAGCGAGTCAAAATGGCATGCACCATTGTTTTGCAACTGCATTTGCGGTCTCAAATCACTTACAGTTTACCACCTTCTTTTAAGTAGGTGGTAAACCACTCGCAAACAAGAAGGGGTCCCCAGGGGACCCATTCCCCTTTGACGGTGTGTGTAAAAAAAAATTTTAAGAGCAGGCAGTGGTCCCAGGGACAACTGCCTGCCCTTAAAAAATGAAACTGAAAAGTTTCATTTTTCTTTTTTAAATGCATCCCGTTTTCTTTTAAGGAAATTGGGCTACGATAAAAAAAACTTTTTAAAAATTTGCTTTATATGAAAAGCAGTCAAAGACATGGAGGTCTGCTGACCCCAGCAGGCCCCTATCCCTGAGAGTGCTAGCCATTCCCAATGGGGTCGCAAGCGCTTGCCTCATGAATATTAAGGAGGCAAGCAATTTGCAACCCTATTGGGAATCGCAAATAGTGTCTGAGACACTGTTGTACCATCACTTTTGTGAGTCGCAAATTGCGAGCCGCAATTTGCGACTCGCAAAGTGAATGGTCGTACATCTGGTCCATAGTCTGCTATAGTTGCTCTACTAACTTGAAGTAGACTGATAATATCAAGGTCTGCTTTCTCTTATAAACAGAGTGACCCCTGAAACCTCCGTGCTGGGGGTTAGCAGAGGTAGATATTGGCTCACGTAATCTGTAAAATAGCACCCACATCAATAATGAACCAATCTGTGTTTGCACAAAAATACTGCAGAAGTAACTGTAGGAAAACCTTTCATACATAGAAGGAAACCATGGTGTTACAGTACAAAATATCACATTTCTTATTCTACAGAAACGCAAAAATGTATACTGTAACAGCTGGTGAACATAAATCACACATTGCAGCTCAAATTTGTTTCCAAATATTCCTACTGCGAGCTTTATGTTGATGGACGAAGCCATCAAAGTTCCTGAAATGGGGGTTCTTAAATGCCCAGCTTATTCTTCAGATTTTTTTTCATCCAATGCAAAAACCAATCTTACTATTCTTGCTTAAAGTTAATGATTAATCCCAGACATGAAATGTGCTCTTACAGAGTACACAGCCACAGGTGAAAGATCAATGCTTTCACGTGGGCCGTAAAAAAAATCCAAGAATTTTCTTTCAGCAATAACGGCTTTAATGGATATGTTATTAGTGAACTGTAAAACTCAGGCATCAACCAGCACAGTAGCAGGAGCCAGAAATATCTGTGTCTGCTACTGGTGGATCCATTTTTTTAATTGTAGATCGTGGGACCTGTACGTGCAAAAAATATTACTTATTCTACTGATTTAATGAAGTTTTGCAAGTGCACAAAACATGTTTACTGATGCACGATGTACTATCTAGAATGAGCATTTACAAGAACAGAGGGCAGGAGTTGGCATGGGACGGCCCAATGACCATGCTTTCCTTTTACTGAGATATGTGCTACCAGTGTACGTCACACATCCTTGCTTCCTGCAATTGTTTTGCAGCTCCTGCCAGCATTCATGTATGCTAGTGATACACTCAATGACCTGTGACGACAGTAGACGGTGACTGTTCTCAAAGCTCAAGACCAGTAATAATTCAGGCACATTGGCATTTTGTGTTATCTGCACTAATAATAACTAAACCGTACATTCCGCACTAATTTTGGCAACTGTAAACCACAAAACATAGAGACATGAATGACTCTCCACTTCACCTATCAGTGATAAGTGTACATAGATTGCCAAATTAACGTACAGACAGAGCCTATAGCAGGAATTTCACAAATAACATCCCCGGAAAAAGCGAGAAGGCATTATGTTTTGTTTGGCAGCTACTTGGTAGCTAAATAGTATATTTTAAACCTGGTACAAATGTTATTTACTTGTATATACAAGACATTTTGATGTGCTGCTTTAGGTCTGCATGAGACCTTCATTAAATACAAGACATTTTGTAATTAGAACAATTGGGTAGGCTCTAATGCATTTCACTCATCAACACTGGTATTCACAAACTTATATTTCACAGTTATTTAGGTCTAACAGTTCCTTTTCCCACACACAATCATCAGAGGACTGTAGACTTTGGGAAGTAAGTGCAGGGCAAACATTAAAAGTGAGTACATTCAAGTGGAGCAATAACCTGAAAAACACATCCGCTTCCAGGCTGTAAACTCTAGTAACAAAACTGCAGCTTTTCTTCACAGATACTGCAGATGCACTACACCGTGCACTAAAACAGTGCTGCACTGTATCAATGTTTTGCCAAAGGACTGAGCAAACAGTCCAGAATGATTTCAAGTATAAATAGACAAGGCACCAGAACAGGATTTGATGTCAAACATTAGCTGAGGAAAGAGTACAGGTCCTGGTATGGGAAGTTGGTGCACGGATGCACAACATGACCCACATGGGCAGAATTACAAAGGATTCCACATGAAGTTGACCAAAAAAGCTACATTTGGTTAAGAGCTCCGTCACTTTCAAAATTATGGTACCCGAATCGCCAATTCAGTTAGACTCACAGTACTAAAATGTTTTTTTTTAATAAAAAGAAAGCATTTGATACTTTTATAGGTGCACCGTTCAACTTTTGGAAAAATGTAATAATTTTACTATTAACAAAGCGCACTTTCAGCGGTTGGAAGATACACAGAGGATGGAGTCATTGAAGCACGACGGCTGGGTAATGTGCACAGCGTGGTATTCAGGTGTGTGGAGTTCCATTCTTGACAGACTGATCATTTAGTAGAAGTAACCTTGTGAGCTCCAGTGACACCTCTTGGGATGGTCAACTCACTCTCTCACTCAGTGCCACCACTTGAAATCTGCAGCCTCCTCTGAGCAGAGCTGCTGGTTCTCAGTGATCCTTCACTTCTTCGCCAAGTGATTGGGTTTCCAAGGCTTCCTGGGGTTTTGAAAAAGGTCTCATGTTGTGTCCGGTGAATATTCTTGGGAGTTTGTGGAGTTGACGACTGTAGAGAAAGATATAAAAAAAATCATTATTTTTCTTCACACCAGGAAAGATGAACTTAACACAGTTTTCATCATTTTGTAGTCAACAGACTACTCCAATGAACAGCAGTTTATTTAGTATCCTGCACAAAGTGTATTACTTGTATACTTTAGAAACTAGTTGATAATGTAAAACAATAAAACCAACATTTGCACAGAAAACTGGTAAAACAGCTCCTTAATAAATACTAACATAAAAATGCCAAAAATAAAGACAAGGCACTTCAAGATCGTCAACACATCCGTGAGCTGAAAAGCTATAAGGCATCTTTACGTAGGAAGGAACGCCTCTTGACAGTTGCTTTAAAACTGGGTTGGCGGGACTAAATCCTAAGGTAAAGAAGAAGAGTTCTCCTATGGAAGGACATAAGGAGGAAAAAACACAACGTGGAAGTGGTACAAGTGTCCTTGTGGTGGTCAAATACTGTTAGGTTTGAGGGCAGAATCGGTGGCACAGAAGGGAAAAGTATGGGCATCTCTGGAGAGGTGTCAGGTTTGGAGTGATTTGAAAGCAAGCAGGGTACATTTGTACAGGTATATTTATCATTCTGCCTATCAAATACTGAGAAAATTCAAGTGCATTGAATCTTTATTGCCTCTTTCTATCTTGGTTGGATCATGCTTTTGCACACGCACAAAATGCAATTCCAAATGTCATCAGTAAGGTAGACAGCTGTGCAAGTTGCAGGGTTCATTGGAGAATGCAAAGAGGCTGATTCGAATAAGGACCCAAGTGGTAAAGATCGCCCTCAAAGATCGGGGGCACTGGAAAACGTGGTGGTGAAGGGGCCCTTTCACCACCATCCATTGTCAGCTCGTGCAGAGAAAGAATATGGTGACCTTTTGCATCTTAGGCAGTGCAGAATAGTAACTGCCAGTTTATGGCTACGTGCTTGCTCAAAGACAAAAAAAAGAGTTCCAATAGGGATAAAAAAAATATTACACCACAGGGTACCATGATTTGGTCTTTCCCAAATCATACATTTAAAATTAGTGACAACAGAACAAATTGCAGAAGAGCCTGTTATGACTGATGAAGCACGCATCACTCTGGCAAGGGCAGAGGAGACTTACAACATTTTGAATTCATTAAGTCAAAAGTTGTATTAGAGTTTCCCTCGTGACGTCTAGCCTTTTAGAAACCATGTGCATTTTACAAACATGGGAAAGTCATTGTAGGAAGCTGGCTCTTGGTGTATCAAAAATCTGATAAATCATGTAGAGTCCAGGAGTTCTCTTATGAGTGGACAGGGGCTTACAATGGCAATCCCAAAGTGATCTGTTAGGGGGTAGTCAATCAATCAATCAATCAAGACATTTATAGAGCGCACTACCTACCCGTAGGGTCTCAAGGCGCTGGGGGGGGGGGGGGGGGGGGGTTTGCCGCTACTGCTCGAACAGCCAGGTCTTGAGCTTCTTCCTGAAGGAGGGGTGGTCTTGGGTCAGGCGCAGGTCGGCCGGGAGGGAGTTCCAGGTCTTGGCGGCCAGGTAGGAGAAGGACCTTCCTCCTGTAGTGGCTCTGCGGATGCGTGGGACGGCGGCGAGGGCGTGGCTGGCAGAACGGAGGTGGCGTTTGGGAGCGTAGAAGTTGATGCGGTTGTTGAGGTAGCTCGGGCCTTGATCGTGGAGAGCTTTGTGTGCGTGGGTAAGGAGGCGGAAGGTGATTCTCTTGTTGACCGGGAGCCAGTGCAGGTCTCTTAGGTGTCCGGAGATGTGGCTGTGTCGTGGGATGTCGAGGATGAGTCTGGCTGAGGCGTTCTGGATGCGCTGGAGTCTCTTCTGGATCTTGGCGGTGGTTCCGGCGTAGAGTGCGCTGCCGTAGTCCAGTCGGCTGGTGACGAGGGCCTGGGTGACGGTCTTCCTGGTCTCTGCGGGGATCCACCAGAAGATCTTCCGAAGCATGCGCAGGATGTTGAAGCACGACGAGGAGACGGCGTTGACTTGCCTGGTCATGGAGAGGGAGGAGTCCAGGATGAAACCCAGGTTGCGTGCGTGGTCCGTCGGTTTGGGTGCGGTGCCTAGGGCGGGGGGCCACCAGGAGTCGTCCCAGGCGGAGGGCGAGGAGCCCAGGATGAGGACCTCCGTCTTATCTGAGTTCAGTTTCAGGCGGCTCGTCGTCATCCACTCGGCTACCTCTCTCATCCCTTCGAGCAGGTTGGCTCTGGCGGCGGCGGGGTCGTTAGTCAGGGAGAGGATCAGCTGGGTGTCGTCGGCGTAGGAGATTATGTTGAGGTTGTGTTGGCGTGCGATGGCCGCGAGGGGGCTCATGTAGACGTTGAAGAGAGTAGGGCTCAGCGAGGATCCTTGAGGGACGCCGCAGATGACTTCTGTGGCCTCTGACTTGTACGGTGGTAGGCGGACTCTTTGTGTTCTTCCGTCGAGGAAGGAGACGATCCATCCCAGTGCCTTCTCCTGGATTCCGACGTTGCTGAGGCGCTGCACTAGGGTGCGGTGGCAGACCGTGTCGAAGGCCGCGGAGAGGTCTAGGAGGATGAGGGCCGCTGTTTCTCCGTTGTCCATCAGGGCTCGGATGTCGTCAGTGGCGGCGATGAGGGCGGTCTCGGTGCTGTGGTTGGCACGGAATCCCGACTGCGATGGGTCGAGGGATCCGTTCGTCTCGAGGAAGGCGGCCAGCTGTTTGTTGACGGTCTTTTCGATGACTTTGGCTGGAAACGGGAGTAGAGAGATGGGGCGGTAATTCTTGAGTTCGGTGGGGTCTGCTGTAGGTTTCTTGAGTAGAGCGCTGAGTTCGGCGTGCTTCCAGCTCTCGGGGAAGGTGGCGGTGTCGAATGAGGTGTTGATGATGTCCCGCAGGTGGGGTGCGATGACAGCGTCGGCTTTGTTGAAGACGTGGTGAGGGCAGGGGTCGGTCGGAGATCCGGAGTGGACGGAGTTCATCATGTGGACGGTGTCTTCGGTGTTGACCGGGGTCCAGGCGCGGAGGGTGGTGGTGGGTGGCGTTGCTGTGGTCGTGGCGTGCGTCGGTTGAGTGCTGAAGCTGTTGTGTATGTCTGCGATTTTGTTGTGGAAGTAGGAGGCGAGGGAGTTGCAGAGGTCTTGCGATGGGGTGATGTCGTTGTTTCCGGCGTTGGGGTTGGAGAGCTCTTTCACGATGTTGAAGAGTTCCTTGCAGTTGTGTGCGTTGTTGTCCAGCCGGTCCTTGAATGTAGTTTTCTTGGCGGTGCGGATCAATTGGTGGTGTTTCCGGGTGGCGAGCTTGAGGGTGGTCCTGTTGTCCGGCGTGGGTTCCTTTCTCCAGGCTTTCTCGAGGGCTCGGCAGTTCTTCTTGGAGCTCTTGAGTTCGTCGGTGAACCATGGGGCTCTCTTATTGCCGGGTCTGCTGGGCGGGATCCTCAGAGGGGCGAGTTCGTCTGCGCATTTGCTGATCCACTTCGAGAGGTTGTCGGCGGCCTGGCTGGGGTTCGCTGAGCTGTCCGGAGGGTGCTGGCTCAGGGAAGCGGCGAGCTGGTCGGCTGTGATCTTGTTCCAGCTTCTTCGGGCAACCTGTTGCTGGTGGTGGTGGATCGTCGTTCTACTGAAGGTGAAGTGGATGCATCTGTGGTCCGTCCAGTGGAGTTCTGTGGCGTGGCTGAAGGTGATGTCTTTGCTGGATGAGAAGATGGCGTCGAGTGTGTGTCCGGCGAGGTGGGTGGGTGTGGATACCAGCTGCTTGAGTCCAAGGTTGGCGAGGTTGTCGAGCAGGGTGCTGGTATTGCAGTCGTTGTTGTTCTCCAGGTGGAAGTTGAAGTCCCCTAGGAGGATGTAGTCAGCGGAGGGGAGGGCGTGCGGGCTGACGAAGTCGGCGATGTCCTCGCTGAATTGAGTGCGTGGTCCCGGAGGTCGGTAGATCAAGGTGCCTCTGAGGGTGGTCTTCGGGTCGGTGTGAATCTGGAAATGCAGGTGTTCGGCGGAGGGTGGGGTGTTGTCAGTGCTGGTCGTGATGCGGATGGTGTTCTTGTGGATGATGGCGATGCCTCCTCCCACCTGGTTGGCGTTGCGGTCCCTCCGGGTGATCTTGTAGCCTTCTGGGATGGCGATGGCGATGTCGGGTGCTGAGGAGGCGTTCATCCAGGTCTCCGTGATGAAGGCAACGTCAGGGGCTGTGGCGTCTAGGAGGTTCCAGAGTTCGATGGCGTGTCTGTGGACGGAGCGGGTGTTGAGCAGGATACACTTGAGGTGGTTGCTGCTGGTGTTCGGCTTGGCAGGTGCTGGTGCCGGGCAGGTCCGGATGCAGGTGAACTTGCAGGCGAGGCAGCTGAAGGGTCCGTGGGTGTGCTTCGGAGTGGCTCGGTAGCATCCCTGGGTCCTGCCGGTGTTGAGTGCGATGAGGGTGGCGGCGGTGTACGTCCGGCGGGTCGATCGGGGTCCTCGAGGGCCAGGGGTCCTGGCACTGGGCGCGGACGGGCGTAGACGGGCTTGCCTTTGGCGCGCCTTCGGCGCACAATCGGCGCACCCGCTGCGCGTGACCGCTGCGCGTTCGCACGGTCGCCATATATGGCGAAGTGCGCGGAGCAGCTGGGAGGCGGGAGCGGGGAGGGAACAGAAGGAAAGAAGGGGCGGGGTCGGCGGTGGAGGCGGGAAGCGGGGAGCAGGGAGGGAGACGGAGGGTGGTGACAGGCAGGGAGAGACAGGCAATTCAGCGGGGGAAACAGCAATCAAAACAGTATCAGCACAAAATTACAATTAAGCACAGAGAAAACAAATACGCACAGCAAAAGGACCAGGGGCACAGGGAGAGGAGCGCCGATCACGGACCACGCCGCTCGAAGGAGGGGGCGTGGTCACGAGGCGGCAGTCGGGCAGCGAGGCACAGAGGAAGGAAGGCACACGCAGCAGCTGGTGGCCGTGCGGCGCGGGAGTGTCCCAGAGCTAGGACACACTCACCTGCGTCGCACGGTCGCCATATATGGCCAAGTGCGCGGGTGGGCGGAGCAGCTGGGAGGCGGGAGCGGGGAGGGAACAGAAGGAAAGAAGGGGCGGGGTCGGCGGTGGAGGCGGGGAGCGGGGAGGGAGACGGAGGGTGGTGACAGGCAGGGAGAGACAGGCAATTCAGCGGGGGAAACAGCAATCAAAACAGTATCAGCACAAAATTACAATTAAGCACAGAGAAAACAAATACGCACAGCAAAAGGACCAGGGGCACAGGGAGAGGAGCGCCGATCACGGACCACGCCGCTCGAAGGAGGGGGCGTGGTCACGAGGCGGCAGTCGGGCAGCGAGGCACAGAGGAAGGAAGGCACACGCAGCAGCTGGTGGCCGTGCGGCGCGGGAGTGTCCCAGAGCTAGTGTGGTCGAGCAGTCTTAGGCTTAACGCAGATGAGTGCAAGACATCTGAAAATACACACAACGGTCAATAAATGAGACACGCGACTCAAAAAGAGGATCCACACTAATTTATAAAAATTTATCTTTATATATGTTTAGGCATCAGAAGAAAATTGTTCAGGTGAGTACATTTATAAATATGAATTATTTTAAGTTCAAAACGTCGAAATTTCTGGAGGATGCAATGTTATCCTATGGGAAGAAAAGGCAACGCTGCATTTAGATATATTACAACGACTTACGGGAACCATCTCAAAGGTGTTTAGATGAGTGGTGGGCAAGGTCCAAGGCAGCAGCAGCAGAACTCCACCAGCAGCACTAGGGCGGCCGAGTGCAGAAGTGCAAAACAGGGGTGGGTGGTCAATGTTATTCTATTGAGAAAGGTCATGGTAAAAAGAGGCTGCAGGCATTGAGGGGAGCCTACTGCAGGTGACGTCAGGGAGTCTACGAGGGGTGAAACCACGACGGACTCTGGCTCTGGAAGGCTGGGGGACCTTGATGGCACTATTGGCCCACTTTAAATCATGCTTAGAGCGTCGGGTGCAGTGGTGGCTTCAAGTGTTGGGTTTTGGGAGTTCCGAAGTCCTCAGCGTCCTTTCTTTGCAGTTTCTGCAGGATGAAGGGAACAGTTCTACTGTTCCACAGGAGGTCTTGGTTCTTTATTAAAAGCAGGCAGGCAGTCCTCCCAGGTTGTGGAGGCACAATAGCTGCAAGACGAGTCATCTTTGGTGCATTTTCGATGAGGAATAGCAGACAGCCCAGCAGGACTGGGGCCAAGTCAGTCGATCTCTTCAGTTTTCTGCTTTCGCGGCTGTCAGTGTTCTTCTTGTTCATAGGTTTTCAAGATCTGCCTAGGGCTCCCCTAAATACTCAATTTAGGAGTGTATAGGGCAGTAGCCAATAGGATACTGACCCTAGGGGCCAATACGCCCCCTATATGACCACTTCCTATTGGAAGGGGGCATAACCCTGTCCCAAAATTCCTAAGTATGCCATCACAAAGATGGCTACTAATAAAAAAATTGCGTCCACCTCAGTTTAGCCCATCTTAAGGGTGGTACTAGCCTATGGGTGGCATACCTACCTGACTAGCTAATTTTCCAGCCTGTCCGGGTGCCAAAGGGGCTCTGGACAAGGGGATCAGCTTCCCCTCTATGAGGGGGGAGTCAGATTTGCATTTCAAAGGCGGCAGTTGTTTGAAGCTTGCTGGCCTAGGAAGACTTACCAGCAGGTCATCCTGTGGGAGAGGGTGTTACATCCTTATCCTGGACAGGCTTTCTTTCTGGGCCTCCTGAAATCAGAGGCTCTCACCCTAGGAGGTCAGAACAGTGTCTCGGGATGCAGGCTGGCAGAAACCAGTCAAGAAGCACACTAGAGGCTGGAAGGTTTTATGGGGGTGCCTCTAAGTTGCCCTCAGGGTGCATGTATTGAGGAATCCATCTATGGAATCAGTGTGGGTTCATCAATAAGAGATGTTTGATACCAAACATCCGTATTTAACACCAGTGTCCACGACATGTTTTAAAATTGCTTCCCTGGTCACTTGTACTGGCAGTAACTGACCAGCACAGGGGTGTATTTGCTCACACAGATATGCCCTCACATTTAAAATTCAGCATCTTGCCTCCGGACTGTCAGGCCTGCTGTAGGGGTGACTTACAAATATTACTTGTAGTGCTAGGGGACATGACACACAGGGATGTGTGATGTCGTGTTTTCACTTTTGTCTGCACCAAAACACGGAGCCTACAATAGCAGCCTTGCATGTGCTTGGTGAGGGGTCCCTTAGGGTGGCACAATTCGGGCTGCTGCTCTTAGCGACCTTCTTTAGTACCTCAGGTCCTAGGGACCAGGGGCACCATTTACTAGGGACTTACAGAGGGCGCTAAAGGTTTTGCCAATTGGGGAAACAATTGTACAGTTTTAGGAAAGAGCTCTGGCACTGGAGACCTTTTTTGCAGGAGACCAGTGCACTTCCAGCCGAAATAACATCAGTTACCAGGCACAAAGTGGGGTGATCATGGCAAAAAGGGCTACTTTCTTACAGTCATGGAAAAAGGATCAGATCCTTTCCAAACTAAACACACAAAGTCAAACTTCACACTCAGGTCAGATTCAATCACAAATCACACTGAGCGCTCAGCTTTGGAATGAATTGCATCCAGATCTTAATAACCAACCAATATGACCGCTTCAACAAATAATTTATACCAAACGTGACTTGAATTTCTTAAAAATATTCTGACCTGTTCAAAACAACTTTATCAGGCACAAAGTCTTTGGGTCCTTCTTGACTCAGAAGCAGTATATGTATTTGTCTCCAATTTGAGATTTCATGAGTAGAAACAGTGTGTGGATTCATGAGGTGGTCCAGACTCCCTGGTGCCCAAAAGCTGTAGTTTTGCCAAAATGGCTATGAGCCTTGCACAATGTGCCTGATGAAAGATCACACCTCAAGCTACACTGGCAAATGGCTGCAGGTTATACTAAGTGAGTTATGCCCTTCTGTAGGAAACTGGGTTTTTGTTGCAGTCCCCTCCCCCGCCCCCTTTTTAGCTACTAGATGCTGATTGCCGATTCTGACAGTGCACTGAGGCCTGTTAACCAGATCTCAGTGCCAGTGGTCCTTTTTAAAACAAAGTGATGTCAGAGTGTTTCACAATTGGCTAAGGTCTTTAGCACCCCTGTAAGTCCCTAGTAAATGGCATGGGTACTAAAGAGGATCCCCAAAAGGTGCAGCATATGTGATGCCACCCTAAGAGACCCACACACAAATTTCACACAGACTCTGCATGCGCTATATGGAAGTCAATCCTACAGCAGACCTTGGAGCCCTAAGGCAGGGTGCATCATAGCACATGTGAGGATGTATCTTCATGAGCATATATGCCCCTGCAATATCTAGTTCCATTATAAGATATTACAAGTGAACACGGAAGCCATCTTAAGGTATGTACTGGGTACTGGTCAAATTGACTTTCCAGCTACATTACGGCTTCACTGACACCTATGGTGTTTGGGATCTAACACCTCGTATTAATAAACCCACAATGATTCCAGTGATGGCTTTAATAATACATGAACCATGAGGGTACCTTAGAGGTATCCCGTTAACCCTACTACTCAAGTGTGCTGGCTGACTGGTCCTGTCCAGACTGCCACCACCACAGACCAGTTTCTGAACCCCTAGGAGGTGAAAGCCGCACTCTCAAAGGTCAGAAACAATGCCTGCTCTGGCAGTAGGTGTTTACACCTCCTCCAGCAGGATGGCTAGTAAATTAGCATGTCAAGGCAGGGAACTTCAAAGAGCTCACCGCCTTTGATAGGAGAGCCTTGCTTCCCCCCATACCTGGGAGATGCCACCCCCTTCCCTGAAGCCCATTTGGCACCAGAACAGGCAGAAAATTAGCTATGCAAGGAGGAATGTTATACCTCTGGGCTAGTCAAACCCCTAAAGTGGGCAGTCTGAATTGAACATGAAAGCGAGAATTCCACCATCTTGTGTGTGGTGGAATTAGAAACTCTGGGACAGGGTGATGCCCACTCCCAACAGGAAGTGATCATCTAGGGGGTGTAGGTGGTCTGAAACCAGATAAACAGCTTCGACTACTGGGAACCAAAGAAGAACGACCGAAGAGAGAGAGAGAACTGAAGACCTGCACCAAAGATTGGCACAAAACCCTGCCAGGCAGCTTGAACTTTGACCATCGCTGGGAATGACTTCACCAAACGCTGGACACTTTCCCCAAAATCGTTGGAGGACTGCCCAGCACCTCAACAACTGGGAAATATCTCCCTTGGAGTAGAAGAGCTGCTCCCCTGCATCTGCAGGCACTGCAAAACATCTGCCGGTCCACTGTGTTGCTAGTCATCTGGATCCCCGAAGGAGCTGCTTGAACAGTAGAAAGGTCTTTGTGCTCCAGGAAGTCAGATTTGTCTCCTTGCCATGTTTGGAGACGCCAGGAGCGGCCCAGCACCAATACCCTGGATACAGGAGCAGTTGCAGCATCCAAGGCTTGTTCGTGGTCCAGTCCGGACTCCACTAGCATAAATCAAGACCTACCGTCAAGGAACGTCAGGATCCACCAGGCCAGCACTGAGAGTAGCCCTGCTGCCCTGTTTCCCCCTCTGACTGATCGCAACCGGATGCCTCAAAGCACCCCCGGTGCCAATGTTGTCCTGAGACCCTCAGGAGCTGAGCTCACCCTTGTGTTTAGCCAAACTGGCCCCCAGTCGCCGCCTGCATCCTCTTTCTACATGAACTGAGAGCTGTGAGAGCCTTCAGCAGTTCGACCCCGCTGGACACCGCACAAGAGCCCCAAGTGGACCGACCGTGTCACTGTGTGCCCAAGACGCTCAAGACTTGAACCCCTCGTGGGTTTTACCAGACTGGCCCCCCCAGTCCCCGTTTGCAGCCTCTTCTGACAGGTACCGTTCCTCATTGACTTAAACAGGGTGCCCGATGCCGAAAAGCACCTCTGCACCTGGACGCCCCAGAGCTGACTAAGGTGACCTGTTGGTGCTGCCTTGGACCTTGCCCCAAACTTACCTTAAGTCCAGAGGAACAGTCCTGCAAGTCGTTGCCTAGTGACTGAATGCAGTTTGTTATTCCCCCATAGAATAAGCTTACCCCTTTAAATATACAATACAGTGTTTTTTTCTAAGCTTTGAATAATCACTATCTCGAAAAGTGCTCACTTGATTGCGATGATCTTGGTGTCTAAATTCATATAAAAATCTGTGTTCATTTTATACATTGATGATGGATTTCTTACTTGAGTGTGTCTCACTTACTGACTTTGTGTGTGCAATAAATGCTTAACACAATCCTCTGTCAAGCCTAAACTACTCGCCCACACTACCACAAAAGAGAGCAGTTTTGGATTACTATTCTAACGCCTGTAAATCACTACAGGTCGCCTGGAATCTCTGCACAGTGTACTTCAGTTTGGTGCACTATAAAGAGGGTAAGCTTCCTACACCTTTTTATAAGAGAAGGGAGATATACTGAGCTGCAGCCAATATGTGGACATAACCACATGCTGCACCTATCTGCACTAGAGGACAAAAATACCCTAGCTAAAAGATCGCATGGCTGGATGGTCTTACATACTTACAACAACCTAACACCTCAACCATACTTGAAAGTGGGTTTGAAAACTATTGTAAAGGAAAAATTCCTCAGACTAAGACTGGGGGCAGGCCCTTTTAATCAATTCTTGCCTCCCTGGGAGAAAAAGGACGAAAACGATCAATGCCGGCTATGTAGTAGTGGTACAGAAGACGCAATTCACATTATATGCATTTGTAAAAAGCTAAAAGACATCGGGAGTACCCTACTAAAACCCGTCTTTAAACAACATGGAGCCAGAACATGCAGACAAGCACTAATGTTGTGCTTTAACCCCGCCTGGGTTCAGCTAAATTGTAGGTTAATTAAATTTCTTGATATTACCGCAAAGAGACTAAAAGAAACCCGGATCGAATTGCTGAAAGACCAAGTTTAGATGAAATCCTGACCAAACCACCTTCAGCTATAGTTGCTATAACAACAGCGAACTTTCGCAAAATTGTGTTAATTATTTTATTGATTGTGATAAAAATGTTTTTATTGTACATAGTGATTTTAGTATGAAATGAGTGGAATTTTACCTCTGTATATGCAAAGGTTTTAATTAATCATGCATAATAAATAAACTTAAACTGAACTAAACTACACATGCTGCACCTGACCAGTGTTTGTGCAAGACAGGCAAAAAGGGAGCAATTTGTTTCTGTAGACTTAATTCTGGTTGCACAGATGTGTTTATCCTCTCTCAGAGGATAACAGAAAAGAGCATTTGCCTCCTACCTGATGTTGTGCACTTCAAAAGATAGAGAGTTAAAAAATATATAAATCACAAATAGGCAGCTATTATAGATTTGGTGTCTAGATTTTTGCAGGGAGTAGAATTAAAAAAGGACTCTCTCACAAGTAAACAAAATATGTTAGTTAATTCTTTTACACAGTCAACTTTGATTCCAGTAAAGTCAATCAAAATCAGAGAATTTCATTGTGTGCCAAAATATTTTGACCCAAAAGAAATGTGTTTGGATAGAAAATTTTCACCGATACAAAGTTGTGGGGCGGGAAAAGAAAGAAAATGGAGGGGAAAAGGTTTAGTTATACTAGGTTGCCATGATTTTTCGTGTTACTAGACTAGGAATGTCAGCTAGGCCACTTGTTACCAGTATTAGATATTTGAGGAGTAAGAAAACTAATGGTCAACTGCTCCACAACTTTAATATCTTGATAGTTGCACATGGTCACATGCATTTTATAAGGGCTGAGGTAAAGGAAGAAGTCTATAAGGAGTGGGACAGTGCCCAGAATTCAGAATATAAGGTCACGGAAAACTGAAAAACCTATACAGAATGTATGTCTGAGTCGCATGGAAATAGATAAGATGACAAATGTCAAGAATAGGAGAAAATGTGAAGCAGAGATGCACATGGGCTAGCTCCTCAAGAACAAGGTGCTCAAGTTGTGCATTGTTAGGGGTGCAAGATGCTCAGCCTTCTATCAACATTTTCCTATGAGAAAGCCAGGTGTGTGCCCTTTGCTGGAAGTCTGAGAACAGACATGATGTGGTCAGGATAGGGCCACATGAATTAAAGTGCCTTTCTGAAATATTCTAGGAATCAGAGGGGTCAAAAGGAAGACGAACAGGAACTTCACTCTCCAACTGAGCATGAGGTAAAGTTCTAACTGGAAGGAAAAGTGTCAGTGGCTGGGTGCAACAAAGCCTATAAGATGGAGTTGAGGGTTTCATGATGGATTTCCTACTCATAAAGAGAATGGGGACACCTACTCAGGCCGTTTGCTTTCTGGTTTTAGGCTCCCAGCAATGTAAGAGGCTAGCTCAAGATGATGGCTCGTTTCCACACTGTTGCTTTTAGTTGGCAGAATTGCAAAGAGTGAACACTTCTTGCTGTGCTGGTAGAATAGGGCTGTTTTTCTTGTCCATATCAGCCATCCACATTCTGGGCTCATCCTCTGGAAAGAAGGCTTTTCATACAACCATGAAAACCACTTCCAGGCCACCACATTTATGCAAAGCACTGGCGGAGATTACCTTTTGGTGAACCACAACCTTCCCTCCACCAAAATTCTACACAGGCATTTCACCAAAAAAGGCATGGGCAGGAGTTATCTGGCTCAACGTAATGCATTAGTGCTGTGTGGATCGGGACAGAATTAGACTGTCTTCCCAGCACCTGATCCAAATGCTCTGAAATGTGGAGCAGTAGAGATTGCATGCGGAGTGGAACTTAGCATTGAATAGCCACTGTGATGCAAGATGCATGTTACCTAGTAGAGGTCAATACTTCGGTGAGGCCTTTGGGAAGGCCTTTGCTGATCCGAATAACAGAATGAGCCCAAATAATTGGATCCTCACGTAGGGCATGACTGGGGGCTCAGGATGAGACAGGCCATTGAAGAGTGGGCCCTGCTGCAGATACTGAAGGGCTGCTATTGGGACCAGGATCTTGGTGCTGATTTGTAGGGAGGGTAGACATGTTTAGACCATAGCGCAGCACTCTGTATCTGTACTGTTGGTTTTCCTGTGCATTTCTGCATCACGGGTACATGGAAGCAAATTTCAAGCCCATTGAGTGTAGCTAGCCATTGTTATGTACAGCTGCAAGATCTAGAGCCAACATAAGGATCTTGACTTTTGATGGGGCCCCACTATACGGTATTTTTCCAACATAGATCACATGAACCAGGCCTTAGACAGAGAAGGCAGTCAAAAAATTCTAGAGCGAACAAGGCGCTGTCTGGAAGGACTGGAAAGAGGAGGCTGTAAAATGGAGACTGTGGTTTGGACAGTAATACTTAGATGGTCCTTCACAATTTGCCTGTGGCTTTGCTCAGCTTGTACTTGTGCAGAAACTCAAAAGGAAAGCTCAAATTGGCTATTGCCTTTAGAATAGAAGCCAATTACTTTTTCCTGGGCCTCCCGTTTTAGAATCAAAGAGGTCGGCCATTTCTGTGCATGGATAGTTTGATGTTAGACTTTTGGGGATGCTAATGAAGTCCCAAGATATCAGCAGTTTTGAGCCTGTTTGAGGGCCTTGGTCTTAATAATAACTGCAGTATTTGGTGCAGGAGCTGTGGCTCCCGCAAAAACATTGATATCCTCATTCTCAGGCAGGGTGTCAATCTCTTGATGGCAGTCTTGCAAGGGGATTGGCTAGGATTACATTTTACCTCCGGGAGAGTGGATTCACCTTTGTACTCACCGGATACCAGTGGGGGACTTAAGTCCTGAGATTGGATTGGAGGTATGTGGAACAGGTGTGGACTGGAGTTGTTAGACGTCTCTACAATATTACTGATATACTGCAGTATCCTGAATGTACAAACTAGCAAATGCTGTATTAGAGATCTATGTATTTGAAGCATTATTCTGCAACAGCAGCATATGAGAAAAGCACTATTAGGCATGGACACCTCAAGGTTGTCTTCAGGAAAATGATGCCTAGTCTACTGTGTGACCTCTACAAACAGAGCATCACTGCAATGATAAGCGAACATTTGAGACCTGGAAAGTTGCTCACTAAAGTGCTCCTGATGTTCTTTTACAATATCTCAGTCAACAATAAATATCTGGCAAAACCATATTCCCTTGAGGTTGGAGCTTGAGAAAAACAATATTTTCACAAAGATTCATTGTAATTGTACAAAAGTATTGTCTGAGCAATAATGCATTCTCAAAATTACTTACCAAAATATCCCCACTTTGGAGTTAATAATAAAAATCTAAACCCAATCAGTCAATATGTTCCTAACAATTTTCTGGTATGCAACATTTCAATGGATTACGCTGCTTGCCAAGAACTCTTCTTGAAAGTGAAATAAAAATTGAATATGCTACTTACCAGTATGCATCTGTTCTTGGCATGTAGGGCTGCTGACATTCATATCTGTGCATAGATCGCCGCCTAGTGTTGGGTCCGGATGTTTGCACGTTGTTGTCCTGGAAGAGTCTTCGAAGTATCCTGAGATAGGTGACTCCTCCCCTGGACTACAGTGCGCATGGGCATCCTCTCCATCCTCAGATTGTTTTTCGCCATTGTGGCAGTGATGGAGTAGATACAGAAAGTGATGACCATGCTATACAGTAATTCTGAGAGCTGCAGCTGCTACAGGCGCCGGGGAGGTGGGTGGGCGATATGAATGTCAGCAGCCCTGCATGCCAAGAACAGATGCATACTGGTAAGTAGCATATTCAGTTCGAGGCATGTGGGCTGCTGAATTCATATCTGTGCATAGAATACATAGCAGTACCTCCCATTAGCGGCGGCTACCAGTGCCAGCTGCAGCGGTCTGAAAAAGAGTTTTGAGAACAGCCTGTCCTACAGCTGCCTGCTGTTTTGAGTGTACATCTACACAATAGTGTTTGGTAAATGTATGTATAGTGGACCATGTGGCTGCTCTACATATATCATGTAAGGGAATGTTTCCCAGGAAAGCCATGGAGGCCCCTAACTTACGTGTTGAGTGGGCTTGTGGGGGAATCGTTAATGTGCGTTTAGCCTTTTGATAGCAAATTTGAATACATTTAACGATCCATCTGGCTATACCTGCTTTGGAGATGGCGTTGCCTTTGTGTTGTGGGGAAAAGGCAACGAAAAGTTGTTTTGTCTTCCTAAAGCTTTTGGTTCTGTCTATATAGTACATGAGGGCTCTTTTGACGTCTAGTGTATGGAGCATTCTTTCAGCGACATTTTGTGGATTCTGAAAGAAAACAGGCAGTTCAATCGTTTGATTCATGTGGAACTGCGATATTACTTTAGGCATGAATTTTGGGTTGGTACGTAGTACGACCCTGTTTGCGTGAACCTGTATGAATGGCTCTTGAGTGGTTAGTGCCTGGAGTTCACTAACTCTTCTTAACGAAGTGATTGCTACTAGGAAAGCTACTTTCCAGGTGAGGAATTGAATCTCACATGAGTGGAGAGGTTCGAAGGGTGGGCCCATCAGGCGGGTGAGGACCAAGTTGAGGTTCCACACTGGTGCTGGTGGGTGTCTTGGGGGAATTACTCGTTTAAGTCCCTCCAAGAAGGCTTTGATGGCAGGCACTCTGAATAAAGAGAGGTGCTGCCTGTTTTGGAGATAGGCTGCTATTGCGGTTAAATGGACACGTATTGAGGTGTACGCCAGATTGCATCGGTATAGGTGTAAGAGGTAACAGATGATGTTTTGAATGGATGCACCTAGCGGGTTAATGTCATTGTTATGGCAATAAATGACAAACCTCTTCCATTTGGCTGCATAGCAAGCTCTGGTAGTGGGTCTCCTAGCTTCCTTGATGATCTCCATACAGTCAGGTGGCAGGTTTAGGTAGCCAAACTCTAGGACTTCAGGAGCCAGATCGCCAGGTTCAGCTGTTGCGGATCTGGGTGCTGAATTTCTCCATGGTTCTGCGTCAAATGCGCGGGTTTGATCCGCAGCCTTTGATGCGGCACCACGGAGAGTTCCAGAAAGGTGGTGTACCATGGCTGGCGTGCCAATGTGGGAGCAACCAGGATGAGTGTTAGTGAGTGTTGTCGCAGTTTGCGTGCCACCAGCGGTATCAACGGCGCTGGGGGAAAAGCGTACGCAAATCTGCCGGACCAGTTCATCCATATCGCATTGCCCTGCGACTGTGGATGTGGGAACCTGCGGCAAAGCTTTGGCATTTTGCGTTTTCGCTTGTCGCGAATAGGTCTATCTCTGGATGGCCCCACTTTTGGAAGTACGGTTGGAGTACTGACGAGTGTAGCTCCCACTCGTGCATCTGGTGGCTGTGTCTGCTGAGCAGATCCGCCATCTGGTTGTCCTTGCCGGGGAGGTGTTCCGCCATGAGGAATATGTTCCTCTGAATGGCCCACTTCCACATGCTCTGAGCCAGATGAGACAACTGTGGAGAGTGCGTTCCTCCCTGCTTCTGTATGTAGTACATGACAGTCATGTTGTCCGTCCGGATCAACACGACTTTGTTGCACAAGTGTACCTTGAAGGCTTTCATTGCCAGGAAGATTGCCATCAGTTCTAGAAGGTTGATGTGCATCTTTTTTTGTTGTATTGTCCATAGTCCCTGCACTGTGTAATTGAGTACATGAGCTCCCCATCCCTGGAGAGACGCGTCCGCTGTCAGTATTATTTGTGGAACAGGCTCGTGGAACGGTCGGCCCTTGCAAAGGTTTTGTGGATTCCACCAATGCAGAGAGTTGTATGCCCGACCGCTCACCAACACTAGGTCTTTTAATTGCCCGTGAGCCTGATTCCATTGGCGTGCCAAGCACTCCTGAAGCGGGCGCATATGTAGTCTCGCGTGCGGGACTATGAAAATGCAGGAGGCCATCATGCCTATCAACTGCATGAACACTTGCGCAGGAAGGGAGTGTTGGGGTTTGAACTTTGAGATCAGCATTTGTTTGCTGTTGATCCTCACTAGATTCGGCTGAGCTGTGGCTGTCAGAGTGTCTATGGTCGCAACTAGGTACTGTTGTACGTGTGCGGGTTGGAGATGTGATTTTGGGTAATTTAGTGAGAATCCCAGACTGTGAAGAAGGTGAATGGTGCAGGACATGTGGCTGGCACATTGCTGGGCTGACTTTGCCTGAACAAGCCAGTCGTCCAGGTAAGGGTAGACGTGTATGTGTTGCCTCCGTAGATGTGCGGCCACAGTAGCTAGGCACTTTGTGAAAACTCTGGGTGCTGTTGTCACGCCGAAGGGAAGGACTTTGAATTGGTAGTGCTGCCCCTGGATAGTGAACCTGAGATATTTTCTGTGTGACGGGTGTATGGGTATGTGGAAATACGCATCTTTGAGGTCTAGCGTGGCTAGGAAGTCTCCCTGTCTGAGCAGCGGGAGAACCTGCTGTAGGGTGAGCATGTGGAAATGCTCTGAGAGAATGTAGTGGTTGAGGGGTCTCAGGTCTAGTATAGGTCTGAGTGATCCGTCCTTTTTTGGTATTAAGAAGTACAGAGAGTACACCCCTGTCCCCTGCTGGTGGACGGGCACGACCTCCATTGCGCCTTTTTGCAGCATACTTAGCACTTCCTGCTGTAATAACGCTAAGTGCTCTGAGGACATAGGACGGTGCTTTGGCAGTATTGTGGGTGGAGTGGAGGTTAGTTCGAGGCAGTAACCGTGTTGGATAACATCTTTGACCCACCTGTCCGTGGTGATGGTAGTCCACGTAGACAGGAACCGCTGGAGTCTTCCCCCAACAGGTGTTATGTGGTCGGGGGAAGGGAGAGGACGTCACTGTTTGTTTTTGGGGGAGGACCTGGTATTGCCGTAACCGCGTCCTCTGCCCTTCGTGCTGGAGCCACGATATCCACCTCGGGTGTTTTTATCATAGGTACTTTGTGTGCCCCCTTTATTGTAGGTTTGCTGTGACCCCTGTCCTCTACCTGCTCCTCTATTTCCGGGGCGACGAAAGGAGCCACTACGAAATGTCTGCGTTTGCAGAGCCCCCATTGACTTGGCAGTGTCTGTGTCTTTTTTTATTTTTTCTAGGGTGGTGTCAACCTCTGGTCCGAATAAGTAGTCAGGGTTGACGGGCTGATTGAGGATGTTATTTTGAACCTCAGGTTTGAACCCGGAGATTCGTAACCAGGCGTGTCGTCTTAGCATGACGCTGGTGTTTATTGCTCTCGCAGCTGTGTCGGCGGCATCCAGTGCACACTTAATGGATGCGTTTGTGAGAAGTTGTCCCTCCCTGATGAGGAGCTCCGCTGCCTCTTTGTACTCGTCTGGTAAATGTTGGAGTAGGGTCTCTAACGTGTCATAGTGTGAGCGATCGTAGCGAGCTAGGAGCGCCTGTGTATTGGCAATGCGCCATATGTTTGCCGCCTGGGCTGCGACCCTTTTGCCGGAGGTCTCTAGCACCTTGGACTCTTTGTCCGGGGGAGGAGCATCACCAGTTGACTGCGAGTGTGCCCGTTTGCGAGCATTGGCAACTACAATGGAGTCCAGAGGTAACTGGCCTCTAATGTACGTAGGGTCCCCAGGTGCGGGCTTGTATTTTTTCTCGATCCTGGGGTTTATTACCCGTGCCCTGGTGGTTTCTTTGAAAATGTCCTTTGCTGGCTTGAGGACACCTTTCAACATGGGCAGAGTCTTTACAGTCCTTTCTGAGGATGCGAAAGTGTCCACTAAGAAATCGTCCTCGATTGTGTCTGAGTGGAGTTGGACTCCATGATTGGCTGCTGCACGTTCAATGAGGGCGTTGAATGCAGCGGTGTCCTCTGTGGGAGAAGTTTTTGCGCCATAAAGCTGCGTGTCCTGTGTATCCAGAGCGGCACCTGGGTCTACAGGGTCATCCCAAACTTGATCAGGGTCCTGCTGGCCTTCAGGGTCCATATCCCTGGGGTAGATGGGGTCGTCACCCATATAGTCCTCTACTGCGTCCGTGTCGGAGTGCGTAGGAGAGAAGGACTGTGGTTCTGGGTAGGAGGTGTGGAGGCGTTCATAAAGAACTGGTTCCGATTCCGCCGGCAGTTTTTGCTTTAGCGGGATCCTGTAGGAGTCGAGAGCCTGCTCGGAAGTGATCTTCCGCTTTCGGAGCATGAGCCTGCCGGTGTCTGCGTCGATGAAGTGGGACGGTGATGTCCCAGTAGGAGAGCGTTCAGTAGATGGGGACCTTGTCTGGGTGACACGTGTTCTGATCTCGAACAGTTTCGGCGCCGTGGATGGCGGCAAGCCGAAGGTGATGTTGCTTGGTGCCGAAGGTGCCTTTTGAGCCTTTTTTGGCTCGGAGCCCGACGCGGCCTGGAGGGCTGCCTTTTCTCTGATGCGTTGCAAGGACGCTGCAACTTGTCGCACCTGGAACGCCGACGGTTCTTTGGCGCCGAGAGGTTCCGTAGAGGTAGGTGTGGACTTCTTCGGAGCCACAGGGTCATCGAGTCGAGGAGAGGTAGTAGCTGTCGACGGCGTCGATGATTGTACCGTAGTTGCTGCTTTGGAGGTGGGTTGCGATGCAGCGGCCATTTTAACCTTGGTGGTCGGTGCCGATTGTTTCGGTGCCGGAGGCCGAGTCGCTTTTGCGGTACCGATGGCCTTTTTCTTTGGGTCGGCGCCGCCATCGGCTGCAGCGAGTTCGGCACCGAAGTCCCTTTTGGTGCGGTCGGAGCCGACGGTTTTGGCTGGCGTCGAAGGTGTGATGGTCCTCGAGCCGACCAGTGTTATTTTCACTTTCGGTTTCTGTGGAACCGGTGCGACGATTGGTTTCGGTTTCGTGGAAGGGAAACCAGTCTTTTTGGGTAACAATGGCTCTCGCTGGATGTCCGAGGCCGGGCCAGAGGGCGGGGCCGGGGAACTGCGGGATTGATCTTGGGTAAGGCCCGAAGGCGATCCCTCGACCGGAGCCGTAGACTGACGCTCTGGGATAGCCTCCATTTGGACGGGTAGGCCTTGCTCGTCACCAGAGCTACCTTCTTCGGCCCCTAAGGCCTCATCGTAGTCTCCTACCTCATCGTCGGCTTCTTCCCTGTGAAAAAGCTCTTCATCGACATCTTCCGATCGGGAACCGTGTTCGGAAGCGGGGCTGGAGGGTATGTTTTCCACGCTTTCAACATCTTCGTCCTCAGTGCTGAAGATGTTGGTCGGGGCCGGTGCCGCCTGCTGCGCCTCAAGTCTCGCGGCTCGTCGATTCCGGAGAGTCTTCTTGGATCTGAATCGGGCACAGGCCATACATTTTGATTCGTCGTGATCCGGTGAGAGGCATTTGTTGGACACCGGGTGGACGTCGATATGGGGATATTTGGCGTGGCAAACAGGACACCGCTTGAATGGGGTCCTCGATTCCATCGTCGATGTAGGGTCGATGGTCGGATATAATGGATCCGAAAAAGTTATTAAAGTCGCTAAATTAGCTAGTAAGCTGTCGATACCGATCGTGAACAGTACCAACGAAATCTAAAGGCCTTTTGGCCTGAAACTAAATTTTCCTAACTTGAGTCAAGATAAGCACATCCGAACCCAATGGCGGAAAAAAACAATCTGAGGATGGAGAGGATGCCCATGCGCACTGTAGTCCAGGGGAGGAGTCACCTATCTCAGGATACTTCGAAGACTCTTCCAGGACAACAACGTGCAAACATCCGGACCCAACACTAGGCGGCGATCTATGCACAGATATGAATTCAGCAGCCCACATGCCTCGAACACTGCAGCTAGGAATCAGGTGATAAGGACCTTAACACCACAGACAGCACACACTTGGAAATTAAAGGGGGAGCTGCACATCACTGTACCAAGAATACCTAAAAACAAACAGTTTAAGACTAAAAAGTGAAGCTAAAAAGAGCCCAAAAAAATCAAGGTAGCATGAAATCGCACTTTAAAAGAACTGTGTGTCCGTCGAAGACACGCAAACGAATCAGTGGATAAATTATGCATTCAGTAGAGACAGTATAGTACACATAGAGGCCATTTCTCAGTGTTTTGGTAGAAGGATTGGTAGTATGAACATCAGGAGAAGAACCTCTCAAGCAGCCAAGGAAGAAAGGCTAGAAACTAAAAGTATGTGTCTATAATATATTTGAGGTGCAAGTTTAATCGGAGCTGTAGCCGAAAAGAAGGAATGGAATTAACTGTGGTTATCCTGATTTAAGATCATTAACTAACTGAATTATGTGATTTTATTCCAAATGCTTAAGCATTCTAACACACTCGTTTATATTCACTTACAATGTCTAGCACAAAATGTGTGTTACAAACCTGAACCTGTGCATTTGTGCATGAAATGTTTGCTCTGTTTTTGAAACTCACCATCAAATATACCACTTTAACTATGACAAAACCATTTTGAAGAATGTAGGGGTGGTGTTTATAGTCACAAACATGGAGAGGAATTGATGCAATGTGAAGTGAGTCACAGATTAGCATATTACTTTATCTCCATTGTTGTTCTGTTCATTAACACGACTACATAATCTAACTCATAATTAAGGTAAAGGAGAGGTACCAGCAGTATGAAACTAAGAAGTGGGCCTTGTGTTCTTTTAACCAGAAATACTTATTTTAATTGCTTACCTGAGAAGGATTTTTCATCGCCAGTGGTTGTCCTCTACAAACAGGCGAGTCCATCCTAACTGAGCTTTCTGCGCTTCCTACCACTGGAGAATAGACCTGAAGTGACTCCAAAGAAGGTGACTCGTCTGCCTTTGATGCAACCATTGATGCAGCTCCAATTAGAAGGTGAGTTGCTGACGCCATGCCAGGTGCATTAAAATTCATTGACCCAACATTTGTAGCTGAGGTAGACGGAGCTGTAGGTAGCTGGCTGGTGATGGAGGGCGAGCAGAGAAAGGGGAACTGAGCCAATGAAGAAGATGGCACCATCACACAAGGAACATTCATTGGGGGTAAATGACTGGTAGAAAGTGCAACAGCACCGGTGGCTTGATTTGCAGATAACAAGAAATTGAACCCATTTAGACCTACGGAAAAGAAGAACACGAGACATAAATTGGCAGAAAATCCTTTATGAGCTAACTTAGAAACTAACAAATTTATGCTCGAGCACAAGCTTTGTCTTGGTTTGCCTAGAAAGCCATACAATACTCCATGAACATGTTAAAAAATATATAAGTTTCATATGAGGCACACCTTTTTTGTAAATCTGATAAAAGAGTATTTTTATGTAAAAGGTACTTACAAGCAGAGGAAGGCACATAGAGATACTGCGGTACGGAAGCCATATTTTCTTGAAGAAATGTTCCTTTGGGGTGTACAAGTTCACTGTGGTCCATATGCAAAGTCACATTCTTCTGTCCATTAAAAGCATAGGACTTATTTAACTCTTGTTCCTCTACAATAACCGGGCTGTGACATCTTGTTTGACAGTGATCATCTCCCTGATCTGCTGGCAAGCAGCTGTCTCTCTGGAGATATTTTAGCTCTGTTGGCTTTAGGTGTTTCTAGAAAGAAAATAAACAAAATGCTGTGTTGATATGTGGACAAGATGCACTTCCCCTGCATGTTCTACTAAAAACGGAAGCATTATTTAAGATGATAGAGAGAATACAGAACAATTACCACCCATGTGCATTGGCATCAGACAAATATCAAACGCCAATCAGCTACAGTTCTCAGACTCAGATTAACACTATTTTTCATACCAAAGACTCCTTCTCATTCAATAAAAATTTTCTGGGAAGCTTAGCTGAAGATTGGAATATGGGTCAATAGCAAGTACAAATCATAGACTGGTTGTTAGCAGTCACTGTTCAACAGATAACAAAGAATTGGATGAATACATCTAAACTGTCATATTTAACCTGGTGGTATGCTGTATGTCATAACCACAGACTAGATACAACCTTTGTATAGCCCCTAGCTCTCGCTAAGAAAGGTTAACAGCTATGGTCTCCTGTCACACTATTTAGATAATAGCGCAAAAGTCTTTAGCTCCAATCCCCCTGCTAGAAGAAGTTGTTCAGCCTCCCTGACTTCCCTTCTATTGATAATAACAATGTTTAGAATGCAATTTCTTTTTTTTTACATTATCTTTGCTATTATATATTCCTACCATATTAAGTCTTTCTTCCTTTATTGCGGTTTTGACAAACCAGCTCTCCGTATTTCTTAAAATGTTTCATTTTTCCCAGCTAGACAGAATTTGATATATCAATGCTATTTCCTATGTAATCTTCAATGTTTGATTGTACGAAGTATTGAAGTTTGTTCAATTTCTTCAATAAACGTACTTTTGAAACTAAAAAAATAAAGCAGTACAACACATTTATGAAAATTAGAGATTTTGTACTTCACGTGCTCACCTTCAAGTAACCACTACCTAAGAGGCGCTGCTTCTGCAATAGTATTGAGAAGATTGTTTTTTGGTTGTATAATACCTCATGTGTAATCCCTTCTGGGGGAAAATCAAGCTTTTCTTTCAAAAACCGTACTGCTTTGACATACACTATTTCAGAAACATTTTGTATACAAAACTATCCTGATAACCCAGATCTGTCATGTCTGCTATGGGATCTAATTTTCACCTGAAGGTTCTACCACAAATTCTTATTTTGATACAGATGGGATGGGACTTTGACTCGAACAGGGGAGCTGCCTCCGGTAGCAATGCAAATGTACTCATCCTTCCTGATCAGCTTAGTCAACTCCTACAAAAAGTTATCTAACCATGATAACTCAACTGAAAACCATTTCTCACATACTTTGAATACTATTAAATTAGTTTGTATGCAAATTCAGGATAAATGGTAAAATACTGAGTAAAGTATTATTCCAAGTACTGAAGAGAATTTGCTAACGTTGTCAGTCCTCAAAATGTCAGTGGCGAAAACACCATACATCTTAAATAGATATTGTGAAGGATTGGAAACACATTTTTGCTAATCATTTTCTCAAAAGCATCTATTGCATCAATAAGGCATTATGCAACTATTTATTTCTGTGTGCACAAGGAGAGCACTAGAATTTGAAAATGTTCATTTTTGAAGATGGAGACCTATTGCATCATGTAACATGCACATTCAGGAGTTTTAGCACGTTTGACTGTTTTTTGGTGTGTTGGATCAAACATTTTATACTTGCTTTCTCCCATTTCAAATGCTTATGAACAGTCCACTAATAAACTTAAAAATACCATGTACCTTCGGTAAAACGAGTGAGAGTGCATCTTCTTGCATATCAATCTTTCGGATTTTAGTAGCTGGCTCCTCATCTTCGCCAGCTGAACATGGGGACACTGCCGAGGAGGCCAGTGATGATCTATCTGGGGATGTCCAACTATCATAATTGCTCCTGCAACAGTCTCCTGCATTAGTAAGGTTTTCTGTTGTAGAACTGTCCCTGAGGTTATGGTACAACATGTACACCGAAGCAGAAGGAAGACAGACATATGGCTGGCTTGTGAGCAGCGCAGGGTTCCTGTTGTCAGCTGTGGCAGTGGTATGTCCAAGCATGCAATTCTGCAGAGATATCTGAGAATTATTTGACTGGGATGCAGAGGATGTTATTTGTGTAGATTTGAGGGAATATTCTGACTCCCTTGGCACAGGGAGTCCAGCCGAGGAAGGCGTAGTAGCACTGTTTCCTGCAAAACGACTCTTTTCAGGGGAAGGCTTTCTACTCCTAGAAATAGCAAAACAAAAAAGGCATTTATTATATATCAGCTTAAGGACTTTGACAAACACCACAAACTTTTAATCACATATTCCTTTTTAAGACATGCCACTGCAGAATGAGGTTAGCAGTCTTTAATCTTTAAATACCTTACCAGTAATTACATTACTCTGAGTCCTCTTCCCTCGCTTCTATTCATTACTACATTGAGGCAATCCTGCCTCACTAGACATCCATACCACATGGTTCTTTCAAGAATGAAAATGACCATCGCCTCCCAATCCTCAGGTAAATATCAGGTAACCAGACAACTCCAATTTTGGTTGGCCTGGACTATTTTGGAGGGAGGGAGGAACATAATGAATAGAAGTTAGGGAAGATCACTCTGAGTAATGCAATTACCAGTAAGTAATTGATGCATTACCTCATCGTCCCCTCCCTCGCTTCCCTTCATTATTACATTGAGATGTACAAAGCCAAACAGAACGACCAAAAAGGTACTGCACAAACTCATGTTTATTATACACAAAAGACAAAAGGCCTGAGTCAGATCTTGGATGACAGTTTACTCTGCCACAATGGTGGCAGATATCTCATATGCGAAGTATAAATCCGATAGGATATAGTGGAATTTATATTACGGTGGACAAGATACCAGTCACCGTTGTGACAGGGTAACCCATCTGCCAAGTTCTAAATGAGGCCTAAAGTAATGAACCACTATTTAGACGTCATAGTGGCCAACATCTTAAACCCAAACACCTCAGATAGTTCAACCTCCGGAACAATCCTATAATGAGAAGCAAAGGTCAATGGGAATGCCCAGGTGGCTGCCCTGCAATGGAAGCCCCCTGTATCTCAGCCCATTAGGTAGACATAGACCATCTTGATCTACCCTGAACCCCTAAAGGAGAAACCTGGCCCAAAGCCTTGTAGGCCAGAGAAATCAATGTCCGAACTCACCGGCTCAATGAGGAAGTGGAAGGCTTCAACTCCTAATTCACAGGTCATAAATTCATACAAACAGTGAATCGGAACGCTGAACAGGAGCAATCCTATCCAAATATATAAGAAGAGTCCTCCTGACATCCAGACAATACAACCGCATTTTCTCAGAAGAAGAAGGAAACTCAAAAAAGAAGAACAAAATACATTCCTGGTCCTTATGAAACTGGGAATCAACCTTAGGATGAAATGAGGCCTCAAAATGACTAATCAAAAATTAGACAAAAAGGATTCTTGAAAGATAAAGCACCCAGCTCTCTCAAAATCCTAGCCAAAGAAACAGTCAGCAAAAAACACTTCTTAAGGGACAATAACTTGATATCAACGGAGTGCAGGAGCTCAAACGGAGGAGCCATCATTGGCTCCAAAACCAAAGATAGATCCTGTTAGAAATAGGGGTCTCTAGTTGGCAGAGGTAGGAACCTTTGACCAAATAGGGACCCTTGCTTCTAGTCAGATTAAGGGGGATACACACTTTAGATAACCCCTGCTCACCCCCTTGGTAGCTTGGCACGAGCAGATAGACCCTGCTCACCCCCTTGGTAGCTTGGCACGAGCAGACAGGCTCATCCCAAAGGCAATGTGTAAAGTATTTGTACCAACACTCACAGTAACACAGTAAAAACACCGCAAATGGACACCACACCAGTTTAGAAAATAAAATATCTTTATCTAAAGATCAAAAGACCAAAACGACAAAAATCCAACTTACAGAAACTCAGTAGAATGTCTTTAAAAAGGTTGTTCCAAAAATAAACATGTAAATGATGAAATGCGACACTTTACTCACAAAGTACCTGGGATGCATAACGCAAAACAAATAAAAGGGTCACAGAGGAGACGATGCGTTGATTCTTCCTGCGCTCCGGTTCTGATGCGGCAATATGGCGACGCGATGCGTTCCGATGCGATAAAATGGCGTCTTAGTTGCGATGCAACAACGTAGAGGCGATGCGTGCAAGCCTGACGGCCGTGCGACGAACTCAGTGGTTTTCTGAGCCACCACAGGCTCTGCAACACGCTTCCCTGGTGATGCAACGACACCCTAGGTGACGGCGACACGCTTCCCCAGTGTAGCGGCGGCGAGCTTCCTTAGCGATGCGACGGCCCTGCGACACGCTTCTCCGGTGATGCGACGGTACCCTCTGTGCGGCGGCACCCTTCTCCGGTGATGTGACGACGAACAGCGGCAACACGCTTCCTCGATGATGCTACAGTAGCTGCTGTGGCGGCATCACGCTTCTCTCTCGTTGCGTCGCGCTTCCAGCTCCCAACAGCAAAAAGGCCTCACACACACTTACAGGCCCTCCTGGCAGACTGGAACTCCCAGCACGGAAGTTCAGGGAGTTGGGGTTGAAGTCCTTTTGTGCCTGGGACTTTAGAAACAGGAGGCCAGCTCGTCTCAGGCCCTTGGAGACTTCAGATGGACACAGCACACAGCAAGTTCTTCTTCAAGTAGGGGACACAGCAAAGTCATTTAGATCTCTCCTTAGTAGAAACAGCAAACTGGAGGCGAACCCCAGACACACAGCAAGGGCAGTACTTCTCCTCAGTCTCTTCAGCTGATCTTCTTTGGCAGGGATTCCTCTTGATCACGAAGTAGTCTAAAGTTCAGGGGTTTCAGCTCTGATATTTATACACCAAAAGTCTTTGTTCTTCATGTGTGAGGGGTCCTATACCCAGTCCAAACCAGTTCTGGGAGCACTCTGTCAGTTCACATCTTCTTCCTTTGTGAGTGTGGGCCAGGGCCATCAGACGCACCGCAGGGGGTGGAGCCATCATTGTGGAAGGCAGGCACAGCCCTATTCAGGCCCAGGTGCTACTCCTCCCACCACTCCAAATGCAGATAGGTCAATTCAGCCTAGTGCTGACTCACCCAGCCTCCTGGAGCTACCCCAGCTCCTGTCACTCACAAACCAGACATTCAATTCACAAACAGGCAGAGGCCCACACAAAGGTTGAACAAGAAAATAGACACTTTCTAAATTGCTTTTTCCAAACACTGAATTTAAAAACCATCCTCCCTAAAAGATGTGTTATTAAAATCTGAGTTCAGGGATACCAGATTCCAAATTTCTATCTTGCTTCTATCGGAAGATATGCAGGTAAACATGTTACACAGCATTCCCCATTCTGCCCTATGGGGCAAGATAGTCTTTCAATAGTGAAAAACTAAATTGGCAGTATTTCACTATCAGGACATGTTATCCACACTAGTACATATCCTACCTTTTACATACACTGCACCCTGCCCAGGGGGGTACCTTGGGCCTACCATAGGGGTGTCCTATGTGTAAGAAAAAGGGAAGGGTCAGGCCTGGCAACGGTGGACACTGGCCAGGTCAACATGGCAGTTAAACTGCACACAGGCCTGAGACACCAATTAGGGCTACTCCTGTGGGTGGCACAATCAGTGCTGCAGGCCCACTAGTAGCATTTGAATCACCAGCCCAGGCACACTCAGTGCACTTTATTAGGGACCTACTGATGAAACAAATATGCCAATCATGGATAACCAATCACAATTACAATTTAACCAGGGAGCACTTGCACTTTGGCACTGATCAGCAGTGGCAAAGTGCCCAAAGCATCTAAACCAGCAAAAACGAATTTCAGCACAGTGTCAAAAATACAGGAGGTAGAGGCAAAAAGTCAGGGGAAACCAAACCAAGGATGTCAGGTCTAACAGATCCGAAGAAGGGAAGTGTCTCTAGGAAAAGGAAGAACATTCTTCAAACCCTTGAAGAGAGGACCCACTAAACCGTCTGAATCTGACAGATTGTTCCAAGAACTCCTAAAAGCTTTAATAGCTGACCATTGAAGCTTCAAACCCAAAGAAGCCCCATCCTGAAGAAATATAATCGCCTCAAATTAGTCAGACGAAGTAGGGTCCAAACCCTTACTGTGACACCACTTACTGAAGGCATGCCAGTGCCGCAAGTAAGATGTAGAAGTAGACGAGTGCCTAGCAGCCTGCAGAGTCGGAGTCATACTAGCAGAAATACCCTTATGCAGCAAGCCTAGCCTTTCATCCTTCAGGCCACTAACCTCATCCTAGACAGAACACCCTGCTGCAACACTGGCAACAGGAGAGAGGGATTCAGTGGTAACATCCACTACTCCTCCTGCCTCATCTCCACTAGAATGGGAAATTAAGAAGCGAAGCCAAGCTGGGGCAATGAGAATGAATGAGACCGTCTCCCTCCGCACCCAGAAAAGAAACCTGTGAATGAGCAGAAAGGATGGGAAGGCATACGGGAGACTCCGAGGCCACCTGCAAGCGAGAGCGCCCACCGCCCATACCAGACACTCCCTGGTCCATGAGAAAAACATCAGCATTTTGGCACGGAGAGAGCTCGCAAAGATATCTATCACTGGGACTCCACAATGATCTGTAATCCCCACAAACAGCTCCTATTGGAGACAAAAAATCCACTGATGATGTAATCGCCCTGCTGAGATTGTCCGCCAGAGTATCGGAGACCCCCAGAATGTGAATTGCAGACACTGCCAAAAGTCAATAAAACAAATTGCCCACAAACCTTGCTAGAGAAAGAGACCTGCCCCCACCTGTTCACATACACCATTGCTATGACATGATCTGCCCTGGTCAGAACTGCCCCTTCAGATACTGAGAGAAAGCCTTTAGAGACAGACTGCTTCCAGTTCTCTCTAATTTGAAGACCTCCTGCCCTGAGACGGGGACCAAGAGACCCTAATCTGACATATCCCCATCCATGCCCCTCAACCCGATGGACTGGCATCAGGTGACACAATCCTGGGAGTGGGAAGGGAGAGAGGGATTCCTTTCAGGATATGCTCCTTGTCTAGCCACCAAGTCAGGTCCCTCCTGACTTGAGAGAGCGGAATCTGAAAGGACAGGGGTCGACAAATGGGAGACCAATAAGCCAGGATGTGAGCCATCACCATGTGCAAATGATAGCGAGCCTAGGGAACCAGAAACACGTTTGCTGACAAATCCCCCTGAACCTGTAGCTAACTAGCCGCCTCCTGAATGGGCTGGGCTAAAAGATCCAAAATGTATGCTCGGATTTTGGCCACTCTCACATCTGGTAAGGTGACACGCCCAAATCAGTACGAAACCTTGCCCCAATAAACTGACAGTCTTGTTCTGGCACAAGGTTGGATTTCCCGTGATTTATAAGAAATCTGCAAAATGGCAAGAATCAACCCCGTGTGTTTGAGGGCCAACAGCTTGGTGTGAGCGTGAACCAGCCAATCATCCATGTAGATTCCTTGATGGTGAGCTAACGCAACCAAGGGGGACAGAACCTTCGTAAACATCCTGGGGGTGGACTTCGGGCCGAATGGCAATACTGCAAATTGAAAGTGATTTTCCCTTATCGCAAATCGCAGAAACCTTTGATGTGCCCGTGCCATAGGAACATGCAAGTAAGTGTCTTGAAGATCTATGTAAGTCATAAAGTTGTTGACACTTACTAATGGAATTATGGACTGTAAGTTGCCCATCTTGGAAACGAACCATCATGATCCACCCATTCACCCTTTTTAGATCCAGAACTGGTCTGAAATCTCCAGACACCTTCTGTACTAGAAACAAAATTGAATAACATCCCTTTTGCCGATCTGCCATGGGTACAATAACTATTGTCATTTTTACCAGAAGGGCCTGAACCCCTTCCAAAAGAGCTTGTATCTTTTAAGGATCCTTGGGGACAGGAGTACCGACGTTACCCCAATCGGGAGGCTGACTGGCAAAGTCTATCATATAGCTGTTCCTGACAATATTCAAGGCCCGTTAATCCTTCACATCCTTTTCCCGGGCCTCCTGAAAAAACAAGACTACCTCCCACTAGAATCGATGTCCCTGTGCCATAGTTGTCAGGACTCCCGCTTGGAGGAACCTTGCTGCCCTTTGGCTCTCGCTGAGACAGATGACTTATTGGGCTGAAACTTCCTCCTGCGCTCAGAAAATGGCCTCGTAGTCTTCTCGGATGAATGAAAGGAAGAAGAGGAAGGTTTATCCTAGAAGCGTTGAGAGGAATATGGCTTTCCTTTGTACAACATGGCATGCTGACAATCCTTAAATGTCTTGGTACTCAAATTGTCAAACTGATCACCGAACAGCATTTTTCCTTGAAACTGAATTTTTAGCAGAGTAGATTTCTCAGAATAGTCTCCCTTCCAATCCCTCATCCACAAATTTATTCTAGCCAAAACCACTGAACTTGTTGCCATGAACGAAGGTTTCAAGATATCAGAAGATTGCCTCATATTCCATATTCACAAACTACTTTGCAAAATCTGTCTCCTCTTGAATTGCAATGGGCAACTTAAAAAATCTGAAACAAGCGACTGTGCAATATAAGCAAAATAAATACCAGCTTTCAGAGTCAGAATCTCAGTGAAAAACACCTTCTTAAGTGCCCTTTCCACCTTCTTGTCAGTAGCATCAAAAGAACAATCTTCTGGATTGGTGACCAATCAGAGTGCCAGAATGGCATCCACCATAACATTATGCCGAAGAGATTCCTCGTCTTCCTTCAGCGAATACAGCTTCTGCAAAAACCTGGGAACCGAGGATCGTTCAAGGTCCCGCCATTCTCCAGTAAGCAAGTCCTTAATCCTGACATGAAACAGCATTGTAAGACCGTAGGCTTGCTATTTGCGGAAACAGGCACTCTGCCGCTTCTTGAGAAGGAAAAGGCCAAATTCTCCTGGATGTGCTGCAGAATTTATGTAACCTCCTCTCTACGCACAAACTTCCCTGTAGAGGTGGACGGGAGGTCAGCCTCCGAATCCCCAGATGGAGAAACTGCAACACCTCCACCCGGATGAGTGCCTTTGGGCTTAGCTCTGTCATCCAAGGCCCTGGCTACTGTCCCTTCCTTCATCGCTTGGACCCCTGCTGTTGATATCAGAGCCAGCGGTTCGGCCAAACCCCTAGACCTGCTCCACCGAGCTGTAATTGGCTCATCCTCCTCAGATGAAGACAGGACATGCCTTCACTTAGATGTTCGTTGCCCTGCCATCAAAACACATATGGCAAAGGAACCTCTCTACATAGGGAGAATAAACTACAAGGAACCAATCCCAAATACTGTAAAATATCACCATGCCAGATTTACCAATAATACTGACTGTATGACATTCAACCAATCCCCAATGTACACTACATCAGGAAAAGCAAGTAAAAACTACCTCATGCGAATCCCTTACTGGAATTCAGAAATCAGCCAGCAGAGGAGCCTTGCCTTCCACCAATCGCTGCAGATTTCTGGCTGGCCGTCATCCCTGAAGCGCAGCCTCAGTCATTGTGATTCGGCACACACCGTCCTCCTGGCTTGGATCAGACATGCTGGCTAGAACCGCACCGAGGCTCCCACTGCCATAGCGTATACCAGCTGACACGCTGATCGGGCCAGCTCCGCAGTGCCTGATCAGCAATATACAAACTATATTATTCACAGCTCCAAAATTCATCCACAATAACGCTGAAGAAAGCCATTAAGCAGCCGCTGCACTGCACATGGCTGGCGAATGGAACACGCGCCTGGTAAGACAAAGAAAAAAACAGGAGGATTGGGGAAGGGTTGTTTTTATTCCTGAAAGAATCGCAAAAGAGTCTAGTAATGCAGAATTGCCTCAATGTAGTAATGAAGGGAAGCAAGGGAGGGGATAATAAGGTCTTTCGGTTGTCCACAAAAGAAAAAGTCAGTTACGTGCATACATTTTTTTCTTTAATTGAAAAAGCTGTTTTTTTCCTGGGCCACTGCCTGCATTACCGTAACCATCCAGTGTCAAGAGCCATCTGCCAATACAAGGCAGTAGGAAGCAGTGACGCGTGTTAATGATAGAACAATTATTGTACACCAGGAGACAGGCTGCAGCTTATGGGGAAAAACACTTAAAGAAAAACGTAAGCTGGTACTCAAGTGACTTGGGCCTGTTAACACTTCTTATGATTGTGTTACAGAGCAAGAAAAGAAGGAGCCATGAAAATGAGGAGTGTTTCTATATTTTATTATTATAAACGTTTGTTAACATTACATAAACGCTATAGTAACTTGGGCTAAAAATATCACGCCTAACATGATAGCAAATAAAATGGTTCTCCAAGTCATTGTGTCTTTGGTGCAGCACTCTGCTAAAAAGTAAAAATATGTATACACCGAGACCTGAACTACTCCACTTGCACTGTTGAAGAGTCTGCTATTGTAGATTCTATGTGGCAGGTCATGCGCAATAGTTCACCGACAAATCCGTAAGCTGCTACAAAAATATGTTTTTCGATACCAAAACTTGATACAGTCCAGCGGTCCTTTAGAAGTAGTTTACACGAGTTCATTTAAATTATTTAATTTACTGAGATGCGTTATATACACACCTTATATACACACCAAAATTAAATGAGATGAGCAGCCGATAAAAAACAACAAGAAAATTCATGAGACCTTCAGGGGGATACTTGGAGAAGGTAAAAATAATAATAAAAATATAAATCTAGGACATCAACAGGAAGCAGAAAACAAGAGCCGCAGCAGGAATCTGCAAGCTTCCTACAGCAGCCACAATCAGTGACTCTCCTCAGATGTATGGGACCAATTCAAATAGTACCAAACACAACAGTATTAAAGAATAATTAAACAAACATTCATAGTGCCAAATGAACAATTCAAAATCATGATAGGAATACACAAGCTTACTTTGCACTTTCTTCATTTTCCTTACTGCAGACAGCCACAAGACGTTCTTTTTTGGTTGTGGGGTCATCCGAACTTACACCATTGTCTAAAAAAGCATGAACAAGAGCACAATAAAGTTGCTGTAAAGTGTCAAACAACCCAGGCATTGACAATCCACACCGAGCTACCCAGTTCTCTCTCAGTGAATATTTCTCAGTGGCATTTTGGATAAATAGCACTTTGGTGAATTGTGCTTTTATAACACTAGATGTTAATTATATTTTTAAAATGTAATGTAAGGACATACACATCCTGTATGTGATTACCTCTTCTGTCTCTGTCGGGGCTAGTGGGCTCTGAGCTGACCTTCCTCTTGCCCTCTTCGGGAACATGAACAGCATTAAAGGAGGCGTGGCGCGTAAACATCTGCATTAGATTAGAGTTCTGACTTTGGGAGCTGGGGTCATTATGAATTCCTTGAAACACTGTGGTGGGTGTGACTTCAATCCTTTGGTCACCTAAATGGCAAAGAGAATTCTACAGATTAATAAAATATATTTCCTTCCCATTGCAGTAGCTGTAATTTCTAGAATGTTTAATACAATGCCTGTAGGGTAACTCATTTTTACAGTCCAAGAAAATATATAAAAGCAGGGAGTGGACATGATATAATTTAAACAAAACAATGAGAGGCAATAAAACTCTATTCCATGAGACTAGGTATATGATATCAATATCAGCAGTATGAGTCAACATCTCCCAGTTATGACAAGATAGTTCTTTATTTTCCTTTTCAGATTCACAATCTGTAACCAGGCATATAGAAGCACCTAACTCGTTTCGCCCAAACACAAGGGCTTCTACAGGGCAGCGTCGCAAATGGAAGAAGATCAATCACAATAGAATATTACGAGTATTTGCCATAGCTTCACACGATTTCCGCAACTTTAATTCCAGAACATCATTCTGTCGTTCTGCACATAAGGCATCCTCAACATGGGTATAAAAAGCAGTTAGGCCAAGTATTCAAACGTAATATATCTTTATAATTCACGGAGCAGTCATAGCTCCAACGGTGTAAACTCGTACGAGTTCTATTGGTTCCCTCGCTGGTCCAGAGCAATATACGGCCCGTCACGTCTCCTCTACGCCATGTTTTATACCACGGGTACTCATAGTACGGCCCGCGGGCCGCCAGCAGCCCGGCAAGCCTTCCGTGGTGGCCCACAAACCTTGCAGACATCGTGCCTGTGTTTTAAAAAAAAAGAATTTAAGAGTGTCAGCAAAACACCGCCGCAGCAGTGCGGACTCTGAGACACTCTGCTCTATGGGGGCCGGGCGATAGTCAGAGTGGAGATGTAGGGGCGCTAAGAAGGTGAAAACCAACAAAGCCTCATTAACATGCAAATGGTCTTTTAAAGACCTGTGAAGTACTCGGGTACGGCTGTGAGTGTGCCCGGGTAGCTGTCAGCGTGGGCTGCCACACATGCGGGGTGAGGTGGCAGAGGGTGACAGACAGAGGGAGACAGACAGAGGGAGACAGACGGAGGGAGACAGAGGGAGGGAGAGAGACAGAGAGAGAGGGAGAGAGAGGGAGGGAGGGAGACAGAGAGGGAGACAGAGAGAGAGAGAAGGCGACAGAGAGAGAGAGGGGGACAGCGAGAGGGAGGGAGACAAGAGAGGAATAGGGAGGAAGACAGAGGGAGAAGGGCGACAAAGGGAGAGAGCCAGACAGAGGGAGACAGAGGGAGGGAGAGAGACAGAGGGAGGGAGACAGAGAGGGAGACAGACAGAGGTAGGGGGACAGAGGGAGGGACGGAGACAGAGGGATGGAGACAGATGGTGACAGACAGATGGCGACACAGACAGACAGAGGGAGACAGACAGAGGGAAGGAGGGAGACAGAGGGAGGGAGACAGAGGGAGGGAGGGAGACAGACAGAGGGAGACAGAGGGGGAGACAGAGGGAGGGGGACAGAGGGAGGGAGACAGAGGGAGGGGGACAGAAGGAGGGAGCCTGAGGGAGGGGGACAGAGGGAGGGGGACAGAGGGAGGGGGGCAGGGGGAGGGAGACAGAGGGATGGACACATAGAGGAAGACAGATGGCGACAGACAGATGGCGACAGACAGACGGAGGGAGACAGACAGACAGATGGAGGGAGGGAGACAGATGGAGGGAGAGGGAGGGAGAAAGATGGGGAGACAGAGAGAGAGGGAGACAGAGAGGGAGGGAGACAGAGAGGGAGGGAGGGAGACAGACAGAGAGGGAGAGAGTCAGATGGAGACAGACAGACAGAGAGAGAGGGAGGGAGACAGACAGAAAGAGAGGGAGGGAGACAGAGAGGGGGAGACCAAGGGAGGGAGAGGGAGACAAACAGAGGGAGACAGACAGAGAGTGAGACAGAGAGGGGGAGACCAAGGGAGGGAAAGGGAGACAGACAGAGGGAGACAGAAAGGGAGACAGAGAGAGAGACAGATGGCGACAGACAGACGGAGGGAGACAGACGGAGGGAGACAGACAGAGGGAGACAGATAGAGAGGGAGACAGACAGAGGAAGGGAGACAGACAGAGGGAGGGAGACAGACAGATGGAGGGAGAGAGATGGAGGGAGAGAGGGAGGGAGACAGAGGGAGGGAGGGAGACAGACAGAGGGAGACAGAGGGGGAGACAGAGAGACGGAGGGAGACAGAGGGAGGGGGATACAGGGAGGGAGACAGAGGGAGGGGGACAGAAGGAGGGAGCCTGAGGGAGGGGGACAGAGGGAGGGGGCAGGGGGAGGGACGGACACATAGAGGAAGACAGATGGCGACAGACAGACAGACAGATGGAGGGAGGGAGACAGATGGAGGGAGAGGGAGGGAGACAGATGGGGAGACAGAGAGAGAGGGAGGGAGGGAGACAGACAGAGAGGGAGAGAGACAGAGAGGGAGACAGACAGACAGAGAGAGAGGGAGGGAGACAGACAGAAAGAGAGGGAGGGAGACAGAGAGGGGGAGACCAAGGGAGGGAGAGGGAGACAAACAGAGGGAGACAGACAGAGAGTGAGACAGAGAGGGGGAGACCAAGGGAGGGAAAGGGAGACAGACAGAGGGAGACAGAAAGGGAGACAGAGAGAGAGACAGATGGCGACAGACAGACGGAGGGAGACAGACGGAGGGAGACAGACAGAGGGAGACAGAGAGGGAGACAGATAGAGAGGGAGACAGACAGAGGAAGGGAGACAGACAGAGGGAGGGAGACAGACAGATGGAGGGCGAGAGATGGAGGGAGAGAGGGAGGGAGACAGAGGGGGGAGACAGAGAGTGTGGGAGACAGAGAGAGAGGGAGACAGAGAGGGAGGGAGACAGAGGGAGGGAGACAGACAGAGAGAGAGGGAGGGAGACAGACAGAGGGAGGGAGACAGACAGAGAGGGAGGGCGACAGAGAGAGAGAGAGAGGTAGGGACACAGACAGAGGGAGGGAGACAGACAGATGGAGGGAGACAGAGGGGGAGACAGAGGGGGAGACAGAGGGAGGGAGACAGAGAGGGAGGGAGACAGAGAGTGAGGGAGGGAGACAGACTGAGAGGGAGAGAGACAGAGAGGGAGACAGACAAACAGAGAGAGAGGGAGGGAGACAGACAGACAGAGAGGGAGGGAGACAGAGAGGGGGAGACCAAGGGAGGGAGACAGACAGAGAGGGGGAGACCAAGGGAGGGAAAGGGAGAAAGACAGAAAGGGAGACAGAGGGAGGGAGACAGAGAGGGAGACAGAGAGACAGAGGGAGGGAGACAGAGAGACGGAGGGAGACAGAGGGAGGGGGACAGAGGGAGGGAGACAGAGGGACAGACACAGAGGGACGGACACAGAGAGGGAGACAGAGAGGGAGACAGACAGAGGAAGGGAGACAGACGGAGGAAGGGAGACAGACAGAGGAAGGGAGACAGACGGAGGAAGGGAGACAGACAGAGGAAGGGAGACAGACAGAGGGAGGGAGACAGACAGATGGAGGGAGGGAGGGAGACAGAGGGGGGAGACAGAGAGAGTGGGAGACAGAGAGAGAGGGAGACAGAGAGGGAGGGAGACAGAGAGAGGGAGGGAGACAGACAGAGAGAGAGAGAGAGAGGGAGGGAGAAAGACAGAGGGAGGGAGACAGACAGAGAGGGAGACAGATAGAGAGGGAGGGAGACAGAGAGGGGAAGACCAAGGGAGGGAGAGGGAGACAGACAGAGAGGGGGACATACAGAGGGAAACAGAAAGAGAGGATGACCGGAGGGGGAGACCAAGGGAGGGAGAGGGAGACAGGCAGAGGGAGACAGACAGAGAGGGAGACAGAGGGCACCAGAGGGAGGGAGACAGAGGGACGGACACAGAGAGGGAGACAGATGGTGACAGACAGATGGCAACAGACAGACAGACAGAGGAGACAGACAGAGGGAGGGAGGAAGACAGAGGGAGGGAGACAGACAGAGGGAGGGAGACAGAGGGAGGGAGACAGAGGGAGGGAGGGAGACAGAGAGGGAGACAGAGGGAGGGAGACAGAGAGAGATAGAAAAGAGAGAGAGAGAAAGATGTGTGTATGCCGGATCTGGTGGCTAAGTGAATGAAGGCGTCACAGTTTTTTTGCTCTAGCCTTCCCCCCCACTGATCCCGCCCCCACCGGTGTGGCCTTCGGCCACAAACCACACTGTAAATTTGCCCCCCGGGAGAAAGTTTGTGAGTACCCATGTTTTATACGGTATTCCGTTTGAATACTTGGCCCGACTGCTTTTTTATACCCATGAGGATGCCTTATGTGCAGAATAACAGAAGGATGTTCTGGAATTAAAGCTGTGGAGATCTAGTGAAGCTATGGCAAATACTTGTAATATTCTATTGTCATTGATTTCCTTCCATTTGCAACGCTGCCCTAAAGAAGTCCTTGTGTTTGGGCGAAACACGTTGGCTGCTTCTATATGCCTGGTTACAGATTGTGAATCTGAATAAGAAAATAAAGAACTATCTTGTCATAACTGGGAGCTGTGGACTCATACTGCTGATATTGAAATCATATACCTAGTCTCATGGAATAGAGTTTTATTGCCTCTCATTGTTTTGTTTAAATTATTTCTGGTCTATGGCCATGTGGCAGCTAGTCATTTGAGGTGGACAATACACTTGAGAAAATGTGTATGTGACTATACTGGGTGGTGCAGTAATTTTTATCTAGCTGCCCCCTTTTTTGTTTCTATGATGCATATCATTTTTGACAACGATTCTAAGTATTGATGAAATAAAACCACACTTACTACAAAGCGCATTGAAGTCGGTAGGCCCAATCCACTTAAATGCCGGCTTGCGGCCTCTCTCCTCTGTGACATGTACTTTCTTAATGAGACCCAGACTGGTAAGAACATTGGCAATATCATACAGCCTACGTACCTTCGCTGAAAAGAAAAAAACAAAAGGATTAAAAATGGATGCTACAAAAGACCACAAGCATAATCAAGTATCCTAACATTTCCAGAAAAGAGCTCAGCAGGGAAACCAATGGTTTTCAATAAATATTTTGTATACTTAACTGTCTTCTGCAACCTCTCCAAAATTGACAATTTAGTAGGGAGATTGCTTAAAACATTTGAACAACATAGGCCGATTGTTTGTTCCCTGGGATCTCCTTTTAGGTCTTAGGAGTCTACAGAATGCTCCATTTGAACCATTACATTTGCTTGTTTTGCCATGTGCCTGCTACCTTAGCCATTGTATTAGTCTTTACCTCAGCTGAAAGACTTGACAAGTGAGGAGCTTTACTGCTGGATGAAACATATCTTAAAATCCATTAGAATTAATTTATTCTAAAGCCAGGTCCTCTTTTTTAGACCAAAGTAGGTTCGAAATTTCATTTGCAACAAGACACAATTTTCAAAATCCATACTCTCCTGAAGAAGTCAAATCACATTCTTTAGAAGTGAGGAGAGCAGGGACCCTGGTCCCCCCTCCCGCCACCACCCTGCTTTGACCTTTCATGCCCTAAATACCCACCGCTGCTCCACCACAGAAAACTGAGGGAGAGTTCTCCTGCACATTTCCGTACTCTTACCCACGCCCAACACTCACTGCGCCCGTACCGACAGAACCCAACAGACCACTATCTCACACTCACATAGTGCTGCAACCACCTACACAACACACCGCACTCACATGCATGCTTCTCCACACCAGTTCCCTCAAGCACACCACAGAGATCTGGTGCCTGCTGAACAACAATGCTACGGAACTAATGTTCCTCACAGAATCCAGGCTAAACCCCACATCTGAACCTAAAATGGCCACAGTCAAACCCCCACCAGCCCGGAGGCAGAATTACCACATCCAAAAAGAAAGTCATCAACTGCACCACCTTCACGGACAAGTCATCCTCAAACAATGACCACCTGTAGTTCGAGCTGTATGTCACAGCCAACCTCAACGTAAGAAGCACTCTCATCTACAGACCACCTGGACCACAAACCAACTTCACCATCACGGTCTCCATTGCACCACTCGCCCTCAACACGAGTGAGTACGTCCTACTTGGAAACCTGAACTTTGATCTGGATGACCTTGTCTACCCCAACTCAAAAGCACTCATCGAAGACCTTGAGCCTGAGCCTCAAACAGCAAATAAAGAAATCCACCCACATTGCCGGACACCTCCTGGACCCTATTTTCCCCACCTTCTATAACATCCGAGTCGAACAGCCCACACCAATCTCCAGGACAGTCCACGCCCATGACAAGATCGGCATCCCCATCCCGGTCAAACTGACGTGCAACACCGTCAGACCAGCCTGCCGAAACTAGAGCATCATCAGCGAAAATGACCGAAACACCACTCCCAAGACCCACCGACCTGAACACAGCAACAGTGTCTTTACAAACAGTCTGCCCAGTCATCAGGAATTTCAACAACAATCACCTCCTACGCCGACTCCCTAGCCCTCCTCAGATACAGTAATACAAGAAGATATCGACCTTAGGTCAGTTTGTATATGATAGAACTCAGACTGATGAATCACCATTGTAGATAACTTGCGCGCAAATGGACAATGAGCCAGGACAATCCAGACAGGAGCACATTCAAATCCGTTCTAAGACGCTACCACCAAATGATACAGACCACCATTTACTCTGCTGTGGCGGACCGCATCGATGCCAGCACCAACAGAAGCAGAGAAATCTTTGACATTGTGAAGTATATCTGCACCAAACATTCTCAAATCTTCAGCAACAAAACCACTGCTTTTACGGCAACTTCAACCAGCAGCCATCCCCATCCCGATCAAACTGACGTGCAACACCGTCAGACCAGCCTGCCGAAACTAGAGCATCATTAGCGAAAATGACCGAAACACCACTCCCAAGACCCACCGACCTGAACACAGCAACAGTGTCTTTACAAACAGTCTGCCCAGTCATCAGGAATTTCAACAACAATCACCTCCTACGCCGACTCCCTAGCCCTCCTCAGATACAGTAATACAAGAAGATATCGACCTTAGGTCAGTTTGTATATGATAGAACTCAGACTGATGAATCACCAATGTAGATAACTTGCGCGCAAATGGACAATGAGCCAGGACAATCCAGACAGGAGCACATTCAAATCCGTTCTAAGACGCTACCACCAAATGATACAGACCACCATTTACTCTGCTGTGGCGGACCGCATCGATGCCAGCACCAACAGAAGCAGAGAAATCTTTGACATTGTGAAGTATATCTGCACCAAACATTCTCAAATCTTCAGCAACAAAACCACTGATTTTACGGCAACTTCAACCAGCAGCCGGACCCAACAGACTTTGCTAAACACCACCTGATCTTAGCCAAAGAACTAATGTTAACCACATGGCCACGTCATCACCCCAGAAGAAACTGCTGCCACCACCACGAAGTCCACACCATCATGGGCCCTATCGAACCCTGCACTCATCATGCCCACTACAGAGGACCGTAACCCATAAGCGCCTTGCTCACATCCATCCTGAATGCCTCCAAGTCTTCCACGATCTTTCCAGATGCTTGTAAACATACAACTATCCTTCCATTGCTGAAGAAACTCTTCAACGCTCGGCAACTACAGACCAATCTCCCTGCTACCATTCCAGGCCATGGTCTTAGGGAAAGTTATCAACAGACATCTCACTGAATACCTCAATGACCACCAACTCATCAACACCACTCAGTCTGGTTTCAGACCAGACAACAGCATGGAGACTGCCCTCACTACCTCTACGGATTACAATCTTATGACTCTGGGTGGAGGCGACACAGCGGCCTTCATCCTTCTGGACGTTTCCACAGCGTTTGACTCAGGCTCCCAAACCATCCTCATCCAATGCCTACACAACATCGGAATCCAGGGACAGGGACTTGGATGGAACTGCTCCTTCCTAATTGGAAGTTTCTAGTCATTTAGCCTGGTAACATACACCTTGAAGCCTGCAAGCTCATTTGTGGGGTTTGGCGAGGATCCTCCTTGAGCCCGACCCTCTTCAACGCATAGATGATCACCTTAGCCAGCATCATCTACTCTCACAACATCAACATCCTCTCCTATGCCAAGGACGCACAGCACATTCTCTTCCTCACAGACAAGATGCTCAGTACCCGGATCACGTTCAATGCCTGCATGACTTCGCGCACTGGATGAAGACCAACTGTCTGAAGCTGAACATCAACAAGACTGAAATTGGGATCTCCGGGAAGAGCACTTCGCTGTGGGACTCCACCCGGTGGCCATCAGAGCTAGGACTAACACCCGCGCCCACCACCCACGTCAAGAACATAGAGATAGTCATCGTAACTTGACATGACCACACAAGTCAATGCTGTCACCTCCCACGTAACGTGAAGATGTGAAGGAAGATTTTCAAATGGTTCTTAATCAGCATCCAGGAAACCGTCACAAATACGCCCTAGTCACAAGCAAACTAGACTACAGGAATGCCCTCTATGTCGGGATCAACAAAAAAAACTCACCCGAAGGCTCAAGACCACTCAGAACTCAGTGGCCAGAATCACTCTCAACCTCCCACACCATACTCCCATCACACCAATCCTGAAGAAGCCCCACTGTCTCTCCATACATAAACGAGCACAATTCAAACTCCTCTTCTACACCTTCAGGGTAATGCATAACCCTGGCTGAGTATACCTCAACAATCGTATCTGCTTTCGTAAACCTTCCAGTGACCTTCATTCATCTGGACTCCTACTTGCTAAGCCTGGGCAGTGAACTCCGCTTCCTTTGCAGAGTTTTTTGCGCTCTGCTGAGCTAGTGGAGTTCCAAAAAAACTCGGCTCTGTGTGGCTCAGTGTAGTTTTTTCCTTGCTCGCCAATGGTAAGTTGACGAGTGCGAGCGAGGAAAATTCAACGCTAGACTACTTCCCAGCGAGATTTCTCAACGTGGGCGGTCACGGATGGTCGCTACCGCTCTCATTGAGAAACCTCCTGGTTGCATTGAGGAACCTGCTGCTCGAGTAAACCTTCTACTCGGGCGGCAGAAAGAAGCAGCATCCTCTTGCACTGTGCGAGATGCAGTTCGTGCTGATTTTACAGTGTGTGACAAACATCCGGCACTAAAAATCAGTGCAAACGGCACGAGGTAACCCACTCTGCGGCTCGCGGACCTCTGTGTAGCTTGGCTGAGTTTTTCTGTCACTTCACGGAGATCCGAATAGCGGAACTCAGCGAACTCCACCCAAGCTTACTACTTTTACACATCCCATGTATACAGAAAACCAGATTTGGTGCTCAAGCTTTCTTTCACATCAATCCTAAACAGGCCTCAAAAAATCATAAAAATGTAACTAGACCTGCAGGTCTAGTAACTTGAATAATCTACTCTACTTAACTGTAATGTACTTGAATCATACACTGGTCTCATTATGTCATCCTAGGCAACTATTTTATTTACCAGAGCCACTGTTTTCTTCATGATCACATATGAGAGCACCTTCCAAGAGAGTTCAGCATACCTGCTGTACAAAAAACCTATTTGGTTTGATTCAATAGACTAAACGTTTGCTCCATGCATAACAGGAATCTAGCCCACTTACAGGGTACACATGGCTCTTACCTCTGAGTTCACTAATAGCACTGACACCAGTTCAGGGTAAGGAATGTTTCTCAGTTCATCTTTAAAAACTCACTTTAATAAATGTATTACTAAAGCATGAGGTGGTGTCATTTACAGACAGCACATTTTCCATTGAAATGGCCAAAAACTTTCCCACTAACATGCAGTTTTACTTATAAAACTATATAGTGTATAAACAATAATCTGTGGAAATTAGGTTTCAGCAAACATATTTATCCTTTACACACCACCACAGAACTACAAAATAAAGTCTTCCATAACTATTGAAATGTATTTTGAAATGTCTGTACAGTTCATTTTTTAACTATTTAAACGTGTTTTGGAATAAAACATGACATCATGCAGCCTTTCATTTCACACTTTTTGTACAGCACGTTTGTCAGACAGTTAACTTTACAAAATCCTTGAACTTTACAGTGAAAGAAAGAAAAGTAATTGTAGATGTACACTGACTTTTGACCTCTGTCTCTGAAAACAGAGCAAATATGACAAGATTAAAAACAAGATTTGAAGTCATTTTTAATGCTCTTTCATTTTGAGAGTGAACAAAACACCTGTTGTTTGTCAGCTCGCCAGAGGGGGCAAGTAGGCTCTAAATATAGCTCGCCCTGATAAAATCTGACTCACCATAGCGAGGGCTGCTAAAGCATGGAATGCCCTGCTGCTACAAATAAAAGTTCCCTCCTCATTTCTTGAAATAGGCAAATACTTAAGACCTGACTTTGAGTAGTTGCACTAGGCCCTAAGTTTGGCTACCCTCACAGCTGCTGCATAACATAACAAGCACTGGGGCATGTTAGAGGCATAGGTCTCCTTTTACTCAGGGATTATGGGCAGAGGGACTAGAGATGCGGTTGCCTCTTGATCAGAAGCAAAGTCCATTTTTATGTCAGGAATAAGTAGTGCTACAATGTATTCATCACTATTATCTGGGTGTGAAGTTTCTTCTGACACCGATGTTCTGTTTTTAGAAGTTGTGTTATTCACAGTAATGACGAGTCTGTATGAACAAAAGTCCGTTTACCGAAATGGTGGGGGTGGTTGTGGGTAGAATTGCATTAAAATGTGTGTGTGTTCATGCATAAAATAAGGAACCGCCAGGACCCTAAGATTACCCTTACCTCACTTAACCAATAGCCACACCTAAACCCTTTTTAGGTTGAAACCTTCCATGCAGGGCAGCTGTCTGGTTTGCTAAAGAGATCTTGGGCACATTCGTAAAGCTTCCCTGGGAATCCATTCTGCCCATTGCTTACCATTGGCTCTGTGGTTTGTAACTCACATTTGCTCGCTTTCTATTTTTTAGGCTGTCCAGCTTGAGTTCGTCTCTCCTAAGAAGCATACCTTGTTTATTTTACTCCTTCACACAAGTAATTGCTTTCTGTAAACAAGCCTTTAAATCTTTTTCTTACCTTGGCACATTTGCTATCCATTCACAGACAGAGGTCAAATGTCAGGCTTTGTTTTCAAAAGGAGCTTGAGTTTACTTTCCTTTCTCTGACTTTAAAGTGAGAGGATTTATGTGAGCATCTTGTTGTGAAAGGAATGCCTTTTTCTAGCAAGTAACACAATTCAAACACCTGTAAATGAACTGTGCAGATATTTCTGAATGAATCAAAATTCGGAAAGTACATCGAAAACCGTTTTAATTTAATTCTGAAGTGTGGTGGAAACAATTATTTTAATACGATCAAAACAAAATCAATACACTAGGTGATGACATTTCAACATATTATCCTTTGTGCGCTGTATACTTTTATCAATAAAACTGTATGTCTGTGCAAATGCAATGGTCATTACAATTGATAATGTGTTGTCTGTAATGGTAGTGCGCTATCAAACCATGTATACGCCACTCTACTCTGCACCACTCCACTCTGTGGCAATGCACTCTACATCAATCTACTCTGCATCACTGAACTCTACCCTGCACCACACCACTCTGCGCAAATTCACTCTACTCTACTCTGTCACTGTGCTCTCCGCCACTCTACCCAAAACCAATGCACTCTACGCCAATCTACTATGCATCTCTGAGCTCTATGCCACTCTACTCTACACCACTGAACTCTGACGATCTACACCATTGCACTTTATGTCGCTGCACACTGTACCATGCTATTCTACTCTGCACCACACTGTACCACTGTCTTCTATGACTCTGAACTCTATGAAACTCTACTTCTGCGCCACTGTACAATATGCCTCTACACTCTACTGCATTCTACTCTAGCCCACTCTACTCTGCACCACTGCTCTCTACGCCACTCTACTCTGCACAATTATACTCTACGCCAGTGAACTCTATGTCAATCTACTCTGCATCACTGCACTCTATCCTGCACCACACTAGTCTGAGCCACGTCACTCTACTCTGAAACAATCTACTCTATGCCACTGCTCTTTCTGCCACTCTACTCAAAACCAATGCACTCTACGCCAACCTACTCTGCACCACCGCTCTCTATGACACTCTACACCATTGCACATAATGCCACTGAACTCTACACCAATCTATTCTACTCTGCACCACTCTATGACACTGAACTCGATGATCTTCTACTTCTGCAGCACTGCACTCTATGCCACTACACTCTACTACATTCTACTCTACATCACTCTGCTCTGCACCACTCCACTCTACCCCACTCTACTTTGCACCACTGCACTGTACGCCACTCTTCTCTGCACCACTCTGCTCTACGTGGCTGCATTCTACTCTGCACCATTCTACTCCAATGCACTCTATGCCACTAAATTCTACACCACTCCACTTCAATCCACTTTACTCCACTCCACAGTGCCACTCTACGCAGCTTCACTACACACAATGTCACTATACGCCACTCCAAGCACTACAAATCACTCTATGCCATGCCACTCAAGTATACTCTGCTCCACATTACGCCACTCCACGCCACGCCTCTTTGTGCCACTCCACTCTAGGCACTCTAATACACTTTGCCACACTTTACTCCAATGTATGTTATGCCACGCTACACTCCCCCACTTAAAGTCACCCCACTCTATGCCACTCTACTCCATTATACAGCACTACATCCATTCTACGCATTTCCACCCTACTCCACTCTATGCCTCTCCACCACACGACAGTCTATGCCACTCCACGACCCTCCACTCAACAACATTCCCCACTCTAAAACACTCCACTTGACGCCACTCCAAGACACACTATGCCATTTCACTCAACAGTACTCTATGCCAGTGGTTCCCAAACTCTTTTGACCCGCGGCTCCCTTGACCCATTGGCCATTGCCCATGGCTCCCCACTGTTACTTTTTTGGGAGCGTGGGGGGTGATGTAAGCCTGGCCTCTGGAGTGCTTTCATTTTTCTCCCTAAAAATAATTGGGATGAAGCTGATGAAGGTATTATAATTTACGCAGGGTGTTTCGTATTACTAAGGCGTTACAACAAACAAATGATGGACGGAATGCTGACAATGCATACATTCTCCCCCAGTCAAGAGATCTGGGTTAAATCCATCGTTCTTTTGCCCACTACACCACCCCAGTTTAGACATGGCCATATGCAAATCAGTCTTGACCCTGTGCCTCATGGGAACAGTCCAGCCCGAACTGCCAAGCCATGTCTTCCCTGGACCGGAATCAAGCATCCTAGGACCGGTTTCTGGCTATCAGCCGTCATCAGCCAGGATAGCTTGACTCCAGTGGCGCAGTGAGCACGGGTCCCACGTCTGGGAATACCCATCCCACTTAGGGCGAAAAGCGTTACAACAAACAAATGATGGACGGAATGCTGACAATGCATACATTCTCCCCCAGTCAAGAGATCTGGGTTAAATCCATCGTTCTTTTGCCCACTACACCACCCCAGTTTAGACATGGCCATATGCAAATCAGTCTTGACCCTGTGCCTCATGGGAACAGTCCAGCCCGAACTGCCAAGCCATGTCTTCCCTGGACCGGAATCAAGCATCCTAGGACCGGTTTCTGGCTATCAGCCGTCATCAGCCAGGATAGCTTGACTCCAGTGGCGCAGTGAGCACGGGTCCCACGTCTGGGAATACCCATCCCACTTAGGGCGAAAAGCGTTACAACAAACAAATGATGGACGGAATGCTGACAATGCATACATTCTCCCCCAGTCAAGAGATCTGGGTTAAATCCATCGTTCTTTTGCCCACTACACCACCCCAGTTTAGACATGGCCATATGCAAATCAGTCTTGACCCTGTGCCTCATGGGAACAGTCCAGCCCGAACTGCCAAGCCATGTCTTCCCTGGACCGGAATCAAGCATCCTAGGACCGGTTTCTGGCTATCAGCCGTCATCAGCCAGGATAGCTTGACTCCAGTGGCGCAGTGAGCACGGGTCCCACGTCTGGGAATACCCATCCCACTTAGGGCGAAAAGCGTTACAACAAACAAATGATGGACGGAATGCTGACAATGCATACATTCTCCCCCAGTCAAGAGATCTGGGTTAAATCCATCGTTCTTTTGCCCACTACACCACCCCAGTTTAGACATGGCCATATGCAAATCAGTCTTGACCCTGTGCCTCATGGGAACAGTCCAGCCCGAACTGCCAAGCCATGTCTTCCCTGGACCAGGATCAAGACTGATTTGCATATGGCTGGGTTCAAACTGGAATGGCATGGTGAGCAAAAAAACGATGGATTTAGGCCCAGATCTCTGTACTGGGGTGAATGTATGACATTGTTCTGCATTCTGTCCATCAATTGTTGTTTTTGCATTTGTCACCCCGAGTGGAAAGGGTATGCCCAGACGTGGGTCCCTTGCTCTCCATGCCACTGGAAATCAAGCAAGCCTGGCTGAAGATGGCTGAAATGCCAGAAACCGGTCCTAGGATGCTTGTTTCCAGTCCAGGGAGGACCTGGCTTGGCAGTTCGGTCTGGACTGTTCCCATGAGGCACAGGATCAAGACTGATTTGCATATGGCTGGGTTCAAACTGGAATGGCATGGTGAGCAAAAAAACGATGGATTTAGGCCCAGATCTCTGTACTGGGGTGAATGTATGACATTGTTCTGCATTCTGTCCATCAATTGTTGTTTTTGCATTTGTCACCCCGAGTGGAAAGGGTATGCCCATACGTGGGTCCCTTGCTCTCCATGCCACTGGAAATCAAGCAAGCCTGGCTGAAGATGGCTGAAATGCCAGAAACCGGTCCTAGGATGCTTGTTTCCAGTCCAGGGAGGACCTGGCTTGGCAGTTCGGTCTGGACTGTTCCCATGAGGCACAGGATCAAGACTGATTTGCATATGGCTGGGTTCAAACTGGAATGGCATGGTGAGCAAAAAAACGATGGATTTAGGCCCAGATCTCTGTACTGGGGTGAATGTATGACATTGTTCTGCATTCTGTCCATCAATTGTTGTTTTTGCATTCGTATTACTAAGGCGGCACCTCTATTAAAATATTCCTAGTTACACTTCTTTGCCCATGCCTTTTTTTTTTTTTTTGGAGTACCCTCTCAAACTTTATCATAATTACAGTGCTAGATAGCACCCCAATGACGTAGGCCCCATTGCCACAGTGTTTCTGCGCTTGAATATTTACATGCACTTACATTTCTACCCATGTCCTACATGCCAACACACCTGTCTCAGCAGGGTGACATGATTTTTTAAACCACATACAGCTTTATTTTTGCTGTCTACTCCCTAAAATTGCCTTCAAATCAATGCAAATAAAATAAATTCCTCAGATTTTTTTTTTTTTAAACGGATCTCTTTCTTGCTTCCAAATGTTGGCATTATGCCGTATATGGTGTTTCACTTCCCTGTGCTGAAGGAGAGAGCAGGCCTGTCGTGCGTACTGAAAGAAATGTGCACTGGAAGTACCTATGATTAAGGTACAAATGTCAATACTAAATAATACTTAGTGTGTTTAATAGACAGGACAACTGTACTTTCCTGATAATTTGTATTGGTGTAAAATGCATTTGGGAAAAAGCGAAACTATTAACGAGTCTAACAAAATAAATCAGGCATCTTCTGCTTACTTTGGGAGTGTTGGAACATGGGGATCCAGTGAAATATGGCGGTCATCTCCCTTGACATGCAATCAATTCAACACTATGTTTACAGCTTTTGGCATGTCACTTCCAAATCATTGACATCAGGCGTTTAAGTCTAATTAGTTTACCTGAAGCCAACAAACCCTTCAACATTAAATGTATTAAATGTATTAAAGTTCTGGGTCCGTGGCTCCCCTGGCTAGCTTTGAGGGCTCCCCAGGGAGTCACGGCGCACAGTTTGGGAACCACTGCTCTATGCCACTCCACACCCCAACACTACACGCAACAACACTCCACAAAATTTTAGCCATGCTCAACATCAGCGACACTGGTGTACAACAGGCCTAAAACACATTGGCAAAGCCAATAGCTCTTGCATAGGTGTGACCTATTGGCTTTGCCAATGCTTGTTTGAAATAACATAATAATGTTATTTATAAAAATTTAAAAACTTACTGTGTGGTAAAGGTACAAATACCTACCTGTGTGGTAAAGGGTGTGAGGTAAATACTTTGTTGTAAAGATTGTTTCTACGGGGATACATCAATCTACGATATATTTTTTTCCTGGTTCTACCCATCTAGCCAGTGGCAACTAGACCTCGACTGGCCCATGCTGTTGGCCTCTGCCGAACACCCTGTGAGTCTCCAAGTGTCTCCTCTGAAGTCCTAGTGAGGATTTAGAACTGTACTCCTGTGGTGGCTTGGGACTTAAAGAATCAAGTCAGAAAGTAAAATCTTTGACCATGATGAACCTTATTGGTGAATCTGACTCGTGCTCCATTGCGGTCAGCCTCAAATTGTTCCTAGGGTCCTGGTTTACTGCAACCATAAACTATCATTGGTGCTTTGTGTTTTTGGTGCCAATTTACCTTAAATCTTGAAAAACTCATGTCTCTGGTTCCCCTTATTGAATTTTTGTCATTTTGTTTTTTAAATTATTCTCTAATTCGGTTTGGGCTTTTATTGTTTCTCATTTTGACTCTATTACTGTTTTGGTACTGCACAAACACTTTACACATTGAACTAAGCTGAGCCTGTCTGCTCTGTGCCATAGCTACCCGGAGGTTGAGCGCAGATTAATTTAGTGGCTTTGAGGGTTCACCCCGACAAGCGGCTTGATTGCTCCTTGAAGTGGGTGGTCACCCACCCCAAATAATAATCCAATTTCTTACAATCTCCAACAGGGCATTATATTTTCAAACAATACTTAGGGCTTGATATTTAAATCAGACAATAGTGTGCCAATGGTATACAGGTAGCATACCACCACATAATCCGTTATGTTAGTAGATTCATAATTGTACCAAGTGTGTTACAGTATGCCATTTTAATGATATAACCTCAAATTATAAAATTACTGTAGTCTTCTAGTCATTTGTTAAGAGTCTAAGAATGCATGATCTGTATTAAGACTAAACATAACATAGTCTAAAGGCATGGTGCCTTACAAGGTTGTGCAGAATCTGGCAAAGATCTTGAGGTTAGACAAAATTGTAAATTATTCTCTGTTCTAAAGTCCAGCAAGAGATTGTTCCTGGTGGCAAGAGCCAGAAGAGTGAATAATGCATATTTAAGTGATTACTGTTAAAATGTGGAGCCTTCAGAAAAGCACTACTGAGCTCTGACAGCTGGTATGCAGTGAATCTTTTTGATGTAGGCTGGCATCCAGTCAAGGAGGCTCCTGTGGCTCAAGCAAAGAACACTGAATTGAACTCAGGAGATTGGGATGCGACAGGGCTTCTTTAGAACAGGGTAATGCCCACAAATGCCCCATCTTTCCATTTACAGTCCAATAATATACTTTCCTGTGGTTCTCAAATATTAGCCCATTGTAATGTTGGATGATCTTTTGAAGACAATGGAGTTGTTCAGGCCTTATAATGGCTGGTATAAGACGTCTGCTTCAACATTCCAATAATTGTCTTTCCGTTTCTCTCTTTTAAATGTATAACATTCTACCCTCACGGGGAGGAATGGCCTTATAGCCCTTCTGCCTTGGGCTATACTAGTTGTTAAAGGCCCTCGTCTGTGGCTCGTGCACATAACTCGTATAGACCTTGTCAGCCGGCTATAAGGCTATAGTATTCCAAGTTCAACCTAATGATATTGAGGGACATCTCATTCAATTTAGTGGTCCTTGTGCTTAGGTTTAGCAGATTTTGCAGGCTCCTTTCATTCTACTGTTTCAAAAGTAGCTGATGGTGCATCTCTTCAAACACTTTGTTGTTCTGTGACCATCCAGTTGCTAAAATTCCCACGGGATCTCCACCTCCCCCAACTAGATATTTTAGTTATAGAACATTTTCACCTCTTCCCTGTCACTGTCCAATCTGTTACTATAAACCTTGGCCACTCAACTCTGCCACTTATTCTGCTACCACCGCCGTAACGTCGCTAATCCCATGTGCCCCAATTCTATATTTCTGTTATATAAATAAACGCACATACAAACATATAGAGCAATAAATTAGGTTCAAGGCTTGGGGTGGATATCCAGCTTATGTTTGACACGGACTCATTTGTTTTCCTTTAACCATTTGATGGACACTGCGATTATAGCTTTGACCATCAAAAAAACGTTTATAGGTTTTTACATGCCATCATTTTGTTTTATATATAATTGTTCTTAGGCATTAGATTGTATACAACATATGAGTAAACCTTCTGATCTGATCTCGGAACACAGACCAGAAGAATAATCACGATAATGCATAGCGGCTGTATAGAAGTGAGCAAGTTCATATTCATACAAGATGATCAACTAAATGTTCATTCGGTATCAAGCAGTCATTACAAACTGTCACTGCTGAGTACTAAAGCCATGGAGAAAATAAAATACAAAGGCTTGTGCCAAAACAATTGGTCATCGGTTCTACTCTTGCAGTATATTGAATATGATCTTACTTTTAAATTTGCCTTGATCAGATACATCTTGGCTTTCTTCAATCAGTATTTTGGCTGCTATTTCGAGAGTGACAACGTTGGTGGTGGAGACGAGGAACAGCATGACAAACTTTTGACTCATGATCCGTAACGATTTGTCCTTCCTGCTGTTTGCAGATGCTGGTATGTAAAAATGGACATTAAATTAGCAATAGCAGTCATAAAAAAAAGTTTGGCACGTACAGATCAGAACATAAGTAGTTAAAAAGAAAATACCTTTGTGAGCACACAATTAAAAGAGAGTGATGGAAATCTACTTCAAATATATTGAAAGTGGTGCCCCAATCTTTATTTTCCTCCCCAAGTTAGGTCATGGAAACCTATTGTACATTGCGCAAGCATTCCGAGTTTTATTTTTCAAAATAAGGTTGATGTTCAGAGGCAAGTTTCTAAATTAGATCTTCTCCATCAAATGTAAACAAATGCACTCCTAACATGTTCATGGCATGGAAAAGTGAAGGTCTTTCGTGAAGGACAGGGCACATGGTAGCCATCGCTCTTAGGAAAGGGTGTTCCATTCACAAACAACTAAACACCAATCGCAGATTTCCTCAGTTTGACTAGTGAAAGGGGTCTGTTCGTCCAAATTATAACATGGGCATACTCTCTAGTATTAAATGTTATTTGCAACCATAAGGTTCTTTTGTATAACTCAAAAATCTAATATACAAGTGCTCAACTTCCGAGTAGCTACTGGGCTACAGAAAGTTTGAATTTATTTGTCAACCCATGAGTAGATCCAAATGCAAGTGTTAAGAAATGATTTGGCTATATATCTAAAATAAACTGAGAATGTTGAATATACACAAAAAGGAAATTAGTTTAGCACTAAATAGCAATGGTATTTACCTTTGTCTTATGGTGAAATAATGTAATATATTTTTTTAAAATACCGGTTCATATTGCTTTAATAACACAAAAGAAAATAATGAGAATTAAAAAAGGAAAAAAATGTTTTTATAGATTAACGAAATAACTTAGGCTAACTCACCAGAATGGCAATCAGCATCTGCAAAGTCAGGAACGTGTCTACTCTGAAAGGTCATGTTGTCTTTTTTTTGTTCGCCGACCTTGTGCTCTGTGTCCCCATCCTTGTGCCGAAAATAGGCAATCTGTTCTTCGTACTTCTGCAGAATGCCTAGGCAATGCAAGTTTTTCAGAGTTTGTTTCAATCCATGAAGCCCGTGCCAGCAGTACTGATTTTTTGCCACACGGCTAACGAGATTTAAAGACTCCAGCACATTCACAATGTCATATATTCGTCTTCTTTCAACTCCTATTTCAAGAAAGAAAAAAAAACAAGCAAGTTAAGCATTTAAATCAAAATTAGGTTCACAAGTTTCCAAATTACTAACAATAATAGGGGTTTGTTGGGAAGTACTTTCCATTTACAAATAACATAGGCAGTGTGCTTGAGGTAAGATCGGTACTTTAGCAAGAAGTCCAACTCTACCTCCCAAAATGAGAGAAGACGACTCTACATTTGTCAAACTGATTGATTGTTCTACGGCTCAAAGTGCACCATGAGCAAAATATAATTTAGCTTAGCAAAGCACTAAACATATTTTTTCGGCCATTTTAGAGCTGGTCCTCAGTTTTACATTTTATTGCACGCCTCTGAAGTACTTTGCAACCAACAGGTTAAAACAAATATTCATTAGCTCTGCACCATTCAAAATAAGGAATATTGCCAGAAGGCACATGCCAAGAACCACATCTCACAATAACACATTATTTTCATTTTGTATAGATGCCAAAGTAATGAAAAAATTATAATGTTATAGGACCTTAACTTTAAAAACTGAACCCAAAAAACACGTATTGTTGTGAACATAGTAAACAACCTATCTAATTTTCAATTTTCTAGTGACTGTGATAGAAAAATAAGAGTTTTTCCCCCGAAATTAAGCAAGAGAAAACTGCAGGCATACTTACCAAGAGTTGCAGCCACTTCATCTAAAGAAATAGTAGTCTTTTCTGTTGATAGTGGGTAACTCGGATAGCGGGCTAGGAATTTCTGGCACAAAAGACCCAAACTCTTTTGCTTTCTGCTGGGGCGCTTTTCATAATCATCTGCGCTGCCATCATCCGCTGCATCTGCCTCCACCTTAAAAAGGAAAGTAAAAAAATTTGCAAATGCGCATAAAGAGCATTTGTTTTTTAAAAGACCTGGTTTCCATTTTTTTTAAACTTTTATACGATTTATGCAAATGAATTCAATATTGAGAGAGCCATACCATAGGGGTACATCATAGCCTAAAGAGAAATAACAACTGATATTTATCACGTGCCACATTCCGTTTGTGGTGGGTGCTCTACAAACCAGTTAATGTCAATGCTGCATAGCTGATTTCCAAACAGATTTCTTCGCAATTCATCAAGATGATGAGCTTTTGTTTTAAGGTCAGTCGGTCTCTAATGATATCTATTTATCTCATCTACGATTTCGGGCTATGTACATTTAGAATTTACAAACTATTTGTATATCATGCATGAAACTTTATTCCTAGCCTATTTAGTGTAACAAGAATAATGCAAAAACTACAGTGTAAGGCAGCACTACAATAAAGTATACTCAAAATTTGCTGCTGCTGATTTTTGGTGATAAAAGAATGCAACTATCCTCTAATTGAGTCTAGGATCTTTAGCATTTATGACTATTGCGCAATTAGTGGGGAAAGATGGGTGATTTTAATATGGATTTCATGCTTTTGAATTGAATTCATTTTACAATGCAACATTAGGAAAAGTTATTCCTTTGTTCTGATTTAAGAAAAACTATTTTCACAAGGAAACAGTGACCAAAATTAATTTCACTTCAAACATAAATGTGCAGACAAAGGAGCACCACACAGGGCGTCACTAAGATTGGGTCAAAAGATGCACATCTTTGCATTATTCATTGGTGTGCAGTCCCCATGTTTGGACACACGCCACTTCAAACTTCAAATCAGAAATACTATGTGAACTTCTCAATGTCACCCAAAGGGAACACATCCTGTTTGCATGCCCGGATGGTAAGTTGGCTACCACTCATCCACAAAAACATAAACATTTGATTTCGATTTGATTTCCTTTGAAAATATTAGCAGTTTTCTGTGGTTCTGTATGGGGCTATGTGAACAATATTATAGAAAACTCTGGATCTATTGTTATCGTGATTTACACTATGTAAAACAATAGGAAAGCATTCACTGACAGCTCGTTGTTTTCAAAACTTGATTGATAAAATACCCTGATCTGAGTTCCGGAGCAAATCCACATTAAAAAAGTACAATCACCTATAGATTAAATACATTTTTTGCGTGTGGACGCTAAAATGAATATTTTCAAACTCTGTCACAGTTCTACAATGCAAGAGCCAATCCTCACCAACAATAGTGATCACTACTATAGTAGAAACAAAAGCAAACACCAACTTAAATAGGACTGTGTGTTTTAAAGTGAGAGTCATGAGTGTAGACAAAGGCCCTGCAGAATTGCAACAGACAACAGGGCAAGCCAGAACATGCCAACTACAATTTGACCAAGAGGAAACTAGGCAACCACTGAAGTACAGGAAGCCAAGCTCACGCTGTGTGTGTACTGGAAATGAACAGCACTATTCTATACAAAACAGCATTGAAGACAAGGGAATAGCCAGAAAATTAAAACACCCCCACTTTGAACCAAAGGTCTGATGGCACCAAGCAAGGCAAGCAAGCCCCACCCTCCCTAGAAGAGCTCTATTGTCTCTCCCATCCAAGCATCTACCATCCATTTCTGATATCCACGATTTCACCATTACATTGAGTCACCCATTAATTATTTTATTCATTCATTCTCCTCTCATCCATTCATCGACCCATCCATACTTCCCACACCCATGCATTCATCCGTTGACTTACCCATCCATCAATCATCTGCTCTGATTAACCCCTTACTCTGCATTCGTTTCACCTGTCCATCCACCTATCTATTCACTCATCCTTTCACTCACTAATCCATCTGCCCGCTCATTCATCCATCGACTCATCCATCATTCCTGTCTACCATCCCACCTTTCTTTCACCCTTCCTTCCATTCAATATTCCTTCCTCCTTTCCTTTTTCTATCTACCCTGCTTTCGGTTCTTCCTTACTGCCACTTGCTCTCCTATTGATGCTGGTATTCCTTTTTTATCATCGATTAGTAACTTTTTTCTGCCGAGTTGCCGACAGATAAGGAACATAAAGAACCCCAACACTGCTACAGGCAAGGGGTTCACAACACCCCTGATTGAAGATATCCACTCGCATGTTTTCCTAGGACTATTGCCAGCAATTTACCTGGGCACTCAGAGGGCGTTTTCACCCATTATGAGAGGCTGTCATATTTGGCCATAGGAAACAGCCATCCCCTTGCATAGTTACAAACCAGCACAGCAGCACTGGCTTACCTGCCCTGCCTCGGGGGCTTCATCGTCCTGCTCGTTGTTCTCAATTGGCCGGAACAGCTCTTTCTTTTTCTCTCGGTCACGGATGTCAGGGCTGGCAGCACTGATAAGCATCTTCAAGTTTGCTGTGGGGGTCCATGGCTCTGACTGGGTTCTATCAGTGAGCTTAATTGGTGTGATTGGACTTCTATCGGGGGTGAGACCCCTCTGTTTTGACAAATCAATTGGCTCGTTTTTCATCGGGGTTGATCGGGTGCGATCAACAAATATGTTTTCCTGAATAAAAGAAACAAACAAATTAAAAAGTACTTAGAGGGACAGAAAATTCCACTTAATGATCATTCATAAAAATACCTATAATCATAACACACCGTAGACCTTACAGAAATTAGATGGGGGGGAGGGGCGGGGTGGAGCTCTAGTTTTTGACAATGACCTTGGCAAAGGGGCGTAGTGACAACTGTGGCAAAGTGTGGAGATCCACTGGCTTGATGCATCACTTCCCAGCTCAACAACAATATAATGGAATATCAGATATTCAAGCTTGCAGTTATTTCTGTGTTCATGGGATGAGCACTGCAGAGGGCTATTGCTATGCTATAGTTAGGAAGCACTAGCAGTGTGGGCCATCGGATGTGGTACTACTGTATGGTGTTATAATGTATTTCGCCAGTGCTCTACTTATCGTGACCCCACTTCTATGAGGTCACCTAAAATTCAGAATCAAACACAAATGACAAGGAGCATGCAATTATATAGTCAATTTTTGCTCTATTCACAGAAATATGTCCCATTTGAAAGATGAAAGAAATCTTCTATCATTAGATGTTGAGGATTAAATATCCGATCATATTCATCAAGTGTCTTGTGCTTAAGTTTCAGTTCACTTCATCGAAGTTTCATTAGTTGTAACAATAGCACCTCAGCCCAGCCAATGCGTTTCGTCCTTGCAGACTTCATCAGGGTTGGGTTATCAGTGGAATCCTTAACACAGGAGCTCTTATTCTCAATATGGGAAGGTGACTCGAGCGAACAAGGGGTACAACATCACCTTACAACTTATCATTTTGAGACGTTATTTGGATATGGTGCTTATCGGACATTTATTCATTTTAGTGCTACATTAGGATTTCTACTAATAACCCTATTGCTATGCGAATGAGACAAGCACAAATGGAGATTGTTGTCATCAACATCACACTAGTTTAAGACTGGAAAGACAAAAAAGTTACTAAGGCAAAACACACTATAGATGGCAAAGAAACAACAAAGCACATCATATATCCTATACACATGTATTCATTACACAACTGGACACAATAGACAGAGCTAATTAATAAGAGACATATGCATCCTACGATATCATCTTGTATTAGGAACATTCAACAACTGATAAATTCATCTTATTTTTTTAAATCGATTTATACAGCCTGATGAGCCATGAAGTGATTAGTCCTCTTTTATTTACGTTGTTCTTGTACTACCTCGCACAGTGTAACTGCTGGGCAATTACCTATGAAATGGTAAGGAAATTTGGTAAGATCCTCAAGCCTTCAAACTCAATCATACACCTGCAACTCAATGAGTGAAACCTTGCCAGGTAACCATCGAGTATGGCCAGTGTTTCGCATGACTTTTGGGACATGTCGAAAGATAGAAATAAAATACAAATTATTGGGACTGCTTTACTGTAAGGTATGAATCTAATTCCCAGCTTAAGGTCTTTCTCAGAATTGGGTGGTCAGAGAAATTCCCCTGGCTTTAAAATCCAATGAATAAGTAGAATTTCCGTCACAATAGAAAAGCTATGGTGGAGGAACTCTGCTGGTGAGTTAACTTCCAGATTTCACCATTCCTGGGACACCCTGAGGCAGATGGCTTAAGAAATGGAAACGTGACGCAACATTCTGCTGCAAAATGGCAGCGCTTAAAGAAATGGCACCTACAAACTTTCTTGACACTTGTTCACCAGAGTATCTGCGCGGGGTAATATGAACAATCCCCAGAATATTGTGAACAAGTTCAAAGTTGCTCATCTGAACTTCCAAATAAACTTTTTGGTAGCATTCAGAAATATATCGGAGGGTGGGGCTCAGTTGTATCTACAATTGGGGGGTTATCAAACATGTGACTTTAAAAGCCGTAAAATGAAGCCAACATAGATATTCTGCATAAAATGCGTTATCAGATTGTGTGGGCTAGGCATCTGTTTACCCTGACACGCAAGTCTCGCCAGCAGGGCTGCTATCTCCTAATGGAGACGAATGGTATTGTAATCCGGTCTGAAACAAGACACCACAGAAGGCAGAGATGACACGAATAAATGGCCAGGTAACACAAAGGTTGTTTTTATTGTACAAGTACGCTTTCAAAGTAGCGTTCAAGTGAATTCTAAGGAAGTACTACAGTCGAACTTATGCAGTAGAGGCGCCCGTGGGGAGGAAAAAACTAGACTTCTCTGAGGAGGTAAAGTCTATGCGGCACTATGCGATTCATAGCCTCGTTAACACTGGAGTTTACATTTGCTACCTTAAGATAAAACATCATGCAACTATGTGTGAAACAAAGACGTTGCTATCTAAAACTGGCGACCTAGGACATTATATATTTGACAAGAGGCAAAAATATGAGTTACAAAAGCAATACTATGATGTGAAAACGGTCCACAGCGTGCCCTCACTTAACAGAAACATGTTTTTTTCATATTTTGCTAACCTTGTGGGCATGCTTTCCGTGCGTGGCAATGTCCGGTTTCACCTTTTTTGAGCTGACCAGGTCTTTCAGGGTTAAGCAATTCATCACCTCCATCTACAAAGAAACCAAGTGATAAACATTAGGAACCTGTGAGATTGCGAGAACTAAAACAAATATTTTTAAAGATCTTTTAATGGTAGTATATGCATTATGTCGCTTGATGTCCTATGGCATAACAAAGATGGCTAATAAAGATGTCCACAACTAAAACAAATCGAGTTGCAATTAAAATGAAAATCTGTCCTGCGTAGTCTGTAGCCACATGTTAATGCCACAAAGCAATTTTCGTGTTTCCATTAAAACTTTACAGGTTAGCGGGTGAAACAGGTAGTTATTTGTATACACTTCGTATTTAGAGAAGTTGTTTCCTGTTAAATGGCCACTCCCACCCCCTTCTTTAAGGAAGTTAACGTGAATTCGCCCCCCTTACCGCAGCCATCCTATGTACCAGCAACGGGCCACTTCATAAAGTTTTTGTCCCGCTTTAGCCTGCCTGGCTTGTACAATTCTCACTCGTTGAAAATGTCCAAGGGGTGGCGCCCAAATCGAGTAGATAAAAAAAACATAGAAAGCAGCCTCCACCTAAAATGACCCTGTAGTGCAGGGCTGTCTGGCGCGGGAAATATTGCGGGCTGTGTGGGGCGTGGAGGACGACCTGCAGAGTGAGTTGTGGCGGGGAAGTGACCTGCGGCAGTCTGATGAAGGGGGTGGGGCATGCAGACGCTGCCCATCCCTCGGGCAGTGTAGGCGCTGAGTTGCCCATTCCTTCTGACCTCAGGGTGGAAGGGAGGGGGCGGAGGGGGGTTAGTTTTGGCGCTAAGAACAAAAGTTTGCAGCTTTGCCGGTTTTCCAAGGCGCCACTGTAATAGGACACCGAGGGAAACTCTTGGACCTCCCCAAAACAGTCACGGGGAAGAAAGTTCAGCAGTGACTGAAGGAGACGTTGACAGTGCCAGGGGAAAGGTGAATCTTGAGTTCAATCTAAGAGCAACTGGGGCCCCTTGCAGGACCTGAGATCGGTACTGTCAGTTCTAACCTCTGGTCCAACATGAACCTTGCTAGTGTCACGTCAGGGATATGAGGCGCTATATATTCAAGATATTTATTTAATGCAATTTTAGATATCAAAGATATTACAATCGTGTGACATCCTGTACTGTCTGCTACCAAGTTCTGATAAAATTAGGACCCGATAGTGATGGTACAGAACGAGTGCGGCTGAACTTCGATGTTGATTGACAATTCACATTTTCCGAAGCAATGCGTCTCGGCCACTGTCTGAGCAGTGCCACGCCGAATCCTGGAACGGACCTACCTGAGCATAGTAAAGCCTGAATAAGCGGTGGCACCACAATCCTGGTTATTACACACGAGCCTTGGCACAGGAAGTCGTACTCCTTCTTTTAGCCTGAGACTTGTCCTGCCTGGACATGCACTGTCTGACGGTGGCACAGGCAACTAAAGTAACATGCTAAACCTGAACCTGGGACAGACAGTACAAATTCATGCAGAGGGGATCTCCGTAGAGGCCACGTTTGTAGCAGTCGAATCTAGTGTGACCAGACCTCTCTCCTAACCTGGTACATCATGAGTCCGTCATACATTGGCACAGCCCTAGCCCTAACTATGCCAAACCTAAAACTGGTAACATATGGCCTTGGCACCACCCCAAGGCCTGGCAGGGGCAAACGCCTATGCAAGTGGGCACACACCTAACTGTGCTTCAGTCGAACTCTTGCAACCTTCGCATAATACAGCCCAACGCTGCGAAAGTCATACCTTGGCAGTCTGGCCCTGTCTCAGACATAGACAGACCCATTCCAGTCTTGACAGGCACAGTCTCACTCATGGTAAAGCCTAAAACTGGAAACTGTCAGAGGCACACCCCGACCAGCACCCTCCCCTGACTAAAGTAACATGTCCTGGCATAGCCAGATCCCTGTACTGTGCGAACTCTGACGCAGCCTCAGTCTGGTACCAGTCTGTACTGCTAATGGGTGACCCTGAGCAGTTAGTCACTCGTACACTGCGAGAATTCGCAGTCCTGGAGCACCCCGGCACGGACTGTACCCTTGGTAATTGAAGGCGGCGGCACAGCAGGATTCTAGCAGTTTCAAGCCCGACACAACCGAACTGTGTACAAAGCAAATATTGGCTTAAGTTAGTCCGTCACCGTTGCAGTCCCGAGACATTAACCTCAGTAATAAGCGTCTCAGGCACAAATGAAGCCGAGAGCACATTAGTATCCGACCCTGCAACAGCTCTGTACTTGATTCTGGTATCTGGTTCACTCTTGCTGAGGGGACCCTGGTGCAACCTGAGCGAACTTTCTTGTATTACCAGAGACCTGGTATAGCCTAAGCAGTGCCCTGGATAGCAGAGGGGCTGCCCTGGCACGCTCCTTCAGCAAGGGCACAGCAGCAGGAATACCAGGTACCATGATCTGTGGATGCTTTCGCAGCATTTCAAACTCACCGCCTGCGTTCGGACGAGTCGCCAGTTCTGTGACAGTCGGTAACCAGTCCCCGGACACCTCGGGACATCCAAACCTCCCGCTAAAGTCTCTCTTCTGGCGCCCTAATAGAGATTTTCAGATCCGGCCAATGAGGAGAGGGCTGCAGTTGGATGACTGGCCAATCAGCATTTGGGCTGGCATTGGCGAGGCCGCGCCCACTCCGCAGCTATAGTCGGCGCGCTCTCAGGCTCTTTCCCGGCCGTGTCCCCGCGCTCCCTGCCCTCCCCCGCACCTCCTACCTGGGGACGCGGCTGTTGGGAGACAGGACGCGGTGCTAGCTGGCGGGCTCAGAGCGGTGCGTGATCCTGCCGCCTCGGGGGGCCGCGGCCTTTGTTACCGCTCTAACTGGCCGTCTCACTTTAAGTGAGGAGGGAGGAAATAATCGAGCAGATGGAGGTGCAGCCAGCAACAGCTTCTACCTTTCACGAACATATTGGGGGGAGGAGGGCGGGAGCCAAATCTGAGGGGTTTACCAGCCTGAGTGATAATAGGGGCCAGCTGTTGAAACCTCTGTCTTTCCTTTCTCACGCGACAAACACTTTGTGCAACATGTTTGTTCACATTAGTTTAAGGCGCATTCGTGACAAGTGTTTTTACAAAAGTGTTAATATCTTAAATTGTTGTATTTTCTTTCTTACCCCTCAAATATTTCTCTCTTCAGGGCAAATCAACGGGCGATTGCAATTCTTTTACAACATCCCCCTTGCGGTGTTTTCAAGCTATGGCATGCACGGTTTCGCCTTTTAACTTTTAGTCAGTTTTACTACCCATGCAACGCACCTGATATTTTAACAGTCTTTAGTACATAAAGCAAAAATAATGCACATTAACTGTCTTCCTGGACTCCTTAGCGGTGCTGCATATTTGAAGTTTAAAGGCGAATCAAAGAAAATTGAATAGTGGTTGCACCACAACACATATTTTACTTATTACAGTTAATTATGCAATATAATGGTTGGCTTTTCAAATATACATAAGCTACGCTTTTTGACCTTTTAGATACTCTGTATAGTAACACTGCACCTATCCAATATAACTTGGAATTTCATTCAATCCCATGGATTGATACCGTTTTTAATCTAAGGCATGATTACAATTCCTGGTTACTTAATGGATGCAACCTTGTTTTTGAAGCAATAACTGCATTGGAAACTAACTGTCCCTGAACGATTGGGAGGAAGGGGTGCAGGCAAGCACTGACCACTTTTGTGTGTGAAAAGACTGCTTTATTGAAACTGGTGCACAACACATTTCCTGGCCAAACACTTTACAACACTAACACCTTGCTATGCATCCAGAGGACTAGCCCCTATCCCACCCCACCCCTACGATCCCCCCCAAACTAGCTCACCCTGCAGCTAACTCATTAACTGTATTGCATTTCAACATTTCCAAATTCAATTCCCCTTACATCCTATGAGTATCTATATGAACCTGTAAGTAACCAAATGTCCTAAAGTGAACCTTTAACTACCTACATACCCTCCCCTTGCACATGGATCCCCTACTGGCAACGCCAAGCAACTTCTGCAAACGCCTGTCAAACTTTACATGCCCACCACCACCCAGACAAGGGGGGGTTGTGAAACTACCATACTTTTCTGCCCCCCACCCCCCAGGTGTCAAAAGACACACATATGATGGATGGAATGCAGAGCAATTCAAACATTCAACTCCAGTCAATAAATCTGGGTTAAATCCATCGTTCTTTTGATCACCATGCAACCCCAGTTTAGACCCAGCCATATGCAAATCAGTTTTGACCCTGTGCGTCATGGGTACAGTCCAGCCCGAACTGCCAAGCCAGGTCCTCCCTGGACCGGAAACAAGCATCCTGGGACCGGTTTCGGGGCATCACCCCTCATTAACCAGGTTAGCTTGAATCCAGTGCCCTGGACTCACATCTGGGCATACCCAGCGCACTTAGGGCGAGAAAGCAAAAGACTCACAGATGATGGATGGAATGCAGAGCAAATCAAACATTCACCCCCATTCAATAGATATTTGTTAAATCCATTGTTCTTTTGCTCACCATGCCACCACAGTTTAGACACAGCCATACGCAAATCAGTCTTGACCTTGTGCCTCATGGTAACAATCCAGACCGCACTGCCCAGTCAGGTTCTCCCTGGACCAGAAACAAGCATCCTGGGACCGGTTTAAGGGGGCATCACCCCTCATCAGACAGGCTAGCTTGAATCCAGTGAGACAGTGAGCCCAGGACCCATGTCTGGGCATACCCGGCAAACTTAGGGTGAGAAAGCAAAAGACACAGATGATGGACGGAATGCAGAGCAAATCAAACATTCACCCCCATTCAATAGATATTTGTTAAATCCATTGTTCTTTTGCTCACCATGCCACCACAGTTTAGACACAGCCATACGCAAATCAGTCTTGACCTTGTGCCTCATGGTAACAATCCAGACCGCACTGCCCAGTCAGGTTCTCCCTGGACCAGAAACAAGCATCCTGGGACCGGTTTAAGGGGGCATCACCCCTCATCAGACAGGCTAGCTTGAATCCAGTGAGACAGTGAGCCCAGGACCCATGTCTGGGCATACCCGGCACACTTAGGGTGAGAAAGCAAAAGACACAGATGATGGACGGAATGCAGAGCAAATCAAACATTCATCCCCAATCAATAGATCTGAGTTAAATCCATCGTTTGTTTGCTCACCATGCCACCCCAGTTTAGACCCATCCATATGCAAATCAGTCTTGACCCTGTGCCTCATGGGAACAATCCAGCCCGAACTGCCATGCCAGGTCCTCCCTGGACCGGAAATAAGCATCCTGGGACCAGTTTCAGGGCATCAGCCCTCATGAGCCAGGCTAGCTGGAATCCAGTGACACAGTGATCCAGAGACCCACGTCTGGGCATACCCAGCGCACTAAGGGCAAGAAAGCAAAAGACACACAGATGATGTACGGAATGCAGAGCAAATCAAACATTCACCCCCAGTCAATAGATGAGGGTTAAATCCATCGTTCTTTTGCTCACCATACCACCCCAGTTTAGACCCAGCCATATGCAAATCAGCCTTGGCCCTGTGCCTCAAGGGAACAGTCCCGCCCAAACTGCCAAGCCAGGTCTTCCGTAGACTGGAAACAAGCATCGTGGAACCAGTTTCACGGCATCACCCCTCATGAGCCAATCTAGCTTGAATCCAGTGACACAGTGAGCCCGGGACTCATATCTGGGGGTGAGTGTCTGAAAAGTTTCAGCGCTCCGTCCATCATCTCCTTATGTTTGCTTTGTTTGCCCTAAATTGGCAGGGTATGCCCAGACGTGGGTCCCTTGCTCACTTTGCCACTGGATTCAAGCTAGCCTGGCTAATGAGGGCTGTTAGCCCGAACCCGGTCCCAGGATGCTTGTTTCTGGTCCAGGGAAGGCTTGGCTTGGCAGTTCAGGCTGGACTGTTCCCATGAGGCACAGGGTCAAGACTGATCTGCATATAGCTGTGTCTGAACTGGGGTGCTAAAGTGAGCTAAAGAACGATTATGGATTCAACCCAGATCTGTGACTGAGGGTGAGTGTCTGAAAAGTTTCAGCGCTCCCTTCAACTCCAGATCTGTGACTGGGGGTGAGTGTCTGAAAAGTTTCAGCGCTCTGTCCATCATCTCCTTGTGTTTGCTTCGGGACCCACGTCTGGGCATACACGGCACACTTAGGGCAAGAAAACAAAAGACACACAGATGAAGTACGAAATGCAGAGCAAATCAAACATTCACCCCCAGTCAATAGATGTGGGTTAAATCCATCGTTCTTTTGCTCACCATGCCACCCCAGTTTAGACCCAGCCATATGCAAATCAGTCTTGACCCTGTGTGCTTCATGGGAACAGTCCAGCCGGAACTGCTGAGCCAGGTCCTCCCAGGAGCGGAAACAAGCATCCTGGGACCGGTTTCGGGGCATCACCCCTCATCAGTCAGACTAGCTTGAATCCAGTGACACAGTGAGTCGGGACCCACGTCTGGGTATACCCGGTGCAATTAGGGCGAGAAAGCAAAAGACACACCGTTGGGACCTGTCTCTAACGTGTCACATTCTAAACTTTACCTAAAACCTCCCTGATCTCCAATAAATACAAATCCATGCCTATGCGATACAAATGTGCTCCGGCCCCTCTAAAAAACTTCAAGGCCTCAAATTTAATGTCTGAGTGACAAATCCTAACAAATCTGATCTCCCTGCAAAAAGCACACCATCTCCCTGTTAATTTTCCTACTCGCCCTGTCTATTGCCTCCGGTTTAAAAGCCCCTCTCCAAGAACGCCACTTCACAAATTCTGTCCATAACAAAAACACACCGGACCACTGGTCCTTAATTTACATCCAATCTCTCTTCATGGTTCTCATCAAATCACCTCATTTTTCCTTGACCAAATCATTCTCCACCAAATGAATGACCAATACATCCGGGAGCTGAGACCCAACCATCATCCCATTTAATGTGTGTAACAAATTTCTCCATAGCATAATCCCTTTTCCTTTCCAGGTAATTTGAAACAAGCGTTCATCAAACCCAAATTAGCCCCCACCCCTACTGTCCTAATTGAATCGCTGCCCATTTTATAAAAGAATGACCCACTATCCAAATCATCACCTCCTCTGATGCATAGCCCTGTTCAGCACCTGGAAAGTTTCACAGGGTCGCTTCCAACGTGCTAGCCTCCTCCACTAGCCCTCACACATAGCACCTATAGCATCCTGATGACCAACGCTCCAACGCATGAGGCCTCTCAATACTGAAAGAGTGTGTGCCATAATCCGCAGTCTGCGCCCGAGCTGACCCAGCGCAGACCGAAGCATCGTCAGTAACTGGTATGCTGTCACCCTACCCCCCTGTATATGATGGAAAAACACCTCAATATCCCTTCTGCAACACTCCGCCCAGTACCTACCCCATGCCAAGGGGCATAGTCCAGGGGTACCCAGAGCACTCAAACTGACCAGTTTGGCTTTGGCCCTCTGATCTGTCTTGCATTGCTGAATCAACACCTCCCATCTCCTTGGCACTTGAGTCACTTCCTCTCAGAAAAGCCCTCTACTATCCCTGCCCCCCAGGAACTCTGATACTCAGAAAGCCCAGTAGAACATCCAGACCATTATTGTTGAAAACAGGCAGGTTTCCACTGGGTCTCGGCAAACTGCAGGTAATTGTTCCACAACCCTTAGCAGCATATTCCAGGACAGAGGTTTTCTAACCCCCACTGGCCTTGCTCCCTCGCCTAACCTTCCTGGATCGTACGCCCCAATTCCCTCACCAACGGAGGATATCTCTACAACATTTTCCCCATAAAAGCTAAACCTGCCAACTTCCCAGCCATAGTCACCCTCAACCAGCTTTTTTCGATCAGCACCAAAATGTATTGTACTACATCCTCGATGCGTGCCCGTCCCATCACCCTGTGCCACGCGTCCGACGCCAATAACTTCTTCCAAGCCTGTATATATGCCCTGCACATTGAATTCGCTAATGACCTTACCACCAGTTCTACCATCCGGCGTAGCTTACGGACCACAACTTCTCCGGCATGGGTGTCAGGTCTCTGTGTCCTTGGCTAACCCACTAAATCTTCCCCACCTTAAATGAGACAAAGCATTGGCACTCTTATTGTACACACCAGGAACGTGGCACGCTCTGAAAGTTATGTCATAGCGCACGCAATCCAGCACTAAAACCGTAGTAACTTCAGCACCTGCGTGTCCCTTGCCGACTGTCTGTTAACCACCTGTACCACAGCCATGTTGTCCACCGTCTGTGTGCTAACTCCGCGCCGCAGAGGGTCGCCTCTACCACCAATGGGAAGAGTTCCAGGAAGGTAATGCTCCTCCCTCTGTGTGCCCATGCCATGCCTCTGGCCATTGCTCCACGCTCCATCTGCTCTGCCAATACACTCTAAAACCCAGGCCTTCTGCCACTTTAGAAAACATCTGCACATCTTAATCAAGATCCCTCCGTTTTGCCAAAGGAAACCCATTGAAGTCCTGCAAGAACACGCACCACATCCTCAAATCCTCTTTAACCCCCGCTGAGATCCTTACGTGATGATGAGGAAGAGCGTTCCCCGATAATGGCCCCCCCAACTGCATGTAGAAGGACCTTTCTGCCCGTACGACCCTTCATATGAAATTGAGATGACCCAGCAGAACCTGAATTTCCTTCACTTTGACCTTCTCCTTCCCCAGCATGCACATTATCAAAGCCAGCATTTTCTCCCACTTGTCCTCTGGTAGTCTAGCTTTCATTCACACACCGAATCATTTTCTGTGTCCAAAAACAACAGTACAGTGTTGGGCCCACTTTTTTCTCCCTAGGTCACCCATGAGCTCTTGGAACCTAGCCAGGAACCACTGGCAGTCCGCCGAACCAGGTACCCCCACCAAAAGAAATTGTCCAGGTAGTGCATTACCAGCTGATGGCCCGTCTGCCATGTGAATACACATTGCATAAATGTGTGGAAGCACTTGAACAACGCGCAGGATATTGAGCAGCCCATTGGCAGCGCTTTATCGACATGCCATTTGCCTTCAAAATGCCTACCCAGTAGTTGAAAATCCTCTGTGTGTACCGGAAGCTGTCGGAAAGATGACTTCATGTCTCATTTAGCCATCAATGCTACTGGGTCCACAGTCACTACCAGTGACATGGCCTTGTCTACCGAAGAGTAGGTCACCGACGCTAACTCATCCGCGACAAAATCATTCACCAACTGAGCCCCGGCCACGACAAATGCTGGATTAAACTAAATTGCCCTTCCTCCTTGGGAACAGCCCCGATTGGAGACACAATAAGGTTCTCCATAGTCCAATCATAGAAGGACCCGCCATTCTACACTCCCGAACCTCATTTCCTAACTTGTCTCTCACCACCTGCTTGTGCTCCGCTGCAGATCACAAATTATCAGCCCACTGATGGATCCTCGGACCCTCGTAACCCAACCGAAATCCCCAGCAAAACCCATCTTACAGCAACTCTGCATCTTCCATACACCCGTAAAATCCCAACCAGTACTCCAACCTCTTGATGTTAACCAGTGTATGAGCCCTTTGCACTAGGTCCTTGGCCCCCTACCCCTCTTGGGCCTGTGAATTGCTGCTGGTGTCTGCCCTGTCATCCCCCATACTGCTGCCACTGACTCCAGCCCTGATTTTTGTACGCATCCCCTGCACCATAGCAGTTTACAAGGGGGTCTCTACCTGAACATTTCAAACTTTTGTGGTGGAATTTGCAATACTCCCATATGCACAACCCCTAGTTAAAATCCCACACGTCCCTCCTGACCCCATGGATTTTGAGAGTCCAGCCAGCCCCCACCCTTCGGGTCGGACACCCCTGAAAGGGACGATACACGATAGGCAGACCACTCACCGTAAATATAGTCTCTTCCCCCATAGCAGCGCCCATAATGTGCTGCCATAAATCTAAATCCAATGGCCCCATTTCGCTTCTGGGTCCCCACCAATCACGCCCAAAACTCCTTGTTGTAATGTGCCCATGTGTACCCCCTGTAATCTGGGCCTTTTTAATCACATCCATGTACTTAAACATGGCCACACAGCGGTCTGGATATTCCTCGCTATAAACACTAGCATATATTAAGAATGGCGCCGTCCTATTTTCTATCGTAAGAGGAACTTTTGGCTGCTTGGCCAGCTCATATACCTCCTCCTTCGAAGCCTTATAGAAGGTATCATGGAGACTGCTCTATGCAACAATAAATTTCTGGTACTTGGTGATCTCAACTTGCATCTTAACAACCCATCAAATAGCACAAGCACGAACTTCAGCCAGGCATTAGGTGCTCTCCAGCTGACACAAATAGTGAACGGCCCTACACATCAGCTGGGTCATCTTTTGGACCCAATATTTGCAAATTGGGAGGAAGTAGAATCTAAACCCCCTATTCCTATCCCCTGGTCGGATCATTATCTAGTTCTCTTTACCATTCGGATCCCTGGATATAGACCTCCGCAGCCGGCTCTGCTATATCATCTTAGGCGTAACTGGGCCACCTTCTCCCTGAGTAAATTCTGCGAGGCACTGGTTAAAGGGGGAAGCCCGGGGGGGGCTGACGCAGATTCAGCCAACACCAATCTGTGCTTACGTATCACTGAGGCACTTGACTGCACGGCTCCTCTTCAAAAAATCAAAAAAAAGAATTCTGGGGGCCGTGTACAAAAAACAGCTCCATGGTTCAACGATGAACTTAGATCCTTGAAATCTGCACTGAAGAAACTCGAAAGAGAATGGCGCAAGACCTTCTCCAAAGAATCTAGAGCCGCCTACCTAACCGAGAGGCGACTCTATCACGGTCAAATTAGAAAGAGCAAAACTGCATACTATACGCTTAGAGTTAGTGAAGCCAGTAATTCCACTAAAGAGCTGTTCTCGCTTTACAAAACCCTTTCGAGCGGGAAATCTTCCAGTGTCCCAGATGACTGTTCCCCTGACGCTTGCAACAGAATTGCTAATTTTTTCTCCGAGAAAATAGCAACAATTTACGCAGAATTCCCAACACAACCCAGAGCGGGTGCAGAATTCATCGAAAGCCCCAGGGAATGGAGCAACAGAATCAGACTGACCCACTTTTCTATCCCTCCACCTGAAGACCTCGTGAAAATTTGCAAATCAGTGAAGTCGGGCTCTCCTCGAGACCCCACTACACCTAAGCGCCTGGCAGATAGTCTAGTGGTATTAGAACCCTTTATCAGGCACCTACTCAATACATCTTTTAGTAGTTCCACTGTACCTAAAGACTGGAAAAAGGCGGTGGTCCTACCCCTTAGGAAAAAACCGACCATCAGTTTCGAGAAGCTTGAGAATCTTCGCCCTATCTCTCTTCTCCCCTACTTGGCCAAAGTAGCCGAAAAACTGGTCAACTCACAACTGATGGACTTCGTCGAAAAAGCGACATTATTGCACAAGACGCAATTCGGTTTCCGTCCCCGTCATTCCACAGAATCTGCTCTCGTAACTGCAGCGGAGGCTCTTCGTCAGGGGGCGGATGAGGGTCAGACTATGGCCCTCATCTTATTGGACTTGAGCGCAGCATTCGACACTGTAGCACACGCCAACTTGCTACAGTGTTTAAATGATGGGGGAATATCTGAAGCTGCACTCTTATGGATCCAATCCTTCCTGACTGGAAGAAGCTTCCAAGTCCGCCTGGGCGACCATTACTCGAAAGCCATGGATCAGGGACAGGGCGTTCCCCAAGGATCGTCCCTGAGCCCGACCCTATTCAATCTTTACATCTCCCCAGTGGCTTCGATTGCCGCGAGTCATGGGGTGGAAATCGTGTCATACGCAGACGACACGCAATTGGTCATCTCCCTATCGCGAAAACCCGGACTTGCTTCAAGTAGTTTTAGGGCCTGCATGCAAGATCTTGCTACTTGGATGTCTACCAATTGCCTTAAACTAAACGGAAGCAAGACAGAGGTGCTCGTGGTGGGGGGAGCCCCTCCGCCTGGTCGTCTGCGTGGTGGCCCCCTTGCCTGGGGGAAGCTCCGGTACCTCGTCAGGAGGTTAAGAACCTTGGTGTATGGTTTGATGCTGATTTGTCCTTTGGTCCCCAAATAAACCGGGTAGCGGGTGTCTGTTTCAGCGTCTTAAAAATCCTACGCAAGGTCCTTGCCCTCCTCCCCATGTCCGCACGGAAAACGCTGGTACATGCCCTTGTGACATCACGCCTGGACTATGGCAACCTACTTTATCTAGGTGCCACCTGTAAGGCAGTAAAACGCCTCCAGGTATTACAGAATGCGGCAGCCCGCCTCATCTTAAAACTCCCCAAAAAGATCAGACTCCAAGGCTGCTCTTCATAGCCTTCACTGGCTACCTGTAAGACGCAGAGTGGAATTCAAGGCCCTCTGTACATGCCATCGCATTCTTGCGCGGAAAGCGCCGGTACCGCTCCAGAACCTAGCCACCAAGCACGTACTTTCACGTGCTTTGCGCTCCTCTCATAAAGGTCTACTGGTGGTCCCTAGAATCAGAAAGGCCCGTATGGGTGGACGCTCTTTCCGCCACCTGGCAGCTAAATGCTGGAATGCTCTGCCTCTTAATCTCCACCTAGACCCCTCGGAATCTAGTTTCCGCAAGAACCTAAAAACTCACCTCTTTTCAAAGTAACTGAACCCCTCCTCTCCTCTGTTCTGAGTTTTTGCAAGTGTAGCGCGGGGACACGCTTTTGCGTAACCAGGCGCTTTATAAACTTTCCTAATAATAATTCGAACCTTCCTTCAACCGCACCTCTCTGTGCAGGAGTTTTAACATCTCCCCATACTCCCCTTTCCAAATGCGATAATTTGTGGCCAACATCAAATGCGCATCCAACGGTTTTGTCACATTGATATAATGCAATTTTTAAAACTTAAATTCCTTGCTGTTCGGTCCATCTTTCCTTCTTCCCCCCAGCACCAGTGGCTAACCCTGAGTCAGCCATTTTGCTTGTGCCCACTCCCGTGCCTCCAGTACCCGCCTACTTGTCCATGCCCACTTCCACGGCAGTCGAGTCTTTGCCCTTGCGCAGCCTCTCTTTCCCTTCAACCCATGCGCTGGAGACCATTTTAGGAGCAGCATCCTTATTTGTCGCCCTACCTGGCGCCAAAGTCGGTGACCGTGCTGATGCCATCCGACTCGCCAGTCCTGTCCCTTCTTTCCCTCCTGCGTTGGCCTTGCGCACCTCTAATACATAACACCTTGTTAGAAGGCCCCACCCACCTACAGACTTCAAGCTCCTCCTCCCGAAGCTCACCCTCTTCCAAACTGTCCTTGTCATAGTCCAACGTAACCCCTCTCAACGGGTCATCCAAACACTCCCATTCATCACCCAGCACCTTCGGTGCCTTACACTCTCCAAACTTGCTGTGACACTGCTACACCTAGCGTCCAGGGGGACCGAAGCGATCCTGCCCTTTCGATTTACCGCTGCTCCACGCACCCTCACCGAATCTCGTGTACCAGAGGCCGTTTGCAACCTACCGGCAGCTGAGGTCAACAAGGCCATTCCGGACCTTCATACATTGGCCGCATCGGGATCCCTCCCTGATTGCGGGCGAACCACGCCCGGGGCCAGCCCTCTCTTCACCTCGGTGTTGTGGAGCCGCCCCCAGGTCTACTGAGTCTGCTTCACTTCCCCTCCCCTGGACCCTATTCCCTACCACTCCAGAGCCCCATGACGTACTCCCCCCTGTCCTTTCAGCTGGAAACGACCAGGGTGCACCCCCACCTTGCTTCCTCCCACAAGGGTCCAACCCCCGATGGAGGGTCTCCTGACCACGCCTAAGTTCTCATACACCACAGCTTCTTCCTTCAGGTCCTCCTCCCCATCTCTCCATTGAACAAGCATGGCGGCCACTAAGGCAGAGCCAGCCTTTGCCCACCCTTACCTAAATAATCGTCTAAGCAGGACACCAAGTCTCCCTTTCTCCCTGTCGGTGCCTCCCCCAGTGGCCAAAACTATCTAAATCTGCCCAATATGGGCTGTACCTTCTTGCCCCTGTACTTTCCTTCTCCCAGTCCATTCCGAGTCATCCCCCTCCCTTTCCCGTAGTGTGAGGAGTCCTTTCCTCCCTCCACCCTGCCCACCTCTGCTGAGGGCCGGCCAACTGAACCTGCCCCAACCGCTCTCCCCACCCGGCCTGCCCTCCTCCCCTCTCCCGGCGGCAACACTCTCATCTAGGGGGTCCACCAAGGCCGTGCACCACTGTGAACCCCTCCCTTCCATGTCTGTTTGGAAGGTGGGCGGGTCCTCTGACGCAGCCGCTTTCTGCCTTTGCTTGTGCCTGCGGCACCATGGATGTGGCTAAAACGTGACGGGGTTGCCTCTCTGTTTCGTCCTCGCGAGCTTGGCCGCGCCTCCTGCCTCCTCCAGAAGCACCTTGTGCCGGTCCCACGAAGCACGCCCTCCTTCCGCAACCCTTGCCGTCCTCACAAATGCCACCTCAGACACCATGGAAGGCCGCTCCACAAGAGGCCCAGCCCCTGCCCTCAATGCGGTTGCTCTACTGCATCCAGAGCAGCCGCAAGAGCTCACCTCCTGGTTGCAGCAGGGAACAAGCAAACACTGCCACCGCCCTGATTGCAGCAGGGAACAAGCAAACACTGCCACCATCACCCCCGCAGAGGTGGCGAGCCGTGCAGGGGAACGCCTCCCCCACCACCAGGTCCATCCTGCCGGTCTCTTTGAAAAGGCGCAACGCCTCCGCCATCATCATATCGCTATTGGCCATGGTAAGTGCGAAACCTTACAAATCGCCACTAGACAAAATTCGCCAAGTAAACACAATAGCACCTTGGCAAAGGTTACCACTGACAAGGACTACCAGCCACCAGTCCACCTGAAACTAAAATGGTGGCTGGTGGCCCAAGCTGTACCCCTAAATATACGTTTGGCTACTTTTGAGCTAATATATAGCCCAACACAAAATGGCAGCCGTTGGACTGCACCACCCTCCCAATCTGCCCGGGGGGCAGACTTCCCTTTGGTCATCTGTCCCCTAAGCCCCCCTTGTGCTATTAAATATCGACACCATGATATTGTCATAGAAGAATATCAAGGGACAACATACTGAAAGGTACATGCATATAGGGAAGTATATATTTACTATTCGTAACTCCACTTCTACACACATTGAAGATATGTACCATATAGGTACATGCAGTGCTTTAAGTGAGATTGAAAAAGTGGGGGTGGACTCAAAATGGCCGTGACCTATCTAACAAAAGGTGTGGTCTAATAGAGGGAACTACAATCCTGCACTGCACAAGTTCATAAACAAGCTCTTTTACAAACCATAGACTGCAAAAACCGCAAGCAACAATACGATTAGAAGTAGTAGGCCTGAAAATAAATTTTGGGGAAAAATACTCAGTATTCTTAAACAGCTGACACATTTACAGTAATACTGTATGTACTTGTAAAAAAGTCAGCGAAGACCGATCAGCAATGGCAATGGTTACCCAGCCTCCATGGTAGCCAGAGAAGGAGAAGAGTGTGGAATGGTAGCAATGTTAATTAATGCATGTGTGCAGGCAAAGTCCCATTTCTCTGTACTTCACTAAATCAGGATGTTAAAGCAAAAAGTTGATCACAGTGAGAGTGCCAGTAACTAAAAATTTTTTTTTTTAAAAATTCACTTAACAGATGTTTTTCATCAGTTGCAGTGAACCCTTTACCCAGAGAAGGAAATGTTTTTTTACTAAAAAAAAGAATGCTTTATTATCAGCCTTCAGCATCTAATCATTGTATGCATGTCACATTTAGAGTCTGAATTCTGCCCATCAAGCCTACGACTCCTGCACCCCTGCGCATTTAGTGGCATTTTCTTTCAGATCACTATCAGGTGATCACATCTTTGAATTAGCTACTGATCTTGGCAGCAGGCATAACAAAGCAGTCTTTTCAAATGTACAGTGAAGGCCGGATTTTTTTCACACTGTGGGTGAGGGCAAAAACAGAGGGCTTGATGTGAACCTAACTCCGAACTTGGTTTTTGAAATGCCAGTGCTGGGCACCGGCAGGACCCAATCTGCTTAAACCCCTGGGTACATGTATGTGGAGTTAGGTATAGAAAATATAGACTTACCTGTCTTTCTTTTCCTTTTTGTTGATATTTTGTCTTAAATATTGTGTAACATCGATGTTCTGCGGTCGATAGACAGGGTCCACACCCGTAGAACACAATACACGATAATTTACTAGACAACATTTGATTAAAACACATAACAAAAGGTAGCAAAACTGTTTTGTTAAAATCTAAATGACAGTTTGTTTACATGTATTAGACCTGGTGCTTTTGACCAGTTTATACCCAGACTATTTACCCTTTGCCTCTTAATTTTTTGACCCTGTTTTCGTTGGCTATAGGATTCTGGGCTCTTCACTGCTGATCAGTGTTACTTTTCTCTTAAAGTGCATATGCTCGATGTGTAAATTGTGAATATGATTGGATATCCATGATTGGCATATTTGATTTACTGATAAGTCCGTAGTAAAGTGCACAGTGTGTGCTAGGGCCTGTATATCAAATGCTACTATTGGGCTTGCAGCACTGGTTGTGCCACCCACATGAGTAGCCCTGTAAATGTGTATCAGACCTCCCACTACAGTGTCTGTGCGCACAGTCGTAAACTGCCATGTTGCCCTGGCACGTGCACCCACCTGCCAGGCTCAAACCTTCCCTTTTCTTACATATAAGGCACCCCTAAGGTAGGCCCAAGGTAACCCTGTGGGCAGGATGCAGTGTATGTGAAAGGCAGGACATGTACTGGTGTGTGTGACACGTGCTGATAGCGAAATACTGTGAGTTTTGTTTTTCACCATTGAAAGGCTGTCTGTCCCAAAGGCTACCATTGGGGCTGCACTGTCACCATTTTACATGCGCAACTTTCAATAGGAACAGGAAAGAAAAATTGAGTTAAGGCTCTCGGAACTCAGAATTTATTAACGCACCTTTTGGTAGAGGTGGTTTTTAAATTGTGAGTTTGAAAATGCTACTTTTTTTGAAAGTTCACAAAGCCCTGGAATGAATCCGCTCCTTCCTCACCGGCCAAACACAGATAATCAGACTACCCCTGTTCCTCTCCGAACCTACAAAGACCAACTGCAGTGTGCATCAGGGCTCCTCCCTGAGCCCCACTCTCTTCAACATCTACATGGCCCTGCTCGCAGCCAGCGTCAGGAACCACAGACTCAACATCGTTTCTGACGACACCCAGCTGGTTCTCTCCCTCACCAACGAATCCACAGTTGCCAAGACCAACTTCCACAACGGTATGAAGGCTGTCGTCACCTGGATGAAGAACAGCTGCCCGAAGCTCAACTCAGAGGAGGGCGAAGTCCTCATCATGGGCTCCATCCCCTCCACCTGGGACGACTCCTGGTGGCACGCAGCACTTGGAACCCCTCCCACACCCAGAGAGCATGCACGAAACCTAGGCATCATCCTAGACTCCTTGCTCACCATGAACCACCAGATCAATGCCGTCTCATCACCCTGATTCCCCACGCTACGCCTGCTCCGAAAGATCTATATGTGGATCCCCCCCTGAGTCCAGAAACATGGTCACCCACGCACTGATCAGCAGCAAATTTGACTTCTGCAACGCACTCTACGCCGGCATCATACAGAAACTCCTAAAGAAACTGCATAACATTCAGAACGCCTCCGCCAGACTCATACTCAACATTCTCGCTGCTGCCACAGCACCGGCCACCTGGGAGACCTACATTGGCTCCCAGTCAACAAAGAGTCACCTTTAAGCTCCTCATGCATGCCTACAAAGCTCTACATGACACGGGACCTGTGTACCTTAACCACCGCCTCACAATCCACGCATCAACCAGAGACCTCTGCTCCGACCAACTGAACCATCTCACATATACGCAAGACCATGGCCGGAGGAAGATCCTTCTCCTACCTCACAGCAGAGACCTGGAACCCCCTGCCTCTCCACCTCATGCAATCACTGTCACTGACTCAATTCAGGAAGGACCTTAAGACCTGGCTCTTTGACTGACCCACAGCGCTTCCAGCTGACCAGCTGTTCCACCCCCTCTGTGCCTTGAGACCCTTATGGGTGAGTAGTCGCCCTTTACAAGTAATCTAATTGATTGATTGATTCTTGCTTTACCATTCTGTGTGTCTTTGACTGTTTGTGTATTAAGCATCTGGTTTTGGAGTAACAGGAGCTGGGGATGTGCATTCACTCTAGACAGTCACAACGGGGGTTGGGGTGTGTCCTGCCTTGCCTGGGTGGCTCATCATGTGGGTGAATAGACCTGGTCTGCATTTAGAGTCGTGGGAGGAGTTTTGTTAGCACCGGAATAGGCTGTGTCTCCTTTGCACAATGCTGTCTCCACCCCCTGTGGTCATGCAGGACCAGGGAGGGCTGGACTGGTTTGGACTGGGCTCAGAGACCCTTGCCAAGAAGAATAGTGGAACTGTGTAAGAAGCACTTCATTTTCTGTGTGAGGGGTGGATCAGTCTGCAGTTGCTGCCTCTGTCTGTGGTGGTGGAAAAGGTCTGACTCTTTTTTGCCCTGTTGTGGTATCCTGCTTGTGAGAAATCTCCAAGGGCTTGTGTGTGCTGGCCTCCTGTTGGAAGTCTCAGGGATATAAAAGACTTCTGTAAAGATCCTTGTTGGGTCTAAAAGGACCCTGCGTGTAAGGAGGACTGGGAGCTGTGTGAGGAGAGAAGCCGCCAAGGTGTTTAGGGTAGGACAGCATGCAGTTGCTGTTCCTGTCTGGAGCAGGAGAAAGGACTGAACGGTCCATTCACCAAGTAGCAACACAACACATGGTGAGCGCTGTGTTTTCCATCTGAAAAGAGAGCTAGCGCATGGAAGATTGTGCGTATTTGAAACTTCCTGGGGCTTTTACTTTATAGAAAGTTTCCAGTGTGCCTATTCCTGGGGCAAAAAGGATCACATGAGGCATTAATTGCTGAAGGCCCAGTGTAATTTTTGGCGCTTCTGAGATCCAGCTCACCGCCGCGTGCCCGAGTTCTGGGCTGAGCTCCCAACTGCTGTGAAACGAGCCCAAGAGAGGAGAAAAAGACGAAAGTGTCCGCTCGTCTGCAAAACGCGCGCCCCAGGAAGGCCAGGCATTGCCTAGCAACTTGCGAATTCGAGGCGGCACCGCTCGATTCCCTGGAGCGTGAGACCGCACTGTTCAGGAGGCAAAAGGAAGGCACGGCCACTCGTCAGAGAGGAGTCATCTGCATTGCCAGACAACAAACGCGGCTGCCCTGAGTTCCTGACACCACCGCCAGAAAGAAGGCGTCAACGCAGAGGCATTATTAGCCACCCCAGCCACAAAGGACCGAAAGGACCGAAATGGCCGTGCACCGCCGAGAGGAGCAGCACCTCTCACAGGAGAAAGTGGGGAGAGCTCTGCGTGCAGCCTGGTCGGTGTGAAGCATCGGCAGGATCGAGGCTACATTCTGTACGCCGCAGCTGTACCTAATTGGAGTGCAAGACTGCCACACCCGATATGCTTCAGGAAAAATTGGGTAATCAAAGTATTTTATAAACTATGGCATTTTGCTTCCTACCCACATGAAGTGCTATGTGGAATTTCATGCCCTGAAATTATAATCAGTGGCAATCCATGCCTGGTGACCAGGTGAAAAGTACCATTTGTAGAAACTGCATAATAAGTACAGGGATGGTGTAAAGTGGTGTTTTTCATAATAGTCCTACGATATGGGCAACTTATAAGTATTGCTTAATTGCACTAAATGTGTTATGATCCCTGCCTAGTTGGCAAAGTGATTTATGATCTATGTGATTTATGATCCATGCATTATTATGACAATTGCCTAGTGGCAAAGTGATTAATGTGATTAATGATCTGATATGTTTATGACAATTGCCTAGTTGGCAAAGTAATTTATGTGATGGTGGTCTAATGTGTTTTATGTATAATACAAAGGATATTCTTATATAACCTTGTGTAGAGTCTCTTTTGTGGTGTGCCTTGTGTATTACTGGTGTGTGTGTGTGTGTGTATTGCACAAATGCTTTATACATTGCCTCTGGGATAAGCCTGACTGGTCTTCCAAGCTACCAAGGGGGTGAGCAGGGGTTATCTTCAGCGTGTAACTCCCTTACCCTGACTAGAGTGGTAGGTTCTGCCTGGCTTAGGTGCGTACCCTAGCCAACCAGAAACCCCATTTCTAACAACATGCAAATCCATCTGTCTCACATATTACAATGTGTGCTTAAACTTGTTTCTTGTATACAGAAGCACTATGTTTCAATTCATATTCGCACTTCTGCTTTCCAAAATGTTAATGCCATTGTACTCATTTCAGCCTGGTTGCATACATCTCAACATTTTCACAGTTAACATGATTTTCAAGTTAACATTTGAAAGATGGTAGCTCCATTTTGAATTAAAATACATGAAAGATTACCATAAGCTCAAAAGACACATGCACACCCGGCCGCCAAACGAAAAAAGCAGGTTAGGATATAAAACCCTAACATTTTGGACGTTGCGTCTGAAAAATGTACTCCGGTGCCCACCTAACAACACGCAAATGTGGCATTGACAAGAACATATCAATGGGAAGTTGACGTGCTTACCTGGTGCCAAAGCTACAGTTAATAGTAGGAATTGTTGCTTTGGTAGCCACTCTGAGTAAATTCAGGAATGGTGTGACGTTACCACATGCCGTGCCCGGGCAGAGATGCAGATGATTTGAGGGGCGGGACAACTACTACCAGACAGGACAATGAAAGAGATCCAATTAAAACGAGTGAAACGGAGACTGAAAGGTGTAAGACTGTCTCCTCGTTGATTTGGGCTCATATGACGTCCCCGCTGCGTATTACACCCCGGAGGGACCTTTACAGACAGGTTCTCGTACCACGACTTCTCAACACACACGTTTATAGCTGATAACAAATAAAACCTTCTACAGTGATATCTTTTCACTAAATAAATTTCTGGCTTTAGGTGGAGTCTTACGTTTTTCTTATTAGAGACCTGTAAGTTTAGCGCAAGTCGCAACAGAGAACATTTAATATATTGTACATCTACAAAAATGAAATTCCTTTAATATCTATTATGAACAAGAAAAAGGTTTATTTTGTCTAGTCCAAATTCCATTCTCAACTGATTTATTTTATTTTCGTGTAAATCTTTGACGGCAGATGGTAGCTACATCACAAGGACTTGTAGGAGGAGGAGTTGCACAGGACTTCTGAGGTTGCAATGTGTAGGTCAAAACAGAGTCATGTGTTGTCAATCAGATCAGAGTCATGTGTTGTCAATCAGGGTCGTGCTTAAAGAGGCCAGTTACGGGGGTTGGGGAATCAAACAAGGGATCGCGTGGGTGGGTCAAGGTAAAGTAAATGGATTTGGTTAAGTTTACACAACAGTGAGGTTCGATTAAGTAAGATTATTCTGATAATAAAGCATATGTAGTATGACTATCGAACCATATGGTGTGTTGCCCAAACAAGCTGGCATGTGACAACTAATCGTCTTGGGGAAACATCAGTATTCACTATGCATAGTTATGCAGGGGCCTGAATATTGCCTATGCAGCAGATGATTGGAAGAATCAAGAATGGCTTCTGTATCAATTAGTCATAGACCGAGATAAAGAAATGAGTCTTGAGGACTCTGTAAAACCCGAGGAAGTCTCCTTACTCAGATGTATGTTAGCGGCATTCGAGAGTGGCGAGCCTTGTACATGAAGGCATGCCCCACACCCAATGTGTAGCTGACTTTGCATGCCACTATCTTCGGAAGCCCCTCTAGAAAGGCCCTTGTTGGGCCCTCCAGGTCGAATGTACCTGTTCAACCATCTTCATAGAACAACTACTACTCCCACTTCTGACACTCAATTAGTTGGACTAACTAGGCCCTCGTTAGTGTGAAAAGGTGATAGTCTGGTAGAGGTGGGCGAACTAGCAAAGTAATAGAGAGAGCCGAGCCAGAGAGTCGCCATAGGTCGCCTTGGCTCTAAAAGCCATAACACGAGTTGAGCCATGAACATATTTGGAAAGTAATCATGCAACAAACGTCAGATGCTTCAAAGTTAAAAAAAGTGTATTTATTTAACACGCAGGAGCATCTCAATTTAGTACATTCGATTATATCGCTGCATTCAGTGGAAATTATTAGAAGCAATAGCTTCAAACATGAACTTGGAAACATTCATTTCTCTCTCCTTCCGCTCTGACGATGGTGCAGGTAGTAAACCAAAAGGCAAATTAGTTGTCCTGTGGATCCATTGCGTGGCCTCGGTTGTTGTTATAGGTAGAACAGCACTATAGTCTGTAAAAAGATATATAAGAAAGGTGTTTGCACAGTGCACGTCCTGGACTGATTTATTTCAAGGTCCGCAATATGATGATAAAAGTTAATTGCCTGAGATCACACAATTTGGTAAAGCAGGGAAGCCAGGATTAATCCGAGGATTTGTGGTCTCTTTTTATGCAATACAGACACGTTAACTGCCCAAGTTGGGAGCTCACTGTGGCACTGCTGAAACAGTACCCCGCCCACTATGCTAGCGGAGCTCTATTAACATTATTGGGACTCGTGGTGCTGCATCTCTCTCCCTTTCTTCAGCCCTTCCATGCCAGCCTGCATTTGAAGGGCCTTCTGCATGGTATGAAGCGTGCACGATCCCCAATATCCTCTCCTACCTCATGGCCTTGTGGTGACTTATAACAGGGTCACAGGTTTCTCCCTCATCCACGGCTGCACTCATCTTGATCGGTGACTGGTTGCTTTCTGGCCCTACCGAATACCCCTGGAGACTTGCCATCCCTCTGCCTCCACGCTGCAATTCTACGCCGCGGCATGGGCCGCCAAGAACCTAAACAAAGGACCCTACCCTTTGAAAAAGTAGCGGACAACACCTCATCATGGTGAACAGCGCCCAGGGCGCAGACAACGTGGACGAGTCCTCCTCATTGTCCACATCGGTACTTCAGGAGATGAGGGTGGGATTCAGGGCTATTGATGGTAGGTGTAACACGCTGGACAAAAGCTTGGCAGACATGGGTGCCAAAGTCCAGGCACACGACCGACGCCTCGACATGGTAGAGGCCCGTGTGTCGGACATTGAAGACAGCTCAGCGCAGTGGCTCAAACGCCTGGACAGGGTGGAGTGAATTTTGAAGGAGGCCGCCATTAAAAACGAGAACTTGGAGGCGCGAAGTCGGAACAACAATGTGCGTGTGAGAAGTTGGCCTGGTATATGCTGTCCACTAGTCATAGTGGGCACCCTGTACCAGTCCAAACAACCCCTTATTGGTTATAGGTTAAAGACAACCATTATTTAAAGCTATCCTAGTGGTAGCTATGCAGAGCAGCCTTCAGGCTAAGTCTTGAAGGAATGTAAAGCAGCTTGTTTTACCAGTCTATAATCTCTTGAGTGCCTAAATGAAAGACAACCACACCAGGTTTATATATAAAATATATGTATTTATTTCTAAACACACCCTCCTAGTCTCTTTATGAGGCTAGAGGTCAAAACACATAAGTTACACTTCAAATATGACAGTAATAAGCACAAATACATGTCAGGCCCTAGGGGCGAGCCAAACCATATACTAAAATAGTGGTATAAGAACCACGACTTAACTAGACACAAAGCATAGAGCCTGTAGAATCGCTGGGACCCCAAGGAACCACCCAAGGTAGTGACACAGGGGACCCACGGGGGCCGTGTGCAGTGTGAGAACACAGCCGCGACCTCCCGTTAGCTTCTATGGGGAAAGTCGCGGTTAGATTTTTAAAGATTAGGGACACTTAGAAATGAGTCAGGACCAAACCCTTTGGGACTTAGGAAGTTCTAGGGCCAACACCCATGGGAGCACTGGAGTACTCGAGTTACCTCACCCAGGGAAGCCGGGTGCATAGGTGTCAAATGGTGTCGGGTCGCATCGTCGATTTCAATGGGAGCTGGCAAAGAAGTGCTGCTGCTGGGAAGATGCGAAGTGTCTGAAGAAATCCAAGCCTGGATCGGAGTCGAGAAGAACCTGAAAGCAGAGGGGACAGAGTCTGGGTCACTTGCCAGTGACCAGGAAGGCGATAGGCGGATGCCCACCGATGTTGGGTGATTTCAGGTGAAGAAGGTGAAGCTTGACTCTTCAGCCACGAGGACCAGGAGGCGTCGAGGACAACCAGGAGCTGGATTTGAGCTGTCCCATGAAGGATGTCGAGTGCTGCAGCGTCGGTGCCCGGATTGGACAAAACAAGCCTTGGCAACAGCAACCCATCCAGAAAGGAGAAAGATGCTTCGGTGCAGACCAGCAAGGTCTGAGGGACTCACCACTTGGTAGGGACTTGGGGCACGTCTGGAGCAACCAGGGAAGCCCAAGGAAAATCAAAGTTACCCCCTCAGGGACCCACAGTTGACGGACCAGGGATCGCAAAGGGACCTCAAGATGAAACACAAAATGGTGGCCCTCGGGTCACTCGGGGTGACTAGGCCGACAATCTTCAGTGGATTCTGTGGTCGAGGTGGGGGCTACAAGTGAGCCCAAGCACTACTTCAAGAGACGTCGAGAAGTCAATGCATTTCCAAAAGTGCACAGTGACCAGGAGTTCCGGTTCCACGCTACTCACGAGGGCTGCGGGTCACAGCTTTGAGATGTCTGGAAATCCTCTTCCTGGGCTGCAAATACTTTGGAGTTTGGTGGGAGCTTCGGAGATGCAGACCAGCAAAATACTTTGTTGGTGCCTGCCAAGCAGGGAAATCACTCCTTGACCCCAAGGGATATTTCTTCAGTCCTCTAATCTTTAGAGAGCGTCGAAGTTCCGGGATTCAGCTTCAGAGTTTCATCCAGGGATATCTAAAGCTCTGGTTACAGAGGTTCCTTACTTATACCTAAGGAAGGGGTTGGACTAGCTCTGGGGACCCACCTATGGGAGGGTTTGGAAAGAGGGGTGGCTACACCCATTTCCTTTGTCCAGTTTTGCGCCAGAGCAGGGGCTGGAAGCACCTGAACCGGTTTCAGCTGGACTAAGCACAGGGACACCAAATGTGCCCCCAGTGCAGGACTTCAAAGCACTCAGAGAGTGCTCCCACCCAGCCCCAATACACATAAGCCTGTCTGGGAGTTGGTTACACCTCCCTGTGACAGGAAACCTATTGTCCAGGCCTCCCCTGCCAGAGTTTCAGTCAGCAGCAGGAGGCCAGACCCGTGTCTGTGGCTGCAGCATCTATTTTGTGATGTCAGGGCTCTATTAGATTTCTACTGGGTATACCAGTACCTCCATGTCTCTCCCTCTAGAAGGGTAGGTTCATATCCTCACATTAGGAACTGATGTGGGGGTATGATTCCAAGGTGTTTGACACCAAACACGACATGTTTCCGTGCAGTCAGTCCAAAGTTAGCATTAACCGTTTAAGAGGTACCTCAGAATCCAATCTGGAGTGTACCTAAAGTACATGCAATCAATTTAGAGAGGAGGCCGCTACAGCCGGGAGGATGGATATATTCGTGGAAAACTTGCTATCTGATTTATTTGGTAGAGTGGTCTTCACCCCAGGATTTGTAATAGAATGTGCGCACAGATCCCTTGGGCCTAGGTCTAATCCTGGCCCAGCACCGAGGCCCATAATTGTGAGGATCATGAATTTCAGAGATCAAGATTCAGTCTTGCGCTTGGCCCGGGAAAGAGGTGATAACATTTGGCAGGGCTCCAAACTCTCTTTCTTTCCGGACTTAACTGTCATGGTCCAGGATGCCCGCCGCAAGTGGGTGAAGGCAACCCTCAGAAATTTGGGACTGAAATATGGAATGCTCGATCCTGCCAGGCTCAAAGTAGATGTGGGAGGTCGCTCTCGCATATTCGACACCCCGACAGAAGCACAAGAATTCTGTCACACCTACAAGAAGAACAACAGCGGGCCCAGGACTGTAGACGGAGGTCCTTCCCCTCCACATAGGGGATCGGACGCTAGTATGGAACTCTTTTTAAACACTGGGACCGGCTGATGTGGCTTCCCTAGCCTCTCATTGGACTATGTGGTGACAATGGGTAATGCTTACTATTCATCTTTGCTGTGATAAGTTAGTTGCTCGGCCGACGTGGCGTTGCCATCCTTTATGGTGTACACTTTAATCTGTTTTTTGTTTCAGTGTGCGCGGAAGTGTTTTTCCAATGGTTGTTTACACATTTGTAAATTAAGTTGGCACTTCCTATTAATCATTGGGTCATGGTATTGCCTTACTTGGGACCCGGTGAGGCTGGGTGGTGGGAGGTGGGGGGAACTTTGCGATGGTCATACATTTTCACTGATTGTACGAAAAGGTCACTTCCACATGTCGATTTTTTAAATATGCAATTCGTCGCATGTTTTTTTTGTATATACCATTATGGCTCCGCTAGGTAATTGTGTTGGTCTCTCCCTTATGTCCTGGAATGTACGAGGTCTCCACAACACCCGCAAACGACAGCAGGTACTCAAATATTTAGTGCGACATAATGTCAGCATTGCCTCTCTACAGGAAACACATCTACCCAAAAGCGATGATACATACATGGCTTCTAGTTGGGGAGCGCATAGATATTTTGCCAATTATAGCAGTTACGCTCGGGCGTCACTCTCCTTAACCATAAGAGACTCCCCTTCAGCCCTGGCAAAGTGGTGGCGGATGGCGAAGGCCGGTTCCTTATTGTCACAGGCATGCTCATGGGTCATTTCACAGCCTTAGTGGGCGTCTATGGCCCAAACATTGATACTCCAGACTTTTTCCACTCCCTACATATACACTTGATGAAACTCGAACCTAATTTGATTATTATGGGAGGGGACTTCAATTTATTATTAGATCCCAGATTGGACAGTACCTCCTTGTCCCCTGACTCCAAGCCACGCTCCGACGTGCACTGCAAGAGATTTGCAGACAACTTTCCTTAATAGACATTTGGCGGAAGCACAATCCTACCAACACTTCCTATATCCACTATTCTGGCTACCATAATACATGGACCAGAATAGATTATTGGCTGGTTTCTCCGGGAATTGCTGGCTGATTTAGAGTCCTAGAGATCTTACCATGGACATATTTTGACCACTCCCCGGTAATACTTTGCTTAGCTACTCCCCGTCCGGAGGGCTTTGAGCGGCAGTGGGGGTTTCCAAGCAGGGCGCTGCAGGATGAGGTCTTCAATATGGAGGTGCGAGAAGCCATTGAGGATTATTTTACTATAAATACTGGATCTGTGGATACTTGGGTGGTCCTATGGAAAGGCTTTAAAGCATATATAAGGGGTGTCTGCATCGCTAAAAGTGCTGGCGTGCTAAAAGACTTGTGCACCACGCTGGCCCGAATTGAACAAGGCATATCTGCATTAGATTCTGAATTACTCCTAAATGCCACGGCAGTTGCTGAAACTCGGCGTTTGGCACTCCTGGTAGACTTTCGCGAAGCCACGGACAGGGAACTGTTGTATTTGGGTACATTTCAGTCTGCTAGGAGTTACGACGAGGGCGAAAGACCCGGGAGAGTACTGGCACAAATGCTTCGCCCCCCCTACAGTGAGGCATACATCACAGAGATATGCACCCCCCCAGATCAGCCAGTCACCACCACATCGGGGATCCACAACACTTTTATCGATTATTTTAAGACATTATACAGCTCCAAGATTGGACGCGATTTTGAAGACTAGGAAAATTACTTATCTGAAATTGCACTGGTGTATCTTGAAAAATGCATGCTGGATTTCCTGGCTGAGCCCATATCAGAGACGGATGTGGTGGGGGCGATAGAGGCACTCCGCGGTTCCTCAGCCCCCGGGCTGGACGGATTTACCGGAGAATTTTACAAGGCCTACAAAGATCTCCTTGCTCCCCAGCTGATTGAAGTCTACGCAGAGGCGCTTGAGAGGCAAGTACTCCCCCCACAATTTGGGAGGCAGTTATTATTCTCCTTCCCAAGCCTGGCAAGGACCCCTCACTATGCAGCTCCTATAGACCCCTTTCGTTATTGAATTTAGATTACAAAATATTGGCTAAGGTTATAGCCAGCAGACTCTCTCAATTAATGGAATTTATTATAGCCCCTGCACAGTCTGGATTTGTCCCACACCGTTCCAATTCACTCAATCTTCGGACCCTCTTCACTGTCATTCACAGAATTGATCCAAAAGTGCCTGCTGCGACTGTCTTGTTAGACGCCGAGAAAGCATTTGATTCTTTAGAATGGCCCTTTTTTCTCTCTGTGATGCGCCGCATGGGGATGCCTGTGGGATTCGTGGCCACCACTACTCTGTTGTATACCATCCCAACGGCTAGACACCGTATAAATGGCACGCTCTCACATTCCTTTTCTTTGACGCGCGGCACGCGACAGGGATGTCCTCTCTCCCCCCTTTTATTTATATTAGCAATGGACCCGCTGATCAGACATTTCCAAGAGCGACACCTCCACCGGGGTCTACAATTTAAAACAGGACCTTTATTAGTCTCACTCTGTGAAGATGACACCATTCTATATGTGCGCCACCCACAGGACAACCTTGAACCAATAATAAGGGAAATACTTCGGTTTGGCCGCTTTTCAGGGCTAGGCATTAACTGGCACAAATCTGTAATTTTCCCATTAACAGAGAGCATGACTCCCTGGAACTGTGGATGTCCTCTGGAATGGTGCCACGACGCTGTCAAATACCTAGGCATTCACGTACACCTAGACGCTGCTAGTATTATCAGCTTAAATTATGGACAGGACAGGTTGGAGGCACAGGTGGAACGCTGGCTGCGCTTTAAGTTGTCGATGGCAGGCAGGGTCGCTATACTTAAAATGATAGTTCTCCCAAAAAGTTTGTATTTATTTAATAACATCCCCATCCCTCACACTAAGATTTTTTTTTACAATTACGCACACATATGATAAGACTGGTCTGAGGGGAAGAGGCCTCGTGTCCGTTGGCAGGTACTTACTCTTCCGAGTGACAGAAGGGGCTACGGAGTACCCGATCCTTATTTATATTACTTGGTGGCTCAGTGTAGCTATGCATTTGCGTGGTATCACCCAGATGCTCGTATTCCATTTTTGCGACCGGAAGCTGATTTTGTACTTCCTTGGAAGTTATCCTCGGTGTTACCGAGGGGCTTCCCTAGAGACCCGTGCGACATACAAACCGTCTTTACTACTAGCTGGGTGTGGGACAGGTTACGGAGACTTCTAGGACTTAACACAACATATTCTCCAGCTCTACCACTTCTATGGCTCCCCATCACAGACGAAACACTGGTACAGCGCACATTAACCAAATTCAACATCACAACGATAGGGGATCTATATCCTGATGATCATATCTTCTCATTGGCAGAAGAAGCCCGATTTCAGGACAGATCTTTCATGGATACCTTTGTGCTGCAACGCGTCCGTTCAGCATTGAGAGCAGCGCTACCCACTTATCCGATTGCACCTGTACCTATGGCCCCTTTGACACTGATTATTGAGAGCGACATGGGTGCCCACCTCATTTCCAAAATGTATAGATTATGTTCTAGTCTGCGACTGGTGACTTATGTTAAAATACGCACTGCATGGGAACAAAACCTAGGTTGTCCCATTACAGACGATCAATCGGAAAAATGCTGCATGGCAACCAGGGAAGTCTCCCTAAACAGCAGACACAAACTTATTCACTTCAAATTTCTCCGCCGCTTATATCACACGCCTGCCATGGCACACAAAATTGATCCCTCCAGACCCCATCACTGCTTGAAATGTGCCGCTCCACACGCGGAATTTGCCCACCTTACATGGCCCCAAACTACAGACATATTGTGAACAAATACATGACACATTAGGAGACATGATAGAGCTGACACTTATTCCCACACCGGAAATTGCACTCCTGGGCTATACAGTTAACTTCCCCAAAAAGGTGAGGAGATTTGCAGCTCTAGGGCTATTACTGGCTAAACGGGAAATAGCGCTGCTATGGGGCCAACGTACTGTACCTACCCTTCAGAGATGGTTATGTAGCTTGTCCTATTGCAATGTTAACTGTGATCTATATTCTTCCTTAATGCCAAGTTGTCGCGCCCAAAGGACATATGGGGCCTATACAAGGCATACATTGAATGTGAGCGCCAGAAATCTGCTTCTCAAGTTGAAAGTGGAATAGTGCCAGAGGTGGTGGGATGAGTATGCTGCTATCTCACTGTCTGTAAAACTTCAAAACTTTCCTTTATGTGCACTGATGGTGACCCCCATATAAGTGTAGGGTATTAATAATCTCTTTTTTCTTTTTTTTTCCTTTCCTTTTTCCTTTGTTTAGATGAGGTCTGGGTATGGATGGTCCTTGCGGTTTGGAGGGAGGGGACGGGAGGACTAGTGGGTCTGACACGATCCAAATTTGCTATTATGAACGCTTAAGTTGCCAAAGTGATTGAGCTGCATTATATGAGACTCTATGTATGTGACAATGTCATTTTATGCTTGAAAATGTACCACTCTGAATTCTTTGTGTTTAAGAGATGTATAAGAACATTTGAAAATAAAGCTTTAAAAAAATAAAAAAAACTTCTCTATGTGTAAAATACTGTATGTAACATACTTCTTGGTCATAATGGTTTGTTGTTTCATAAGGTAGCGAGGTTAAAACAAGCTGGTGGCATTAAGGTGTTTCGATGGAACGCGATCACAAAGTGTCTGTAGAGTCCCACTCAGTCACATGATAGCCCTAAGCTGCGGCTGCCCATGTTGTAAAGAAGACATTTCACTCTGTATGATGTCAATAACAGACAACACAATGTTAGTCAAAGAGTATATCCTGGTGGATAAAGTAGTCATACCATTGTCTACTGCTGCTAGAGCCCTTTCTAAATTTGCTCTGTCAATCTCATGCAGTCTCTCAGCAGCTTCCTGCAGTGAAACCTTCCACACTTTATTGTATATAGCATACAGAAAGCATTTTTGACGTGGTCTTTGAGGACCCAACAAGCAGTCTTGTACTTCCATGTCATCATAAAGAATGGACAAGTGTTGTTTCACCGGAGACAACGTTCACTGTTTAAGCCAATCAAGGCACAGCTTTCCAACGCTGTCTGTCATTACCACCCCTGAGTGTCGTGTCTGTACATAATGTTGCTCAGGTCTATTGATCCTAAACTCTGACGTTGCCAAGAAAACGTACCGGACATCTGTTAGTATTGAACAGCCACACTAACCATCCCTCTTGATTGGTTTGTGAAGAATTGCATGTTCCTTTGCAAAGCATGTTGTCTAATGTTTCCTCCATGTAGTTTGTAAATTGCTGCCAATTCGCAAAATGTGCAAATGTGGAAATGTTGGTTTGTTGAGATCCTTTATGATTGCTAATCCAAGACAAGACGTTTGATGCACAGTTTTGTTCAAGAAAATCATTTGGCGTGGTATAAGGCATGCTCTAAATCATAGGTACTCGCAAACATTTGACATGGGGCCACAATGTACGGTCTGTGTTGTGACCAAGGGCCACACTGATGCCAGCAGGGTGGCAGTAGGGGGTCTGGGTGGGCCAGGGATTGCAGTAGGAGGTCTAAAAAATGTTAAATAAACGGGCAAGCATTTATTTGCAGGTTAATAAATGTTGGCACGTTTATTTAACACTTTATTCTGAATATAGTGCTCCGCAACTAATCTGCAGCTCGTGCTGCTGTTCACTAAGCAGGCCACATGTAGAGGTCAAGAGGGCCGCAAGCGGCCCCCGGGCCGTACTTTGAGTATCAGTTCTCTAAATAAAGCCTCGTTCCCCTGAACCTGCCAATCTCTGGTTCCCCATATAGATTTTAAATCGACATTGTCTTTCCAAATGTCAAACTCTTGTACAGACATCTGGTAAATGAAAGACACAGAATAAATCAGCCTGGTGTCAGTAAGCATAGTTTTCTTAGCTCTTAAAGTTGTTTGTTTATAATAGTGAGACTCTGTATCAACTGGATTGTGACTTGAAAAATATGCAAACGTCTGTGCTAATTCTTTTGAGCTACTCCATGGTGGTGTAGGACAGTGTTATCATTGTGTGTAATTAAATACTGCACGAGGAGGACTTGCTTTTTGTAGGAAATGGTGACCATAATCATGAAAAAATAACATTTCATCATAATTGGAGCTTCCATCATACATTTCTTCAGTTAAACACATTAGAATATTGCAGATCATCTAGCATTTCATGTACTGTATCAATGTGCTAATATTTTTAGATAGTCTATGAGTGATAACGTCATGCAAGGAAATGTGAAATACATATGACATTTTAAGAGTTTCAGTCAGTCCAAATATATCATATGATACCTTATCCTAAACAATTCCATTAGGAACCGGGATAGCCAAAATGTTCACCAGAGAAAGGTCTCTTCGCACCTTGGGCGATATTCTCACGAACATGTGATAATTATCACAAACTTTGCTTAACGCAACTTTGCATATCGCAGTCCATCGGGGGAAAACAATGCCGTGTTAATGTAGTATTCTCAACCCAGCTGCACCATGCCATAGTTTCACAATAACGCGTCAAATGACCGCATTAAAATTAACGCGAGCCCAAAAAAACGCAAAACACGAACGCGAAAAAAGTTGTGATGTGGCCAATCGCGATACAAAAATCAGCGTTAAGCTGCACCAGGCCTGCAATTATACAAACAAAAGCAAATCAACTGCGAAGCACAATGGAGGGAGCAGGATCAAGCACAGAGGACAACCTGAACCCCACAAGCCCCCACGGAGGCCCAGGCCGGGACCTCGGGGTCAGGGAAAGGCAAGGACAAGAAGAAGAGGAAGACGCGGTTCAGTCCGGAGGAAAACAGGATCCTGATTACAGAGGTTATAGAACACCATCAACAACTGTTCGTCACCTCCAGTGTGTCATTGGCAACAAAAAATGGGATATGGTAGTTGATCGTGGACAAGGTGAATACAGTCGGAGTGCTGAAGAGGACAATGTAAGAGGTCAAGAGGCGCTGGAATGATGTGAAGCGTAAAACCAAGCAGAAGGCAGCAATGCAGACTGGAGGTGGGAGTCCCGTGCCACAGGAGGAGCTAGATGAGATGGAGGAAATGGTGTCCACAGTCATCAGTGGGGAGACGGTGGCAGGAGTTGGGGGACCTGACATTGCTCAACATGACCTGACACAACAGCAACAGGGTGATTAACGACCAGGGACTGGGGAGACGGGGGCAGATGGGCACAATGGCAGACATGCACAATTAAGCATAGCACAGTGCACACCCACAATGACTCTGGAGCATGTTCCTGATCCCCTTGGAACACTGCAGCACACCTAGGACCAGCAAGTAGGCCCTGTCGAGTATGTGCCCAGAGGGGACCCGTCCCACACACCACCAATCCCACAACCAACCCATGCACATGTGTCAAACCCAGCAATGCTGCGTGTCTGTGAGCAACACTGACAATGCAAGTGACACTGCATGACGAATAGCAGTGCTGCAGTCAACATACCATGAAATGTTGCACGCAACGACACTGAGGTGGCTGAGTTTGGACCACATCTGTAGAGGAGCAGGTCACACTCTGACACATCCACGTGCACAAACAACCCCTGACGTCAACAACACATCTGCGGACAAACCATGCCGCAGACTCCCAACTTCCACCAAGAGACCAATGTACCCAAGTATGCAGCATCTCTGCACTGTAGAAGCACAGAAGGCAAAGGCACACCACATGAAAGGGATAAGGGGCAGCAAAATCAGAGCTGCAGGGGCAACTCTCCCAAAATGCAGCACACACACATAACATGCAGAGCACATCAACATTGACAACAATGTGGTACAAGCCGCAACACGTCCATAGCAGAACAGGGGACACAACTGGGGCCGCTTGTCTGTAGAAACTGGCCAATCACATTTGGCATAGCAGGGAAATGTGAGTTGATGAAGTACAAACACACATCCATGATGTTGTCGAAATGTCCACGGACCCGCATCAAATAGGAAGCTCCTCCCAAACAGTCACAATGTACTTTGTCATGCAGTCTGTATGTAAACATGTGCAATGCGTCAACACACATGTGAACAACATGTTAAACTGCATCTCCCCTTCACATTGCAGGGGGAAAACCAACACCTATTGCTGAGCAGACCGAACCTCTCTTCTCTGATGATGAGGAGGACCTCCACACCTTCGACACCGATGCCATCCAAGAGTTCATCAACAGCTACATCAACTCACCTCCAGGAGCAGGGAAGCCCAGCTGCATCGATGTGACCCCACCCCCTGCACAGCCGAACAGCAGGCAGCACCCACCACCACGGCTGCCTCCCAGGACCCCCAACGCCGTGTGTTGGGGTGCCAGGAGAAGCTGGCTGAACAGGTGCGGGTGGAGTTCGACCTCATGGCAGCCAAACTAGATGCCATACGTGGGTGTCTAAGTCCCATCAGGGACCACTCACAGTCCCTAACGGACACCCACAGTCCGCTCCATGCTCTCCAGCGATCCATAGCTGACATTGCTGGAGTCCTGACTCCGAGACAAGAACAACTGTCTAGTCAGAGCGGCTCTAGCGATGTCACCCGGGAGTTGGGACACATGTGGAGGATAATGGAGACCATGGAGCGGATGCAGGCGGAAAGAGCGGCTCCCATGGCTGCACACCAGAGAGTGGTAGCTGGGTTCCTCAATGTCCTAAAGACCCTCCTCATGACATTGCTGCCACAAGGCCTGGCGCGGATGACTGCTGCTGCTACCACTCCATCCACATCTCTGCCCCCTGAAGTGTCAGTGCCACACAGTGCGGCAGACATTCTACCTCCGGCCCCTGAGGTGTCACTGCCACACAGTGCTGGAGACAGAACACCACCACCCACATGTGAGGCACATGAAACAGCAGAGGACGAAGATGCGGATGAGTCTGCCTTCGTGGTAAGAAGGACGCAGTAGCATTCATCTCCACCATATGGCCGGTTTCTGCTTGGTTCTGCCCTCTGCATCATCACCTTCCACTGTCCCCCAATACACTCTGCGACACTCACCTTGGACCTCGACATGGACTGCCATATTCTGTTTGGTTACCAATGACACAGCATTCAGACTGCGGACTGATATCTTCCTCTTCTGATGGACTTGTCATTCCCTAAAGGACTCTGGCTGGCCCTCCACAGGCCAACAATGTAAAGTGGGGTTTGCATGGCCCTGTACTGCTCCAGCTACAACACTCCACTGACTGTGCATTAAACATTCATAGTCACACAGATGTGTCATGTCTATGTTCATTAAAGTGTGAAAGTATGGATGAATGTAGGGTCAGTGATTCCCGCTTACATCCATGTTGCTCATGTTGTGGGACTTGGGTCACAGGGTGACACATTGCCCATTGCGGACCGGGTGGCGCCGAAACAACAACAGAGACACACTCATTAGTTACTTCCTTGTCAAGCCTGGGACGGAACCATGCCCAGAGCCCTGGGGTCATTGTTCACACCCTTACACTGGACAGGCATACGCCAGGCCAGCCCACTCTGCTTATGGTCACAGGGGGGACGACAACGCTACATGTCCCAGGTCCTTCCTGTAGTGATCTGCTGATCACAGGTCTGGTTGTCAGAATGGCACAGCCACTCCCTCACAGCTGGTTTACACCAACACCAAACCCATCCAGCACAGGCGTCACAGGACATGTGACCCTGCCAATAAAAAGGGCCAGGCGCATGTGCTCGACGCCATTTCCACTCTCTATCTGGGTGTATCCATGTGGTTATTACTTATGCATGAGGGCCTAGGGCCCTACCACATCACATTCCCCACTTCTGGAGTTGACATGATGGCGTCCGCACCACGATACCCAATCATAGAAGGTCCATGACTTGCGGTGCACAGACTTGGTGGCACCGGATATACTGCGGCCGGCACAGGCACACCACCACGGGACGGTGTCTTTCGGTTTACAGAGGTAGGGGCACCCAAAAAGCTGAGTGGGTGTGCAGCCTGCGATGATGCCCAGTCCTGGCGGTTAGGACTGGTATGGATTTGTGTGTGCCCTGCTGGACCGTAGTATAGGCCTGAGCCAGTGGGCAGCGTCGGCCTACCGCCACGTGGCGTTGCCTCGCAGTTCACTGAGTTAGTGGCTCCTAAAGGGCTGAGTGGGTGTGCAGCCTGCGATGATGCCATGTGCACTGATATGATCTTTGCCATTGTGAAATCAAGACCCGGAATCAAGTGTGTGACCTGGTGGCCCGCGGTGTGGTCCTGCATGATGTGGAGGCTGCCAAGGTCGCGGGCCCCAGGCTTGGAGCTTGCACCGGCACGTGGTGGGCCCTCTTGGAGACACGCCGGTGTCGGAAGGTGAGCAGTGAGGCCTGTGTGCGCTGGGGTGGGCGGGATGGACTGGGGTGCAGCAGCCTGTGTGCGCAGGGGCAGGCAAGCGATGAAGGCTTGTGCAATGACATGAACTCTGCCATTCATGAATATGGACTCTGTTTCAGATAAGTGACCTGGTGGACTGCAGTGTATACCGGCACGTGGTTGGAGACACACCGGTGCCAGCAGTTGAGCAGTGAGGCCTGGGTCCGCAGTGTCAGCACTCTCTCTCTCGCTCTTCCTCTCACTGTCTCTCTCTATCTCTCTCTTTCTCTCTCTTTCTCTCTTTCTCCATCTCTTTCTCTCTCTCCCTCTCCCTCTCTACCTTTCACTGTCTCTCTCTCCCTCCCTTTCTCTCTTTTTCTCTCTCTCTCTCTCACTCTCTTTCTCTCCCTTTCTCTCTCTTTCTCTCTCTCTCCCTCTCTTTCTCTCTCTTTCTCTCCCTCTCTTCCTTTCACAGTCTTTCTCCCTCTCCCTCTCTAGTCCTCTCTTTCTCTCTCACTCTCTCTCTCTCTCTCTCTCTCTCTTTCTCGCTCTCTGTCCTTTGATGAGCGCATGACGCAACTTCTAATCTTGAATTTTGTCTTGCAGGCCGTGATTTACAGATTGTCCTGAGAAGACCCACCATGACTCTTCAAAATAGTTGTTTTGAGTTTAATTTGAATAAAATGTTTTGTTTGGTTATTCTAAGATGTATGAGTGATTCCACTTTTTCTGACCACACATGAATGTGAGGTGTTGTAATTGTGCAACATCAGGCAAATTGTTTTGTTCATGATTTCGTAAAGTTGATGTAACATATCTTTGTTTGGGGGGGTGGTCCGGGGGGGGGGGGTGACGGGCTTGGGTGTGGTGGCGGTGGGTGTTGTGGCCCTCTTGGGGCTCCGAGCTGCATGATCAGTAGCTCCATGGCATCTGTTGCTTTTCTGGTGTGGCTCTGGGCTGGGCTCCCTTTTATGGTGCAGGTTGTCGTCCGACTTTACACCAGGTAAGAGCAGGTGTTAAATCTCTGCTGCTAATGCGCCTTATTGCCTGTTTTGTGATCTTATCGCCGCTCTGGCTAGTCGTTGAGAATGTTGCGTAGTGGTGTTTTCGCGACTTTTTGCACTGGAACGCCTACTCTGCATCTCATTAGCGTTAATTACCAGGGTCATCTGTGATGATGTTTTTTGCGGCTGCTATCGCAGGTAAACTGGTGGTATCAGCTGTTAGCACCAGCTTGTGAATGGGGCGATAAATTTATCACCACTTTGGATGCGATAAAGTGCCGATAACTCGGCAATCGATAAGTCCTTGAGAATATGCCCCTTTGAGTGATGAAGAATCAGGTGTTAAAACCAAGTTCACAAGTTCAACAGCAGAGCATTCTGGAAGATAGTGTCCATTTAGAAGCAGAAAAAAGATAGTCAAAACCAATCCAGATGAAGAAGAAAAGTGATGCAGTTGTAATCCAAATTTATATCTATGCTTTCCTGTTTTCAGTTTCTATCATTGGTAAATTCTGGTGATGTTGTTTCAGTGTTTTCCAGTGATTTCCATACCTAAAAAAAACAGTGCTTTTCAGTGGTTACTCATTTTCGTGCCATAAAAAACAACTGAAACAGTGTTTTACCGGTTTTTATGGAACGCTTCGCTTTTATTATTGCTTTTTCCATTTTCTTCAGAAATTGTATACTGCTCTCCATTTCAGAAGTTAATACAGTCATGAAATACTTTCCATTGTCCTTTGATTCTGCAGTTCCGATTTAACAAGCATTTGCAATGCAATAGGTCTCGCATTTATGCAAGTTTAAGCTTTTGGCATTGTAAATGACAAAGCCTTTTATTTATGTTTTAAAAACGAAAACAAAAATAAAAGGCATTGTTATTTGCAGTGTCAATAGCTCAAACTCTTGTAAATGCGAGACCTATTGCATTGCAAATGCTTGTTTTAAATGAAAGCGTGAATTGGTCACTCAGCGTTTGTCAATAAATATACGTAGAGAATTATTTTTAATGCTATGATGAAATTGCAGTGTGGCCGAAGGGACATATACAAGTCAAAAAGATGGGGTTAAGAAAAAGACTTCCTCTAGCAAAAAAAATAAAAAAGTATTTCGGGGTTTGTTATTGCGCTTGATTTTTTTTTGTCCGACAGTGATGGTAGCTTTTGCTCTTTTGACTGCTCTCCAACAGGATTGTATAGCAAGTGCTGAAATGCAATAAGCTACTGTTAGGTGCACCATGCCAATAGGTCTCGCCTTTGGGACCTTATAAGTATTTAGTTATGCAAAACAATATCCTTGGGGCAACAACATTAACTGTTGCATGGCTAAACACTTATAAGGTCCCAAAGGCGAGACCTATTGGCTATGCCAATGCTTGTTTTTAAACCCATATTCTTGTTGCTTGCCTAGTCGTTTTCTGGCTGCCGATATACGCTGAGTGTTATACATAGAGCTGTTACTTTTGAGCCAAAGTCAAATGTGATGTAACACAACATATGTATAAAATCCAGCTGCCTACCTCATTTGCTCCCAACACTAATCTATCAATAACACATTGCAATTTATGTGGTGCTTGTTTGTGTAATCAGCCATTCTTTTAAAACCGGAAAGTAGTCAATGTAATCACATCGGCCCAACTCAACAGTGCTCATTTTATCGACTTCAGAAGGGTGAAGGGTGGAATCTGCCATGTGGTGGTTGCTGCTGTGGCCTGAAGGCTTCCTCCGGAACCTGCGTGGGAGCGTTTAACTGAGCTTTGTTTCTTGCCTGTGTGGCAGTTTGCATTCCTATCAATAACAATTATAATCCCTAAATATGTTAGTTACATTTAAACACTCACACATAGAGTTGCAGGAGCACTGTTCGTTTGAATCCAGATGTGACCATTTCTGTTCAGTCAAAAAGCAAACCCTCTTTATTTTTAAGTTCTCGGCCCCACGGTCCCAAGACGGAAAGGAGGAGGGGAAAAGTTGGTAGAAAATGTAATTTCCTTTAATAAACTAGTCTGCTCCACAAATCGGTGCTTGTTAAGCTCACCAGCGAAATGCAGGCAGGCCGATGACTGATGCAAGGCCTCCGAGCTGAAGGGGAAGCGTTTGCATTTCTTTTAGCTTGCAAATGTTTTGTGTTGTGTATAAATGCAATGGGGTGGACGAGGCTTAAGTCCACTGGTCTGGCCATTGCTGAATATTTCGGCAGATAATCCTTCCAACATGTACGGACAAAATAACATTATAGAAACTAGCACTTTTTTTTTCTCCACCCCGGTTTATGTTTTACAAATCAGCTTGCACAAGACCTAGAAAAAGAACACTTTGAAGACTATTATTGAGGCATATAATTCAACCAAAGGACATTTCTATATCTGTAAGGAAAGTGATCCCTAATCTCAAATCAAACCTCCGGGTGCTCTGAAACAAGTTGTGTGAAAACCACCGTGCCTTCTTCCACCCAAACATTGGTCATCTAAGAGAAAGCATCTCTTCCACCGCCCCTTGGTTTGATGACTTCACCCAACAGCATCTCCCTGCCCTACCTCTCTTTCCCAGTTCTCATCAGTCACTGATTGTGATATTAGATGTTCTACAAAAAACATCTGTCGTTATTTTATGGATTGGATTTACTTATACGATTTTACCCGAAGGGTAACTCATGGGATGTTTGGAATGCAAACGTGATCAGCCTGTGACTCAATGCACTGCTACCTCTCATCACGGCCAACCATACATGCCCATCTCAGGCTTATCCTGTGCAGCAACGACACTTGAAACATTAGTCACCAACAGTTTTCCTCCCACCTAGAGCCATGTAGCCGTCTCACACATTTAATCGGACTTCATACCTTGCAAGGGCACCAAGTCACACTCCTTAATATCAGGAAGCGAAATGTCATAGTGGGTAAGTAAACTATGGACCTAAACTTCCTTCATGGGGCTCTCTGCGCCCCCCAAACCTCCATCCTTCCACCTTCTCTAGAATCGACCCTCCTTAGTATAGGTTACCTAAAGAAATTACAACACTACGGATGTGGGCGGGAGACATGAATCCCTCATTCATGCCTGATGTGATTTGGTGAAACCTTTTCTACACTGTTTCCAGTGAAAACAGGGCTGGCCCACGCAAACAGGAAATAAATATTAGTGCACTAGTGAATCCAATCCGCCTTGCCCGATTGCTCCTCTTGCTCTGCCTGGATCAACATATCTTCCACTGACTCAGGTCCCCGCATACAGTGCTGAGCCTGTCAGGCAGAAGGCAACTCTCTCCTCATACCAGGGGGCAAAGCAGGGCCCTGTAGTCCCCACAGTGCATGTTGGGGGGGGAAGTCTTCCCTATGGTGGAGGGGCCCTCATACACATCCAGTGACAGTATAATCTGGCTAGATATGAAAAGTTACTTCTGACGTGGAAAACGGCAGGAAATAAAAAAATCAAAGTTGCACAATTTTAATTTATTGTCGCAATATACAAGACCAGACGAGAAGGTGAGCCTGCGACTCTCTCTCCCTGAGCATATCAGGAGTGAGAAAAACAGAGAGTGAACTGGAGGGGAAAACAGGGGAAGAGAAACAAAAGAGTACAATAAAGACACACCAACGGAGCACAGAAAAGGAGAGAGGTAATAGTGTCGGGTGTGCATGTAAGCGGAAGAGGGACTGGATAGCAAAGCGAGAGAGAGTGCGCATGTCAGGAGAGAGAGGTTATAAAGCTGCAGGCGAGGAAAAAGCTGAGGCAGAGGAGACAAGTGAGAGACCAGATATGACAAGCCCACGAGTGGTGCAAGAAACTTGAGCGTGCCACCTCTTTCCCCGGTGCCCACCCCCGTCGCCCACTCCCCTCGCCCACTCTTTTGTTAATAACAACAAAGCCTTGTTAAGTAAATGGTATTTTTAAAGACCTGTGAAGTTCTCGGGTGGGGCCGCGGTAGGACAGACAGCAGACCACAACAGCTCCTCTCCTCCTCACCTGAGCCAGGCAGGGGACCTGGTGTTGCTCTGGCCCTTGGGCCATTCATACCTCCGCTCCCCGTGTGCCGGACCGGCCCAGAAGCACTGTTTTCCCGTGACACTTCCGCGCCATGCACCACAGTTTGTAATGCTTTGGCTCCATTAAGTGGCCAAAAGGTGCAACAACTATGAAAATCAGTGACACTCGGTTTAAACCGGGTCAGCTGATTTTCATCCGGTAGGGTACTGTTGGGCAGAGTCGGTTTTAACCGAATTCCGGACAGCCTATTTATATCCAAGGAGGGATAAAGTATGTCTTTTTCAGCCAAATAAAAAGATCAAACAGTCTACCTCTGGGCGGTAGAGGTGGGTCAGATTAATCCAAAGAGAAGTCATCAGTCGATGAAGTAGCCAGAGGCTGTTCGATTTATTTTAGGGTTCACTGGAGGCAATGTAGAACTGGGAATAGACTCAAATGGTGGTACGTTTCAGAATATATCATCTTTGTCTGTTCGCAGAAGTCAAATCTGTGTTTCCGTATTTGTTGATTGTATTTTATTAGTTGATGTAATAGGTAGAAGTGATCCTTCAGTGTTAGCTGTCCCCAGCCAGAGAGAAGAAGCTTCATCGCTGAACCAAGCTTCCAGCGGGACCTCTTGTAGGGTAGTGAGAGGAGGCAGGTAACTATCCAGGAGCCCTCTTGGCCTACTATGTAGAACCTGCCACATGATATGGTTTGATCAGTTCTATTGACACAAATCCTTGTTTTTGGAGCCAGCAAGGGGTGGTAAAAGTACAGTTCTGGTACCTTTAACTGCCATGACAGATATAGGAGCTCTGTGGGGTGGCCCACATTCTTTTTTGTCCACAGCCTTCTCCTGGACCAGATCACCAATCTTTGGAATCCACCCAGGTGTTGCTGGTGCGTTCTTCACTTCACCAGTGGTGACGCGTTTGTGCTGGATGTTGCTCTGAGCTTCTGGATAGTTGTTCAAATCCTGTAAAACATCCAAACCTTCATTGATGTCAAATGATGTTCCTGCCACCACTGTACAGGTCTAGAAATCACATCTTGACCCCAAACAGGATTTCATAGGGAGTACAACCACCCTGGGATTTTCTAGGCAAATTATTTAGAGCTCTCTAGACCCCACACAGTTGATGGACCCAAATGCTACTCTAGCTGTTAAAGCTGCTTTAAGTCACTGTTCTTCCTCTCTACTACCACATTTCCCTCGGGATGATAGGGGGAGGAGTACCGCACAGTCACACCCAATTTTCCTATGGTGTCTGTATAAGGCTTGGAGGTGAACGTTGGCCCCTGGCCCGAATGGAATGTGGCTACTGTGTATATCCGAATAAAGACTTGCAGGTCTTTCATAACAGTTCAGGCATCAGCCGATTGCTGTGCCTACACCCATAGGTATCGAAAGCAGGAATCCACTGTTACCAGGGTGTATTTGTAAGAACCATCAGATTGTAAGGCTCCGCAGTGGTCCAGACAACCACAAGCCAGAGGCTTGTCTGAGATCAATAGAGGTGTTATGTTACGAAATTTTCTATAGCGTGCGAATCACCCGGGGGCATCTCGGCGCTTGCTTTGATCGTTACTGAGGACGGAAAAACAGGAGGAGGAGGGCATCCACGTTATCATTACGGGGCAAGGAATAGAAAGGTTTTCAGTTTTTTCTTAAATGCAGCACAGGATGGGCATTTCCGGATGGCGATTGGAAGCAAATTCCAGTACCTCGGTGCAAGACAAGAGAACGACTTAGCCCCTGAACGGGCCCGGCGAATTCTTGGGGTTTTCAGCAATTCCATGGCGTTGGAGCGTAAATTGAAGATCGGGGTCTTATCAATTAGTTTATTAGCCAAATATTTCGGGCCCAAGCCGTTTAGGGCTTTGTACGTGAGACAACAGGTCTTGAATTGGGACCGCTTCCTAATAGGAAGCCAATGTAGTTCTGCTAAGATGGGGGCTGACGGTGAGCCGGCTGGGCGATGAAGGATCATTCGGGCCGCCGTGTTCTGAATGACTTGTGATTTTCCTTAACAAGGAAGAGCTGAGTTCGGCCAGCATTGCGTTTCCGTAATCAAGGCGGCTTATCACCATAGCCTGGACTAACGTTTTTCGGTGCTTAGTGGGTAGATACGGAAGCATCTTTCTCAACAATCGCAGGCTGTAGTAGCAGGAGCTAGTGATTGTGGCAATATGGTCTTTCATACAAAGTGCTTTGTCGAGTATGAACCCCAAGTTCTTCACTCTTACCTTTGGGATCGGGGCCGGGGCCAGGTCCTCAGGCCACCATTCTGTAGACCAAGAGAGAGAGGCTTTGCCTACTAGCAGGATCTCCGTCTTACTAGGGTTCAACTAGAGGAGGTTCTCTGTCATCCATTTAGAAATGGCAGACATTCCTGCTGCGAAACGTAGGTTTTCCGTAGGTGCGTTAGGGTTGATTTTGAAAATAAGTTGTGTGTCGTCCGCGTATGATATAATCTCGAATCCACAGTGTTAGACCTGACATCCTTGGCATGGGTTTTTCCCCTATCTTTTGCCTCTACTACCTGGATTTTTGATGCTGTGCTGGATTTCGTTTTTGCTGGTTTAGATGCTTTGGACACTCTGCCACTGCTAATCAGTGCCAGAGTGTAAGTGCTCCCTGTGTAAAATATCATATTGATTGGATATACCTGATTGGCATATCTGTATCACCATGAAGTCCCTAGTAAAGTGCACTGTGTGTGCCAGGGCTGGTGATGACAGATGCTACTAGTGGGTCTGCAGCGCTGATTGCGCCACCCACCTGTGTAGCCCTAAAATGGTGTCTCAGGCCTGCCACCGCAGGCCTGCCTGCAGTCCCCGGACTGCCATGTCCTCCTGGCCAGTGTCCACACTGGCCGGGCCTAACCCTTCCCTTTTTATACACGTCAGTCATCCCTATGGAAGGCCCAAGGTACCCCCCTGGGCAGGGTGCAGTGTATGTAAAAGGTAGAGCATGTACTAGTGCAGGTATCATTTTGTGTGTTCACTGCTGCAAGGTTATCTTGCTCCATAGGCTACCATGGGGGAGGCTGGAACCAATGGCTATCAGCCTATCTTCTCATAGGAACAAGATAAGACATGAGTGTTTGATATCCCTGAGCTCAGCATTTAATAACGCATCTTTTAGGAGAGGTTGTTTTTAAATCCTGAGTTGGAGAGCAGTACTTTTTAGAGAGTAGCTGTTCTCTTGTCTGACCCTTCTGTGTGCCTGGGCATGCTTGTGGATTGACTGTCTGGTTTGAGAGTGACAGGGGCTGGGGATCCCCCCAGGAAGTTGGCTGAGTCAGCCCTTTGCTGAATGGCGACATTTGCAAGTAGAGTGGAGGGAGGAGATAGCACCTGGGAGTGAATAGGGCTGTGCCTGCCTGCCACACTGCTGGCTCCACCTCCTGCTGGGCGGCTGACGACTCTGCCCCTCACACTGAAAAGAAAGCAGAAGCCAGGAAAACAAAGTGCTCCAGCAACACCCAGAACTGGATCAGACCGGGCTCAGGACCCACTTGCACAAAGACTTCAAAGACTTTTAGGGGTATAAGTACAAGACCCCTGACAACAGATTTTTAGATTCTACAATCAAGAGGAACCTCTGCTGAAAGACGGACTGCTGAAGGACTGAAGGAAGATTGCCTTGCTGTGTGCTCTAAGGGCTGACCTGTTCTGCTGTGCAACTGAAGGTGAGGAGGAGAAGGGGCCTTGCTGTGTGCTGTGACCCTTCCTACTTGACCTAACAAGACTTTGCTGTGTGCTGTGTCTTCAACTCTGAATCTCCAAGGGCCTGAGAAGAGCTGGCCTCCTGTTTTGCAACCCAGGGATAGAAAGGTTGGCAAGACTTTAAGACTCTGCTGTGCCCCCTCTGTGCTGCTGTGTGCTGCAAGGACCGTGGGCTGTTTCTGCCAAGTTTCTAAACATCTGCCCCGGGGAGTGCGCTGGCTGCTCTCTGTTTTGCTGGAGAGCGCCGTGCTGATCTTGGGTCTGACACCGGTTGCCGCATGGAGAAGATTGACGTGCTCATCGGCACGTGTATTGCTGTGGCCGCAGGATTGAGGGCGTCCCCCGTGCTAACGGAGCCGCTGTGAGGCTTGGCGGCGTCACGATCGACCCGCTGACATGGGGCGCCTTGGAAATTCCTGCCCGCGATTCACCGCCGCGGCCCGGGGGCCTGAAACTGATTGAAAGCTGCACTTCCCCGCTCTGCGAAGCCGCGGAGAAGAGAACGAGGAGGCCGCGACCTGATTGGTTGCTGGTAGGAGGCTTGGCTGGAGGAGCCGTGCTGCGAGTGGCTGACTCCGGTGACGTCGACACCGTCACTGGGGGCTCGTCGAGGGAGCCGCGACCGGATTGGTCCATCGCTCGGGAGCTGTGGAAGCCCTGCACCGAACAGCCAGAGAGGAGCGCTTTAATAGTAAACGCAGAGGCATCGCCAGAGGAACGTGGCTATCTAAACACCGAGAGCCTACGAACTGAGCCTATTTTGTTGAGTATTGAATCACACAAGAGACTAGAGACTATCTTCTTACGATCCTGACAACCCAAGAAAGCGAGTAATGTGCAACCCATTGATACTTGATTTACACTGCTGGAGCTAGATAAAGATATATTTTTGATATACTCACCTGTGTGGTCTACGTTTGTGGTGTACTAGGGGGGTCATTGTAGATGTTAAGTGCGAATACCTTACACATTGCCTGGGGGATAAGCCTGTCTGCTCGAGCCAAGCTACCTAGAGGGTGAGCAGGGGTTATCTACCGTGTGTGTCCCTGTACCCTGACTAGAAGCAAGGGTCCCTATTTGGTCTAAGGTGCTTACCTCTGCCAACTAGAGACCCCCAGATCTAACATTGGTGGTCAGCGGTGCGGATCAGAACCAGTATTTGCACTTGACCTGCAGTGATTCTTTGTACATCACTAGTCTAGTTAGCAGTTGCATTGCACAAAGTTGTTGAGACCTATTTTTGGAAGACCTAGGAAGCATCATGTCTCTGAAGGGAGTAGACGAGGAGATGGAATTGCAATTTGAAGTAAAAAATTGCTCACATACAAAAAGGAGCAGATGAGGCAATTCTGCAAGCAGCTTGGATGCCCAGTGAAGGGCAGCGCTAACAAGGAAGAGCTACAGAAAGTTCTAAGGGCCTGGTGGGAGGCCAAAAATGGTGTGACAGAAGATGCTACTGGAGAGGATGGTACACAGGAGCACGGATTTGGATCCGATGATTTGCCAGTGAATAGGCCAGCGTCTAGGGCTGGCAGCACCCATTCCAGTAGGAGCCTTTCTCCAGAGGAACTGGAGGAAAATCAGAGGATTAGGGCCCATGAGATTGAACTTTTTAAACTCAAAGCTCAAGTGGAAGAGAGGAAACTGCGCCTTGACAGTGAAAAGAAGGCGGAGGAGAGGAGGAATGCCCCTGCTTTGGAAGAGAGAAAACTCCAGTTGGCTCATGAGTTGAGCATGAGGGAGCTGGACATTAAAGCTAAACAGGTGGAGTCCAGTCCGAATGGTGGCAGCGCACAACCAGTACAGGCGGGTAAAGTATACATACCGAAAGATTTGGTGCAGAATTATCAGAGGGGTGAGGATATCTATGCATGGTTTAGATCCTATGAGCTTGCCTTGAAGATGAATGAAGTGCCTGATAAGAGTTGGGGGGCAGGTTTGTGGAAGCATTTTGAGGCCTCTGGGAGGGATGTCTTAGCACCCTTAGAAGCAGCAGGTACCTTAACCTACCCCACTATGAAGGAGGCCTTATGCCTCAGGTATGGGCTTACACCGGAACAGTACCGCCAGAAGTTTAGGAACTTCAAGAAACTTGATTCAAGTACTTGGGTGGAGTGTGTGAGTATGTACACGCGTGCACTGGAAGGTTGGATACAGGGCAGCAAAGTAACTGATTATGTGGGGTTGTGTCACTTGATTAGTTGGGAGCACTTGAGTAGTCTATGTGTTCCAGAGCTGCGCCAGCATCTTTTAGACAGCAAGTTAACTGATCCCAGTGAGCTTGCTAAGGAGGCAGACCGCTGGACTAGCACCAGGGTCAACAAAGGGTTGGTAAGTATCCCAGCCAAGGGTGGACAGGGTCCCCAGCAGAAAGGTGGGGAGGACAAGGGTAACAATAAGGAGTTCTCTAAAGGGCCCCAAAACAGTTCCCAGGAAAAGGAGTCCAAAGCCCCCAAGCCTAAGAAGTCTTGGCCCCATAAGGGCAGACAGGATAACAGATCACCGCCTACTTGCTATGCTTGTAGGGAAGTGGGGCACATCGCCCCTAAATGTCCCAAGAAACCCCCAGCACCAGCTGCTGCTCCAGTCCCAGGGTTAGCTAGTGTAGCTTTGGGAGGGGATTTGATTTCCAGTGGGGAGGAGGGATTAGCTATGATGACCCTTGTCTCTTTAGGAGACCAAGAGATGGTCCAGGATACCTTGATACCCGCTAACACTAAAAAATACGGGCAGAAGGTGACCATCAATGGGAGGGGGATAGAGGCTCTGAGAGACACCGGGGCTAGTGTGACATCTGTCAGGTGTCAGTGGGTGTCTGAAGAGCAAGTCATTCCCAATGTGCTCCGCCCAGTAGTGGCAGCTGACACTTCAGTGCGCCTCTGCAAGATGGCGTGTGTTCCCTTTACATGGGGGGAGTCTCTGGTACCTTGGAAGTCTGTGTCAGTGATGCCTTGCCGGTAGATTGTCTGTTGGGTAACAACCTGGAGAGTTCTCCATGGAAGGACGTAGAGCGAAGAACTCACTTGGAGATGTTAGGTCTGCCAGCATGGATCTGTGTATCCACACGTGCCAGTAAGGGTGGATTAGTAGAACTGGAGCCTGGAACAATGGCCCAGGAACCTGCCAGGAGAGGAAGGGGCAGAGGGCGCGAGAAACCGGCCCCCACTGTTCCCACGGTCCAGGAGGAAGCAGAACCTGAGGGGGATGCCCTGGAACCTACAGGGGAACAGGTGGCCGAACTGGGGGAATTGCCTGAGCTGACCCATTGACAGCAAGGGGGTGGTCCCTCCAGGGAGGAATTCTGCCAGGCTCAGAAGGAGTGCCCTTCTCTCATTGGTGTGCGGCAGCAGGCGGCAGACCAGGCAGCGGGCCTAGGGTCCAAGGAACATTTGATTTACTGGGAGGACGACTTACTTTATAGTGAGCCTAAGTTTGCTGAGCCCGGTGCAGCCCGTGTGCTGGTGGTACCCGAGCGCTTCAGGAACTTCTTACTGGGTCTGGCTCATGACGTGCCTCTCGCAGGACATCTGGGGCAAGACAAGACCTATCACAGGCTTGTCACCCACTTTTACTGGACCCAGATGAAGAAGCACGTCAGTACCTTTTGTAAGTCTTGCCAAACATGCCAAGCCAGTGGTGAGAGCGGAGGAAAGTGCGTGGCACCCCTCCAACCTTTTCCTGTGGTGAGCACCCCTTTTGAGCGGGTGGGCATTGATATTGTAGGGCCCCTGGACCCCAAGACTGCCTTAGGCAACAGGTTCATCCTGGTCTTGGTGGACCACGCCACCCGGTACCCGGAAGCAGTCCCTCTCAGGACAATCACAGCCCCCGTGGTGGGCCGTGCGTTGATGGGGATCTTTTCCCGCGTGGGGTTCCCCAGAGAGGTGGTCTCCGACCGGGGTACCAACTTCATCTCTAGGTACATGAAGTCTCTGTGGGAGGAGTGTGGGGTAACTTATAAGTTCACCACTCCTTACCACCCTCAAGGAAATGGGTTGGTTGAAAGGTTCAACCGCACCCTGAAAGGTATGATTATGGGCCTAGCGGAGCCCATGAGACGGAAGTGGGACGACTTATTACCATGCCTGTTGTTTGCCTAAAGGGAGGTGCCTCAGAAGTCCTTAGGGTTCAGCCCCTTTGAACTGCTGTATGGCCACCCTGTTAGAGGACCTCTCACACTGGTGAAGGAGGGGTGGGAGAAATCCCGTGGGAAAACCCCCCAGGATGTGTTCAGCTATGTGCTGGCCATCCGCAACCAGATGCAGCGCTTCAGGAAGCTCGCTCAGGAGAACCTAGAAGCCAGCCAGGAGGAGATGAAAAGATGGTACGACCACAGAATACCACTCTGGTTGAATTTCATCCTGGGCAGAAAGTGTGGGTGATGGCGCCGGTGGAGCCTTGTGCGCTCTGTGACAAGTGGACCGGGCCATATGAGGTGGTAGAGCGCAAGAGTGAGGTGACCTATCTGATCAACATGAAGACTCCTAGGCAGCCCCTGAGAGTCTTGCATTTGAGAGGTCTGAAGTGACAATGCTCATGGCTACAGATGATGGAGGGGAAGAGGATAGTGATCCTCTCCCTGACCTCCTGGCAGCCAAGGAGCAAGATGGGTCAGTGGAGGGTGTGGTCCTCTCCCCCACCCTGACCCCAGAGCAACAGAGAGACTGTCGCCAGGTGTTGGGTCAGTTTGCATCCCTGTTCTCCCTGACCCCAGGTGTCACCAACTGGTGCGTCCATGATGTGGACACTGGAGATAGTCTACCGGTGAAACAGAAGTTTTACAGAGTGGCTGACAAGGTCACTGCCAGCATCAAGGAAGAAGTTTCCAAGATGTTGGCGCTAGGGGTAATTGAGCCCTCCAGCAGTCCCTGGGCTAGCCCAGTGGTCCTAGTTCCCAAGAAAGCTGCTACACCCGGTGGCCCGCCAGAACTTCGGTTTTGCGTGGACTACCGTGGGCTCAATGCGGTCACCAAAACTGAGGCACACCCCATCCCCAGAGCTGATGAGCTTGTGGATCGGTTAGGAGCTGCCAGGTATCTCAGCACCTTTGATTTGACTTCAGGGTACTGGCAGATTGCCTTAACTGAGGGGGCCAAGGAGAGGTCGGCATTTTCAACACCAGAGGGGCACTTCCAGTTTCGCGTCATGCCCTTTGGATTGAAAAATGCCCCTGCCACCTTCCAGAGACTGGTCAACCGGGTACTGACCGGGCTGGAGCAATTCAGCGCCGCATACTTGGATGACATTGCTGTGTTCAGCTCCACTTGGGAGGAACACTTGCAACACCTCTGTGAAGCGTTGAAGGCCCTGCAGAAGGCAGGCCTCACTATCAAGGCCAGCAAGTGCCAGATAGGGCAGGGATCAGTGGTGTATTTGGGACACCAGGTGGGGAGCGGCCAGGTGGCGCCCCTACAGGTGAAGATTGATACCATTCTGGCTTGGGAACCCCCCAAGACCCAGACAGAGGTGAGAGCCTTTCTAGGACTCACCGGGTATTACAGACGGTCCATTAAGGGATACGGCACCATTGTTGCCCCCTTGACAGAACTAACCTCTAGAAAAATCAGCCCAGGAAAGTGAATTGGACCGAGGCCTGTCAAACTGCTTTTGATGCCCTGAAAACTGCAATGTGCACAGCACCAGTGCTTAAGGCACCTGACTTTTCCAGTGAGTTCATAGTGCAAACAGACGCTTCAGAGCAAGGTGTGGGAGCAGTACTCTCACAGACGGACGACGAGGGCGGGGACCAACCTGTAGCTTTCATTAGTAGGAGGCTACTCCCCAGGGAACAGAGGTGGAGTGCTATTGAAAGGGAAGCATTTGCTGTGGTCTGGGCCCTGAAGAAGCTGAGGCCCTACCTGTTTGGGACTCACTTCCGTGTTCAGACCGACCACAGGCCCCTCAGATGGTTAATGCAGATGAGGGGTGAGAATCCAAAACTGTTGAGGTGGTCCATCTCCCTACAGGGAATGGACTTCACTGTGGAACACCGTCCCGGTACAGAACACGCCAATGCTGATGGTCTGTCCAGGTTTTTCCGCCTTAGTGATGAGAACTCCAAAGAGGGTGGGTAGTTCTCCCCACTTTCAGCTGGAGGGGACACGTGTTAGACCTGACATCCTTGGCATGGGTTTTTCCCCTATCTTTTGCCTCTACTACCTGTATTTTAGATGCTGTGCTGGATTTCGTTTTTGCTGGTTTAGATGCTTTGGACACTTTGCCACTGCTAATCAGTGCCAGAGTGTAAGTGCTCCCTGTGTAAAATATCATATTGATTGGATATACCTGATTGGCATATCTGTATCACCATGAAGTCCCTAGTAAAGTGCACTGTGTGTGCCAGGGCTGGTGATGACAGATGCTACTAGTGGGTCTGCAGCGCTGATTGCGCCACCCACCTGTGTAGCCCTAAAATGGTGTCTCAGGCCTGCCACCGCAGGCCTGCCTGCAGTCCCTGGACTACCATGTCCTCCTGGCCAGTGTCCACATTGGCCGGGCCTAACCCTTCCCTTTTTATACACGTCAGTCATCCCTATGGAAGGCCCAAGGTACCCCCCTGGGCAGGGTGCAGTGTATGTAAAAGGTAGAGCATGTACTAGTGCAGGTATCATGCTCTGGTAGTGAACAGCGGCCATTTTGTGTGTTCACTGCTGCAAGGTTATCTTGCTCCATAGGCTAACAGAGGGGAGGCTGGTACCAATGGCTATCAGCCTATCTTCTCATAGGAACAAGATAAGACATGAGTGTTTGATATCCCTGAGCTCAGCATTTAATAACACATCTTTTAGGAGAGGTTGTTTTTAAATCCTGAGTTGGAGAGCAGTACTTTTTAGAGAGTAGCTGTTCTCTTGTCTGACCCTTCTATGTGCCTGGGCATGCTTGTGGATTGACTGTCTGGTTTGAGAGTGACAGGGGCTGGGGATCCCCCCAGGAGGTTGGCTGAGTCAGCCCTTTGCTGAATGGCGACATTTGCAAGTAGAGTGGAGGGAGGAGATAGCACCTGGGAGTGAATAGGGCTGTGCCTGCCTGCCACACTGCTGGCTCCACCTCCTGCTGGGCGGCTGACGACTCTGCCCCTCACTCTGAAAAGAAAGCAGAAGCCAGGAAAACAAAGTGCTCCAACAACACCCAGAACTGGATCAGACCGGGCTCAGGACCCACTTGCACAAAGACTTCAAAGACTTTTAGGGGTATAAGTACAAGACCCCTGACAACAGATTTTTAAATTCTACAATCAAGAGGAACCTCTGCTGAAAGACGGACTGCTGAAGGACTGAAGGAAGATTGCCTTGCTGTGTGCTCTAAGGGCTGACCTGTTCTGCTGTGCAACTGAAGCTGAGGAGGAGAAGGGGCCTTGCTGTGTGCTGTGACCCTGCCTACTTGACCTAACAAGACTTTGCTGTGTGCTGTGTCTTCAACTCTGAATCTCCAAGGGCCTGAGAAGAGCTGGCCTCCTGTTTTGCAACCCAGGGATAGAAAGGTTGCCAAGACTTTAAGACTCTGCTGTGCCCCCTCTGTGCTGCTGTGTGCTGCAAGGACCGTGGGCTGTTTCTGCCAAGTTTCTAAACATCTTCCCCGGGGAGTGCGCTGGCTGCTCTCTGTTTTGCTGGAGAGCTCCGCGCTGATCTTGGGTCTGACACCGGTTGCTGCGTGGAGAAGATCGACGTGCTCATCGGCACGTGTATTGCTGTGGTCGCAGGATTGAGGGCGTCCCCCGTGCTAACGGAGCCGCTGTGAGGCTTGGCGGCGTCATGATCGACCCGCTGACACGGGGCGCCTTGGAAATTCCTGCCCGCCATTCACCGCCGCGGCCAACTAGAGACCCCCAGATCTAACACACAGGCTTCAACAATTTTGGCCAGTGGAGACATATAGAGATTAAACAGTGTAGGGCTTAAGCAAGACCCTTGTGGGACTCCATTATCAAGCTCATGTTTGCTTGATCTGAATGGCCCTAGCATGGTTGTTTTGTTTCTTTCTATCTGGGGCTGGACGGGGCGCGGACGGGCGCAGACGGGCTTGTCTTGGGCGCGCCCGCTGCGCGCGTCCGCTGCGCGTGCGCTGTTGGGTCGTCATTTTATACCAAATTTCTGAGCACTAGACCGCCTCCTCCTTGTAGCCCAAAGATGGCGGGTGTCCCAAGGAGGAGTCCGGTCAGCCCCGGGGAACCCGAGAGTAGCGGGACACCCAGCAGAGCTTCTAATGATGCGGTGAGTGATATGGAGCACCAAAGTTTTAAAAACACATAGAAATTCAACAGTTTAGCAGCAAAATGAGTTAAAACACTGTTTAAAACACTCGCATACCAGCTCAGCCCGTAAAGAGTTCCCGGCTTCTGCCTCAGGAACCAAAGCTCTGTCTGTTGTGGATGAGCTATAGTGAAAACCCTTAGTATTTTTGTATAGACCTGGCCACCAGTAGCGTTGCTGCAATAGTGAAATTGTAGCTGCCACCCCCGCGTGAGCAGATGCTAGGCCCTCATGTGCTTCTAGGATTAACGCTAACCTGCGATCTGAGTTTGGCATTATTTGATCCCCCACTCCCCGAATCTGAGCAAAAAGTGTTTTGCGCACTTAACAGACATGAATACTTTGTTGGAAAGCCTTTCAGAAAGTTAGTGCAATCACACGCATTATTGACAGCCATCATTACGTCTCCATTTATCCTTAGGTTAGAACAAATATTTGAAGCAACTGCAGCAGTCTGCACTGTTGATTTTGCAGCTTCATCAGTAAAGGAATTCCCTACCATGTGTATTCCTACACGCTGATTACTCAACATGTGTATCGCATGAGTCAGTGGCAAACATGCTTTCAGTTTAGCTACTTGTCCCCAAATGGACTGCCCCTTGCGGGTAGAGACATTACCTTTAGGGTTAAGGCCCACAAAGCATTTAGGACAGAGGTATTCTATTAATGGGTTACATTCCTAGCAGCGGAAGCATGAACTGAGGCTGCAGTTCCAAACAACTACACAGCTTATCAAGCTCTAGAAATATAACTGACAGCAGCCCCCCTGAAGCAAGTTCTGCAAAAATTACCCCACATTTACAGGGTCAAGGAATCCATGACCCTCTGGGATTTTTACACAAGTTTCATAAACATTCCCAAAGCTGAATCTTTTGCTCTACAGCTGGAAGTGCAGTGGGCTCTAGGGGCTGATTCTATGGTTGCATTTCTTATGGCCTACAAGTGTATAAAGAAGATATAAATTCATGGAGCGCAGTATTGTCTAGGGGCTGGTTTTATATTTTTATTTTATGTAGCTAGAAAGAAGCACTCTAGGTATTGATTGTATGCATGCATTGCATGCGGCTTGAAAGTATACAAAAAGCAAATACGCATGTTATGTTCATTTTAAAATATTTTATTCATGTAAATAATGTTGACACTGATTACTGATCAAGGTTTTTAATATGTGGTTTGTTGATCTGCTAAAATATTGAAACCATTATAAAACCATTAGGCCTTTTTTATCTAATGTGATATCCCCCTATATTGTGATTTCTGTGTGGCATAGGTGGTCATGACCCTTTAGGGGTCAAATGTGATTTTACTGTCATCTAAGGTATTTTTGATCTGCCATATGTATGTATTTGTAAATTAATGATTAGTAGTTAGTAGTGTGTGTGTAATAAATGTACTTTTCCTTTTCTAATAAAAAAATCACTGACTGGACAATCATTTATTGTGTGTTATTATTGCGTGCGAGTAAATGGTGATTACTAGCCAACACCACCTCTCTTGAATTGGCTTTCGACTGCTCTGATTCACTCCCCAAAGAGAGGCAAGTGCTACAATGGGGTGCTTGGTTCCCAGGAATGTAAATCGTGGACCTGCTACTTTCTCAGGTCTCACATCCTGCACAACTAATAACCCAATTTCCTACAATATATTTATATGATTTTATTTTATTACAAGAGTCTAAACTTGTCAGGCCAGATCTTACAATTACTCTAATACACACATTCTGCTAAATGCTATGCAAAACAAAAAACATGTGTAGGAAGGCAGGATCCTTCTTGCATGGTTATCCCCCCTTTTTGCCTGGTGTCAGTATATTTTTTTGACTAGTCTGACTGGGATCCAGCTAATCAGGACCCCAATCACTGTGCTTCATCCCTAAATTTGACATGGTAAGAACTTTGATACCTCCACAATTGGCTACTGGTGTACCCTTGTAAGTCCCTACTATAGGGTATGAAGGTACCCAGAGATTAGGTATACCAGGGGTCTCCCATGGGCTGCAGCATGTATTATGCCACCCATGAGAGACCACTCAAACTGTGACTACAGGCCTGCCATTGCAGCCTGTGTAAGCTGGTGCTACCAACACTTACGATAGATATACGTTTTCTTATATCTGAGGTCACTACACTTAAAACCTATAAGTCACCCCTAAGGCAGGCCTTTCTATCCTGAAGGCAGGGTGCTGGGTTATAAGTATGAGGGTGCCCCTGCATGAGTCAATTCTCCAGGCTTTGTCAGTGCGGTCAGCCATTTCGATTCATATACTGGCCATGCGTCATTACGCGATGGCTAACTGTATAGTGGCTGTGCCGAACCTGGGTATGTTTGATATCAAACATGTTGGAATAATACCCCAACACCATTACCGGTGTTGGAGGTATGATTCCTTGAGCTAGGGGGCTCCTCCAGGAAGCCACCAGTAATCCCTGTATTAGCCTTCCAGGGTCTGCCAGCAAACATGTGCTACTGCTAACCCCAGACATAATTCTGCCCACCTGCTGCTCAGCTGATCTTGAGCAGTGGAAGGTAGAACAATAGGTTTCCTGTCACAGGGAGGTCTGACCACCTCCCAGACAGGACTTAGTGTACTGGGCTTGCCAACGCCACCAGACTGCTTTGAAGGACACATTTGGTGTCCTCCTTGCATACTCTCATTAGAACCAGTTCTGGGAGCCCTTGGTTCCAACTCTGGCACGAAGCTAGACAAATGACATGGGAGTATCCTCCCCTCTGTCCAGCCTCTCCTTTGTGAGGTACCCCTGAGTCATCATAACCCCTTTCTTATGGTATAAAAGGGCTTACCTGTGGGTGGGTCTTCACATCTGTCGAGGGACAAGACTCAAGCCTGAAACCACTTCACTCTTCAACCGTGTGGACACTTAGACTTCGCCTGGAATCAAGACTGGATCAAAGAAGACTCCTGCTGCTCCTGGTCTTGCTGTTCTCCAAGTCTTCTTCATCGTCTGCGTCTGTGCTTCTTCTAGAATTTTTAACAGACCTGTAGGCATCAAGGACATCTGAAGTAATGTCCCTTGGAGTGAAGGAGTCACTCTCCTGTATCTGCAGGCACCGCAATGAAGCTGACCGATCTGCTGCCCCTGACATCCCACGGTCTTCAAAGGCTCAAAAACACAGGTTGTGGTTCTACAACTCCCTCGAGGCCTGACCTTTCCCCTCTGCAATTTTGAGGCCAGTATCCCTCGTCACAACTGCTGGGACTGACCCCTGTGCACAGCGTCAACTTGCCATTGCCAAGGCTTGTTGGCTCTGCACTCTAGATATATTTGGGCTACAAGAAGTTCCAACATCTCTTCCTGCCAATATCTTCATCCTCACTGCATCGTCTGCACCGTGGACCTTCATCTTGGGTGAGCTGCTCGAGGTCCTTTTGCGACTCCTGAGCCTGCGGCCTGTGGGTCCTCTTGATGTTCTTCTCCTGCGATCAGTGAGCTCCCCTGCTTGCTTGGGACCTGTTCTGACTCTCCTGCACATGGTGAGTCCCTTGAACCTTGCTGGTCCTAACATTTCTCGTTCATCATTTTTCATGTCTGTTACTGCTGCCAAGGCTTGTTGGTGCTCCCGCCGGACACCAACCTCCTGGTTCTCGACCTCTGACATGGGACAGCTCATGAACGACTCACAGCTGCAGTGACAAGGTCACCGGCATCACTCCTGCATCTTCCGTCATTGGTGGGCATTGCTCTTCCATGCCTCGGGTCACCTATGAGTGGCATAAACCCTGCCCCCCCTGCTTGCAGGTTCTTCTCTTCAATAATCCACCCTTGGATTCCACCGGACTCTTGCACAGTCTTCAACACTGTATCAGATACATGCCACAAAATACCTGTGTACAGACTTTATCACAGTATATTAAACAATCTTTTCCTAAAAGTACAATAAACAATCTGTCCTAAAAGGCCTATTACAATAAATGTCAGGCTTATTGACTTTGCCATAGCTTTCAATACCAAACTGATCAGAACAATTGCATCTAACTTAATGTTTCGTAAACCAATTAGGCCTTTAGCCCCTGTCACCGGCTTGTCCCCATGAAAAAACTCAATAGTACTGTATTGGGCCTAGGCTTTCCCATAGAGCAACAATCAGTTGACATAAAATAAACAAAAGGGATCAAACAAGGATCATGCAGTCAAAATCTTCTACCCCATTTTTTTTAGAGGGGGACAGAAACAAAAAAATCTTTTGCTTACTAGAGTAATCTCTAAGATTTCATGTGACAAAATACAGACTTTAATAAGTGAAATATCAACACATACTTTTCACAAAAATAACTCTAGCCTAATGACTTTTTTGTAATCTTTCATAATAAACAGATCAGACCTATGGAATTGGGATTAAGTTTGCCAATGAAACTATCAGACCTATAGCCTTAATTAAAGCTTTCCCACAAGGTAACAGTCATAAAGTTACTAATATGTACAAAATTACAGTGAGCAATATATAGATTTATTTATTTAACGGGTTTTGTATAGCGCAAACTTGACCTGAAGGCATCAGAGTGCTTCTCGGAGTTTGAATAGCGGCAATTACATGAGTTACATTTGGAGTAAATATAAAATACATTGAGAAGGTGTTAGAAATGGGGTTTCTGGTTGGCTAGGGTATCCACCTAAGTCAGGCAAATCCCACTACTCTAGTCAGGGTAAGGGAGATACACACCCAAGATAACCCCTGCTCACCCCCTTGGTAGCTTGGCAGAGCAGTCAGGCTTATCCCAGAGGCAATGTGTAAAGTGTTTGCGTTGCATCCACTCACACTAGGGACACACTAGGCATACACTAGGCACACCACAAAAGGGGCTACACCAGGTTATGTAAAAATATATCTTTTGTATTGTATTTCAAAAATGCATTCGTTTCCACGAGTCACATATGAAAAAAAACATTTACTTTGTATTATATCTCAAAAATGCATTAATTTTCACGAATTACATAAATCAATATTAGCTTTGCACGTAAAATGAGCTTTAGCAGTGACTCCAATCAAAATGACCTTCTAATAGAGAATGACGGGGTATCAATAATCACTTCGTGATACACCTTGATTAAGTATCACGTTTAAAAAGTAACCAAAGAGTTACGTGGTGTGCGCTTTGATTAATGGCCACCTTGCAAAAAAAGGAAAGAGAGTTACCGTCCTCAGGGGAAGGGTCGTGAGCTCGTCTGCACCGCCCTGGTGCAAGGTGTTGGGAGACGTGTCGTCTGCCCGCTGCCACACTAGTATGGCCACAACAGGAGAAAAGCCCCCTTCAGCACAGATCCTCAGCAGGAGGCGTGAGGTGCTGATTCAGCACTGGGGCACATCGGCCTCAGACTGCCGGTGCAGGTTGGGCGGGCTCCTTCTTTGGTTTCCCAGACGGCACCTAGAGTTTCTCTAGTTGAGGTTCGGGGCGGGAAAGTGATGCCGCTTTTCCCTGTTTGTGTGGGCCCCTGCCACTCTGATGATCGTCACGGCGTCCTGCTGGGTGGGGCTGCGGCTTGCTCTCAGTTTCATCCCGGGTGCTAGGCAACGCCTTGCAAACGCGGTGTTGGCCTCTGTAGGGAAGAAGGAGGAAAGCTCAGGGAGAGCCCTCGAGGTAGACTGGAAAGCAATTCACAGCGCTGTGGGTGACTGGAACCCACAGGAACTTGAGCCAAACACAGAGCTCCCGTAAACAGTGCAGAGGGACCAAGGCACGATGTTCTCTGGAAAAAGGGATTCCCGCAGAGCCATTGCAGAGCTAAACACACGGGGCTCTACAGAGGGAAAGCAAACAGGAGCCCTGTGAAGCAAAACACTCAGAGTTCTGTGCCAGTACAGCACACAGGGTGGTTTTAGGAAAGAGTACCTGGAAACTTTGAAGTCTGTGAGTTTTCCACAACTGGAGTCCAGAACACACAGGCCCTTGGAGATCCTTCTTCAAGTAGGTTCACAGCAAAGTTTCAGTCTTTGTCCTTTCCTTGGCAGAAACAGCAACTGCAGGCCAACCCCACACAGCAGACAACAAAGTGGCAGTACTCCTCCTCACAGCTCTTAAGCTCTTCTCATTGGCAAAGGTCCTCTTGAGTCCAAAAGTGACCTAAAGCTCTGGGGTTTTAGGTCTAATACTTGTGCAAGGGTCTCTGAGCCCAGTCTAAACCAGTATCGCCCTCACTGGTGCAGTATGACCACAGGGGGAGGAGAGAGCATTGTGCAAGGGAGACAGGCACTATTCAGATGCAAGGAAATCTCCTCCCACTGCTCTAAATTCAGCCCAGCTCGGAGTCACCCATGAAGGGCCAGGCACACCTCCACCCCCACAGTGGCTGTCTACAGTGATTGCATGTCCCCATCCCCTGTCACTCCAAAACCAGACAGTCAATACACAACCAGGCAGAGGCACACAGAATGGTTAAACAAGAAAATGCCCACTTTCTAAAAGCGGCATTTTCAAACACACAATTTAAAAACCATCATTACTAAAAGATGTGTTATTAAATTCTAAGTTCACAGAGCCTACATTTTATTTCTCTATCTTGTCCCAATGGGAAGGTATACTTGTAAGATGTTACAAAGTATTTCCAATTCTATCCTATGGGGCAAGATAGCCTTTTAATAGTGAAAAACAAAATTGGCAATATTTCACTATCAGGACTTGTCACACACACCAGTACACTTCCTACCTTTCACATACACTGCACCGCGCCCATGGATGGGGGTACCTTGGGCCTACCATTGGGGTGCCTTACATGTAAGAAAAGGGAAGGTCAGGGCCTGGCAAGTGGGTGCACTTGCCATGTTGACATTGCAGTTAACAAATTGCGCACAGACACTGCAGTGGCAGGTCTGAGACATCTTTTCAGGGCTACTCATGTGGGTGGCACAATCAGTGCTGCAGGCCCACTAGTAGCATTTGATTTACATCCCCTGGCACTCTCAGTGAACTTTACTAGGGAGTTAAGTACATCAAATATGCCAATCAGGGAGATCTAATTGAAATCACAATTTACACTGGCAGCACTTGCACTTTGACACTGATCAGCAGTGAATGCTGTCCATTATTTGAAAAAAATTCTTTCAAAGTGTAATCATTGAAACATTAACACTGATGACTTCTTTTTCTGTCTGATTTAATCAAAAATGACTCAGATCATATAAAAAACACATAACACTACATTATCCCACAAACCTAAAGGTACATCTCAAAGTAATGTACATAATTTTTTGTATGCATATTTTACTTATTTTGTAAAGGACACAACAGAATAATTTTTCAACGATTACCATATACAAGACAAACACTAAATACATCACTCATACCCATTCAAACAAATCTTATCTTAACAGACAACAATAATACATATTGAATTGTGGAGACCATCAGCAAAAATTCAAAAATGGACTCTGTTTTAATTTGGCTGGAAGATTGGCCTCGAACGTAAGGTCTACGCGTTTCAGATCCCTTTCTTTGAAGAGATCCTCATCAGGACCAGTGTTGGACTGCACTTTAATGCAGTGAAAATCAGGAGTGCAAGAATTTCCGAAATAGACTTGTAATGTCCATGCAGTTTGTGGACTCAACTCTGGGCGGGAGTTTGAAGGCTCTTTAAAAGTAGCGTTTGGTCTAAGAAGTCGGTGTGGGCCGATATTTTCGATTTCCTTTAGCTCAATTCACTCTTCGGTTTTGCTGACATCCAACGTATCGCATTATTCACTGCCATGAACGCTACTTTTAAAGAGCCTTCAAACTCCCGCCCAGAGTTGGGTCCACAAACTGCATTTTAAATTTTGTCGGTGTTTGAATTCAATCTTTTACAACTTTTTAGCACATGCACTTACACTCTGTTTACATATTTATTATTTTATTGTAAACTGCGATTTTTGCACATTTGTTCGTATGCAAATACTTATTTGTAAATCTCTAACAATATGTCAATTAATATTGTGTTATATGTTTACATTTGAGATTTCAGGAAATTGCGGTTTATGGTGTCTGTTTTCACTGTCTTTTCACCGATATAAAAGCTCTAATTGGCTGCATGCATGTCATGTGATCAAGACAGTAGTTTACTGTCGAAACGCATAATGCTGCTACTATGCCAAAACAACTTGAGCAATAAACTGCACTGAAATCTTCAACACACTGTGGTCTGTACCTGTTTTTTCCGGGACTCCGAGAACAGACGGGACGGTGATACTTTGTATACATTTTGGGGAAGTTTGGCCGTCTTCCCTTCTACGGACCCTCTCTTCGTAACGGGCTGGCAGAATCATACAGCCAGCGTTTGTGAGGAACTCGGAAGGAGTATTTCTTTCAAGCCAGCCCCCCGCAGCCTAACCTGAGGCACACGTACGCTTTCCCGCGCAACCCTGTTTCCCGGACTCAGCCAACGACTCAACGGAGGTCGGAGGACGCCGACGAGGAGAAGGAGTGACTCCGGAAGGGTAAGCGGCATTAGCTCCACCTCACAAGCGGCATATAGGCGGGTGAATGAGATTCGTGTTTGCAACATCATCAGCGCTGTGTGTAACATATTCACACCGATAAACAGGCGCTCTAGTGCAGATACTTCTTGCTACATACAGCAACACTAACAACATTACAAAATGGCTACATCGGCAGACGCGCTGCGAGCCAGAGATGCTATAGCGGATGCTCTATTTGCTAACCTTCCAGCTACCGACACAACCCACAATGGCAATAAGGACGTTTCAGGTGTCGATCTTGACGTAAAAACAATGTTAAAAAACCTAGAAAAACTATTAAAGACAGAACTTACCAAATGGTGGGAGAAAAAGAGCCTGGAAAAATACAAAGAACTGGGCCGCGTCCCACGTGGTCTCAGAATACTGACTGCACCTTGATTTGAAAACCCTAATCCCTCAATGTTAAAAGAATGGGCAAACAACAATCTGGAAGCATCCATGAATATGGTAGCAATTTTGATAAAATATGCAGAAATTGATAGAATTGAGATCCTCAAGAAAATTGAATCTTTAAATACAATATTAGATGCACACGAACAGAAGGACTTCATCAAAAAATATCGTGAAGACATAAAAACAAGACTAACTAAACATGAAGAAACAATGAAAGCGAGGAAAATATGGAAGTTTTCAAGGGATAAAACCGATTATGAAACAGGAAGGGTATTCACATTTTCAAAAAAATTTGACAATGCCAAAAGACAAGCTTTGACCGCCAAAAGTACCAATGCCAATAATGAAGACCAGGGGAGGACCAACATAAGCACTGACACCAGCCCTGCAAGCAGCAATTGTGACTCTGATGACAGTGCCTCAAACAACCATCTAACAAGACCCCCAACAGACTATACCCCCTCGGAGGAATTGGGGTTTCTTATAGACGATCGTCGCCACACTCTACGCTCACACGACCCCGATGTTAGGACCCCGAGAAGTCAAACGCCGGGAAAATAACATCAGGAGAAAACAAAGGAGAAAAGCCCAAAGGCAGAGGAAGAGGCAGAGGGAGCAACACTACATTTCCCACCATGCCTTGCTCAGGTACTTAAGGCTGGGAACTGAAATCACTAATGATTACCACTTGAAGAAGACAAGATTGTTGAAACGCATCGTGGTGTGCCTTGCTGGTCGAGTGCTATGAAATAAATGCAAATTACATGCCTCTGGGAGTGCAGCGCCCTTTGTTTAATAATTAATCCTTGGGAACTGTGGTCTTCCTCTAACGCTGCACCGGCAGCCAGTGCGCGCCGCTTTCGGACCACCATTGCTGGGAAAATTAAAATACAAGTGGCGGCGCCCGATGTTAGGAAATAATGTGGAGTTGGCGAGGAGACACCATGCTCCTGCGTGGGTACTAAACCCTAGAAGACCGAGGACTGAGGTCGAGACTTTTAAAACGCCTGGCGCAACTTCAAAGAAAAGGACACGCTCGTCAACTGGTGAGCAGATGTCCTTGTATATTTAACAACATCGATGCAGCCCGAAATTGTGTGAAGCAAGGGTCCGGAGGCTAGCATCACATTATGAAAAGCAACTATATGGCTGGTGGATTGTGGACATTTGAATAAAAACTACTAGAGACAATGTGCACCGAGCATGAAATATTCAATAGAATTGCCAACACTACATTTCCCACCATGCCTTGCTCAGGTACTTAAGGCTGGGAACTGAAATCACTAATGATTACCACTTGAAGAAGACAAGATTGTTGAAACGCGTCGTGGTGTGCCTTGCTGGTCGAGAGCTATGAAATAAATGCAAATTACATGCCTCTGGGAGTGCAGCGCCCTTTGTTGAATAATTAATCCTTGGGAAGTGTGGTGTTCCCCTAACGCTGCACCGGCAGCCAGTGCGCGCCGCTTTCGGACCACCATTGCTGGGGAAAAAAAAAAAACCCAAAAATATAAAAATATATATATATATATATATATATATATATATATATATATATATATATATATATATATATATATATGAATGTAAATTCGTCTCTAATGCTGCTGCCTTGGTTAGACGAAAGAACGGACCCAAACTTCGGTGCCAATCACTGAGATTTATTTCATATTACTCTGTACCAGTCCGCCATGACGCGTTTCAGCCCCCACTCGGGCCTTGATCACATGACGATATATATATATATATATATATTATCTACTGGCGGTCGCCAGTAGATAGTTTTTTTTGCAAAAACAATTTTTATTGCATTACTCACACACAGTTGACATCCACAATGTTCATCTGGCCAGTGGACGCCATCCGCATATAAAACCACGTCCAAGTACAATCTGGGCCACTTCCACCTACCAATGCGCTGTCCCCAAACCCTCCCCTGAATGAATACATCCCCCCCCCACCCACATGTCAGTGTGCCGAGATGACAACTACCAGGATAAACCTCTCTCAGAAGTGGCCGTGTTAGGAGCCTCGAGCCCCCCCCCACCACCACAGAAAGGCCCCAAGCAGAAAGGAAAAGGAAAGCCCCCGGCCCCCATGAGCTAATCAGCTAGCCTCCCCCACCCCTAGGTTCCTGCCGGGTGCTCCAGTGCCACAGGCCCCCCTCGGTCGCCAGTAGATAGTTATAGTTAGGACCGAGTTTCCATAGGAAATCTGAAAATTCTATTTTGAATAACTTTGGCGCCGGTTGACGAATCCTCGCAAATTTTTCAAAACTAATGGGGCGCTCTGTTCAGCTCCTACCCTGAAAGTCTCGGGGTGATTCGTCAAGCGGGGGCAGAGAAAAAAGGGGGGTCCCAAAACGCGTTTGCCCCATGCATTTTTCCATAGGACCTTTAGTCGAAGGTACAGCCCGAACGGCTGAACAGAATTACTTGAAATTTGGCAGAGAGGTAGTCCTCAGGTCAGGGAAGTGCCTTTTGCAGGTCTGGTGTCAATCTGTTCAGTAGTTCCTGAGAAAATAGCATTTAAAAGCATATAAAGTTCTATAAGCGCGCACCGTGCGCGCACCGTGCGCGCACCGTGCGAGCACCCTAATGTGCGCGAGCGTAATACTGATTGGTGGTTACATGTTAGTCAACGTTCGAATCGGTCGAAATCAGGAAGTGTTGGCCGCCATTTTGTTTGTTTTCAGTGCGAGAGTGAAAAAGGAAGGTGGCGAATGTGAAAAGGGGGCAGGGTAGAGAGTTCCTGACCCCCTAGCCTTTGTCAGGGGGTCCCTGAAGGACCCCGAATGCAGAATTTTTTTTTTTTTTTTTTTAAATCGCGGGGGTGCGCGCACGGTGAACCCCCCCCCAAATTTTTTTTTAATACGTAGTTTATTGTAAAATAAATATATAAAAAAAATAATAATACATAAATAAATTAGCATTTAAAAAACCGTACAAATTCACTGAAAAAACCATAGGTTTCACACACGTTATAGTTAGGAATTAGCATTTAAAAAACCTTGCAATTTCACTTAAAAAACCATAGGTTTCACACATGTTATAGTTAGGTGGATATTTCACTCGTAAAAAAACAATGAAATTCCCCCGTTATAGTTAGTTCAGATAACTATAACTCGCGCGACCGCCACTCTATCACAAGGATGATGTCATCAGTGATGTCATGAGTGATGCCACTGACCATGTCATGAGTGATGTAATGTGTGACGTCATGAGCAGTGGATTGCGGGCGCGCGAGTTATAGTTATCTGAACTAACTATAACGGGGGAATTTCATTGGTTTTTTACGAGTGAAATATCCACCTAACTATAACATGTGTGAAACCTATGGTTTTTTAAGTGAAATTGCATATATATATATATATATAAAGCACTTTGGAGATTAAGCAAAGAGGTAGGTGCATGAGTTACATGTGGAGTTGATAAAATACATAATAACAATATATAAAGGAGATTTAAGCAAGACAGCATAGATGGGCAATATTCATTCTGAGGTAGATAAGGTAGGGTTTTGTAAGGGTGGGGAGAGTATTGGCACAGTTTTCCCGGAGTTAGTGATGCTCAGATTTGTTTAGAAAGTGCAGTGGATGTCAACAGACCAGTCAGATGGTTTACAGGTGGTAGCCTAGGCATTTGTTGAAGAGAAAAAGTTTCAGTTTCTTCTGGAAGTGAGGGAATGATTGATTGTCATGTAAATCATGAGGTCGATAGTTCCAGATTCTAGGTGCGTTTCTGGAAAAGAAGCAAATTAAAGATTTCTCTTTCTTAACTTTTGGTAGAATTAGGAGTAGACTGTTAGAGCTTAGAAGTGGTCTATTTTGACCGACTTTTGATAATTTATTTGTGAGGTAGACTGGTTTTTCCATATAGACAGCTTTGTGGGTAATACAAGCAGTTTTGGGGGTAGCTCTTGCCTCGATTTGTAGCCAGTGTAGTTTCTTGAGAGTGTGAGTGATGAGTTTGAAGCAACTCTCCTCTGACAGCAGTCTGGCCGCTATGTGGAGTGTGGTTTTCAAAGAGGCTAAGTGTGTTTTTGGAGCACTTGTCATCGTTGCATTACTGTAGTCTAGCTTGGGGAGGACTAAGGATTGCACCACAGTCTTTAGGTCTTCAATGGGTATGAAAGGTTTGACTTTTTTAATGGTATTTCAGCGTGTAAAATGCACTTTTAGCAGAGGCATTAATATGCTCCTTCATGCAGAGGTGTCTGTCAAATGTAATCCCAAGGGATTTAACTGAGTTGGATATGGATAGTTTGCAGTTTAAGGCAGTGAGGTTGTCAAGCCAAATATCTATGGGAAAGGAGTTTTCTTTGGGTTGGATGAAAATAAGTTCTGTTTGATTGGGGTTGAGCTTGAGATGGTTGCTGGTCAGCCAGGATTGAAATGTGGAGAGAGTGCTATTCAAGTATTGGACGTCTTTGATTGACGCAATGTATGTGTAGTATTGGGTGTCATCTGCATAGAGATGATAGGCAGTTTTGGCTTGTTTCAGTATCATTGCAAGGGATTCTATATAGAGGTTGAATAGGGTAGGAGACATGATTGACCCTTGGGGACTCCTTGTGTAACTGGCCTTCCTTTTGAGGTTAAGTTGTTTAGTTTGATTAGCTTTGAGCGCTGGTGCACGCCGCAAGAGAGTGTTTAGGTGGATGTCATGGATGACTGTATCAAAGGCAGCCGAGAGGTCCAGGAGTATTAGGAAGCAGGCCTGGTCATCATCCAGAGACCTGTGTAGGTTGTCTATGATGTTCAGTAGTGCAGTCTCTGTAATGCAACCTTTTCTGAATCAAGATTGGAAAGTGTTGTGCAAGTTGTATTTTCAATGTGGTTGCTGAGTTGCATAAGCACGCAATTTTCGATGGTTTTGGCAAGGAGCGGGAGGTTAGTTATCGATCTGTAGTTGTTACGGTTGTTCTGATCTGCGTCTGTTTTTTTGATAAGGGGCAAGACTTGACCAAGTTTGAGGGGGGCAGGGATGGAGCTGCTCGATAAGGAATAGTGAATAATTTCAGTACATACAGGAGTGATGATGTGACTGAGATTTTTAACAAGTGCAGCAGGAAGGTGTTCAGAGATGTGCGATGTCGGTTTCATGCTAGTGAGAAGTTTGAGGACCTCTCTTCAGGGATATAGTTGAATTCAGTTCAAGTTGCATAGTTTTTCAATTGCAAGGGGTTGAGGTTGGCGAACTGTGCTATTGAGAGGGGGACAGTTGTCTTTTGCAGGTAGGGCTATAGGTGGACCCTTTTCACAGTGGGGGCATCCTTGGTACAGGGCGGGGAAGTGGGTGGTTTAAGAGATAGTTTGATGTTAGATATTTTTTCAGAGAACATTATGCTAATTCTTCTCAGCACTCAGTAGTCATTAATTGAGTGTTGGGGAGAGAGGAGGTTTGCTGTTTAATGATGTTGAAGAGGTCTTTGAGTCTGTTCCTGGATTGGTCAAATTGGTCTTGGAAAAAGGATGCTTTTTCTCTGAAGATTTGTTTTTCATATTTTATTCTTTCAGCCCAGAGGATCAAGAGATTTATTAACGAGGGCTGCTGTGTCTTTCAGCCTGTCAGAGCTGACGCCTCTCAGTAGTAAGGTCTTTGTTGAACTCGAATCTGGAGGGGATGCTTCTTGATTTCTTGAGTTTCAGAGGGGTGACTGCATCCATGATTTCTGCCATTTTTGTGGTGTAGTAGTCGTCAAGGTCTGTGGTGGAAGAGAGGTCAGGTGTAAGTAGAATTTGGGAGCTGGCTAAGGCTTCTTTCTCTGCCTGGGTATCACGGTGTATGTTCCTCACTTAGTGCTTGGGACAGTTTGATTGGGGGTGGGCCTTTGGTCAGGTGGTATTGAGATCGAAAAAAGAATTAGATGGTGATCAGTCCAGTCAGATGGTGGGATAGAGTGGAGCAATAGGTTGTTATGTTTGGCGATGACTGCGTCTAGGGTCAAGCCCTTATTGTGAGGTTTTTTATTGCAGTGTTGGGTAAGATCGTTCGCTTCTAGAATGGTGGATAAGGTTTGTACTGTAGTATCTTCAGCATTATTCATGTGTAGGTTTAGGTCTCCTAATATGATGTCTGTGCTGTCTTTTACGGAGTTTAGCGAGATTAGGTCTGCTAGGTCTTCAAGGAATTGCGGGTTGTCACCTGGAGGGTGATAGATGACATGGAGTACGATGGGATTAGGGCCTTTAGGGCAGAGCTGAACTCCTAAATAAACAAAGGTAGGGTATTTAGTAGTGCAGAAGAGAGCAAAGCAGAGATCATTTTTGTGTCTACTTCACTACTCCTTGCGGTCGCAGCGACTGATTGAGAAACCCTGTGAAGTGAGGAGGTCAATGTAAGAGAATGAGTGGTTGTTTAGCCACGTTTCAGTTAGAAAGCAGATCTCGATAATATATCATAAGATAGTTTCAGCTATGTCAGTGGCATGCTTGACTGATGGTCTGCAGTTTAGTAACAACCAGCTAAGCATAGGTAAGTATCTCAGATCAGGCTGAGTGGTAGTAACAGGGATTCTCAAATTTCAAATCTTCTTCCCCAAGAGTTTGTCTGAGACGGTAATCAAGACCAATTCTGTGTTGACTGCATTAATCTATGAGATACTGTGTAAGAAAATATCTGTGTACTCACTGGTACTAAGTACTGGCACTTCTCAGTTTTCTCCCCCTGAGTACAGGAAATTCTTCTTGGGCAAGGAGAGTACTGGTACTCCTAGTAACAGCAGGGTTCAGGCTCTGAAGTATGGGCATGTGCAAGGCAAAAACTGCTGAAAAGAAGCCTTTCAGATGGAGAATGGCTATGTGCTGCTAATCAGGAAACAGCCATTGCATTCTGGTGCAGGGTTGCTACTGCAGTGTTATGTTCTAATTGGCATCGTGATTCACAACAAGTTTGAGGATGTGGCCAGAGCTGCTGACTGTGGAACTGGCGAACCATTATCCTGTGATTCTAGGTTTGTCATTTAAGCACCGGTATTTTTTTTTAAGGTACTCTTTAATGTGAAACTTATGATTGCTTTTGAAAGCTCTGTGATGCTATTGGGCCAAATATGTACTATATCAAACATTTAGGCCCTGCACATATGACATGCAGACTGATGCCTGCCATGTCGCCCAGACACACAAAAAACCTAAACTACATGTTGGGAGCTGAGTGTTCTGTGGCATGGCTGAGTCCGGAGGTGGTGAGTTGATGCACAGCATATATAAACGAGTTAGCAGCCACATTTATAAAAAAAAGAATATAGAAGGATGCCTCTGGTGACGATTTCAGTGTTCTTGGATGTATGTGTATGAGCCTATTGCCGGTGTTGCAGGCTCAGACGTAGTGGCAGAGCTGGAAGAGACAAGCACAGAGGGATAAGACTGTGGGTCTCATGGTGACACAGTATACAACTATCCACGAGACCACACCCTCCCAGCATTGCTTCATCTTTAACTTTTTGTAGTGCTATACAGTTTGTATGGTTCAACGATCATCATTCTCTGACAGACGCCAAGAAAATGTTGATCATCCTAAATGCCTGGCTCATAGCCACAGCCCAGAAATGCCGCCAAATGCTTCTCAAGGCCGACCTAGTCTAAATAGTGAGTACAGGCATGTGAACTTCCTTGTGAGTCCAGCAATTTTCTGGCAACAATAAAAATGTCAAGATGACTCTGATGATTAATTTTTCAACAAGTGAGATCTCGAAATTTTGTCTAGTAGAAGTTTTGACTCATCATAAAGTAGCGTGGAGGGCTACTATGCCTGCTGCAAAGAAGGCATACCATGCAGATCAATGAACTGAGGGGGATATTCTCATGAACATGTGATAACCATCGCAAAAGTAACCTAACGCAACTTCCAAAATCGCAGTCTATCGCGGCAAAATTACGCCGTGTTAATGAAGCATTTGCAACACGGCGGCACCATGCGATATTCCCCAGATAACTTGCCAAATGGGCGCGTTAAAATCAACGCCACGCCGCAAAAATGCGAAACACGAATGCAAAAAAAGCTGCGATGAGGCCAATCGCGATACAAAAAGCAGCGAAAACCAGGGGCAGGCCTGCAAATCCCACGTGTCTGGCGGGAAAATGCACTATAAAAGAAACAAAAACAACACACCAGAAACAATCCAAAGTGCGTAGCAACATGGATGCACCCTGACCGAGCGCAGAGGCCAACGCGAAGCCCACAAGACCCACATACAGCAAGGCCCAACGGGGTCAGGGAAGGCCAAGGAGAAGAGGGAGAGGAAGAGGGGGTGTAGTCCTCAGGAAAACAAGACCAGCGTCACGGAGGTGACAGAACACTACCAGCAACTGACCCACAATCAGACTACTGTGAATGCAGCCGGAGTGTCGAGGAGGCCAATGGAGGAGGCCAAGAGGCGCTGGCATGGCATGACAACCTAAACCAGGCCCAAATCCACTGCCAACTGGAAGGCAGCAACGGCGACAGAAGGTGGGAGTCCTGCGCCACAGGAGGAGCTGCAGGAAATGGAGGCCAGTCATCAGTGTGGAGACGGTGCAAGGAGGTGGGAGTACGGACACAGCTCGAGAGGACCTGACACAACAACAACAGGGTGAGTAACAACCAGGAACTGGGGGGATGGGGGAGATGGACACAATGGCACACATGCACAACGATGTGTAGCACACTGCACACCCACATTACCCAGGGTCATGACCCCCATCCCAGTGACACACTGTAGCACACACACCGAGCAATCACAGCACATCCCATGACAATGTGGCACAAAGTGCAACACCGACTCTGCAGAACAGGGGACACAACTGGGTTCGCCCATGTACAGAAACAGGCCAATCACATTTGACAGAGCAGGGAACTGTGAGATGCATATGTACGGGTACAACCTCATATCAGTCATGTAGTCCAAATTTCCACTGCCCCCTCTCAAATTTCCAGCACCGCCCAAATAGTCACAATGTACATTGTCACACAGTCTGCATGTCTATAAGAACAATTCACCAACATAAATGTCAACACAATGTCAACATGTATCTCCCCTTCACTTTGCAGAGGGACAAATAATACTTCCAGCAGAGCAGACCAGACAACCCATCAGTGATGCCGGAGATGACCACCACACCTTCTACACCGACGCCCTACAACAGCCCATGGACATCCCACGCAACCCACCACCACGACCAGGGCAGACAATCTACTTAGAGGAGAACCCAGCCCCTGCAACAGACCACACAGCAGGAAGCACCCGCAAGCATGGCTGGCCCACAACACCTCACCGAACCACACATGGCACCCCAATGCCAGGTGTCAGAACGCCAAAAGGAGGTGGCCGAACAGGTGCGGGTGTGGTCCGAACCCATGGAAGGCGAACTAGATCACATACGTGGGTGTCCATTACCCTTCTTGGACCGCCTACACCCCACAAAGGAGACCCACACTGCCATAGAGACACATGCAGATGAACATTCCCAGTACAGAACCACGCCCAGGGGAACGCACATATCAGTCACACACCCATGTTGGCTCTGCGTACGACGGCCCAGTCCACTCCCCTTACGAATTGGGTGGGTGACAACAAAGCTACATGTCCAAGCTCCAACCCGCTGCCTGCGGTGACATGTCTGCGTCCGCTGTACACAGCACAATGTAATGTCGTAGGGCCCAGGGCCGTCATGCACACAAGAAGACCACAGGGACACACGCAGATATTATGTTGAACTGGCTACAGGCACGTGCGCCCGGCCCCTTTATTGGCAGGGCCACATGTACAGTGACGCCTGTGCTGGATGTGTGTGGGGTTAGTGCTAGCCAGCCCACAAGGAGTTGTTGGTGCTGGCAACAAATACAACAGTGAACACCATGAATACAGAAACAGACAACACCAGCATTACAGGGACAACTGCAGAGCATCATGGAGGTAGCCTGAGCAAGTCCAGAGGTCACACAATGAGCAAACAGAAGTATCCGTGAGTTGCAGTGCACTGAGTTTGGGGCACTAGGGTTGAGAGCGCTCATGTGAAGAAAATGTCTAGGATTGTGTCCCTTTGGGAAATTCCTGATGCAGCTGCAGTGGGGGGGGGGGGGGAGGGGATGTCACACCTGCATCATCTTCCTCATCATTGTCCCCGGTCTCCCACACTGCCTGAGGTGACATTGCTGCGTGAACTCTCCACAGCACATAACAAAAACAGTAATGGATGATGATTCATGGTGCACTGAGTTAGTGGCACCTGAAGTGCTGAGCAGGGGACCAGGCAGAAGATGGCATCCATGACAGGTGTGAGCAACTCCATCAGTCTGCCAGTACGACAGTTTCTACACTGGCAGTTGGCAGTTGGAGTTGGTCCTGGCGGTGGTGGCGTGTGCCTCCTGCGGTGATGCGATGTCCGGGCCGGTCAGGACTTGATTTGATGTGTGAGCACTTGTGGGCTGCAGTTGAGGCCGGAGGCAGTGGACAGCGCAGGGCCACAGACACATGGCGTTGATGACCCCAAGGCCATTGCCTCAGAGGCCATCCAATATCTCAGGAGAAGGGGTCCCTGACCTTATCAGCACAGAGTTAGTGGCCCCGGATGCACAGCGGACGGCACAGGCACCCCGCCACAGGACGGTGACTTGCGGTTCACTAAGGTAGGGCCACGCAGACTGAGCGGGTCCTCGTCAAAGGTGAATGTGGTGGATGGTTGTGGGGAACAGTGGAAGGTGTCCTCCAGGGCATGATGCAGAGGGCAGAAGCTATCCGGAAGCAGCAAATGGAGGAGTTGAAAGCGACTGCCTCGTTGCCACCACCAATTCGGTATCAGCTGCATGAGGATGAAAACTACCCCCTAGTCCAGAGGTCTTCAAACTTTTGTAGGTTGAGCCCCCCAGCTAAATTTTTTTAGATATTGGGCCCCCCCACCACCTGACAGATATTTCTGGAATCGCTCGCCACGCGCATATTCCGGGCATATCCAGCAAATAATGTTCAATACAATAAGAGTGTTTAGTAAACGGCAGGTTTGTGAGTGGGTGTGCAGGGGCATAACACAGGCCCCCGCAGCCCCCGCGGTGCGGGGGGACCCAAGCTCCAGGGGTCCACCCTCAGCACAGCACTCTTGCAGGAGAGCTCTTGATTGAGTCCGGAGGGGGCCCCTTCACGTTCCTTGCAGGGAGGCCCCCTCAATTTTCGTTATGCCAGTGTGGTGAAATGACAGAGGCTTATTACACAGCTCAAAACACCACTTTCCAAGATAAAATGTGCGCAAATTATTTTTACTAGGATGCTTTGTTTTACACATGACATAGATTGATAATAACACCACCAACATAAATGTGAGAGGTGTGCCTGTTTTACAGTGACGGTCAATCTGTGGATGGATTTTTGCTACTGCCATCTTCAGGTTGTGCTCCACGTCCAGTCTTGAACGGTACTTAGTCTTTAATACCGCAAGTGCTGAGAGCCCAATCTCACATAAATAGGACAAACTGAAAGGCAAAAGAGTTTTAATAGCAGTTTCTCCCAAAGTGGAATATTCTGCAGACATTAACAGCCAAGACAGGGACTGTAAGGGAGACAGTGTTGTCAGATTTTTCGAGCACTCCATAGCTCAGAGCTGGTACATGAGAAACAAATCTTCTCTAGAAATCATTACCAAAAGTTTTAGGCAGCATTATAATGGGATAATTGCCCACCAACCAGTTATGGATCCGAAGACAGTTGAAAGTCCACAGAGAGGGCGCTGAACGAACACCTAATTGAGAATTTTTTAGTGGTACGATAAGTTGCTTGCCTGAAGCAGTGGGGGTTAAGGACACGTCAGGCTTATGTTTAAAAAAAATAGAACTAATAATAAATTAATGATGTTGTCTATTCTACTTCAGACTAATGTTGTCTGACAGACTTTGTGATGGCATGGACATGTTAGGGATTTTGGGTGCCCTGGGCCAAAACTATTTTGGGGGCCCCTGTTCAGTACAGCTTTGAGTTTAAATGATTTACTTTCAGCTCTGCCATACCCTTTTTAGCCAGGCTACTAACGGTGCACAGGCACTGTAGTCGAAATTCTATAAAAGCATTTACATCTAATATTCAAAGATAGTGATGTGTTTTCACTGTTGTAACAAAGCAGCAGCCCACTAATTTTACAGTTAATAATATCTGTGATATCCTCCCATTTCTCAAATGTGAGGACCCGCTTGGATCTAACCTTTTTTATGGTTAACTTTTTTATGGTTGTTGCATGAACCAAACACATTTCTCTGCAAATAGTAATAGACTCCCTCACATCAATCACATTAAAAAGAAATTAAACAAAACGGTATTTGCAAGAATCAGTTGAGGAATTATTCCAGGCCATCAGGGCAAAAACAGAACTGTCTCTATCAAGGGGCCCCTGGAAGGCTCGTTTGCAGTGCATTTAGATGTCTCCTTTTGTAATTTAGGACAAAAACCTTGATGGGGCATGACATGCCCATACTTGTGTACAGGGGTGAGTGAAGTGACCATATGAATTTGGGTGCGCATTTTAGTGCAGAGTGGGACGAATGAATGTATGGTTAGGTGTGGGCTTATTTGAGTGAGATTGCAGATTGAGCAGTGAGGGGGACAGGTGTGTGAAGTATCACATGAGTGCAGGTTGAGTAGTGTGCTCGTGTGACTGCAGGATGAGGTACAGGGTGAACAGCGACAGTGCATTGTGAGTGCAGACTGATCACTGTGAGTGGAGGGTAAGTGGGTGAATGGTGTGAGTGCATGGTGATCAGTGTGAGCGCATTGTGATCGCTGCGAGTGCACAGTGATCACTATGAGTGGAAGGTAAGTGGGTGAATGGTGTGAGTGTATCGGATCAGTGTGAGTGCAGGGTGAGGGTGAAAGTGAAGGGCGAGAATCAGGAGCGAGTTGTCTGAATGCAAGGTGCAATCCCAGACACTTGAAGTAACTCAGCATGTTACTGACGGCAGTGTTGGGTTTCAAATGTGTTAAACTATTGCTATTATGGCAGTAACCAGGGATCAGGGTGGAGGAAATAAATAATGTGCTGATCCCTCAACAAACTTCCAGTCTTATGATTAGGGTTGCCAGCTCATTATTTTGATGTCACAGACAGTATAAACATAAGCAGTCACCTAAAGCTGTATTTTCAGCACTTTTCTGTGTATACTTGAACAGCAAATATGAATAGAAAGAACTTTTAATTGTTTTCTAGAGCTGCTTGCATGATCCATGACTATTAATAAAAGGGAACAATGATAGTAAAGTCATATTACAAATAAATACATACTTCTTTATTTATAACCATATTTAGTGTCAAGACAAGCAATTTGCAGGCTGTTTAAACAACACATGGCTGGCTGGCATTTTGCACGCCTGCCTGTGTAATTTTAAAAGAAACTTAAACTGTCTCCTTTCTTGGAAGAGCTAACTCTCCCAGGAGGAAGTTAATTCATAGAGCTGAAATGCTTCAGCTGCAGTGGGAGGCAAGGGGTCTCCTCTGCTATCATATCGAACATGAAGGATCTGTTTGCTTTTGGTTTTAGCAGAGGCGACATCCTGCCTCCCACTGCAGCTGAAGCATTTCAGCTCTATGAATTAACCCCCTACTGGTAGAGTTAGCAAGACAAAAGCATGGGCATCGATTTCCCCTCCCTCCACCCATACCAGAGTTCTCCAAGAAGACTTGGGATGCAGGGAACGAAGGTAAGATTAGAGTGGAGTGCGCGCCCCCTCCTGAGATGGTGTTGCGCCCCCCAGGGGGGTGCGCCCCACAGATTGAAGAACTCTGCCCTAGTCCATAGACTCAGACGCCACCAATGTACAACCAGAGAGTGTCCATGAATGTCAGGGAACAGACTTCGTGGCACTGGGGCTGGGAGGGGGTGCAGTCTGCGATGATGGCGGTATACTGATATGAACTCTGGCATTGCCAAATCAAGACTCTGTGACCTACTGGACCGCAGTGTAGGCCAGAGGCAGCATTCAGCAGTGGGCCACGGCCACATGTCGTAGGCTCGCGATGCACAGAGTTCATCAGGGCAGTTGTCGGTAGTGTTCGATCACCTCCGTAAAAATTATCCTTTTGTCCTTCCAAATGCAACGCGTCATCCTCTTTCGCCTCTCCTTGCGTGTAATGATTCGTACTCTGCCTTTGAATAATCAATGTTCAGTTCCAATTCTGTGACCTACTCAAGCGCAGCGTAGGCCGAGAGCAGTAGTCCGCGTGGGCCCACAGAATCTTGTGGTTGTGATATAACACTAAGACCTGTTGGCACCACATTGAAGGGTGTATAGTGACATACACTCAGCCATGATTTCTGTGCTCTGCCATGGTGTAATCAAGACTCAGTTCCAAAAGTGCGACCTAGTTGGCCGCAGTGTAGGTTGGAGGCAGCGGTCAGCGCGGGCAACCACTGTCCAGCCATCTCCTCCTGCATCTCTCACACAGGATGTTGTAATGGAATTTGTATTCGATTTGTGGCTGACAAGTAGTGGCACCAGAGCTGAGCGGGTGTGCAGCCGGCGAGGAGGCCGTGTCCTGCCTGTGAGGGACTGCATTGGATTGGTGTGAGGTCTGCAGGACACAGTGCAGGCCGAAGGCCGGAGTCAGCAAGGGCCCATAGACACATTTGGTGGGAGTCCTATGCACAGATTTGGTAGCACCACATTGGAGGGAGTATGGTGACATGAACTCAGCCTTAAATCATGTACTCTGCCATGGTGTATAATCAAGACTCAGTTCCAAATGTGTGTCCTACTTGTCCACTATGTATGCCGGTGGAGCACATCAACGGGAAAGGAGTTCCGCGGGCCTGTGTTGCAGAGGCTGTGATGGTCCGAGAAGTCTGCCAAGGTCGGGGCCCTCGGGCTTGGAGTTTGCACCGGCACGTGGTGGGCCCTCCTTAACACACGCCGGTGTCGGCAGGTGAGCAGTGATGCCTGGATGCGCAGGGGCGGCCATGATGGCTTCGGTGACCAACGGCCCGGGGTGCAGCAGGCGCACAGGATCCCAGGCAACACAGCTCACGGCGTAGGCCTTGTGGCTGGGTGAGAGTCACTGCCCTGGCAGGGACGTTGGGCATTCCGGAAGAGGACCACGCCCAGAGTTACGTGCCTTTTATTCACACCCCTACACTGACCTGGCGTATGCCGGGCCAGCCCACTCCGCTCACGCTTATGGGGGAGGACGTCACAAGCTACATTTCCACGATCTTCCCCATTGGCTGGGGTGACATGGTTGCGTTCACTGCCCACTACACTCCAAACACCAGCGGTGTGTGTTGACATGGATATGTGTGTGGTCTGCATACTGCAGTCTGGCCAGCACATCCACGGCACACTTGGCATTGTGTACATTCTCTTTCATCGGTCCCTTGCCTCCTTCGCACATGCCTGGTCCCCACCTCTGCGGACATTTTTCTATTGTGTGTCCGAGGTGCCATGCCATTGATGGCTCATGTACATGGCTGACCCAGGTTCCCGCAGTGAGTTGTGCTGTCGTGTCTGTTGGGTGTGCATGTTATCTGTGAGCTTGTGACTTGTGCATTCCCTGTGTTGTGTGTTGCATGATTGTGGAGTTGAGGTGTGTGGTGTGTGCATTTGGTAATGGCCAGCGGGCAGTGCATTTCCGTGGTTGCCATCCTGGTTGCGCAGGTTGATGATGGACTGTCAGAAGGTGCATATATCATGCACACTGCCTGGGTGGTTGGCGGTGGCGGTGGCGTTGGCGGAAATTCCCCGGTGGTCCACTATTGCCTGCACATTGGTGGGATACGTGCGCTTTCTGTTACGCTTATTGTGTGCAGTGTTGCCAGGGGCCACTAGTAGGACATGTGTGCAGTCAATTGCCCCCTGACACGTGCGGGAAGCCAGCTGTGGCATACACGCCTTGCTTGGTCTCCGGCTGTTCCTGCCCAATGTGTGTGTGGAGTATAGATAGTAGGGTACCAAGCTGATGGTGTCATCCATGACCGTTTTGGGGGACTTATATTGGCCTGGCTGTGTGATTCCTCTGTCTCAGGCGGATGTTGGTTGGAGGATACCAGAGGCCAACACGTGCAGCATGGCCATCAGCTTTGTTTGCGGTGGGATGTTGGTTGTCCACTGTGTTGGTACCGTCAGCCTGTGGGCAATGGTGGTCAGGTTGCGGGGGAGGATTGTCCCTTTGAGCATATAGTGGGCAATGACATTCTCTGGTGTTGGATCTGTGAGTTTGGTGCATTTTCGGAGGGTCGCTGTTTTTGTCTGCGCTGCCTCAGTGTTGGTCCGGGGGTGGACGGTGGGTGTCCGGGGGTGTGGGGGTGATCGGGGGGTGGGTGGCGGTGGGTGTTGTGGACCTCTTGGTTGTCCACCACGCATGTTCAGTGGCTCCATGGCATCTGTTGTTCTTCAGGTGTGGCTCTGGGCTGGGCTCCCTTTTGTGGTGCAGGCTGCCGTCCGACTCTACACCAGGTCAGAGCAAGTGTTAATTTTCTGCTGCTAACGCACCATATCGCATGTTTTGCGGTCTTTTCGCCGATCTGGCTCATCGTTGAGAATGTTTTGGAGTAGTGTTGTTTCGGCTTTTTGCACGGGAACGCCTACTCTGTATCTCATTAGCGATAATTGCCAGGGTCATCTGTGTTTTTTGCGGCTGCTATCGCAGGTAAACTGGTGCTATGGGCTGTTAGCACCAGCTTGTGAATGGGTTAATACATTTATTGCGACTTTGGCTGCGATAAAGTGCTGTTAACTTGGCGATAGCTCCTTGAGAATATGCCCCTGAGTGTTTATTAGCACTATAAAAAAACTGAAATGCACGTCAGACAGAGGCTGTTGGAGAGAAGTAATGAGGGAATTCATGGAGATGGAAGTTATGGTGGCGCCAAAAAAGACTGTTGCACCAGGCGCCACCAGCGCTAAAGCCGACCCTGATCCATCCCAATAGGCCTTTTGACTTGAACATATGCTTTTCACAATAAATAAGTCAGGCCTACTGCCTCAGTCATAATATTTCATAATAACGCATTTAAACTCTGCCATCTGGCAAATTGCATTATTGGCTTATCACCATAAACAGTTCAGGGCTCCTGTATTGAGGGGCGCCCACCACGCCTAGGGGAGGGGCGCCCTTAGTTGCGCCACGGAGCCGAGTCTCCTCCAAGGGTGGGATGCCGGAAGAGGATGGATCTCTGCCCACGCTATAACATGTAAAGGAAGCCGAAACTTATCACGTTATTTAAGGCGGCGTCCCAGGGGTCTCGTCCTCTTTGTCTTCTTGGACCCCTGGGAAACCGCAGGAGCGTCGCAAATCGAGGCGGAGTGTGGCACGGGGTTTTAAGGAGGCCGGGCGTAGCGTCAATTACTGATGGGGTCTAGCTCAGTTGAGTAAATTATGGGTTCAATACCTCTTATGGGAGTTTGCGTTTTTTCTATTGTCAGTTTCTTTTGTTTATGCATGCGTTTTAGATATTTTATGTATATTTGAAATTCATGGTCTTGATTTGCCGGTTGCCAAGCTGTAAAGGAGTGCGTGCCTCAGTGCGCACGTTCAGGCTTCGTTTCTTGGGGCGCTTATTGTCTGTCCTGTATTGAACATAAGCTTTTCAACAAGGCATGCACTGTTTTTCAGTTGAAGCAGGGGTGTAGGAGACACTAAAATTCTGGGGGGGACAGGGACAACCTTGTGCACTTTCCAGTGACCCTATACAAATCACCGCCTGTTAAACAAATACAATTGCATACTTTCGAAGTGAAATATTGAGAAAAGCAGGCATGTAGTCACAGTTTGCATGTATGCTTTATTGTTATTTACATTCATATAGTAATGAGACCAAATGTTTTAAAAAAACATATATATGAATCTTGCATCTTAATGCACAAAGCAAACAAAGGCCGCTGACTTAGGGTGGGGCCGTCGTGTTTGCAAGTGCATTAGAGTTTGAAAAGTACCTGCTGCTGCATTCCTGGTCTCCAGCAATTTTCAGGCAACAATAAAAATGTGAAGATAACTTTGGTGATTAATGTTCTTTTTTTGAGAGAGATCGAAGGCTTGTCTAGTGAAAGTTTTAATTCAATAGGTCAGTGAGTTACTGCTTTTGTCTGAGATATTCTTTGGTATTTGAAGTTTATAAGTTAAAATCCTAACATTGAACAGTGAGCTATTAACCGTCATCAAAGTGCTGCATAAAAACTTCACTGCATAGATTAGAACGTTATGATTTTTCCCCAGTCTTTCCCTATCCTAATGTTGGAAAATGGGTTCATTAGGATAGAAATCAATTCTGATTATTGAAGAGAACCCCCCAACCATGGTGGTATGTTTTACATTCTGAGTTTGTGTTTCTCTAGTGTTGCAAAGCCGCCCTGGGCACTCCCCAACTTTTTGCTGACTGGTACTGGTGGTACCTGACTGACTGACCCAGGCCTCTGCCTAAACAGCCAGTGCTATTCTGAAAGAGGCACTTAAAAATACAGTGAAAACACCTACATACACTAGGGTGCACTATTGTGAGAAGTTGGCCTGGCATATGCTGGTCACTAGTTATAGTGGCCACCTTGCACCAGTCCAATTCGACTCTTGGTAGATAGGTTTAAAGACAACCTTTTAAAGAAAGCTATCCTAGTGGTAGCTGTGGAGAGCAGCCTTCAGGCTAAGTCTCTGAGGAATGTAAAGCAGCTTGTTTTACCTTATAATCTCTTGAATTACCAAATGAAAAGACACCACACAGGTATATATATCAAATATATATGTATTTATTTCTAAATATACTCTACTAATCTCTTTATGAGATTAGAGCCAGGTAAACACTCAAAAGATCAACAGTTCTCAATAAATTAAGCACAAATATGGCTGTAGCCCTAGGGGCGTACCAGACCATATACTAAAAAAATGGTATGACAAACTCGACTTGCAAAATGAAGAGGCCTGGGGCCTTGGGAATCGCTGGGGCTTCACTTCTGCAGTGTTAGCAGGTAAGTAATCAGCCCACAGGAGACGCGTGCAGTGTCTAAACACACACGTGGGTTTTCAATACGTTTCAATGGCAAATGTCGCGGTTTGTATTTTACAGTTTTAGGGCACTTCGCAAAAGTCAACAAGCAAGCAACTTACAGGGTAAGTATTTCGAGGGCCAACACACACTTGGGCACCGGAGTGCACGAGTTACCTCACCCAGGGAAGCCGGGTGCATAGGTGTCCTTTGGTGTCGGGTCGCGATGCTGTTTTCAATGGAGATCACTGAAGACTTGCTGCTTGTGAGGACTGGAGAGGTGTCCGCTGGAATCCGAAGATGGATTGGAGTTGCAGAAGACCTAGAAATTGAGGGGACAGAGTTCAAAGTCACTTGCCAGTGACCGGTGGCCAGCAAGATGGATGACCACAGCTGTCGCGTCTCTTCAGGTCGATGATGGTGTTTTGACTCTTCACTCACGAGGTCCAGGAGAGATCGACGATGACCAGCAGCTGGATTCGGAAGTTCCCACAACGTCTGCAGCTGATGACGGTGTCGGCACCCGGATTGGAGCCAACAAGTGTTGGCAACTGCAAGTCTTGTGTGGAGTGAAGATTGGCAATGGTGCAGACCAGCAAGGTCTGATGGACTTACCCAGCGAGGGTAAGTGAGGGCAGGCCCAGAGCAACCAGGCGAGCCCTTGAAGTTGATGTGGAAGTCTTCAGGTGAGTTACTAGCCAACGGGCAAGCAACCGCGAAGACGCCTTTGCAGGAAAAGTTTAACAACAGCCCACGGTCACTCGGGATGAGGTAGGCCGCTGATTTTTGGTACTAGACCTGCTAGGGAATTGGACAACAAATGGTCCAAAGCACAACTTCGTTGGATGTAGATTAGGGCTTGCACTCGAAATCAGTGCACGGTTCCCTGGTATTGCTGTTCCTCGTCACTCGTGGGGTCCAGATGCCACAGCTTCGCTGGGGACTCAAAATGGCAGTCGAGAGGTCAGGAAATCTGCTTCAGGGGACGCAGGGACTTCGGGCTCCAGCGGGAGCGGTAAAGTTTGCAACCGTTGTCGAAGAGTTTTGGTGCCTGCCAAGCAGGGGAGTCACTCCTTGACTCCAAGGGAGATTCTTCAGTCTTCCAGAGATAGTGGAACGTCGAAGGGCCAGGATTCTTCTTTGTAGAGCGTCGTCCAGGTGTAATCTAAGTTGCATTGGCAAGCTTTGGTATCTTATAGTGAAAAGATGGGAGGGACTAGCTCTATGACCACTCCTCTAGGAGGGTCGGGGTAGTGGGTGGTTACACCCACTTCTCTTTGTCCAGTTTTGCGCCAGAGCAGGGGCAGGTAGCCCCTGAACCGGTTTGAGCTGGCATATGCACAGAGGAGCCTACTGCTCCCCCAGTGCAGGACTTCAAAGCACTCTAAGAGTGCACCCACCCAGCTCCAATACACTAAATCCTGTCTGGGAGGTGGGGACACCTCCCTGTGACAGGAAACCCTTTGTTGGGCTCCCTCCACTGCGAGTTTCGGTCAGCAGCAGGAGGGCAGCCCGCTGTCTGTGCTGGTGGCATCCATTTTGTGATGCCAGGGCTCTAGAAGATTTCTACCGTGTAGTACAGTGGGTACATGTCGTCCCCTCTAGAAGGGTGGGATCCTACTCCCACACCAGTTTCTGGTGTGGGGGTAGGATTCCAAGTTGTTTGACACCAAACACGACATGTTTTGATGCAGTCATTCCAAAGTTAGCATTTACCGCGAGGTTATAATGCACTTAAGAGTATATGGTTTAACCGCATCCACAAACAGCAGCAGAGAATAGACTCTGCCAGCTGCAGAGGGGTCCTGCTCAGGCAGAAGCACCCCCTCACATAGTAAACCAAGCACCCTGCCCTTGGGATTGATAGGGCCTACCATAGGGGTGACTGATAGGTTTATATGTGTGTGTATGGTGAGATATAGGAACCTATACCTCAGTGAGGAGTGCTAACACTACCTCACACAGGCTGCAGTCGCAGGCCTGTGGTGTCAGATTGTGAATGCTTCCCAGGGGTGGCATAATACATGCTGCAGCCCCTGGTAGGCCTGTGAAGTACCAATGCCCTAGGTACCTAAGGTACCATATACTAGGGGCTCATAAGGTACCACAGTATCCAATCACTAGTGCATCTAATATGTACACCAATCATTTAAGGGAGTAAGCAGATAGGCTGGGGTCCTGGATAGCAGGATCCCAGCCAGACTAGCCAAAAGCCATTCAAACACCAGGAAAAAAGTGGGGGCAACCATATAGTCAGATTCCACCTTCCTACAACTATGGGTTAGGGTACCCCTATGATTGGCATGACCTCTCCTATAAGGCTCTAGTACATAAAAGGGCAGGGGGATTAGAACTACTTTTAAGTCCCTAGAATATAATAAGGCATGGCAGTTTAGAGGCCAGCAGCCCTTTCTGCGCTTGCATGTGTGCACTGCTGAAGCCTGAGGTCAGTTTAAAAGTAGCCCTGTGTTATAGGGCTGGTTTTAAAATGCAAATTGTGCCCAAACTCGACTTTTGGGTTTGGGGAACTTACAAATTGATCAACTACAATGTTGGGGCAAAATTAAGTGGAAAAATGTTTTCCACTTAACTATGGCTGTTTCATATTTGCCACATAATACATCTTCTGCTGCATAATCTAACGATTTCCTCCAAAACAATTTTGTAGCTCAAACGGATCCCAAATTACTAAAAGAAATGTGACTTGTGTTGCTGTGAAGTTTAGGGCCCTTTGCAAAGGTTAGTAAAGAAAACAATTCCTAAGAAAACAATTGGTCCCAGACACTCCTAATGACACTCAAATTAATACCTGTAGGAGAGTGTAGTATGCAATCAATTCATACAACCAAAAATGTATAATGTAAAGGAACATTCAACAGGGAAATCTCATAGATAAGAGGCCAACCAAAGTCAATTAAATTGCAAACATCAATTTATTTCCCGCTGAATCATATTCATAAAATGCAAACTTAGGGGCTGACTACGATGGCAGGCGGACTTCAGTACCACCGCCATCGAATCGGGGAATGGGACCGCTGGCCTTCAAGGTGGAGGCCCCACGATAGGCATTACAATGCGACTGCCACTACGGTGTTCTCAGTGCCTATCTTTTACATTGCAGCAGGTGCTGCTGGCTGCACCATCCGCCGCAAAGTAAAAAAAAAGGAACATGTTAAATATATTGGTGCCTGTCACATGGTTCAGTGATATGTTGTGGGGCATCATAGATGCCCCCAGGACCCATGTCTGAGGGCCAGGGGTAAAGGGGACTGCTACGGGCTCCCAATGTCCCTTTCACCAGCATTTCCATGGCAGGTGAACCGCCATTGATAAGCTGGCGGGTAAGGGACATCGTAATCCCTGCTGCGGTGCATGGTAGGCACCACCAGCATTGTAGGATCCACGAGCCCCTCCACCACACCGGCGGGCTCAAGAAGCCCGTCGGGTGCGTGGTGGTTGGTCTTTCCGACCGCCAGGTAACCACCCGCCATTGTAATATGGCGGGCTGTGATGCAGTCACCAATGGCGGTGGGACCGCCACCGACGGGGTGACGTGGCGGTCCCACTGCCATTATAATCACCCCCTAAGTTTGGTGTGCATGCAAATCCTACATTGCCAACCCCTGGCAAGTTGCACTGCTAGTGCTGGAAAAAGGCCAATGGAGGTACCAATGGGTGAGGTGGACTGGCCTCAAGGGTCTTGTGACCTCAGTGACAGATTCACTGTCTATCTAGGATGTGCTTCTTCATATGCCTGCCCGTAAGACTGGAAGTGAACTGCAGTATGGATTGTGGTGGCCAGGTCCACCTGCGGGTGCTAAGACACCTGGGCTTCTAAGGTCTATCGGGCCTTCTAAGGTGTAGCATCGGAATAAGCTCTGTCAGGAATGTGGTATGGTGAACTGGTCATGAAGGTCTGAACATGGTTCTCCAGTTCCAAATTCAGCAGCTCTGGCCAGAGTGCCACATCCTCTCCCACTGTGAACACCATACTGCCCCACTGAGAGAAACTCGCACTGCCTTCAGCACAACTCAATTGTGCTGCGACTAAATTCAAATTATGCACTAGACAACAGTAAAATGCTGCCTGAAAAAAAATGAATAACACCCTGGAAAAAGCAAACACTCATAGGGAATGCAAGAATAAGCAAAGCATGTGAACTGTAATCAGAAAAAAACATGGTTACCTTAACGGTTTTAAACTCATTATTCAGAAATCAGTAAGTGATTTTGCCTGAAAAGTTCAAGACATGGCTACAGGACCAGGAAGGGACCCCTTTCAATGTCCATTGCTTATATCCTTTCAAAATGTATGCAGTTTGGTTTAAAAAAGACCACATCCCCAAACACAGAGCCGCATTTTATAAGCTAAAATAATTAAAAAGTTGAAAACGATCATATTAAACGTTTCCACTCTACCCATCAACCAGGTATTGCAGTCCCTTTAGGAATGGCGCACTTACCCACCCTGGGAAAACAATGTTCTTCAAAGAAAGAAGATAAAAAGAAAGTAGCGCTTGCACTGGCAAACTCTGTAAAGTGGCGCTAATGTGTGTGGGTGTAAATAACAGTCTGGCCTGTCTGCTGTTCACTCTGATTGCTTTATTTAGGTATTTAACTATTTTTTCTCTCCATTCTGAGGTTTTTCTTTTCAATAGAAAACAGTCAGAAAATGAGGACATTTACAGCCAAAGTGTTCAGCCTTTTTTGGATCAATTTCACAGGGGAACAAATAAAGAAAAGGAGAGGCAAGAGAGAGTACCTTAAGAGCTGCCTCTTGAAATCAGCACGTAAGCAGGAGCGAGACAGAGACAGAAAGAGATGGAGGAATAAAGAGAGGTGGGCAGCCGCCAGAGGCAGATCAGGAGTAGTGGACACGGTCCTTGCCATGAAGGAAAAGAGACAGCGTTTATTTTTTCTCCGTTCTCTGCCCTTCCCAGAACGGCTGAGCCTTCCTGCAGCATAACAAAAGGCAGAGGGCGGATGGCCTCTGACTCCAGGCAGGTCAAGTGCAGGGCCATTAGGTAGCGCTTTCGCGTGCTAATGGCCCTGCGATAACAGAAGGGAGAGGGGAAATTCCTTTGTCCCCTCGTCCCCCCCACCCTTGTCCCCCGTGTCCCCCCCACTCCAAAATCTGGGGGGGATATATCCCCCGCGTCCCCACACTTCCTACGCCCATGAGTTGAAGAACAGAACTTCTTCACGGTCAAATGTTGCAAAAAAATCAATATATAAGCAGGACCAGAGCCTCTCCACAGTTGTGTTTTTTACTATCCATCACTAAAGGTCAAGAGCGACAACTAAAAACTGAGCCGAACAGAATTAATGGCTCAGCGGTGACGTCACGTAAGGAAGGGTATGCGCTTCTGTTGTAGACTTGGAGCAGACTTTGTTGTTTATGACAAATATTTCTGCTGCCAATAAGTAGCCTGAGAGCAACCGGTTACTCGCAGTGGACGGTGGGCCCGTTTTCATGTCTTCAAATATGCCCTGTGGCAGCCCACAGCCTGTGGGCTAGGGAACGTCTATCACTGCATACTGAAGAGAAAAGTTCATGTTTGTGCATTAATTGTGAATCGTATACTAAGCTCTTGCGCCATCTAGCGGAAACCTTTATTATTACATGGCGTAAGATCTCGGTTAAAAAACACGCGGTTCGTCTTTTATCATTTGAAAGGCTTTTTTAATGTTCACCAGAAATGTTGTGCTTTAAGGCAGTGTAGTTTGTCCTGTGGATAGCATAGTTGGGCTAATTCACGAGATGTTTATTACGAAAAACGTCCAAACATCATGGTGTATACAAAAATCAACTAATATCAACACACAAAATACAGGGATGTCTATAATATGAATAGCTTATTTGGTAAAAAAGAGGGACATTTGGAATCTTTTTGTTCTGGAACGTAAACCTAAAACAGCAAATACCTAAAGAAATCAGTTAAAAAGTATTCGAGAGCTGGGTAAATCATTTCAGAAAAATGATCATAGCAAACAGGGGGATAATTTCCAGTTTACAAAGGAATTCTGACAATTTTACACTAATTATTTTCACCTACTAGCTTGTGGCTGTTCCAGAATAGCAAAGCGTAAACAATGGCTTGTATTTTTTTTTCTAAGACAGTTGGCAAGCCTAGTTTCCTCTTTCACACTTAGCAGGTGGTGGAAACAGGATCCACGGCTTATTACAATCCTGTGGCCAGGGCAGGAGTCGAGGGTACACGCGGATAGACTGCGCCCACGCACTCTTTTCACAAGGTGGGCGTGTTCTACAATACCAAGAGGTTGGGCTCCATTGAAATATGCTAAACTTGTGCCAGTGTAGTTTTTAGACACTGGAATGCACTCAGCAACGCCTGCACGTTCACTGCTTTCGTTTTGGAGCAGCAGTGTGTAGGTAGGGAGGGAGCTTATCAGATTGTGGCTGGGGTTGGCCCATAGCCAAGGTCGAAGTTAAGGGGCCACTGGTCCTTATTTTGATGGAGTATCCCGGCATGGAGCTATAGGGAGCCTTACACCTAAATGCAATGGAGGGGAAACAAAGGTACACAGCTTATCACTTCACAGGTACTTAAAAGAGGCATGGTTTTGACTTTGTTCAGTCCCTGCATACAAGAGATATCCATGTACTGTAAGAATATCAGATGTGTTGGTCTCTCCATGTATTTACACAAATAACAATTTAAATACCACTATTTACAATAACAAAAAATTATAGTGCTATAGTGCTACTCGTCTCATTGCAGGGCGCCAGAGCTCTTTACATCAAATGTACACATTGTACATTGATAGTAAATCATATGTTTGTAAATAAATGCACACAATGTGTTACATAAGGCATTGGAGTTCACAAGGTGTAGGAGCCACATGTCCTTCTTAGCTTACTGTGCAATAGTAGGATTACAATTTATGAACTGCAAGTAACTAAAGGATCTCTGTGTTAAAAGCAGTAACCCACTTTCCAATTTACATAAAATAAAAATCTGTCATCTACATGTTACATAATGTCCTTTGCAGGAGACATATTAAAACCCTGTATGATTCTTTGATTCAAAACTGGGACTAGACAAAACACAGCTCTCTCCAGCAAATACTTTAACCTCCACAGTTATTTTACTAATATGATTATTCCCTGAGATTTTTTGGGCACACAAAGATCTCTGCAGAAGGTGCTTTCACCCCATAAGATATGTTAAAATTCAGACTGTGCAACCAATTAAGCAGAACAGATTTACTTCCACATTTCTCCTTCTTGCCAATTTCTTTGTGGGAGGATTAAAAAAAAATGTATAAATTGAGACTCAGATTTTGCATCAGGGTTGTGTCATTTTTTTGGCACAACCCGACACAAAATATAATTTGTTAAATATTATAATGCGCTCAAATGTACTCATGATAGAGCTGCTGAACATATGAGTGAAGTCTTAAGACCAGATGTCATGGGTTGTTATGCCACTTCCTGTGATGCCACATACAATGTTACACACCATGATGTCACTTGCATACTGCCTAACTTACTTAGTCCCCCCACTTCTTTCTTTAGGACTTGTACCCTCCCTGTGGCTAATCAGAATTAGGGTGAACATCTCTAAGCTGAATGTTGCAAGTCAGTAATACAGGAGCAGCTCCTCTATTAGGGCAGAGGAGTATCGCCCCACTAAATAAAAATGCACCAAGGATGAAAAATTAAATGCTAATAAATATAGTTTATTACCATTTTATTTTTCACTACTCCGTCCCGAGCCAAGTGTCAGGGCGGGGTGGGGCTATAGCTGCTGAGTGGCAGTAGCAGGGAGGAGTGGCGGGCTCAGCACTTTACTTTAAAGTGTGTATGTTACTTTGTCCAGCTGTCTTGTGACGGCCAACCAGACATGCACAGTTTAAACTTCTCCAACCCAGCTGTCTCAGACTGCTGGGTGGAGAGCAAGCACAGGCCTCCACTGCCTTTGTGAGCACTGAGAGTTTCCACTCCAGCCAACCCTGGCGCTTCTCTCATGCTAGTTAACAGCATGAGAGAATCGCCAGGACTGGTTAAGGGAGTAGGTTGTGGCCCGTACTGGATGAGCGAAGAACACCAGGACTGGAGTGAGAATGTGCAGCAAGGAAAGGGAGTTTAATTTTACTTCTAGTTTATTCAATGTACATTAAATCGCCAACATGCGTTACATTAACATTTTAAAGTTAAACATTTTACCTTTAAAATAATAATGTAATGCATGTCGGCAATTTAGTTAATGGTTACTGCATGCATGCACCCACCCATTTGCCTGCAGTACCACTTTTAGTAGTTGGCATCCGCTACTGCAATCAGAGCATCTCCCCCACCTGCATGTAGGGCATAATACAACAGCTGATTGGCATACACGTCTTCTTCGAGCGACTTCAATAAAAACGTATGAACAGCTTAAATGAGAGGAAATGTCCCCTTAGATTACCATCTTTTTCAGTCACACGCCATCATCGCGTATATGTGCCTTACCTTTAGTGAATCAACCCTAGAGGACGTTTTCTAGGAGGGAAGTGAGTCCAGGCACTCGTGTCTATCTCAATTAGTTATCTTATGCTGGTGTTTGAAGATCAAATAATCGCATGGTGACAACCTTGTGAAAGTGTGCAGAAGACTATCGAACAGCAGCCTTACTACGCTAAATTAAAATAAATGCCAGCCTGCTCAGGCATTTTATGAACCCACTTCTCCTGGGAGGGCATGTCCAAATAATTCAGAAAGAGAAGAGGCACTTATATCAGTGCCTTCACCAGGGAAATGTATCATCTCTGCATGGTGCTGGGATTGGCTAATAATTCCACCATGCACATTCAGGATTTTGCCTCGATCTGAGTCCCCCTGAGAGATCTCTTGAAGAAATGGCAAGAATATGAGTGGTCACAGTACTACCAGATGGTATTTGATGGTATTAAGACTTGCATTACAAAGGGAACTTTGTCTTGTGTTGGCCCTGAGCTGCACTCTAATGTCATTAAAAATGCTTGTCCACATTGATTGGGAGCCATCTTGCCTTATCATGAAGTGATCTGAGTTACCACAATACATCTTTGCCAACGCCAACAGAAGTCTGACCACATATGAGACGGCATAGACACAAGCACAAATGGATAGGCTAACTATTGGATGGGTGTGTAAACATTTCGTTTTGGCAAGCTTTCAAAGTGGTAACTGATCATCAGGGTTGCTATGATCTTTGAAGGCTAAAATACCACCTCGCAATGACCGATGTAGTTTGTGTCTACAAGACTATCACTATTGCATAGAGCACATGCCTGGGAAACTTCATAATACCGCTGATTAATTTTCAAGGTTTCGTTTGCATCTGTGGAGTTCATTGCAGTGGAATGCATTTTGCTCACCATGAAACAAACCTGCCTCCTACCATTAGCAAGAAGGATGCAATCAAAGCTACCAAGAAGGACCCCCTTTGATTGTGGTGACTGCTGGTATCCAAAGCCAACACCGGAGAGACTTTGATGATAGCTTCTCAAGTAGCAGAAGGCAACCGGGCAGAGCTGCCGTGGAGGAGTACTTGCTTCAACATTCCAGGTTGACTGAGAAAGGAGGTTGTGCTATTGGTACCCGGGGGTCATGATGACATTGTGTGACAAAGTGTGGTTGCTGTTTCTTGATGGTGTCGTAGATCCTTAGCTCATGGAAATCCACAGTTAGACAACTAGAGATGTCTCAGCTAACACAAAGAAAATGGAAAGACCTGACTATGGGCTTTATTAGACAGTTGCTACTGGACAGTATTTAATGTCTGCCATCAATGAAGACTCTGGACTTCCAGAAATGATGGCAATGTTCATTCAGTAGGTGATGCCATTCCTGCTTAACAACATATTCTCCACATATTGCAACGGAAGACTGTATAATCTGTCCGTAGTCTTCCATTCATTCACAAGGAGTTCAAAACTTTGATCAGTACATATGTTTCAGTTCCAAGAAGAATGCTTTGCTGTGGTCTTTACCAATAAAGGTGTGCTGCATTACATGACCAACCTGAAGAAAGCCATGCAAGTTGCTAAACTTAGCGAAAAGCATTTGAGATACATACACATCATGGCACAGATGGCACCTCCCATGTTGAACTGTTCCTCTGGAAAACATTGTAAACAAATTTCTATTAAATGCAATACTTTTTTAACATTGCTAGGTGAAATACATTAGCATGAGAGAGAGAAGAATGAAGTTGAAAAGATATGCTGACAACTGAAGGAGAGACCAGCCATCCCACAATTTTGATGGAGAGCTGGTACTGGCAAAATTGAAAGGCTCCTCAAGGGTGATTGCCATGAGAACCATGACCCTTCCATTCCCCCAGGTATCATACTTTGAGTTCATTCACATTATGTGCAGACAGAGGAAGGAAAGGCTATAATTGGATAGGGAACGTTGTGCCATGAGACACAAAGCTTTGCGTCTTTGGAGGATGCAGTACGCAACAGTGCCAAGCATGGACTTCGTTCATAATTCCTGAACTGTCACTTCATCTGAGAATAGGGATGACCCTCTTTGATATTTAGTATAAGGTTTCTTGTCATCCACGGCTTCTTCCCTGGGCAATTTAGATGTTTAGTTGCTGCAGCCAGGATCTTGTCATCTAAAACCCATGACGCTTGAAGAGGCTTGTTTCCACAGATAACTTGCGTTCTGGAGCTAATTCAGACATATGTTCTAAGGATGCAATCGTCGTAAGAAAGTGACATTGAACAATTAATTTTGGAGAGCATTCCCTTTGATAAGACATGAACAAAACTCTGCAATTTAACAGGATTTGTAGCTACCAATATTCAGTGCATTTGGATCCGTATTACATGCACTTAATGGATAAGATCCTTAAAGCTGAACATGTTTATCGTGTTTATGATATGCATATTGTATTTAAGATATTGATAATTCAAGGAAGGTAACACAATACTGGTCCATGTTGTATATTTCAGAACATAGAAGTCCTAAACAGAAATTCATATTGCACACTTTAATAATTGAAAGTGTAACTACAGTTAGAGGCTGTTTACGAGTCTTGCGGTGGGGGTCTGCCATGCAGGAACTGTTTTTGGCGTTCCCATTGCGGTGCCCATATTTATGGCACCACGTGGGAACTTTAAAAAAAAAAAAGCCCACCAGACAGAAGGAAATCCTAATTTGGTGGTCAGTCCGGCCACAGCTTTGGCGGGGCGCCAGTGGGGTGTACCCTTAGTCCCCATTATATGAGAATAGATACAAGGACTGGTTATGTTTTGAATTTTCTGAAATATCAGTTTTTCCACTTCACAAGAGAGTTAGAAATATAGAGATAAACTCAAAATCAATCTATCTATCTATCTATCTATCTATCTATCTATCTATCTATCTATCTATCTATCTATCTATCTATCTATCTATCTATCTATCTATCTATCTATCTATCTATCTATCTATCTATCTATCTATCTATCTATCTATCTATCTATCTATCTATCTATCTATCTATCTATCAAAGCACAGCATTCAGAATGGTCCATAATGTCTAACGTGTTTAATGCAAAATGGGCAGGAAGCAATAATAAATAAGGTAAGGCAATTGCTGGTTTAATGGAGTAGAGCTTCGCCCTTGATCAGTTAGAGCACGTAATGTTAAAATCAATGCAATTTTCAAACATGTTCATACATTTTCTCTCAATACAAATAAAAAGGAGCAAGACAACGTGATAGAATAGGAACTTAAAGTAACTCTTATAAGAGCTGACTCTGCTACTTGCTAAAATCCTCACTTTGTTGTGCCTACTTCAGTACCTGGCTATGCTTTGCTGGCACACTTCAGTAAATATGCATTGTATGACATGGATTTACGTGGCCATAGTAAATTTAAATGTGTGCAAATGTGCAAGAATATTGATGTTTTAGTGGTCTTCAAGCTGATATAAAAAAGACATAGGAAATGATTAATAAAATGGAATATTGCACTGTTGCAGGGATTCTGCACATACACAGAACTATGCGCAGGAAACCAGGACCTCAGTGTGTAGTGGTGTACCAAAATACGCACCTCGGTGCCCAGAACCCCAACCCGACTAGCTATAGTGTCTCATTCGTTCTCCGTGCTACAGCGAAGCTACCAATGATTAGACATCCTAGAACATGCTACCCGTCCCTCTCAGGATACGTGGGAACAAGAACACTCTTTCAGTCAAACTCTTGCACTTGTCCACAGCATGAGTAAATAGAGTCAAGGAATAGTTTAAAATGTATATTTTAACTAACTTGCCCTATAATGCAGTACACTAGCCAATACTAGCAGCAATATGCATAAGATCAAACAAATCAGCATTGTTACAATGCCATATAGAACAAAAGGGGAAATCATATTATAAAGATGGTGGAAACAGGACTATAGCGCCTTGCCACCCTCCCCTTGCTAGAAGTTAATTTATTATAATTATAGAAGACCTCCAGGCTTTGTCAGGGGGACCCCATACCTCCGAGTTCAGATGCAGGAATTTACATCACCGAACGAGCACATCTCTTCTATCCCGGAAAGCGTTTCTCCAAATGAGTTAACATGCATGCAAGGCAATATTAAAAGCACCAGATTTCCAGATTTGCAGCTGTGTTCAGCGTTATGGCTAGGGACATGAGACTGACCAAAGCAAATCAACAGAGCTCATTGTTTTTTTACCTTGGACACGCTGTACAGACGAGGAGCAGAGTGTTCAACTAAATATGTGAAATGCAGACAGTTCTCATGTGAAAGAGAGCAAGCAAAGTGTTTACGAGAAATGTGGCATGTAGTAATGTGAGCTAAAGCGGCAAAATGGCGGCCAAGCATATACTAACTTATGCTAACTTAGTAATGTCCGCGGGTGTGTCCATATCCTCACTACAGCACGATAAGGCACACAGGAGCATGAATATTAGCATTTTTATAGTAATATGTATATACATCAATGCAAATATACGGATACATTCACTTTTTTAGGCCCCCTTTTTTGCCGGGTGTCAAAACATCTACAACAATTCAATTGCAAACAATCTCAGAATTTTAGGTTTAATCTCTTTTTTGTCACTGTCTTCATCATCCTCAAATGTATTAAGCAAATAAGAATGGGGAATGACCTTTATTAGCGCAACCACACTGATGGTGCACATGATCACATAATTTGAATCACATGTTCAAATATTTTTATCCCCAATTCCTGAATATACCTGACAAACTGACAACCAAGACCAGATGCCAGTCAAGATTTAATCAAAGCCATTTCATGCAATTTTTTAACTCATTCTTCATATGGTCTATCTGTTCATGTACACTATGGGGGTGATTAGGATGGCGAAAGGACCGCCATCAAACTGATTTTTCACACCGCCAGATTAGGATGGCGGTGGGAACTTGACTGCGTCCCCAGCGGATGCAAAGACCGTATGTGACCAGCAATCGTTTCGATTGCCTGGCGGATGGTGCAGGGTGCCCAAAATGGTGGTGGTGCCTAGCAGGCACCGTCCACCAGATTAGGATACATGCAAAAATGGCCTTCATGGAAAGGCATGCGGAGTTTTGCTACCTTGTGTTCGGGGAAGTTGGGCTGCACTTGGGAGGTACTCATGGTACCCCCAACATGTCACTGCACCAAGTGGTGGACACCGTGTGGTGCCTGCCATGTGGTGCAGTGACATACACTACGGGCGAATTTAGCACCGCTGCTGGACGCGGCAATGTCCTTATAAGCCTCAAAGTGAGGTGTTGGGAAGGGGTGTAAAACACTCAGAACCTACTAGAAGGCCGACTCCTACATCCTGTGGCTGCTAGGAATTAATCTAAAGCCATTTTGTTCTGCAAGAGCATAGTTTTCTGGGCATAGAACTGAGCCGTAATCAACCGTACAGAAAGGGCCATTGTGTTGGCTCCTTTTAGTATCTCAGCATTGCTTCTAGACGCTTGAATTTTCTGCCAGACACCATAGAAGAATAGAAAATAATTTGTTTGTTTCAGAGATCTTGTGGCGGCCCACCATCTTTGTGCAGGGTGTACTGCAGAATGTTTGATAGTAGGGATGGTGCAGCTGGGATTAAATTTCCCAGCCCACCTTAGACAGAGCCAGGTATAGGCTTTCACTATGCATATAAAATGAGCATTGTTGATGGATACGTTTGTGAAACAAACACACAAGAGGTGATGGAAACATTGCTCGCAACAAGTCTAACCACTGGCTGTCACTTGGATAGTATTTCGACCCATCATTCTTTTGCCCACCATGCCACCTCAGTTTAGACGTAGCTATATGGAAATCAAAATTGACCCTGCTCTAATTAGAACAGTCCAGCCTGAACTGCCAGGCCAGGTACTCCCTGAATGGGAACACAAGCAACTCAAGACCAATTTCGCCCTGAATGGGGCTCTTCAGCCAGGTGTACCTTTGTTCCACTGGCACAGGCATCATGTTTTTAAAACACCAGACAAATGGGAAGGTGGTATTCATATGGGGATATTTCGAAAAGTTGCCTTATTTGTAGTGCTCACACACCATCCCCTTTTCCAATATTGCATCATGAGTGACAACATAGCTGCAATGGCCAATGGTGGTGGTGTACTTTGTGAGGCCTGGGAAAGGCTTGGGAAGATGCCGGCACATTCAGCCAGTGGTTGCCGTGATAGAAAAGATCACAACAAGTTTCATTTTTGCTGAGGGGCACCTCAATTAAAAGCATGCCTGTCCCTACATCAGAAGGCAGGTGAGGAAAGATCCAACAGGAAGAAATATTATTAATCTAGCGCTATTTCTCAAGAAACAGCACATAGGAATAGTTCACATGCACATTGGTGACCCTGCTAAAAGACAAGTTCAGTACAGTCAGATTTGTTGATAACTTCCAATTCCACAACAATTATGTTAACCACAAAAAGTCAAATGCCGGGGCCATTTGTAAAGATAGCAGAGCAGACCCAAAGGGGGATTCAGTATTCATGAGACGGTTGCTTACCTGAGGCAGAGATGGTAACAAAGAGGGGTGATGGGTGCAGTGTGGTGGTACTGTGGAGCAGCAGACTAAAAATGTGGCCAGTAATGATCCAATCCAAGGCAGCAGAAGAGGGCCCCGGCCTTGGGCTTGATGTGGACCTTGAAGTAGGAAATGGTGGCTCGTGTTTTTGGACAGCACAGCACGCTTGCACTGGGAGGAGTGGCTCCATGACATCAGATCAGGACACTTGACGGTGTGGTGAGCAGGATCTGGTAGGGTCCACGCCAGAAAGGCTCCAGGGAGTCTTCTTCTGATGCATGCATATGAAGACATACTCACTGAGCTGAACAGAGTGGCAAGCTTTGGTCAATAACTCAGGCAAAGCATCTTGGACCTGAGAACTGAAACAGTAGACAGAGAACATATATGCTTTCTGCAATATTGGAGGACTCCATCATTATTCAGTTGTAAGTCAAACCTTGCAGCAGAGTTTGAAGGGTCTGAGGTCAACATCATAACTTGTCTATTTAGTATTTTATATGAGCTCAGCATCATTTTCTGTGTCAGTATAGACATAAGGAGCCACAGCGCTAGGAGCAGAGCATCTGGTCACTTCAGAACACACCGTATTCTTTATCTTATTCATTATTTTTTAGGGTACAATTGTTTTTTCCAGTTTGCCCCCTGACACTGGTTCATAGGTGCAGTGAAAGTGCAGAACTTTGCCTAGGGCTTTGTAAATGTCCTGCACCACAGAGGAAAAGAAATGTGCTCTTTGGTCATGTGAGAGGTGGCTCGGGATTCTGAACTGTGGAACAAAGTCCCTAAGCAAGTGATTTACAACTGTGATGGCATCTTCTTTGCGTAGGGGTAGCCTTCCGCCAACCCCCAAAACATAGAATGATAAGAACATAAAAGTGTAAAGTACATCTGGGCATCTGGATAAAGTTCATCTGCACATGCACAATGGGGGCCCAAAGGAGAAGTGTGGGCAGCGAGGGTGGTCTAGACCGCATTATGGTACTGGCAAGTAACACAGGAGTGGCAATAATGTTTGGCCATAGAGGAAAAGCTGAATGTATACCAGTGAGTTGCTGAGGCACATATTGTGCTATCTCTACTGAGACGTAGAGCTCCACAATACAACTAGGCAAGGTTGGAAAGTAGACATTTTGGTGCAACCTCTCAACCTGTACTGTCTCTCCCCAATCTCTTGGGGTCCCTTGATTTTTTGATTAGCACAATACCGTTTCTCACTCTCAGAGGCTTGTTCCTGCAGCAGATAAGTCTTTCAGAGTAGGTACAGGAGACAAATAAGTTCATACAAAATACATAACAAGATCAGCAGTGTGGGACAGAGCAGCCTTTCTGGTGACCGAATTAGAGAGGGCACTTCCTAGTGTTATACAGTTCCTACTAATCTTGTAGGACTGTGTACATAAATCATAAAAACTTCATAATATAGAAACTGAATCTTCTTATATGATCAGTAAATGTTGGTATGTTTGGCTAGCTCACAGTACCGCATCTAAACTTCTTAGCCCACAGAGCTATAGATGTTGTCTGTAACCTAGAACATGACTCCCAGATTCCCAAGGAAATCGTGGAAACAGATCTAACCCTTTTGTTTGTCACTCTTGCATGCCTAAAGTGGCACAAAGGAAAGATACAATATTGCATTTTCAAACATTTATTTAAAAGCTCTAACCTTTGCAAATAAAACATGAGCTACGATTGTAAGAGAGTTGAGACCTATTATTGTAATGAGTGTTATTAGAATATTAGAATAATGAAAAATACAAACGATTAAATCATGGTAATTGTTCATAATGTTGCTAAAGTTACTCCTATCTATTGATACCCTCTATGCTAAAGAGAGCATATCAGGAGTACCCATTTGCCCGGCCTATTGGAATGACCTAACCCCATACCTTGGTGCTATATGTCAGGAAGGCAGGCTCAGTGCATCCAAAGGTTGAGGACAGCAGGGCTGCATCTTACTGCAGCGTTCCATGATGACTTCGGCAGAAGTGCACCTCTCACTGACTTAACCATAGACACGGTTTAAACAACAAAACGACAAGCTTATCACACTGTGCCAAAGTTGCAGGACCGTGTTATAATTAGACTAAAGCAGAAGAGTTGCCTCTTTGTAAGCACAGAAACAAATCAATGCCTCATGTTTTGAAACTGTGCAGCATAGTAGACTACAGGGCGACAATGTCTATCAGAAATAAATGAGTACAACGGCCATTATCACAATAGAAGAACATGCACAAGCCACCATTAGAAAATGAGGCTAAGTTAAAAGGAGAACTAAAATGAAAGCTAAATGCAAGCCGCATAACCCTAGGGATTTCTTATTGTGAGGATATTAGTAGGCAGCACCCTTGACTATGTCGATTAGTTGGGGTTATATTAAATCATTCAATAAGTTCTCATATTGCCCAATTTAATGATGATTCCAGCAGATGTCAGAAACCCCCTTTGCATTCAAAGAAGCCCAAACTTGTGCGTCACTCTAAATACATTGGGGCAGATTTACTAGAAACTGATGCATCTGTACAGATGCATCAGTTTCCCTGCCCCTCCATAACAAACCCTTGCACTACTATGGATGCGCTGTTGTCGTGAAGTTCCTATAGTACCCATGCAGGACCTGCGTGTTTGGATAACATAAACTGTGGGTTTGGCGGCAGACTGATTCCGTGCACCCCCACCGAGAATGTTAGCCTGTTTTGCATTAGCTAGTTCACAGTGCCACTAGAGTCTCCTCTTATCGGGGAGAGAATAGTTCCTGGCAACCTTAGATCATGACAACCCTGATCCCTCAGAATCGTGGAAACAATATACTTCTTCTCGCTCAGTCATGCGTGCTCATTAATTCTGTCTCAGAGAGACACACAGAAGAAACAGTTGGGCGTGTTCACAATAAGTATTTATTGCACAGTTGTTCTTCTAGTGTATAATATATGTGCTGTGATAACCGTTAAACAGTAGCAGAGATATATGATCAGCAGTACAGTGAATATAAAAGGATAGTATAGTTCTACTACTTTGCAATAGTCATGAACACATACATGGATATAAAATGCATGATAAAAGAAAGCGCACATACTCCTAAGGTGCCTATCTAGATGTAACTAAGTGTACCTAACATGTGAGTAGGTGTGAAGCCAAGAATCCCTCTAGAGTTAGTCTAACCCCATTACCTGAAGTGAGAGAGTGTGGGCCCCCATCCTGTCTCGAGTTGGACACCCCGCAAGAGATATGTTAGACCGCTGTCAGCTGGAGCGTCTGCATGCAGGAGCCTCAGCGTCTCTGGTCAGTGTGTCAGCCTGGAAGTCTCGGTTCCCTCTAACTAATACTAGCAAGATGTGCTGTATTCATACAGAAAAGTATATAGAGTCCCTTTGTCCCTTGTTTCTAGTGTTAGCCATTGTTGGGTTTGAGGATGACGTCTGGGATGAACCTTGTACGTAAATATTATGCAGGTGGATTATAGCCCCTTCCTGGTTTCCAAGAACCCTTATGGATATTCATTCATACTGTGTCAGTCTAAAGATGAAGTCACCAGAACGTGTGCTAAACATCTCCAAAAAATGTTAGCGCAACTTTACACATCGCAGCCTATCGCGGGAAAATAACCCTGTGTCAGCGTGGAATTCACAACACGGCGGCACCATGCGGTAGTCTGCCGAAACCGCGGCCAATGTCCTTGATACAACCACCTCGACAGAGATAAAAACACAAACCTCAACACGAAAAAACATGCAATGGGCCAAAGCGCGATGAGGAAATCAGCAATAAGCAGCGCCAGGCCTGCAATACACACATGGCTTTCTTTCCTTCTCTGTTTCTCTGTGTCTCGCTCCTTTGATGTGTGCATGACACACGTCCTGATTTTGTGCTTTATTTTCCAGGCTGTGACATCGAGATTGTCCCTGACAGACCCGACAGGAGTCTTCCGCATTGGTGTTTTGTGTTGTATTTCAATAACGTTTTTGGTTGTTACTTCAGTGCTGTGAGACTGTTTCTCATTCTTCTGGCCACACATGTATGTTTTTTTGGCAATGTGCGTCATCATGCGCTTTTTGTGGCTCTTGTGTCATGCACGGTATGTGCATGTCCGGGGGGGGGGGCAGAGGGGGCTGGTGGGGGTGGCGGTGGGTGTTGTGGCCCTCATGGGTGTCGGAGCTGCATGATCATTGTCTCCATGGCATCTGTGGGTCTTCAGGTGTGGTTCTTGGCTGGGCTCCCTTTCATGCTGTGGAAGCACCAGCAAAAGGCAGGTGTTAAATCCCTGGTGCTACCGTGGCTTATCGCCTGTTTTTGGTTCGCTTTGCAGATCTGGAAGTCCGTTGTGAAAGTGGTGTTGTGGTTTTTTCGTGTGTTTGTGCACGGGAACGCCTACTTTGCATCTCATTAGGGTTAGTTGGTGGTGTCCACTGTGGAGATAAATTTTGGGGCAGTTATCGCGGCAATACTGGCATTGTCTGCAGTTTGCACCAGCTTGTGAATGGGGTGTTAAATCTATCTCCACTATTGATGCGTTAAGGTGGAGATAAATCGGAGATAAGTCCTTGTGAATATCCCCATTGAACACTATTGTTCAGGGAAACCCTCCTTCTGCGCCCAGGACTAGAACTAGGTAACGATTCAATCCTAAAGGCTTGTTACTGTGTAGTATAAGGGAGCAATGTAGGTGAAGGTGTATGATATTACCTGGGCCTATATTGGGGTACCTGTATGAAACATAGCACCGTATTTACAATACGGTGCACCATGGCGCAAGGATTGACAGATGCATCAGAAATTCTGACGCATCTGTTGACCCAAAAGTAACGCATTTCTGGGGATACTCATGAAAGTGATGCAACTCCAGCAATACGCCACAACAGATAGGTGAGTCTCATTTTAAAAGCTTTGCATCATTCTTATGCCTGGTCTGAGCAGGTGTAGGGATTTTGACGCAGTGAAGGCTGAGAGTGACGCAGTGAAATGTTGTAAATTTCACTGCTTCAGTTCTACGCCGGTGCAAAAGTGTCACAAGGGGCTTGTAAATCTGCCCCTCACTGTGAGTCTGTGTATATGGTTATAATCTTTTTCTTGGCTAGGATACAAGCGTGAGTAAGTGCGATAAGTTCAGCAACCTGAGCAGATTTAACATTAGGCAATCAGCAACTTTCTACAATTTGATATACAGTATATACAGAGTAACCCATGCCCAAGACGCCTTCATCATTTCTGGGACATGAAAAATCAACAAAGTGTATCAGTTAACAACTTGGAATAAGAATATCAGTTACATCAATATGGTGTTTGGTGACAAGGGCCGTGCAAAAAAGCAGTCATGGGGCTCTCCCTCGTCAAAGGGGCATCAAGTTTGCCAGGATAAAAGTGGGACAATTGACAAATGGAATGTGAGAAGCAGACAATATCAGCATCTCATATCTTAACAATCTGGCAGTATAGAGGTGATGGGTTTTGGTGGTGGAAAGAAGAGCAACAACACCATGGAGCAAGTAACAATTAGAGTGGAGCTCAATAGGATGCTGTCAGAAGCTTCAACAAGATGGGAAGCAGCAGTCACCCAGTGAGACATGATGAGCGCTCAGCCGCAACTGTTTTCAAGACTGTAGAATAATAGCCTATAGACCTTTTCTGACCTGTATCATCCTGGACCAGCATGCTAAGGGCAAACCCATTGCATTCATGACAATATGGAATAAATTATTTAGCATAATCAGTGAGTTCCAAAGTGGGCACAGATGTCAGTGCTTGTTTTATTTGCACACATGCACAAACGCCTGTGAAAGGTTTCAGGGGTGTCTTTTCTGACTATAGCTTTGCCGGGGCATCCATAGCGGCGTAGCCCAGAATCTAATATCTACATTACCCAGCCATATCCAAGAACGTTTGTAGCTGAGATACAGTGTCTGGGCGTGGTAACTTATTAATGCCTTCAAAGCAGTCAGGTGACAATTGGCGCTCGCAAGCTATGAACAAATTGCCAAGGTACCTCTTTCAGGGGACTCAAATCTGCAGTTTCTCATTTGCAGCCTTGTCCCCGTTTAAGCCGATTCAGTGAGATGGGAAAGTGAGTCCACCTTGCAGTGATCTAAAGTAAGAGATGCCAAAAGCAAGAACCCTGGAGAAAAAACAAAGTGTTCATGTCTTTCTTTAAAGCTTGAGAAAAAAAGACAGACTCCATGAATCCTTGTGGGAGCCTCCACCATGAAAAATGAGAATGCGAAGAGGATCTGATGTCTTTATGTATGAGGATGGTAAAGATTAAGGCAAAACAGCGGTATAGTATAGTGAACAAAATGATGTTTGTGGCGATGCGTGAAAGGATGGTGTAAAGGTTAGGGACCACAGGGAAGCCAGCCATATTCACATTATTCATGACTCGTAACTCTTGAACACATCTGTTCGCATATTGGCCTTGCCCACCTTCTTGATGGGCAACATTGGAGTATTACACTTGTTTGATCAAAGCTGCTGGTACAGGGTGAAGCTCTGCCTCTGCTCCAGGCTTAAGGGGATACTGAGGTATTCTGGGTATCTTTTGATGTGGGTTGATCTTGATTTTCATGGTTTTGAATTGAGGTTATGAAATACATATATTTGGCCTCTAAGGGTCACAATGTGGACAGTACATGGGAACTCAAATCATTTAAGTCAGAGAATATAGGGAAATGATGTGGCGTTAGGGCCAGAGCTCCCAACTTTGGAACTGGGGAGCCAGGTTCAAGTCTCGGAATTGGCTCATCATCCTGCGATTCTGGGCGAATCACTTAATATGTCGCGTGCCTAAAAAATGAACGAGTCCTCGTGTAAAGTAGCTGGTGCTCATGTAAAGTGCTCCAATACCTTCAGGTCGAGTTCACGCTTTATAAAAAAAACACCTGTAAATCATGTTATCATTCACAGCAGGTGGACAAGTAGTATTTTCACAAAGAAGTGCCAGCACTTCATTCCCACCCTGTTGGGGTATATTTAGGTTGACTCCGTCACAGGTGCAAAACACAATTCATAAAATGTCTCATCCCAACACGTAAGCTACTGAGGTAGGACTGAGTAAAAAGGAATGCTTATCAGTGATGGGTCCGAGACATAAAGAAGGGGTCAGAAATGTGACGTGAACATGCTGATTGGAAATACCGTCTGTGACTATGGACAGGCCCCAGTGAGAGGTAATGAGGGAAACTGAGAAGATTTTAGGGTATCAATAAAGCAAGTGGTGTCTTTAACATGAATTATTCAATCTATATACTGACCATTCTGATCTACCATCATTAGGGTATTCATGACCCAGTTGGAACCTCTTGGCCTTTTCCTAAAACTCACAATAAGAATTTTGTATAACTTGGTGAAATTCAGGTGGATCTGCGAGACCTGATACATTTTACGTAGTATTTGGTTAATCCCTCTACTAGTGTCCCAAATAACCGCACGCAAAGGCCTCCCCTAGGCACATTCCATTACCCCTTCCTGCTGTACCCCCCCCCCCCCATGTCCTCCCCCTCCTCCCTGTGTTCCCCGCTTGAGGTGCTCCCCACTCTCTTTCTTTCACTGTTTGTTGCATTTCCTGTAATTTCAAAGACATCAGACTAGATTTAATTGTCTTTCTTTTTCTTTCTTTCTTGTGAAGCCATACAGAGGTTGGTGACGATCATTAATTCTGCTAGTTTCATGGTTTGCCATCCAGTGCATATTGTCATCAACTGACTACACACATTCAGTTACAATCACTGCACAAAAGATACACCTACACCTTCCTGAGCTATTTGTGCCAGAAGGGCAATTCCTGAGTGCCTTTTAAACACATCCTTAAGTCTGTCTACATAATCTGCAGGTGACTCACCCTAATTCTGTTTGCAATTTAAGATCTTAATTAAAACCCTTTTCACTGGGCAAACATCTGCAACTGCATTCCACAATGCATGCTTTGCCATGCTCAACTCGCTGCTGTTTCCTGGGTCATGTGTCGGCCATGCCGAGGTTTCTACCAACTAATCTCTCACTTCACTTGATACCACCAGAGGCAGCAAGTGCTTCATATTCATCCAACGCAGCTTAGACACTTCAAATAGGCTCTGCAGTTATTCATGGAACTGGGTTACATGTTCCCTGATGTTGGAGAACTGTCTCTTAATACTCCTCTAGTCAGAGTGAGTCCAGGGGACGTGGATGTTAACTCTACACCTGTCTATGGAGTAGTCTCTCATTGAAAGAGGGGACAGGGCGAGGTCTTCGTCATCTGCAATGCAATATTTGGGTTGGGGAAGCATCTCCTGGCCAATCAGCCTTCTGTCCGCCTTAAGCATTCTCCAGTAATTGTAGGGTTGCAGTCTCAGGGATCTCTATGCCCAGCTGGGTCACATTGCACTCTGCCTAATCCACAGAGGAGGAAATGCCATCGTCTATAGTCACTTGCACCTCTCTAGCAGGCACTTTACTGTAATTCAATGGTATCGCAGCACATGCTTGCTTATTAACTCTTAACGGCCCATCCCCCATTGGTCCTGCAGGTCCTGCTCTGTTTCACCATGCATCAGTGGCTGCATCCCTGGCCTCTTCAGGCAGGGAAGGGGCCAAGGCTGCTAGATCAGAGGGCCTCTTTCTCTCGCATGTTATTTATTCAATTGTCTGTACTTCATGTCCCAGTACTTCTGCCTTTCTTCCTCACTTCTGCACAATTTATATAGCCTGCTTGCTCTAAACGATGGATTTGCACACACACAATCTCCATTTCCAAACTTCTCCCATTCCTACCTACTCAACCAGTCTATATTGTTGTCATCTACATCAGTTTCAAGCAGTTGCAAGGGTTCATTCTGGTCCTTCTGGGGAAGCTACTCTTATGCGACCAGTTCCTGATGTAACCTCTCCTTTATCAACCCCTCTTTCTCCTTCCTCCACCCTGTAAATATTGTAGGAGGACCCACATGATTTCCAATTCTTCTTGGCAGAATACAGACTTAATTTTATAGCTAGACCATAACACCTTTAGCCAAACGAAGTTACATTTTCCTTACTGTTATCCTACCTAACCAAGAAGGCTATATCGTGGACAGGCCACCTTATATTGAATCTGAATTCACAGTTAAAAATGATGATATTTTCTTTGCACAGCTGTGTGCCAAATTTTGGTATAAAAAATGGCTGCAGCAAATCATACCAGTCTACTTACACTTCACCACGGTTCACATGATGTCAGCTGCTACATCAACCATTTCCATGAACTGAATATTGAAGAGATTTGAAGGAATGAGGCAGTGGCTGCAGCCAATAAATTAGTGTCTGAGAGAAACCCTGAAACACAGATATTTTCATCCGTAAACAGGCCTACTTTATGATAAACTTTGTTGCACCTGATATCATTGGCATGGTTTTCCCCCTCCATTTTGCCTTCCAGCCTCCAATGTTGGCAACTTTGTTTTTGCTGGCCTGAGGACTCTACATAATTTACACTGCTAATCAGTGCTCATGTGCTTGTGCTTTCTCCTATAAACTGGCAACATTGGCTTATACCTAATTGGCATGTTTAATTTACTTGTAAGTCCCTAGTAAAGTAGTAGTACATGTACCTATTCCAGTATTTTAAATGCCACTAGGTGGGCCTGCAGCACTTGATGTGCCGCCTACTTAAGCAGTCTTGTAAACCTGTCTCAGCCCTGCTATTGCAGTCTGTATGTGTAGTTTGAAACTGCCATGCCGACCCGGCAAAATAAATCTTTTTTCAGGCCTAAACCCACCTTTTTAATACATGTAAGTCACTCCTCAGGCAGGCCCTACACAGCCTAGAGGGCAGGACGCAGTGTATTTTAAAAAGTTGGACATGTACTTTTTAAATTTTGAATGTCTTGGTAGTGAAAAACTCTTACATTTGTTTTTCACCACTGTAAGGCCTACCTCTCCCATAGGATAACATTGGGTTAGCTTATTACATTTAATAAGTTATAACTTTCAATTTGAAGCAGGGATACAGGTTGAGTTTGGTATCTAAAAAATTGTACTTAAAGCCCTCTTTAATGGTCAAGTCAGATTTGTTGTCACAATTCTGAAAAGGCCACTTTTAGAAAGTTGGCCTTTCCTTGTCTTAACCATTTGGTGCCTGCAGCCTGTTCCTGGGTCACATGACTAGGTGCAGCTGGCTGTGGTTCTTTGTGTATTGTTCCCAGACAGTGAGTCAAAGGGAAGCTGGGTGTTGGCAGGATGGGCCACTCTGCCTTAACAAGGTGGGGAGCTGTCACCTACCACACTTGCACATTACAATTGCTCTGCCTGAGAACTCTCACAAAGGGTTTGTCACTAGTCTTTTGTCTCCTCAGACAAGCTCCGGCAAGGGCAGGGAAGAAGGGGATGCCTGACACCTCGGGCGGGGGGGGGGGGGAAGGGGGGGAGAAGCCTCTAAAAACATCTCCTATTTCGAAATAGGGACCAGGTGTAAATAGTGGACCTCAGACCCTAGCTCTTCAGTACACATCCATTTGATGAGGGGGGCTGATCCTAAGCCTCTGAAAGTATTTATGTATGCATGTATTTATGGATTTTTAGATCACATGAGGCTAGCAGACAGATAAAGTTGTGTTTAGGCCGTACCTAAAAACCTGTGTGTGTTAGGTGGCTTATGAAAACAATGAGTACTTTTTTTTTCCTAACTGACTAACCTGAAAATCTACTCAGTCTTGCGGTGTGCCAGGACAGTTTTCTGGTTTACTCCAGATGTTTTCAACCCTCATTTTACTCAACTTATAAATCACACAATGTTGATGAAAAGCCTTGATCATATGCATGAATTCTAATGGGTTGTTACAAGTCACAAAGGTATAGCCTGTTGTATAATAACGTTCTAGAAGAGGTACTCAATTTTGAAGTACCACTTACATGACTGAAACAACATTGCCAGTATTGTTTTGCGATAAAATAATACCAGCACACCTTGTGCGTACCTTGAGCTTGGCTGAGCTTCCAAAAGGAGAGCCAAGGGTATCTTAGAGAGCCATTGTCCAAGCTCTTTGTGAATAGTCAATATTGAAAGTTGTTAAATCTTGAATTTAGGACACTAAAGATGTTATTTAGACAAGATAGGTAAAAACGCAGGTGGTGTAACATCTATTGGGTTGTATGGTGGTATAATGCATGCGATTACATTGCATGCCTTAACAATGCGATCTTTACCATGACAGCATCTTTATAGCGCATGCCTTTACCACGCATACCTTTACAATGAATTTCGTTGTAAAGGGATGATTGACAACGGCAAATGCATGGTAAAAGATACACCCAAGCCCCCCACCCTGAGCCCTAAAACCCGCCCCCCAGCCCTGTAAACTACCCTGACCACAGCCCTAAAACCACCCCAGCCCATGAGCCCTAAAACCGGTCCCCAGTCCTAACAACTACCCTGACCCCAGTCCTAAAAACACCCCAGCCCCCCACCCTGAGCCATAAAACCGGCCCCAGTCCTAGAAACTACCCTGACCCCCTTCCCTGAACACTAAACATAGCCAACAGCCCTGAAAACTACCCTGCCCCCGCTGCCCTGTAAACTACCCTGACCACAGCCCTAAAACCACCCCAGCCCATGAGCCCTAAAACCGGTCCCCAGTCCTAACAACTACCCTGACCCCAGTCCTAAAAACACCCCAGCCCCCCACCCTGAGCCATAAAACCGGCCCCAGTCCTAGAAACTACCCTGACCCCCTTCCCTGAACACTAAACATAGCCAACAGCCCTGAAAACTACCCTGCCCTTGCTGCCCTTAGCCCTAAAATCCGGCCCCCAGTACTGAAAACAACCAACCCCAACCCTGCCCAGAAAACAACTCACCAAGCTGCGTCCTGATCCTTCTCGTTCTTCACAATGTCGTCTGGGCAGGAAGTCTCTCCAAGTCTCCAACACTTCCCAGCCCCGCCTATTCGCTCTGAGTCTAGAGCGCTGACTGCCTTTACCACGCATATGCCTTCACTGCCTGTACAATGAAATCATTGGAAAGGCATGCGTGGTAAAGGAATGTGCATGGTAAAAGCAAGCGTGGTAACGCTTGTGTTGTAACGGCATACATGGTTCAGTCCGCGTGGTTAATGCCATCTCCCCCTCTAATCAGTTACATATTTTTCTGTGATTGAAGTGTGCTATTACCTGATTTACAGATCAGGGTTGGCAAATGGGTTTAGCTGCCTTTTGCTTGATATGTAGGCCATTGTACAGTTTTTGCTTGGACACTTTCTACCTATCAAGCTTTGGCCTAAAACATAGATCTGTGGAAAGACTTGGCTGTGCCTGAATCTCTCCGGAAGTTTTAACTACTTTAATACCTCACCAAAGATAGAAGGGTAAAATGGGGTGAGAGAAAACACTGAAGCACTTAATATCGCAGGTTGATGTTGTCCATACCAGAGGTAATGCTTGTGGATTAGTGCATCAACTTGTTTTCAGGGGGGTGTAGAGACAAATGTGTACGAGAAAGAGGTACAGGTAAATAATCAGTTACTACTTGTCTGGTGTAATGAGACATTAGAAATAACAGAGCCAACAAGTCTACCTGAGTCCTGCGTTTGTGATACAATCATGAGAACAGATATCAACCAGGATACCAGCACTTCACTATAGGATGCCCAGAAGATGAAGACAGCCAATAGCAGCAGATGAAAGTGCTCTAGTGTTTCTAGATATTGACACAAAACAACAAAGGTGAGGGACATGGGTTTGGGTGGACAAGCTATACAAATTCGGAGAGTTAATACAACTATGAATCATTGCCAGGCAAAGAGAACTGTGTGTAAAATTTATAAATATGCTCTGCCACTAGGGATGCAGAAGTGGATTTGATAAAATTGAGGTTGCTATCCAAGCTGTTGTGAGTAGTCTAGCTTCCTCACTTGCCATTGCCTAGTCTTCAAGAGTTTTCCAGGTGCAATAGAATGTACCCTTTCCCTCCACACTCTTGAATTTTAATCCTGGCAATATCTCTCCTTACCAAGAATCCCTCCTAGAGAATTTACAAGTCTATATGGTTTGTTTGAGAAATGTGTGGAACAAATAAACTGGTTCCCAGGATCCTTCTTGAATATCATACCTCTTCCAGGCCATTACTTACTGTAACTGCCCTCAACATAGCCTGGAATCTATAATAAACTCAACATCAAAATCCCATCCACCAAAGGAGCATTTGGAAGAGTCCTGTCTCTCTATAAAGGTTTAATTTGGGCTGTGTCAACAACCGGCTGTAGTTTCCATTTCAGTGGCAGAGCATATTTAACTGCAAATTTCCCACTTACCCAGAGATCTTAAAGAGGCCTACAAAACTGAGTGAGCATTTTGGTTGGTTGAGAACCTGGAAGTCTAAGGCATTTAGTGTAAAACCACACAGTATCCTCTGGATGAAATGAAGAAGGACACTTGCATATAGATCAGCAAATTATTAACTCCTGGCGGGTAACTCCGCTCTGCCAACGGAGTTTGCAGATTTTTGCCTACTCCACGCTCCGATCCAAACGCGGAGTTTAGGCAAAAACTCCCCTCCGTATCGGAGCGGAGTTGGCCAGCCCCTCCACCCTCCCAAATTAATACATTTTTAAAAAAAAGAAGGCACTTACCTACCCGGCTGCCTCCTCCTCTGCTGTCTAACACAAATAATATTTGATGAGTTTTATATTTTGAATGCGAGGGGGAAGGAGAGGGGGAACTGCCTGTGACAAAAAAGTTTCTAAAGAGAGGAAAAGCAAAAAAAAAGAGAGTGACAAATGCTATCTTGTTAATAAAAAATCAGGAGGAATACACTGAGCATGATAAAGAGGTAATAAACTAAAAAGAGTGTACTGTGGAATGTAATATATTCATGGCAGTTTGAAAATACAATTCTTCAAAAAGAGTCATGATCTCCTTGTCCTTGAAGGGCTGATTGTCAGAAGCATCATGTATGACTTCAAATTTTGACCTTTGTATTTTAATTATCATCTAAATGGCTAACAACTTACCAGCCTTATTGGAGCCATCATAGAACTTGCTAGTAATTTTTAAAAGAGCATTACTAGCATTGTTAATAGATGCTTTATTAAATTTAAGTTTGGCCTGGATGAGTAGGTGCAGAGCATCCTTATGGGATGAGGAGTAGAATTAATGGTCTACCTTCTTAATATGCTGTAGAAGAGTAGAAGATTATTTGGCAGTAGCCTTTTTTCCCACGATACATAATAATAAATCCATGTGCAGTTGCTTTAAAAGAGTCCCAGACATGGTGAAACTTGACTTCAGGAATAATATTATGTTAAAAGAAAACTCAATGGTGAATTGTTCAAATCCTTTTATGAACTGCTGATCCTGTAACAGCCAGTTATGGAAGCACCATCTGCATGCAGTTAGGGGAAAGGGCTGGCATCTTGATCGACTATCACTTGGCATGATCCGAAATAAGGATAGGGCCTAGTTCAGGGTGGATCAAATTTTGTGAGACATTTTAATTTAGAAAACTATAATCTGTTCTAGAAGAAGAGGGATGGGTAGGACAAAAAAAGTAATACTCTAAAAGGTCCGGTTTATACGTGTGCCATGCATCAACCAAACCTGCCCTTATTATTTTCTTCAGTCTATGCTCTTATCTTCTCTGTCTTTTATTGCAAGTCTTATCTCTGGTCACCCGCTTATCTTTTCAAGCACTATTTATACATCGGCCAGGGTGTACCAGTCAGTTCATCCTTCATGGTGGTCCTCTACACTTTTCCTCCAATTTATTTGATCTCCCTTCTCATGTTTCATCCTCATGGCTAAAGTCTCTCCGGCTCCTTGCCATACTCTTCTTTCTTATCACTTTGGGGTCTTCTTCAAACTAATTTCCTGTTCCACTTTTCTTTTCCCTTCCTACTCTGATACTTTCATATTTCTTAAGCCATTTTTATATATTCTGTATAACTGGAATTGCAAGTACACAGCTACTCTGTACGGTAATTATTATATTTGAAGAGGTTTTGCTTATATGCATGGCTTATTACCATCTCCATGAATAGATTTAGAATTGTTTCTTGGAATGTGAAAGGCCTCCGAAGCCCTATCAAATGACAGAGCGCTCAAACACCTTTATAAACTCTCTTGTCATGTAGCAATGTTACAAGAAAGTAATCTTTCTGAGAATGAAGTCTTATGCTTAAAAAAAGTTGAGTTGGTAATGTTTATTGTTCTCCTGCTGTTCACCACACAAATGGTGTGATTATGCTATTTCATAAATGTTTATCAGTAAATATTTTAAAACAAGAAACTGATGTTGATGGTAGATGGCTTCATTTAGATATAATGGTTAACGGGTGACCCTAATCCTTCGTCAATGTATATGGCCCTAATAGTGTTGACAATCAATTCTGGAACTCACTTTCAATTAAATTAATGTCAGTTACGGATATTAGTCAGGTGTTGGGTGGGGACTGTAACCAACTGCTTGACCCCTTTCTAGATAGGTTTTCAAATATATACCCAGCAACATGCAAAAGGCCTTTCAAAGTTTTTAATTACAGCTTCTGAGGATGTCATGAGCTGCCTTTGTGACCACAGTTGCCCATAATCATGAACAACACCATTCAGATTACCAGTATATGTTGTCACTCTTAAATTATCAGGTATGCAACAAGCTCTAGTTAAGGCAATTCATTCCTCCACTTGGTAACAGAGAAACGCTCCAAGTGTCTCTGTAATAAAGCACACTACATAGGCAGTCTTCGATGCTCCATGTTCGTCCCTTTAGCAAGAAAAATCCACAAACGGTAAATCAGCCATTTGCAAAGAGATTTCTTTAAAGTCTGATCTTGGTTTTGCACATAGCTCAGTCACCTGTATACAATCATGTTCCAAAGCATCATCCATTTTACTTTCCCTGTCCTCATCAGTTTTTTCCTAGAATACATAACAAAGATGCTGGACCCAGGACATTGCGGCTCTCAATTGATATGTTGTCTGCCACAAGTATACTCTGCTCATAACGAGTGAGACTACTATTTGTCATGTGTCTGTGTTAAAAGGATCTCAACCAAAGGCGCAGAGGATCTTTAAACCCTAACGCTGTGGTGGCTCCGGGTGCTAATGGATGGGGTACGATAGTCATATCAATAGTAGATAGGCGACTTATGGTGCTACGTGATGACCTGGTTTGTTTGGGGGGGGGGCAATACGGCTGTTGGGCGCTGTTCACCAGTTTGGCAATAGTTTTATTTTAGGATCGAATATAAGGAAAAAAGGAGTCCTGCAATATCCTCCTTGACACTGTGATACACTCACACCGTTCTAACGCTGCCGTACCCCCGGGTTGACGGCACTGGGCTGTGTGCTTAATAACGAACTGCAAAGTACATCCTCCGCGGCCGGCCCGAAGGGTTGTAGGCTGTAAGCTGTGTATTGTGTGAGTTTGCAATAAAGGTCTTGTTTAAAAAAAAAAAAAAAAAAAGGATCTCAACCGAATGTGGGACATACAAAATTAAGGTATGACCCATCACAATTCCTTCACTTTGTTCAATTGCCAGACAAACAGCTGCAACCAATTTCACACAACCTGGGAGACTTACAGCTAGTGAATCCAACACAGCAGACAACTATGCCACTGGGCGCATTAACCCTCCATGTTTCTGGGCAATGATTGAAAGTGCACATCCATCTTTCTCATGGCAGAACAGAAAGAAAATCATGTTGTAGTCAAGCATCCATAGTGTGGGAGCATGACACAAACTCTTCTTTCAGCTTCTTAAATGCATTAATTTAAGATTGCATTCATACCGATTCTTGGACATCAATACATATCAATCTCACAAATGGCCTTGCAATCAGTTAAGGTATTTAGACAGAATATTTAGTTGAAAATATCGACAGACAAGAATATCAAGTCAGAAATATTGTGGCATGGACATATCGACATCAAGAATATCGATGTAAAGAATATAGATATATTTAAGGTAAGTTGTATCATATTTAAAATATAGAAGTCATTATTATCGTTTGCAAAAATGTAGTTGCTTAAAATATTTTGTAATTATTGTTATGCATTTTAGTATATATTTTAAATGTCTATGATGTAATTTTTTGTTTAATTATTGTTTATGTTTCTCACTATAATAGTTATATTTTTAGTAGTTATGAAATGTAATTACACTTTGGTGCCGATTCCGATCCTGTAAAACCTGGGTACGAACCGTCGGACGGAGCGATTTCTCCGTCCGACTCGTACCCGGGAAAAACACCTTACAAACCCGCAAGTACGATTCATACAGAAACACCATTTTCGTACGAATCGTAAAAAACACCGATCGGCTAAAAGATACCCACAAATCGGATCCGGGACACCGCGTACGCGACATTCGCACGGAGTCAAGCAGCGTTTTACGGATCAGCAAGTACGATTCGTACCCACAGCACTTCGCACGGCAAAATTTTTACGGGACCCAAAAAGTGCCGGAAAAGCTAAGTACGCCGCGATGCACGAGGAAAAGGGGGCCCGGTAAGCACCGTACCCCCATCCCTACACGTCGGCACCGTACACACAGCCCCCCATGTACGCACCGTACCCCCACCCCCGTAGGTACGGAGCGTACCCACACCCCCGTAGGTACGGAGCGTACCCACACCTCCGTACCTACGGGGGTGGGGGTACGCTCCGTACCTACGGGGGTGGGGGTACGCTCCGTACCTACGGGGGTGGGGGTCCGTACCGTACCTATGGGGGTAGGGTGGGGGTACGGCACATACATGGGGGGGCTGGGGGTACGGCGCATGCATGGGGGGGCTGGGGGGATGTTCGGCGCGTATGCGGGCACATGTTTGGACGTCTCCATGGTTGCCATGGGAGTTCGCTCCGTACGGTGTTTTTCCCATACGGTTGTGCATTCGGACGGACGGGACGGATCGTACTTGCGCGCTCGGACTTCATTTTACCGATTCGTACATAAAACTGTCCGGGGACGTGTCGGGCACTTTTTCCGACCCGAGGACGTGTCGGGGAACTTTCCCAATGCGATTCGTATGGATTTTTTTACATACAATCGTACTTGCCAGTTTGTAAGGGACTTGTACGATTCGTACGTAAAAAAATCCGGATACGATCCGTACGGGGAATATTTTTAACGGATCGGAATCGGCACCTTTGTGTTTTTTAGTTCCGTAGTAGGTTGTGGGTTTACAGGTGTATAGGTTGGGAAGAAATTTACTTATAATGAACTAATGAATATTATATATTTTATATTATTTATTTAATTGATTTTTAGGGCCTGATTACGATGTCGGGCAGTCACCTTATCGGTCCTGGGATCAATCAACCTCCAGTCGGCGGTCCGACCGGTCAATTACAATGCGATCGAACACTGTTCAGTCGCATACTCCCATTTCTCATTGGGAGCTCATGTTACGTCTGGAAACCGGCCATAATACAAGCTCCAATGAGAAATGGGAGGTGCTTTTCATCCCTGCACCCAGTGGTAGGCACCTCAAGGTGCAGGCCACAGGGTGCAGGGATCAACAGGGGGCACCTTCGGCCCCCTACCGTAGGCCACACACACAAGGGGGCCCTGCTGGGTTGCCCAAACACACTTTCTGACTTGGTTTCTATGTCAGACAGGCCGGCATGGAAACCATTTCAGAAACCATGCATTGTAATCCCAAGAGCGGAAAGGCCAGGCCTTTAGGATTACGATCCAGCTCTGACTGGCCGACGGGCTCCATGGGCCCGGCATAAGCCAGTTGAAATGACCGGCCAGTTTACTTTCCGACCACAAGCATCATAATGCGGCTGTCGGAAAGTAAACCGAGCGGCCCATTATGATGAGGCTAGTAAGGAGCCTTTATGGACCGCATTGTAATCGGTCCCTTAATGATGTTAATTGTGCTATTCATTTTTTTTTACCTAATGTTTTGCCGAGGTTGTGTGGTTTATAGGGGTAAAGGGTGGGAAGTATTTTATTTTTAATTGATTCATAATTAGGTGTTAATTAATATTAATTAATTAATTGATAATTAATTATGTTAATTGTTTTTTTGGGTGCGGGTTGTGGGACTTAAAGTGGTAAAGGGTGAGGAGTAAATAAATTTTTTATTAATTACTAATTACTTGTTAAATACTATTAATTATTTAATTGTAAATTAATTATTTTATTGTGTTATATTATATTAGTTTAATTTTGGGTGGGGGTTGTGAGGTTTATAGGGGTAAAAGGATGGGAAGTTAATTAATTTTAATGAATTTATATTTCGTTTTTAATAAATAATATTTGTTTAATTGATAATTAATTCTGTTAATTGTGCAATTTTTATTATTTTTTTTAAATGTAGGTTATGGATTGTAGGTTTTGTAGGGGGTATTGGGTGGGACATAAATTATTTCATGTAAATAATAGTTATTTTTTAAGTAATATTAATGATTAATTTGATAATTTATTATGGTAATTGTGTAAATAATTTTCTGCTACATTTTATGAGAGTGTTGTGTGTTGTGTTATGTGTTTTGTGGCGGTATACTGTGGAAAATACATTCATTAAAATTAATTAATAATTAATTTTAAATTAATCATAATTGGTTTGTTGATAAATATATATATTACTTGTGTATATAATTGTTTGTTTTATTTACATTTTATGTGCAGGTTGTGAGTTTTGTGTGGTTATAGGGTGGGAGTAACTAAATTAAATTTATGTAATAAGTATTTTTTTGTTAATAAATACTTTCTAAATAAAAATGTTTATTTGTATGAAAATTATGTTTGTATTTTATTTATAATATTTGTAGGTATTTGTGATATGTATTCAACATTGCAATATGTTTTTATTTGTTTTATTTTTTTAAATTAAATATATTTATATTTTTTCAACATATTTATATTTTAATATATATATGTATTTTTTATAATTTCATTTTGTTACAGATATTTGATTTGTTTTTAATGTTGCACTGACTGGAGTGGAAATAGTACATTTTACCCCTTCGCAATCCAACACTTTACCTACTGTTGCGCTGACAGGAGTGGCAATAGTAAATTTTACCCCTCTGCAATCCTACACTTTCCCTAATGTTGAACTGACTGGATTGGGAATAGTAAATTTGACCCCTCCGCAATCCAACACTTTCTCTACTGTTGTACTGACTGGCATGGGGATAGTACATTTTACCCCTCTGCAATCCGACACTTTCTCTACTGTTCCACTGACTAAATTGTAGTGGGAAAAGTATAAGTATTAATTAAAATGTTTGCAGTTTGCTTTATATTGTTTAAATTCATATTAATATGTTTTTGGTTATTTAAATTTATATTTATAAGTTTTAATGTTTTCAATATTTAATTTATTTTTAGGAAATTTAATTTTTTATTTTGTTTCATTAGTTAATAAAAATAAATATAAAATATTAATGTAATAATATTATTAAATTATTATTAAATTAGATATTTATAAATATATACATATATATATTAATATCGGAGACTTCGTCTAGAGACATCCACTTGTGATTAGGAAAGACGAACACGGACCCAAAGTTCTTCGTGCTGGAAATTGCTATTTGTTGCCCTGCATCGCCGCTATAAAATATATTAATATTTGAATCCAAACTGCTCTTGTCGAGACCACAGACCCGTGGAGGGTGGTGCATGCACCGGGAGAGCACCCAGTAAACAAAATCCCCAATCCGTTTCGCGGCGTGAATGTAACGCACTCTCAGGATACAACAAAAATAATAGTTTAGGAAGTTTATTGTGCTTCCACGCTACGCGTTTCGGCAGCTACGCCTTGCTTACACGATGGAAGTGAAATCATAGTCACCAATATATACAAAATGACCACCACGTAATATGTTACAATAAACAAAGGGAAACGTGAAACGGATTGGGGAATTTGTTTACCGGGTGCTCTCCCAGTGCATGCACCACCCTCCACGGGTCTGTGGTCTCGACAAGAGCAGTTTGGATTTGGATGCTAAGGGAGACCTTCATATGGACCGGCCGCTGTAACCAAGAGGATTTCCAGTGTCAAGGATTGACAGCTGTACCAGGAAAACACATCCCAGAGGTGAGGAGCGAGGGTTGGGCTACCAGGGAAGAGGGTTGACGCACGGAGAGACTGTGTGCCATCTACGATTTTTGTTAGTCTGATCGGGTGCTCTTTTTCACGTCTCTAGGGGTGGGGAACCTCTTATCCTTTACCACAGTGGCAAACCGCTTAAAGGGCAACACTCGAACTGTTATCACAGCGGCAGAGGGAACCTGAGATTACTCAGGTGCTTCAATGATACCTTAAGATATGAACAATTCAGGAAAGCAGTATATACTCTTGTGATACCGTAATTTTGCCTTCATGGAGGAAGAAAGCGAGAGAAGGGCAGTAGCCCAATCGCTATTTGCCAGAGCACCTGGCGTGAATGTCAAGGTAACCGCAACAACAATTAGGGATACAACCAATGAAGAAATACTCAAACAACTGGAAAAATTGTACAAAACAGAAGTATCAAAATGGTGGGAGGACTACATAGACAAGGATATGGTCCCAAGAGGACTGCGGATATACACTATTCCGTCTCATGAAAATCCCGATCCCAAGATGCTGGAAGAATGGTCGCAGAACTCATCCCTAAGTTCAAAATGGATGCTAGAAATCCTAGTAAAGTATGGTTGGTCAGACAGGGAAAAATTACTGGAGGAGTTCAAAAATTACACAGATAACCTGACTACAAACATGGACTCTGCTGCATACAATAAGACAATGGATGAAATCAAGAGCAGGATCAAAAAACATGAAGCGGATATCAAAGAGCGCAAGAAGTAGAAACTCCATAGAGATTGTGAGGACTATGTGCACAGCCGTATACTTACCTTCAGTAGAAAGTACGATCATATCTACAAAAATCAAATGGCAGGCACGAATCCAGCAACGAGAATCTCAGAGAGCTCTGCAACAGAAGAAACATCTATCAGTGGCAACGAGACAGACAACTCTGCTGCATCAAGCAATGTGTCAGTGGAAAGAGGAATGGGCAACCATCCTGCCACTTTTTTAGACAAGTATAGGAACCTTCGGAGGGGTCAAAAAACTCCAAGAGGACCATCGATAACGCAGCCAAAGGCACAAAGAGGTCGTGAAAGAAGCGCAACAAGGAAAGACGAAAACGAATCCAAAAGAGGTGGAAGAAGAGGCAGAGGAAGGAGGCACATGGGACAATAGGCGAAAAACTCCACAACAGCAAAATGATGGACATGGACACTGTGAACAAAACTATCATCAACCTGCCCAAGAGAAACATCAATGACACTGAAAAGAGAACACTTTGTCTGGGTATGTCATTCTGCCCCTCACTTCCCTTCAACTATGCAGAAACCCGCATTGACTTATTAAAGTTTATCCGAAATTAAAATTTTAAAAATGGCATTTACTCAAGCCTAGTAGATCCCAAGACTATCCGGGATGAGAGATTGGAGAAAACACCCTGGACTTGAACATAAGTGATGTTGATACTCTTGTCATGTTGCATCAGCTTGAATCTAATATAGAGGGAGATGATACTATGCATAGCAATGTAATAGACAATATATTAGATGAGTTGGATGTAACACACAACCAAACTACCATGACACAATTTAAACCACTCTCTACATTCTATCCACCATTGGGGCATGACAACATCGATACATTCCATGATGTAGTCAATACACACTTGGTTAAATGCAGGCATAGAAAATGGTTCAAAACTCAGCAAGCACATAACCTCACTCTATCCCAAAAAGAAGCCCTGCTTTCCCTATCGCAGGATAACAATATTGTCATCTGCCCTGCGGACGAGGGTGGGAATGTTGTGATCCTGGATAAAGAGAAATACATTGCAGAAGCACTACGCCAGCTGAAAGACCATAAGTTCTACATAGTCAATAGGGAGACATATTCCAACAGTGTTGAATGTATCTGGGAGAAACTGAAAAACTGGAAAGATCTAGGAATTCTAGAATCGGAAGAATACTGTTATCTTAAATGGGATTATCCCATTCTACCTGTACTGTACCTTCTATCAAAGGTACATAAGGACCGGATAAATCCCCCAGGGAGACCTATATTGTCCTCCAAGGGGAGTGTCACCGAAAATATCTCTAAATACGTAGATTTAGATTAAGGGAATATGTCAGCAAGCTCCCGTCCCATGTTAAGGACACAAAGGACTTCCTGGGCAAAGTAGAGGGCATACACTGGGAAGAAGGTTTCCTACTTGTTACACTGGATGTCAGTTCACTCTACACCATAATCAAACATGAGCATGGTGTAGAGGCGTGCAAGCGTTTCTTACAGACTAGACATATCAGTTTCAAATCCCATACCACCATGGTTCTTGAAATGATGGAGTTCTGCCTTACAAACAACATCTTCATGTTTGACGGTACACTTTACAAACAGGTGACCGGTACCGCGATGGGGACCTGTTTTGCCCCATCTTTTGCGAACCTGTTCTTAGGCAAATGGGAGGAGGAGACCCTAGGGGACACAACCATCTTTCCAGAGGTAGAGCAGGTAGAACTCTGGCTCCGCTACATCGATGATAATTTCATGGTGTGTAGGGGCAACGAATTAGAAGCCACTGAATTCATCAAAAAACTGAATAGTAACAACTACAACATCACGCTCACTAGTACCATGAGTAGAACTTCAGTAGAATTCTTGGACACCAGAGTTGAGGTAGTCGACAATACTGTACAAACAAAACTTTTTTGCAAAGACACAGCAGGGAACACCTTACTACATGCCCTCAGCAGTCACCCTGACCCCTTGAAATGGAGCATACCGTTTGGGGAACTGCTGAGGGCAAAACGTAATTGTAGTACAGAAGCAGGCTTCAAAGAAGAATCTGCCAGCATGACAGAAAGGTAGAACAAATACAGAGAACAGATACTCTATAGACGAGAACAGACAATGAACCAGAAACAACAGAACAAGAGAATAATATCAGAATCATACTGACATATCATAGGAATGCCAGAGACATTAGGAACATTCTGACCAAACACTGGGACATGCTCAAAAGTGACCCTAACATAGGTCCTATCATAAGCGAAAAACCCTACTTTACATACAGAAAGGGATATGGCTTCAGAGACAAAATTGTACACAGTGACATAACTATCTATAACACCATGAAAAATCAGGGACTCAAAGGTTTCTTTCCTTGCGGGCACTGTAGGGCCTGCAAAAACAGCATCATGAAGAAAGAATTCCCAGGTGGGGGAGGTAAAATGAAAACCATCACCCAGTTTCTCACGTGTGGGACCCCATTTGTGATTTACTGCCTGGTGTGTCCGTGTAATTTGAAATACATAGGCAGCACTGTCCATCCAGCGAAAAACGTGTGTTATAACATATGCGGGCAATTACCAACCAGGATCAACAGTATCCTGTGACTCGCCATTTTCAACAACACCACTTTTCCAACAATGCCTTACTTAGTTATTATGCTATGGAACATATCTCGAGATCCTCGAGGGGAGGTAATAGAGTATTAAAACTCAGATAATGGGAATCTAGGTACATCATCAACATACATGTATTTCACTCCACCACACGTTCCATGTCTCCTTTATTTTCCTCTTCCATTGATAACAGAGACCTTGATATTGCGCACTGCCGTTTGTATGTAAACAACAATTGGAATTCTCTGTATTTGAATGTATGTTTTCACTTTGTATCTTTGCAGTACAGCCAGAATATATTTTAAGGTAAAGGGGTGGTTGGACACACTTTTAATTCACTGTATTGATACACAGGTTTTTTCACATATCACGTGACCACCAATTTCCATGAACAAACATGCCAACCAATATGATTGAGGGGCCGATTCCGACACCCGGTCGGACTGCTGTCCGTAGCCTTACCGTGCGACCGACACGTACCCGGAGCCGGTCCTTCCTGTACAGTAAGTACGATGCGCATAACTGCCAGAAACCGGACCGACACGTAGGCTGTGATTGAAGCTCCAGTCTCCGTCCGAGCCGTAACTCCTAACGCTGAACCGAGTCACCCGGAAGCAGTATCCATAGCAGTTTCTGGCATGACAAGTACGATGCGTACTTCCTACGCGCCGAACAGGTCGCCACGTACGGGACGTCACAGCATCCAGAAAACAAGCATATAAGCTACGATTCGCTCCACAACTCAATACACGCCTACGAGACGGACCAGCTTGCAGCGGGTACGAGAGATGGAGCAACAAGCAGCGTGTACGACACAAACACATCATGAATCCCATTGCGCAGGTCATACCAGTACTCTACAACTATGACCGGCTCAGGAACCGACGGCGCAGGCGGTAAGTCAGACACCTACCACATAAACAAAGGACACGTACCCGCAAAATGGCACGCACACACAGGGGATCCACATCTTGGCCACTAACAACAGCCCATCATAGGGGTTGCATGGCCAGCACCACTAACACCCCCACCCATAGGGGACCTGTTGCCAATCACTACTGCCACCCCCAGTCATAGGGCACAGGTTGCCCATCACCCCTGCCATCCCCAGCCATAGGGCTTATGTTGCCCATCACCCCTGTCACCCACACCCATAGGGGACCTGTTGCCCATCACTACTGCCACCCCCAGCCATAGGGACTATGTTGCCCATCACTACTGCCACCCCCATCCATAGGGCTTATGTTGCCCATCACTACTGCCACCCCCACCCATAGGGGACCTGGTGCCCATCACCCCTGCCACCCCAACCATAGGGGACCTGTTGCCCATCACCACTGCCACCCTCAGCCATAGGGCTTATGTTGCCCATCACTACTGCCACCCCCACTCATAGGGGACCTGTTGCCCATCACCCCTGCCACCCACACCCATAGGGGACCTGTTGCCCATCACCCCTGCCACCCCCAGCCATAGGGCTTATGTTGCCCATCACTACTGCCACCCCCAGCCATAGGAACTATGTTGCCCATCATCCCTGCCACCCCCAGCCATAGGATGGGTGATGCACTACACATCCAGCATACTCCAACATCAGGTATGTCAGCAAAATACATCCCCCCTAACATCATGACAACAGCGTGGAGTCTGTGACAAATGCCCACAACAGTGATTATGACTTCGAACATACAATGTAACTAACAGCACATGTGTGACCAACACATGAGTGTGACATACACAAGGCAAGCATCACTATAGCACTGTGGCAATGTAAAAAGAACACCCCCTCACTGTGTAGAACAGAAGTTAAGTGGGGGCTTCCAAAATGCAGCAGATGTTTAGCATTGTGGTGATGGGGACTAACCCCCCCCCTCATCACAGTGACCAAAAGGTAAGTGTCATCATGGTCAAAGCTGCAAATAACAAACAGCATGTATGATCCCTGCTCCCAACACATTAAACACTTCTGCGGCAAACTAGTGGTTGTGTCTCATTCCCACAGAGATGTGGTGAGGCTAATAGTGCTGTGAAAACATAACACACTCTCGGCCATGTGCAGACAAGCACCACACATGGGGGCTGACAATGCATACAGTGTACAATGACACAAGAGCAGAAACAACATGTGTAGACTGTAGGTGTCAGCTCACAAACTCACATTCCATGCCAGCAATGGCACCTAACAACCAGGATGAATGTGCACAATGATGTGATATGACTCACAGGGTCAGCAGGCAAAATCACAGAAACAGCATCCAGACAAAGGCCCACAACAGCAATACCAATGCACTGGTGCAGATGCACAAACCCAAACAGGCAACCTCACACTGCACATCTGACACAGCATGTGTGTGTGTGTGTGTCACAGTATCCCAATGCAACTACACAACACACGAGGGGGGCTGAACCACAGTGACACAGATGTGGACACAGTGCCATACAAAAGTAAACCATCATTGGGACACCCTCAGTGGGCAATCAGGCATTGGGAGATGAGAGGGAGCACAACAGACACATGTGACACAAGCTGGAATGAACACCAACTAACACAGCAAGAGACTGACACACAACAGCACTACCCCCAGGCACCAGACATTGGGGTGACACAAGCATGCATGACTCCTCCACTGTGATGACAAAGGCAGATGTCGTACAAACTGGGAAACCCAGACATGTGTCCTGTGCCACAAACGTACATCACACATACACAAACACAAATCACTCAGCATGGCCCTCATCCATGGACAAATTGGAGCTAGGGGACCATCCATGCAAACATTTACATCAGTCCACCCTCAACACCACACACCGTGAACTGCAACAATGTGTATCTGTGAAGCCCACATGAAAAGGTGATATTGCACATGCACCCATGACAAACACAGGAATGTTGGGAGGAACTAAGGTGCACAGACACATCACACAAGGACAGTTTACAAACCTGGGGAATGACAGACATACTGCACAGTATGCGGTACATGGCCATGACCTCAAAGCTCACGTAACCTTCAGAATCCCTGCCACAGTCCCAGGATGATGCAGAAGCCAAGGAGAACCACAAGGCACACCTGCCAGCATCACAGCCACAAACCCGACAAGTGGGAGCAGTCACACACACATACAAATGTCTCAATCACTGAAAGGTACCACCTAGGGACAACTACATGATTTAGAAAATAAACAGGTGCCTTGGGGAACCCTGACTGTGTCCCAACTGTGTCTGACAACATCATCACCACTCAGAACTGACAAATCCCAATGATGATACACCAATTAACAGTAGTGTGTCATGCACCCACACATCTGGTAGCCCATTGGAAAAGTAGTGGGATGAACCCAGTACCACTCAGCAAGCATCAACAATGGGAACATATCAAGGGAACACTGTGTATGAACAGGGATGTGGACACACACACATGCTCATACAACACACACCATGGGCCCAGGCCATGTCACTGGACAACACACTTACTTGAGGGGACCCAACTCCTGTGGAAGCCCAGCTGTGCCAAACATATTCACCGCACGTCTCACTCATGTCTGCAGAACACTTGGTCAGTCAGCCATCAGTTACCACACAATGAACGCACTGGTCACAACAGCCTCACTCACTTGAGTCTCCCCTAAGTCATCTGCACATACCCAAAACATATGTCTAGCAAGTTGCACAGAGGACCCAGTTGCTCCTATACCAATGATGCCCACACCTGTAGGTCCAGTGTTGATGAGGACAACGTCTGTGGAAGTGACAAATTGGACAATGGGAAGCACATCATATGTGCATGGGTGCAAGCCAGAGATGTGACCATGCAAATGAAATGTTCACAGAGATGTCCACAAATAGTTGATCCTGACACACCCAGGTAGCTGTAAAGGATGACATGGATACCCACCAGAATAGGATACATATCTCATGGACCACAGGGAGTACCTCACAGCAACACATCAGTATTCAACATTTTTAAACCAAGCATCACAGGTGCAAGGGCATGTTAAACATCATCAACATAATGCACAGCTAAATCTAGTTCACAGGGATAAAGAAAAAAGCTTTATTCAGCATATTAAAAGTTAAACGTCTGTTCAAACAAAAGGCCAATGGCCAGTCCATGTCCAAATGCCAAGGAGTGAAGTAGAGTGACAACTGTCACACCTTGCTTGCCTGCACTGCTAAGGACCGGGGTCATCCCCTCAGAGGGGCATACATGGGGACAGGCCAGGCACCGCAGGGACAGGATCAGGGCGCAGCAGAAGGAGGCAGTGAAGAGGTGGTGGATGCAGGCGAGACACTTGCAACTGCAGTGGAGCTGACTGAAGTGGTGGGTGCTGTCACAACTGTGGGGCACAAGTCAGATGGGGTGGGTGCTGGCACAAATCCAGTGGGCAGGTCAGATGGAGTGGATTGGGTCACCACTGCAGTGCCCAAGTCAGACGGGGTGTTCATGGACTCCAAACAGTGCCTACATCCATGGGAGCGGAATGGGGGCAGGTGAGGTCGGCAGGGCGGGGGGGATACGGTCCCCACATCAGTGGCACTAACCGTCTGACCAGGTGCGGAGGAGCAAGTGCTAGGGGGGGATGACCTTAGCATTTTGGGGATGGTGTATCTGTGGGTGGGGGAACCCGGGGCAGGGAGTGGCGGGGGAACCTCTGGAGTGGTGGCCTGGGGGATGGAGGACAGAGACTTTGCCTTGGAGCTGCGTGGTGGCGGGGGGTCTTGCTCTTCTGGCGCCGGGGGGACTTGCGGGTGGGGGTCTCTGTCTGACTGCACCTGGGGGAGGGTGTCCGGGTGTGAGGGGCACTCTCCTCTGTGTGTGGGGTCCTCTTCCCCTTGTAATCAGGATCAGCTGGATCGGTGGGGAAGAGGCCAAGGTCACAGAGGAAGAGCTTCTGGGGAGATGGGGTTGCAGGTGATGCAAGGGAAGGGGGCCGGGAGGGAGAGGTCTCGGAGGACTGCGGAGTGGTTGTGGATGACTGTGTGTGTGTCTGCAAACCAGCCCCTGTGAGTGTGGTATCAGTCCCCTGCGCTTGCTTGTGTGCACGTCTAGACCTTGGTTTGGGTGTTTCTGTGCTTGGGACAGGTAGGCTGCTAGGAATCGTGGGTGGTGCAGGGGTAGGAGGGGTGCGGGACTGTTGGAGGAGGGACACTGCTGCTGTCAGGGAGGAGGCCACGGGCTGATTGGTCCTCTGTAGGGCAGACATGCCCGAGGAAATGCCCTCCATGAATGACACCAGTTGTGTCAACAGACCTGTGTGTGCATGGAAGACCTTCAGCATCGATGTCTGCCCTACATGGATCTGTCTAAGTAAGTCCACAGACTCCTCACTCAGGGCAGCAGGGGACACAGGGGCAGGGGGTGCGGTGCCTGGCACAAAGGAGACATGCTCACGAACACAGGAGCCCACAGGGACCTCTGGGATGGGAGCCGATGGGAGGGTGGTGGTGGTGGTGGTGGCGGTGGCGGTGGTGGCGGGGACAGCCTCACTAGCTGGGGTTTGGTGGCTGCTGACACCCGCCTCCACAAGGGAGTCATCCTCAGAGCTGCTGTGGCACTCAGCTGGGGGGGATGGTGCTGATGACTCCTCTGTGTGGCTCCACTGGCCCTCCGTGCCACTGGGTCCACCCGACTCCTCTCCTTCTGTCCCTGTAAGGCTCTGTTGCTCCTCCTGATCCGTGGAGCTGTCCCCTTCTGTGGCCGTGGATGTATCTAGATAGGAATAGGAAGTAAGAAAACAACATCAGTCACCTGCACCGACTGCACACACCACAGTGAGTACATCACATCACAGGGCAAGCCCTGGCATCATCAGCTGAACACAGCTCAAAGTGCCAACACTGTTTAGAATAAGCCAATTGTCATTCTCAACATCAATCATGGCACACACATCCCTCCTTGACTTTCACACATATGTCTGTTGCATGTTGGATGCTAACACCCTAATGTGCCAACATGCACCACTCACACATTAGTTGTACATGCAAGTGAACAAGTAGGAGTATGTCACTATACACACAGCACATCTCTTGCTACTGACTCAGTACAGGTGTCCGGATGAAGGGATGGGCAGAGACTCATTTCACATGCTTGTGATGCATGCCAGCAACACACACTATGATGTTCTCATGTCCTGATGGGCGATGCCACAATGGGGTGCATGGTGCACACTTGAACACAATGCATGATCACTCATATAAAGTTAAATGCCATGGCACTGGGATGCCCTGAAAGTCAGTCAACACTGTCTCCTGTCACAGGGGCAGGGCATCCAGACAACAACAATATGCACTGACTCACAATCCTAGCTCAGGGGTAAAGCTAACTCTGCAGATGACTGGCGCACCTGCCCATCCCATGCAAACAACATATCCAGGACCCAGAAGACCCCACATCATGCAAATAAGACATATGAGTCTCTGCAAACACAAATCCCTGTACATTAACACATCACAGTCTGCCATGCATGTAACCCAGCTGCATGAAGGACACAGTTGCGTACACCATTGTGCGCTGTCAGATGATCACACACCTATATGTCACACAGGTCTTGTCTCTCACAGTCACATCTCAGATGTCCTGCTGACCCTCTGAATCATGGACACTCCAGTTGTACATAACAACAAGCCACACCCTAATGACAAAGAGGCAGACACCTGAGGGCACATGTCTCTAAGCACAACCTGCAATTTCATACACAGGAGTGGGATTACAGAGTGTTTCTAAATGCCCTTGAGGAGGCATGACTGGCCAGGTCTAAGTGAAACAGTGTTTGGCCCTGGACAGTAGTCAGGTGGCTAAGCAAGTGTGACTTACTTGATATACATACTCCTGAGGCCCAAAAATTGGAGTCCCCTGCTACATGGGTTTGTTTGGAATACCCCAGCCACATGTTGCGAGTCAGACCAGCATTTGGAACACGTCTCAAGGGCACACACAGATCACATGTCAGATCTCAGGCATTGTGTAAACAATTGACCCACCCATGAAACACACAACAGAGTCACGGGAACAGATGCTGACCGGTAGCTGAAGCATAGCTGACTGCAGGGACACAGTGCCCTAGTGACACAAGCAACAGACTGTAGGGGCCACACCTGTGAAACAGATGAGAAGGGTGCATCACACAATTGAGGGACATGAGTATTGGACTACAAGACCTACGTAATGTGGAAGTGTGACCAGGCCAAAAGACTGCTATTAGCATGTCAGACATAGTACACAGATCAGGCATGGACTTACACCCTTCCTGCTGCTGTCTGGCATTCAGCTGCCTATCCAGGTCCGGGAAGACCACCACCAGTATCCGGACCATGTGGGGAGTCAGTGTCCGGTGTCCGCCCCTCCTGCGTAGAGGTGACAGCTTCAGCTGGACTCTAGCTATCCTCCGGGTCCAGCCCCGAAGGTCCTGCCACCTCTTCTGGCAGTTGCGGATCTGTTGCTTGTAGACCCCCACAGAACGAACAGCCCGGGCGATGGTCAGCCAGATCTCCAGCTTCTGGTGGGCATCAACCTGTGAGGATGACAAAGTGAAAAGTACATTAACACACATGCCCCAGATTTGTGCAGCACACATTTGGATATACATGTCGTCATCACAAAGGGAAATGAATCACACAGGTAGTGCAACCATGGGGAAGGAAAAATCACCTGCATGTCTGACATGTTAACAATGCCTGGATAGTTTAAGCTTGCACTAATGCACTTTAGCAGCAGGTACCTATTCATTACATATACCTACACACTTTGGGGGATGAAAGTAGTCAGTGAGAATGCTTGCCACTGGTGTAAACACTGCTAGTACTGCTAGTCAGACAACATGCATAATTAGGAAGGCAGTGGACTGCACACTCACCTGCTCCCCTGGTTTCCCATAGAGCTTGCTGTACTGTGGAAGGAGCCCGTCCAGCAGGGCCTGGTTCTCCTCCTCAGCGAAGGCTGGGGCCCTCTCCAGAGTACGTGCCATAGCAGGAGCCAGAGGATGCAGAGACAGCAGCAGTGGTAGCAGGGATGTGGTCCAGTAGCATGTAGTGCAGGCAAGTGAGCTCCCTGGGGGCCAGCCAGCCTTATATCTGTGCTGCAGAGGCAGACTCTGTGCCATGTGTCCCAAGTGATAGGTCCAACACGGTTGCATTCTATGAATCTGGCCAATCCATTTAAATGTATGACTCGTACACGCCTTCCGCATCATTCAAATCTTCACCTTCATGGATCACTTGAAATTGCAACATTGTTGTAGGCATCCAACTGAATTTCCAGTGCACAACTCGTACAAGTTTTGAATCCGCATTCGTCTCCATGACAGTCCGGAGCCAATGGGTGCGCCCGGCTTGTTCAACTGACTGTACAACGCGTATTTTGAATATACACATGCACCTGTCTCCATTCGATTCAATGACAAAGCTTACGCACGGCTCGGACATGACCCGTGCAATGCGTACGCATTGTCACCCGCGTCGGACCTCATTGCATTCAATAACAAAGCATACGCACGGCTCGGACATGACCCGTGCAATGCGTACACATTGTCACCCGCGTCGGACCTCATTGCATTCAATGACAAAGCGTGCGCACGGCTCAGACATGACCCGTGCAATGCGTACGCATTGTCACCTGTGTCGGACCTCATTGCATTCAATGACAAAGCGTTCGCACGGCTTGGACATGATCCGCGCAATGCGTACGCATTGTCACCCACGTCGGACCTCATTGGTGTGACTATTATACGGATGCACCACACATATACGGGCCAGGGACACCTGTGCACACCTACCACACTACAGCATTGGCCACACAGTGTCCCGTGGCATGTAAGGCTGCATTCCCTGGGTGTTTGGGGGGGCCACATCTGTTTTTTTGGCTGGCACTTTGTGCAGCCACTCCCAGGCTGTGCACTTGTACATGGGGGCAGAATCCTTTGTGTGTTGTGCACATTACCACTGTGATGTGCAATTGTACAGTAATGGGCATGAGTCACGGACACAGTGTCAGGTTGGATATGTTTAGGACATGTACGTCACAGTGAAACCTGTAGCCACAATACTGATGTGCACCCACAGTCTGTGTGCATGTTGTGCCTGATCAAATGTGCCCAATGGGTGACAGTCTCCACATCCATGTGGTATATGCATCACCCTTGATGGGGTGTGTGTCTAAGAGACGTACATGTAGGGCCGGCAGAAACAACAGTGGGCACTACCTGTGGGACTTACGCTTGCCTTGTGGTGTGTACGTGCTACGCCATGTCCATTGCTGTGTTGATGTGGCAATACATGGACCCTGGGTTTCTGCATGGCAAAGATCTGTGATGCCTGGGAGACATGAGGCCTCACTTGTCACTGTGGTGTGTGTTTGGAACGTTGCAGCAGCACATAGGTTGGGTGACACAGCCAGATGATTGGCCATTGCACTACATGGGACTCATGTGGACATGTGGAATTGAGATGTGAGGTGGTGGTCTTGTAGGTGACATATGTGTCCAGGCCCAACAGCACACACCTCAGTACATTGTGTAATGTCATGATCTAGCATGTGACATTGATCGTGGTTATGGCCACATGGGTGGATGAACTGACAATCTTCCTTTGTGCATCTCTGCACTGCAGGGCACCAGCTGTCCATCGGCCGTTCCCAGACCTTGCAACCATGCAGGAACGTGACTGCATCAGACGGTACCGCTTCACCAGGCCACTGATTGCGGAGTTGGTGGAGCAGTTGGCACCACATCTGCTACCTGGCCGGACATACCCTACAGCACTGACCCCAGAGGTGAAGGTGATGGCAGCCCTGCACTTCTTTGCTACTGGTACCTTCCAGTACACTGTAGCTACTGCTGGTGGGATGTCGCAAACGATGTTTAGTCGGGTGCTACGCAATGTCTTGGAGGGTATGTTGCAATTCCTAGACCTGTATATCAAGTTCCCTTGCCCAGCTGAACTCCCTGAAATAAAGGATACCTTTTATACACTGGGGAGGATGCCGAACGTCATCGGATCCATTGATGGGACACATGTTGCCCTGATACCACCACAGGCACATGAGCAGGCATACCGTAACAGGAAGCACTACCATTCGATCAATGCTCTGGTGGTCTGTCTTAATGACATGTCGATCACACATGTGTGTGCACGGTTCCCTGTTTCTGCGCACGATGCCTACATTATGAGGAGTAGTCGCATTGCAACGCTGATGTCACAGATGCCAGCTCAGCATGCCTGGCTTGTCGGTGTGTACTGACTGTTTCTCATTGTGTGTGTTTGTCAATGTTGTATTCCACACTCCTACAAAACTCAGCTACTTGTTCATTTTTGTGTGTGTAGGTGACTCCAGATACCCCAACATGCCATGGTTTCTGACACCCCTCAGGAACCCTGTCACACCAGCCGAGCTGCGCTACAATGAGGCACATGGTCGGAGCAGGAGGGTGATTGAGCGGACATTTGGCCTCCTGAAAAGCCGCTTTCGCTGCCTGGACAAGACCGGAGGGACCCTCCCATATGAGCCTGCAAAGGTGTGCAAAATAATCCTTGTCTGCTGCATGCTACACAACATGGCAGTGCGGAAGGAGGTGCCTCTCATCCAGGATGACGATGACGATGGCCAACCTCCGGCACCTGTGGAGGATCCCGGCCTGGGTCAAGATACCAGTGATGATGAGGATGAGGGTGACGTCCGCTCACCAACAACTTCTTCACCTGAATGTGAATTTCCAGGGTTGTTATGTGAATGTATGGAGGTAGCCTGGAATGTGTTGTGCCAGCTCTGTTGCTGTCTGAGTGTGTCTGTGTGCCACTTGACTGGATGCATGCTGTGATGTGTCCATTCAGGTGGTGTGTACTCCACAATAGGGAAGTACTGCTAATTAGTGTTTGTGTGGGTGTCTTGCAACATGTTTTGTGCATGTGTATTGCATTTCTCTCCTGTTCTTCTGTGCTTTTGACTGTATCTTGTCTGTCCTTCCCAGGGTACTTTGCCTGTTGTGTGTTCAACACTGACCCCCAACACCCAGAAGCCAACACCAGTGTGGAGGTTGACAATTCCCATCAACTGATGTACCCCACATCCCTGGACTTCCATTCTCCAACACATTGAGAGCGTGTGTCCACTGTTACGTAGAATTACCGTGCAACTATTGTGGATTAAACGTGTTGCTGATGTGTAATGAACCTGAGCTACGCTTTGTTATGTGCGTTGTCTGTCTTCCCACATCTGAGTGACATCTGCTTACCTCACCTGTGGGCTTGTTACCACTGACTGGAGTTGGTGTTGTGTCTGTGCACGCCAATCCGTTTCAGGTCAACATCATTGTGTGTGATGAGTAACATGGCCATAGTGAGTATGTTTTGTGTTGCCATAGTGGTGTGTCTTCCTCACATGTGTCACATCACCATGACTCACCTTACTTTGGTAACATTGTTGCAGTATTTGGCATGCACTGTGTTGTGTAGCAAGATCGACATCTACCTGAACATAACAAGTTGGAATCACAACAGAGGCAAGTATGGTGTACTGGTGAGTTTATTTACAAACATGTGTGCACAAGATGGTGGGTGCTGTACATTGGTTTGGGAATCCAAAGTTCACATTGGAGTTGGAAGTGCTGGTAGATGAAATGTCCAGAGTAAAGTCCACAGTCATCTGATACATTGGCCCAACATGAACCGTCCATGTCATGTGGGCGAGTTGTGTGCGATTGGACAAGGTGAACGGGTTGCGCACAAAGGACATTGTCCAGAACAGGTTTAGAGGCCCTGGGGGATGTGCTGGGACATCTGCCTCTCACATGTCCTTCTTTGGACGACCCCTCTTCTTCCGGGGGGGGGGGGATCCTCATGTGCAGGCCTCTGCGGTGCAGGGGACTCTCCGCCAGAGTCCTCCTCCCTCCCTGTGGCACTGGCAGATGGTGTTGCGACAGATGTTGTGTCCACACAGGGGGGTGTGGACAGGTTGGTGTAGATCTGGTGGAGGCATTGGAGTATACCCCGATGCACCGCAGTAATGTCATCCCACTTGGCCTCCATGCGGGCATGGTGGGCGACCTGCTCGTGTTGCATGTCCTTGAGGATTCCCACTACCTGGCCGAATCCTCCGGTGCTATCATGGTACGCGTGCCAGGTGGGGGTCATCATGCAGTCCAGACCCCTCTGCAAGGCGCGCCCTGTGCCTCCCACCCCTCCCAGCACCCCTCTCCACATGGGCAGGACCAGCGGCGGGATGCACAGGTGACACTGGGACCCCTTGGGTGGTGTTGCTGGTGGTGTTTGCTGTAGCTGCCAGGGTGTCCTGTGTCCCTGTGCTGTAGGTGTTGATTGGCCTTGGTCTGCCCATGTTGGCGGGGGTGCCCTGTCGGTGTCCAGATGCTGGAGGCGTGGGTACAGGGGGTGCAGATGTTGATGCTGCTGGTGCTGCATGATGGCTCACACCGGAGGGGCCAGGTTGGTCATCATCATCCAAAGAGGACAGAGAGAGAGTCAGACCAGAGAGCTCAGTGTCCGCCAGAGTCTGTGACTGGTTATCCTCATCATTTGGTGCTGGGTGCCCAGCACCACCTGTGTTTGGAAGAGACACAGAATGTGAGTTATGTTTCTACATGCATCGATGGTTCACAAACATGACATTTTCTACTTTTTGAACAGATGCCTGCATGTACGCTGCTTTTCCCTGCTTGTCACGGACAGAGTTTGATATTGTTGTTGGCCATTTCCCAGCATGGCCTTGTGCTTCCCACGACAGAGCCCAGTGTCAGACATCTTGTCAGTCCCTTCCCACTCCCTGTGAGGCGAGTATGGTTCAGCGTGAGCTTGCTGGGCCATGTGGGTGGGTGTAGATTGTCTGTGACTGTGACTCCCATCATACTCTTGGCTACACCCCCTTCCCAGCATGCCCATACTTCCTCCCTCTTGACTCTGCTTCCCTGTGAGGGGATGCGACAGCAGTGGCAAGATGGCGGACTGTGAAATCCTGGTGTTTGTTTGGCTACAAGTCCAAAGTGAGCCCCTGTGCTTCACACAGCAGCACCCAGTACGGGGTATCTTTTGCTGATATTTCCATGAGGTGTGTGTTAATGCATTGTACCTGGTGAGTTGTGTGGAGTTTTTGTTGGGAGGGGGTTGTCTCCCCATGCTGGTAAGTATGGTCAGGGCTGTCAGCCCTCCTTCCCATCATGAAACGTGCTTCCATGTCAGTGGTGTCCTGCTTCTGATTTGCACACAACCCCTAGCAGGGCCTTGTGCTCCCCACAGCAGGACCCAGTGTCAGCCATCTTGTCAGTCATTTTCCACTCCCTGTGATGTGAGCATGTTTCAGAGAGGTCTTGATGGGCCAATCTGGTAGGGGAGGGTTATCTGTGACTACAGGCCCCATCATGCTTTTGGATACACTCACTTCACCCCCACTATTCCTTCCTGACAGTCAGCTGCACTATGAGGTGGCATGTTTGTGGTGGCAAACTGTCTGGCAGTGTCTATTTAGCTTTGTGCCACTGGCTTGCTCTGTTTGTAGGTTGGTGCATGTCATGACACAGTTCCCAGTCACTATGAGATGGCAGGTATTGTGTTTGTCTGACTGACATACACATCTTGGGCTGATTATCTATTGGTTAGTGTAGCTTTGCTTGCGGTGCATGGTTTCCCTGTCACCTTGCCACACAATCTTGGGTATGTTGTTTGCGTACTCACCAGGCTATGGTATGTCTGTTAGGCCATGGACGCGCTCTGGTGGTAGGATGTCCCGCACCTTCTCCTCCCAGGTCCTGAAGTAGACTGGTTTGGCAGGAGGGCCACCGCCGTTGCACTGACTCAGGGCGTGATCTTTTTCGATGAGTTTCTTGACCCTCCTGCGCACGTCATACCACCTGTTTTGGATATCGTCCTTTGTGCGCCTTGCTGGTGCTTGAGTGTTCACCTTGTCCACAATCCTTGCCCACATCTTGGTTTTCTGTGAGATGGGGATCCTTTGGACCAATGTACCAAACAAATGTGGCTCTACTCTGATGATCTCGTCTACCAGCACTTCTAACTCACTATCTGTGAACTTTGGATTCTTCTTTGGGGGCATGGTGATGGGTGGTGGTGGTGAGGGATGTGTGTGTGATGGTGCAAGTGAGGGTGGTTTGGTGTTGGTTTTGCTGGCTGTATGTGTGTGCTTTTGGATGAGGTGCTGATGGTGTGTGAGTTGTGTGATGGGGGAGTTGTGAGTGTGTCTGTGGTTGCTGTGTACTGGTGTTTGCTGCTGGCTGTGTCTCCTGTTTGCAAGGGATGATGGTAGTGATTGTAGTCCTTTATATAGTTGGAATTGTGGGTGTGTCTTTGTCCCATGTTTTTTTCTTCGGTATTTATTGGCTTTGTCATTGCTTGTTTGGTCCTTTTTTTTGTCTTTTTTCCTTTGGGTATTGTAGGCATGAAGGAGACGTTCATGTGACAGAAACGGATGCTGCTGATGTCTCGTGCGGGCTTCTCTGCCTCGTTCACGCTGCCTATCTTCTGTGTTTGGTACGTGGTGGTCGCGGCGGTCTCTATTGCCTGTGTGCCAGGTTGTCTGTGCGTGTCGGTCGTGCGGCTTGGTCTCTGTGCGAGTCGGTCTGGCTTTACACGCATTGCATCATACTGCGTGAATCATACATCGCGGGCACGGGTCGGTCGGCTTCCTTCCGGGTTCGTGTCGGTCGGTGAAAATCGCGTCGGTTTTCTGGCCGGATCACTATTTTCCCTACCGCTCGGTCGTGTGGCTTGGATTCCGTACTTGTCGGTTGTAATTCACACGCGTTGCATCGTACTGCACGGGTCGTACGGCGCTGGTCCGTGTCGGTCGGTTCATTTTGCGGCCGGAATCGGAATCGGTCCCTTAGTCGTAGGAGCCGAGTAAGGACAATGCATCACATGGCAGCAAATAGCATCACTCATTGTAGTGCACACACATTGTAAGGTCGCCTAATATTGTGGTATAATCTTTCATCCGTTTGTATTAATTAGAATGCAAAATAATTTTAATTGTTGTGCAAGCCACATCTGTTTACACATTCATGGTACATATTTCCTTATACCAGCTTACACGGATGTAAGTAAACCAAACTGGACACGTGTGTAATGCATGTAATATGCTTCCTATTATTGTATCACAACCAGTTCCAACATGGCCGCTGTATATCCCGATCCCGGGGGGGTCCTCTGTTTTGCAAGTTCTTTGTTTATTGTAACATATTATGTGGTGCTCATTTTGTATATATTGGTGACTATGATTTCACTTCCATCGTGTGAGCAAGGCGTAACTGCCGAAACGCGTAGCGTGGAAGCACAATAAAGTTCCTGAACCATTATGTTTGTTGTATCCGGAGAGTGCATTACTTTCGCGCCGCGAAACGGATTGGCGATATATAAATATATATGTTTGTTTTGAAATTTTTTAAATAATAATAATTGTTATCTTTTTCAAAATTATTATTAAATGCATTTTTTTTATTACGTTAGTATTAATATTCAATTTAATTAATGTTTACTATTTAAATGTATATATCATTAAAAATCAATATTTTAGACAACTATCTTAGTGACAACGATATATTTTTTTGATATTTTTGTAATTTCAGTGATAAGTATAGGAAGTCGATATTTTTGACATAGATATTTTTGACTTGATATTTTTATATGTAGATATTTTGATAATCAATATTTTGTCAGTCAACCATTTGGAAACCACTGATGACAGCATCCAACAATTTCCAAAAACATACAAACCTCCCTCTGGGTGGTTGATGGATTGATTTTCAGAATTGCAGAAATGCGTTCCTTTGAGACTTTCCTTATACTTTTTTCAATATAGGGGGGTGATTACGATGCAGTTAAGAAAGCATTCTGACCGAATCGGTCTCGGAATGTTTTTGACTGAATCGGATCCGGGGAGTCTAACCGACCGATTTACGATGCATCCGGATGCTCCCAGTGGCGGCTCGCCGAGGGTGTGCTGCGGGGCGGGGGAGGGGCAGGGTGAGGGGTAGTTAACTCCGGGATAAAGCCGAAGGGAGTTAAGTAAATAAATAAATAAATACAACAATTTACATTGCGAGCGCTGCATCGCCAACTCGGCGATGTAGTACGCCCAATGTAAATTTTTTATTATTTATTTATATACCTAACTCCCTTAGGCATTATGCCGGAGTTTACTACCCCCCACCCTGCTCCTCCCCTGCCCCACCGCCCCACAGCACACCCTCCGCGAGCCGCCTCTGGATGCTCCTGGATATGATACGGTTGGACTCCTATTGACTTCAATGGGAACCTGTGTTCCGACCAAATACACAGGCTCCCATTGAAGAAAGGGGTGGCTGGGGAAAATCGTGCATCCTGTGGCACGCACCCCTTGGGGCCTGCTACGAGGCCCGAAAGTCAGATTCCGACAGCCAATCCGAGTCAGAACAACCAAATCGGAAAGGCTGTCCGAATCTGACATTGTATTTGCTTAGTCGGCGAGCTTCTGAGTAATTCGGAAACGCAGACCGTAAACACACACAATTAAGCTCAGAATGACTTTGACTTTCCGGATGCCATCCGGTTTGGATTTGGAACCGATTCTTAAAGTCCGAACATCATAATCGGTTGTTCAGAAAGGTTGCCGAAACGGTCATAAATAAGGCTTCAGAATCTGATTCGGCAGACCCGAATACGATTTGGAGGCTTTCCAAACAGCATAGTAATCGACCCCAAATTGTCCGAGATAAATGACTTCTGTTTAGAGTACTGCATTTTTGTCAGAGAAACTTTATGTCTATTTTCAGCCAAATGGTTCAATAAGGCAATCTAATGCAATTTACAATCTTCTTTGGTCTTGAATACAATCAGTAAATCATCTATATACTGCAAAAGCACAGTGTAACATTACAATTTTGTAATCTCTAGGTCTTTCTTCAGTATTTGGGATAAGAGTGATGGGCTCTCAGGCACTTTCTTAAAAAATTAGAATGCAAAACAATACTGTGATTCCTCGTGAAGAGGGATCAAAAAGAATGCTTGGCATAAGTCAATTGCTGTATACCAATCTGCTTCTGAGGTAATCTGGAAAACCACTGGACAGCATGGTGCAACAATGTTATCAATTTTCAAGACAGAACACCCACCAGGTCTGTTGAAGGAGGAAAACATGAAGGCCGGTTGAAACACGGTTGCGGAGGCTCCCGAGGAGAGAGATCCAAAAAATTACCTCGCAATAATCCAGTGGATGTCGAGACAAACAACGCATATTTTTGGAATCCGGAAAGCTTAAATATTGCTGTGAAGACATTTCGGGGTATATACGCAATAAGGAGGTATTTCTCGCTGAGGGCACACCTGGCGGTTTCTGCCGAGACTATGCCGTGCCTGCCCCTGGGTGTGAGGCCCCTGGAGGGCAGACGATCTTGTGGAGGCTCTGGGGCTGCCCGACTGGGACTCCTGCTGGGCTCGTGCAGCTCGGGAGCTCGGCAGGGGCCGGAGGGCAGTGGCTCGGCGATCTTAGGGAAGCTTAGGCAGAGCCAGCACAAGCGCGGGTGACGCGTGCTCTGGCGAGATAGAGAGATTGCCGGCCTTGCATGAAAGACATGAATTCCCTGAGCCAGTAGAGCCTTTTAAGGCCGGGAGGTCTGCCAGGCATATGACGCAAGAGGCAGGTCAGTTACACTTAGGGGAGAGAACTGTTGAGAAAACTGTCGATCCTGGGGATAACCTGGTTGGGGAAGTGGGTGATTTTAACAAAACTAGGAATCACTGTATTCTCTTAAAAAAACAGGAATGTGCATCACTGAGCATAAAGTCCAGTGGTGAACCAAATGTGGCAGAGCGAGGGGAGCCAGGGGAGAAAATCGCTCAGCTTGCTAGATATAACTTGAGAGGCGTGGAGGCAAGAAAGTATATAAAGAGTACTCGGAATAGAACCCACAAGAACATCAAGGTGTTAGAACCCACCCCGTCTCTCAAAGCTGATGAAGGAGAGTGGATAACCCCAAAAAAGAGAAGGTCAAGAGGAAAAATAAGGAACTACAGACAGTGAGCCTAAAAATTACCCCTTCTTTAAGGACTTTCTTTAAAGTGGTACCAAAGACTCTGCAGTTACGAAACCCAACTCTGGCTTATTCAGGGAAAAAGCAGGAAGGGGAACAAGACATCGTGAGCCCTAACAAACATCTGGTGTTGGGAGATTTTATGAAGCACGAGGTTCCATCCCTCCCAGCCCCCCAGGCCACCCAGGAAAACAAAAAAACAGTACATGAAGACGCAGAGGTATTCTTCCCGTCTGGAAATATGGATACTCATGTCCCCCACCTAGGAATGATAATTAGTGAAGGTCCACTGGAATCTCAGGAGTGTGGAGGGGGGAAGCACCAGAACGATGTAGATCATATGCAGACGCAACACAAGGTCCATGACCAGCCACAACTTCAATCAGTTTCAGATCTTGTCCAATTGTTAACCATTGAGGTTAGAAATAGATTTAAAATTTCCGAAACTAATCAAAAAGAGATAAGAGTCTCCTGCGATAGTTTGGAAAAAAAGTTAGACGACATCGCAGTCAGGACATCAGAGCTGGAAAGCTCTGTAAGAAACTTAACAGTGCAGTCTGAGGCCAACTCGAAGGAGAGTACTGTCTTAAAAGGGAACGAGATCCTACTAAAGGAAAAGATGGAATCCTTAGAGAACAATCAGAGAAGAAACAACCTCCGTATTTAAAAAGTCCCGGAAGGGACAGAGGGAGAGGATATTAAGGCTTTTGTTGCTTGTTTGATTAAATTTGAAGTGCATATGGAATGTTCCGAAGAAGACCTGGTTAAGGACATGCAGGGGGATAATAGAGACCCTTTCAGGTTAAACTCAAATAAACCAAAACCCAGGAGAATCCTGGTTAATTTTCTTACCTATAAAATAAAGGAGGAAATACTCACAAGAGCCTTAAGACAGAAAAATCTTTCAGTAGATGGAATACATTTTTGATATTAGATCTGATGTCTCTCAAATTACAGCCAACAAGCAATGGGAGTTTGGTAACCTGATTGACCCTTTTAGAAAATGGGGAGCGACGGCACAGTTAAGATTTCCTGCTAGTTTGAGAGTGATGCATAATAATAAAATGCAGACCTTTTGCAGGGTAGACGAAGTGAGGAATTCCTTAGATCTCTGTCAGGTACTGATGTGATGTAGGAAAGTAGAGATTGTTTTTCTTTCTGTATGACTTTTTTGACTACCTACTGACAGTCTCTATCCCACCAGCTGTACGTTGAGATTTTCTTTATTGCCCCTTTTGTCTTTTTCAACTTTTTTGGCGGTACTTGCGTCGTGTTCACTTACTTCTGAATAGAGAATCACTTGTTTCACTAGGATGTATACATTTATAGAATAGGTCTCTCAACCTCGGAAAACTCTCCTAAGGCTTAGGCTATGCAGAAGGAAGAGGAGGGTTTTCCAGGGGAGGGAAGGAAGATGGCATAGGTTGAGTTGTATGCACAGGTGGGGGAGCAGAGGGAAAAAAAGCACAAAAATATTTATCCTCAATTAAGATTATGGAACTCCGGACTTAAGGGACTGATGAGAGTAAGAAATAGAAAATGAGTATAAGACGGGAGGCTCAGATAGAGCTATTATCTTTGAATGTTAATGGCCTCAGGATAAAGCAAAGAAGAGAAAAGATACTGCAATATATAAGAGATGCCCCAGCCCAAAATATAATCCTCCAAGAGACTCATCTAACCAGCAAAGAAATGACTGAGATTTTCAAGTCTAGAAGATGGCTTCAGAGAGTGATATGTACGGATCATCAACTCACTATAAGAGGAGTGGCGATCCTTGTGGAAACTAACCCTCAGATAATTATTGAAGAAAGTAGAGTAGATAAGTCTGGTAGATGGGTAATTGTCAAAGTGAGATGTTATAATCAGATGTACACCATGGTTGGCTATTACGGCCCAAATCTAGACGATTCTACCCCGTTTGGTCATTTACTCTTGGAACTTCTGGACTTCCCGGACCCCATTGTAATGGCAGGCGATTTCAATGTGGTCCTAGATGATGGGCTAGATCGTTCCACCAAAAGTAGAGCGACAACACATAATAAATCACACTCCTTAATAATGACCTCAATAAAAAATCTAGGTTGGTGTGATATTTGGAGGGAAAGACAGGGATCCCTAAAAAGTTTCACTTTTAACAATAAAAAATATAGACACCAATCGAGAATAGACTTTTTCTTGATCGATCGATCAGGCCAGGCCAGGCCAGGTTAGGGATACCAGTCATATAGGATCTCATTTGTCTGATCACTCGGCTATATCCTTACTTTTGGTGCCCCCAAATACGGTGAGCCAAAGGAGATGAACTATTGATCGTACCATACTGTCGGATGAAGGGATTATAGAGAAACTAGGGCTGGAATTTCAAGAGTTTTTTTTAACATAATCTAGATAATGCCCCAATAGGTATAGTATGGGATGCTTACAAGGCCTTCTTAAGAGGGAGGATAACATCTAGCCAATCTTACAAAAATAAGCAACGGAGAGCAGAAACAGCTAATATTGAAGACCAGATTAAGCAGCTAGAACAACAGATACAGGAAAAAGAAATAGTACAGGAGTCCGGGGTAGTTGGTATTGAGTCCCTTAAAATGGAGTTAGTTGGCGTTCTAGAAAGAAGACTTCAGGAAAGATGGCAAGTAAGCAAATTGGTCCATTTTAACTATGGAGAGGGCTGTGGTAAGCTACTTGCCTGGAAGATAAAAAACGACCAAGTAAGACATTTTATAAAATAATTAAAGTTTGATGCGGCAGGATGCCTAACTAGGTCAAGCGAGGGCATAGAAGAGGCCCTATTGAATCACTTTGGGGAACTGTACTCTGTAAATGTATCTACACGGGGAGAGGAAGTGAGAGAGTGGCTGGGTCTAGAATATCCCCACAAGGTGTCTGAAACACAAAGGGAAGTAATTAATAGCCCAATTGCAGAATCCGAAATTAGAAATGTTATTAAAGCAGGGAAAGCGAATAAGGCTGCAGGTCCAGATGGTCTTCCGGTTGAAGTATATAAAAAACTGAAGAGATTTTTAGTCCCGTGATGGTCAGGCTATTTACTGAGATTTTTGAATGTGGTAGGGAGATCCCTCACTCTTGGAATTATGCCATTGTCACTCTGATCCTCAAAGCAGATAAACCACCTAACTGTTGTGACTCTTATAGGCCTATCTCACTGCTTAACTCAGACTACAAGATCTTTACAAAAATACTAGCAGATAGGCTGAGTGGGGTATTGGATGTGCTGCTACATGAGAACCAGAAGGGCTTTGTGTGTGGTAGGGGAATTAAAGAACTAACCTATAACCTAATTGGAGCTGTTGATATAGCAACCACATTCAAAATGCCACTGGCACTTATTACCGTGGACGCGACTAAAGCATTCAACCGGGACAATTGGTCTTATATGCAGGAAATGTTGCGGCTTCCTAACTTGGGGGAGAACTTCTGTCAGGCAACAGCTCTCTTACATAAGAATCCTACAGCTAGGGTTTTAACATCTATTTAGGGACCAGGCAGAGATGTCCGCTGTCCCCCCTACTTTTTAATCTGTACATTGAACCACTGGCTGAAAAGATAAGAGGGCATGAGAGCATACTTCCTTTTGGATTTCGAGGATGGGAAAAAAATGTAGGGCTTTATGCCGATAATCTAGTGGTGTACACCTCAGATCTCAACACAGTTCTACCAGCAGTACATGACTTGGCATCAAGGTTTGGGCGGCTCTCAGGCTATGAAATTAATGAAAATAAAACGTTTGTAATGAAGTGGAATATAAACTCGCAATTGAGCTGTGTGAAGGAAGAAATGGGGTATTTAGGCATCAAAATTGTGCAGAAAATAGAACAAATCCCGGAAATTAACTTTCAAAAGGATAACAAGGCAGTGGGGAAACTTTTGCTTAGCTGGTCCCACCTTCCTCTAACAATTTATGGCAGAGTTAATCTTGTAAAAATGACAATCCTTCCACAGTTTACTTTTTTGTTTCAAAATATCCTAATGGCCTTTAAGGAAGAGTGGCTTAAAAAATCTCAATCAAAGATCACTAGCTTTATTTGGGCGTGAAAAGGTACGAGAATTGCTTGGAAAAAGCTTAGATGGCAATATGATAAAGGGGGCATACGACTCCCGGATTTTTCCTATTATGCCTGGGTTTTTTTATTAACCCCTTCGCCGTGGCAGCAATTCCGCCGCGGCCCTGGGGGGGTTTGGGGGCAGTTGCGGGTCCGCTGTGCTCGTGACGGAACCACTCCGTCACGAGTCACGGGTGAGCTGTGCTCATGACGAAGTGGTTCCATCACGTCTCCGCCCACTGCGCTAATCGCCCACACAGGCGGGGAATTAGCGCCGCGTGGGCGGAGCGGCCGCCAACAGCCGCAGCATGACGGAACCACTCCATCATGAGCACAGCGCACCCGTGGCTCATGACGGAGTGGTTCCGTCATGAGCACGGAAAGGGTTAAAGGGAGGAAAATGTCTGTTAGGCAAACCATGATTTTATACATAAATACAGAGACCCACGCTATTTCAAAAAAGTGCAGCTTAATACTTTGCAAAGCTTTGCAATAACCTGGTATAAAATCAGGAAAGAATCTAATATAAACTTGTATAGTGGATTAGCCCCTATTTGGGACTCTCCGGGATCTCCGGAGTGGTCAAAGGACAGATTGGCCTGTCCATTAAAAGAATGAGGGATAAAAACCTGGGGACAATTGATGGTATATGGAGTATTGATTCCCTGGGAGGAGGCCCATGTTGATGGTACGTTTTCTCAGCATGAAAGTGTGTAGGGGAGAGAAATGAATAACAATGTCAATCAATTCAATTGCAGTTCTCTGGACCCATAATAATCACAGACTACTAAATAAGGTTAGCCGATTTATTACAAGGCCAAGAATAACTGGACATACAGACACCTTAAGATGAGGGTGTAGAAGTACATTGTAACCAACATAAGCCAAATCTACGAATAGGATTGAGATGGTGCATAATGCACAAGACAAATAATTCAAGAATTAAGATGCAAAAGATCAAGAAACAGGAGTCTAAGTTCCCCTGCCTCGTGGGTTGATGAAAATAAAGCATGAATCTGTCCCTTCACTAACACTAACATGCCATCCATATTCAAGCACTCTTCGAGGCAGAATAGGTTAAGGTGTCAACGTGTGGAGTCTTCCTTAGATGTCTCTCCACTTCAGTGGGTCGAGCAGCATGAAGCTACTGAGACAGAACTTGTTCTAAGAGGTTCTCTCTCCGAAGGCAGAGAAGTGGAGCACTTTCCCTACTTGCAATACTCCAATATCAGAGATGTCTTCTCATAATTCCTTTCAAGTCACGCCATCCGAGCAGGCCACATTCTCATAGGTGGTTTTCCGCAGGACAGTGATGCTCCAGAACAGTGACAAGATGACCGTGATTCCCAGACCTTCTCTGGTGAGAAAATACAACTGTTCTCCTTATCAGCATTGAATCCCAATGTATCCTCTTCTCTCCTTGCCTAACTACTAATACAAAGACATTATTCTAACTGACAAGGGTGCTTCTTCCACCTGCAACACAAACGTGAGAAAGAACAGAATCCAACATGCACGTGAAATTCAACTACTAATTCTAATGCGAGAGCTTTCAGGGAAAACACATTTCAGGCCTACAAAATTCAGCTACCATAAAATGGAACATGTGCTTTATGAAGTTATATAGAAATTGAGACATGCGCAATTAATATTTTCATCTATAAATGAAGTGACATGATTAATAAGCACATTCAATAATAAAATAATTGTCAGTTGCACAACACAAGCTTTTCAGTTAATGTTTTCTGCTGGTTACATTTGGTTTTCCACATTATTCTTCACGTATTCTATATTTTGGCCTAAACACATCACATTCATGCTATTATGTTACAAGAGCCTAACACTTAGGTTAACACGACAAAAGATTTTGGGGCTGATTACGATGTCGGGCGGAAAGCCTTCTCCCAAAAGTCGCAATTTCCTCTTCCGTGTCGGAGCCCTTCCGACCGACTCGGTCAGTTTACATTCCGACCGCTTGATTACGATGTTCGTGGTCAGAACGTAAACCATTCGGTCATTCCGACTCGGTTACGACCCGCTCTCTGAGTATCCGTGTCGGTCAGAATCACATCGTACACCCCTATGGACAGCGTTTCCGTCCTCAGGATTACGATGTCAGTTTCCAACAGCCTTTCCATGCCGGCCTTTCAGACATGAAAAGGCTGTCGGAAAGTGACTTTGGAGGCCCCTAGCAGGGCCCCCTTCATCCTACTTCCTCTGGTTGGGGCTGAGGGAATACGTAAGGGACCACCCTGTAAAACCCTGCACTCTGTGGCTGGCACAAGGGTGCTCACAACAGGGTGCAGGGTTTTACACACACGCCCCATTTCCGCATAGGAATCTGTGTTACGGCCGGTTGTCGGGCAGAACACGAGCTCTCATAGGGAACAATGGAAATCTGACTGAACAGTGTTTTGTCGCATCGTAAACGGCCGGGTGGAACCACCGATCGCGAGTCGGTCGGTCCCGATTCCGAGTCGGTGTCGGGAGGAGGCTTTCCATCCGACTAGCGTAATCAGCCCCAATATTCGGATGCAGTCTACATGTGTGATTATAAAGCACCCCTACAATGCAATATGGATTTTGCGCTACATTACCTTAAACAATTCTCTATTTCCTGTTCTGTTTCTTAAATCCCTTTGCTAGAGAATTGCATGAACTACCAAGCATCTCTTTAAGGATTCCCTGTTCAATTATTTTTTGAATCACTGGTTTCAATCCTTCCTCTGGCTCCTATGTCAACTTGTATTGTTTCACCCTTGGAAATATTGCATCTAGTTTTATTTTAACTTTAAACTGGCTTTGGTCCCTTGATCAATCCAATCTGGTTGCCTGCATAATCCCATACGTCTTCTCTGAGAGTATGACTTAAATCCAGAGACAGGTCCTCTTTTGTCAACACTGGGTATAACTCAGCTTGTGAGTCTTCTGAGCTTTAAAAACTTAATGGTCATGTTGGGTTTTAACTGAAGCACCATCCGGTGTCCAATAGATTATACATTTCATTTTGCAAAGAAGGTCCCTTTCAAGGAGATTCACTGGACTTGAATCACACAACATAAACTGGTGCTTATTCTTCAATTGACCAATTTTTACTGGAACATCTGCTGTAACCTGTAACTTGGACTGCTGTTTCCGAGAGGTGCAGGTTTGGGACTTCAATAGAACAAACTGCCGAACAAGTAGCTCCTGCATCAATTAAGCCATTCACTTCTCCATCGATGTATGGGCCACTGTGATCTACCTCTAGGATTGCTCAAAGTAAGCAATCCTGCTCCCCCCGCAGGCATCGTCATTGTGAACTACTCCATGCCAATTCATCATTTAGGATCAATGAATTTTGTCTACACCCTGCATTCTCTATTATTCTTCAAATTACTCCAATCTGTGTTTTCTAAATTAAGGGGTCGATTACGATGCATTCGGAAAGGCTCTAAATCAGATTTGAGTTTGCCGAATCGGATTCAGAAGACTTGTTTCCGACGGATTCGGAAACCTTTCTGAACGATCTATTGCTATGGTCGGACTTTCCGAATCGGTTCCGAATCCGAACCGGACAGCATTCGGAACATCCGAGTCGTTCAGAGCCGAATCGTGTGCATCTACGAGCTGTGTTTCCGAATGCTTCGGAGGCTTTCCGACCAAACGATTACGATGTCAGATTCGGACCCGACCAAACGATTACGATGTCAGATTCGGACAGCTTTTCCGAATCAGTTGTTGCGACTCACATTGGCTGTCAGAATCTGACTTTGGGGCCCCGTAGCAGGCCCCCTTTCACCGGGGCCTTCCGAATGGGGCCCGTGTGGGTACCTAAGGGACCCTGCTTTCCATCCATGCATAGTGTGGCAGGCACCAAGCGGTGCCGCCACAGGGTGCACGATTTTCCCCAGCCACCCCTTTCGTAAATGGGAGCCTGTGTATTCGGTCGGAACACAGGTTCCAATTGAAGTCAATGACTCCCCGGATCCGATTCGGTCAGAAACCATTCCGTACTGATTTGGTCAGAATGCTTTCCGATCAGCATCGTAATCGACCCCTACATTTTTAAGAAGGATCCTCTAGGTATTCAGACCCATCTCTTTAATTTCATTATCTGTCAAATCCATTTTGTAACTTTGCTTTACATTTTTCATTTTGCTAATATCAACTTCCAATTCATCAGCTAACTCTTCCAATTTATCATGCAGTTCATTTGCACATCTAGCAGCTCATTTTATTAATTATCTCATTCCTTAATTATTGTATATCAAAAGCCTGTTCAAATTTACATCGTCCTGTAATATTTCACCAAATTCAAACTTCAGAATGCCAGTGCTAGTGGCTTTGGATGATAGTTCAATTGTCACAGAAGTGATTTGTGCCTGAATTCCTGTCTGAACCTCTTCAATCGTGCTAGATACTGCTGATGGAACTGTCGCTTCTATAGGCGCTCTCGGTGTAACTCCAGTAGCAGTGTGTCCCACAATGCCAACTCCACTGGCACTCCTGTCAACCAGCACAGCAAGTTGAGCTATCCGTGTGGATCTGTCTGTGTATGGTAGTGGTCTGGAATTCGAAAGATCACATATGAATTTCTCAACCTCATCTATCTCCTCAGCCTGTTCATCCTTTTGTTTTGCTTTATTTTTATTTTTAGTCTCTTCTCCCTCCTCTAAAGCAATAGCAGGAAATGTCGTTACACATTCTGTCATATCTTTCCTCCAATACTTTTCTCCATGATCTAGCTTACTTTTCAGACAGAGTCTAAACAAACTCTATACTTCCTTAGAAGCTTTCTTTCTCTCTTTCTCAGTAGACATATGATCCCATTGGCATTTTATTTCTCATGTTCTCCTGCCTCACTGGAGCTGCTGGTATGTGCATTTGAAATAATTTCTGATTTTGTATATTTTTCTCTGAAATTTGCATATTTGACATTCCACAATTAATTCTCTGCATATGTGTGAGTTGTTCTGAATTTACCTGTACTCTGTTTGAATTCTGTCTACAGTCCTGCTTCCAATGTCTGAGTCTTCCACAACAATGACACACGTTATTATTTTTCAACATCTCAACATCCATGCCATCATTCCTAACACTTTGCACTCCTTGATTTATCCTGTTCACTCTATTCTGTGTAAAATTCATATTTGAAACCATTTGTTTCTGATTCCATTTTTTAAATTGCTTTATCTGACTAATCATCGGCTTTTCTTTAAGCTTGTGCTTTGTTTAAAATTATTCACTACTGTTTTTTGCCAACATTAAGATATCATCAATTCTCTTGATCTGCCAGCACAATTCATTTTACTGAATGTGATTACTAATTTCTGCCCTTAAACCATTAATGAGTGAAGAAATAATACCACTAGCACCACCTTCATCTGGGTTTTCAACTCTGCGAAGCTATTTGTAAATGTGCATCAATCTTTCATAATATGAATGCACTGATTCCCTAAGCTCTTGTGTGGTTCTCAAAATCTTGCCCCAATTCACATCTTACTCAGGAATTCACTTTTTCATATAGTTAATGACAGCCATATATTTGTCTGCTACTACTGCAGTTGGTGCATTGTTCATTATAAACCACACTGGCTCTTATGTTGGCAACCCTCACTGGCTCTTATGTTGGCAACCTGACAATAACCATGCATTCTAATAACACGTTTCCAGGAACCACAATTTCAAATACTCAGTTTAAATCTGTCCATAACATAGGAAAAAAATCTTGTCAGCTTACGAATTTCATCATACCATTTTGCTGGGACTTCTCAAAGCTTTGGAAAATCATGCATAAATGCATACAAATCACCTTCAGAGCACGTCGCATGTACCAAATTCCCACCATAAACCTCTCTGATGGAAACTGTAGTACTGAACTCGCTGCTATTTCAGTACCTCTTGCAACAATTCTCTGTTTTAGCCCCTTTCCTTTAATTTTTATTTGGCGTGCTTTTCTTCTATCTTTCTCTATATTACTTCAAATCACTCCAATCATGTGCTCTCAATTAAAGCTTTAATATGGGCACTTAAGGTAATCAAACCCATCTCTTTAATTTCATTAGCTGTCAATCCATTATGTAAGTTTGCTTTATGTTTTTCATTTTGCTAATATCAACTTCCAATTCATCAGCTAACTCTTTTAATTTATTATGCACTTTATTAGCACAGCTAGCAGCTTCTTTTATTAATTATCTCATTTCCTAAGTATTGTATGTGAAAAATCTACATTGCCCTATAACATTTCACCAAATTCAATCTTCCGAATATTAAAGCTAATGGCTATAGGTGATAGTTCAGTTGTCACAGAAGTGATTTGTGCCTGCATTTCTGTCTGTACCTCTCCAATTATGCTAGATACTGCTTCTATATGCACACTCGGTATGACTCTAGTAAGAGTCTGTCCCACAATGCTATCTCCACTGGCAGTTCGCTGATAGAATATTGACCCCTAAAATATCCCCATATACAAATATCGAATTATAAATACTGATGTCAAAAATATCAACATCCTATATTTATAATGTTAAGTACAAAAATATTGAGAAAAAAGATATTGATGTAAAAAATATAGTTGTAAATATTATCAATTTTAATATATGTATAAAAAATAACATTAAATATAATAAATAATAAAATTAACTTTGAAGAAACTAAATGAGATTTAATATACATTTTAACAATTATAACAAATAAGGTGCCGATTCCAATCCTGTAAAACCCGGGTACGAATCGTCGTACAGAGCGTATTCTCCGTATGACTCTGATCCTGGACAGCACGTACGCGACGTCCGTACGGAGTCAGGCAGCGTTTTACAGACCAGCAAGTACGAATCGTCCCTACGTCACTCCGCACACCTAGTTTTTTTACGGCAGCCAAAAAATGCCATAAAACTGAGTCCGACGTGAAAAAACGGAGCCCCGGTACGTGACGGACAGCCATGGACCCCATCCTACGTGTCATCCCGGCCCTCTTAGCCTATGACCTGGTGCACCGAACCTGACGCACACGCCGCAGAAGGTGAGAACAACACCCAGGGGCCGAGGGGGGGGGTTAGGGGCAGGAAACATACCCCCTACCCAAATCAAAACCTACAATATTGAGGACATACATTACCTCCAGGGTCTGGTCACTTCGGGGGGCGTGTCCACCAATCCCTGCGTCCTGCAACAACGGAAGTGTACGTGTACCCCTACGGCAACACTACAATAGTGGTACGCACCGTACTCACACATCCATAGCGTGGGTACGGTCCGTATCACTATTGTAGTGGGGCCGTAGGAGTATGCGTGGTACGGACTGTACACACGCTCTCAGAGCGTGTGTACGGCCCGTATCACTATAGTAGTGGTGCCGTAGGGGTACGCGTGGTACGGCCCGTACACATGCTTCCAGCGTGTGTATGGTCCGTATCACTATAGTAGTGGTGCCGTAGGGGTACGCGTGGTACGGCCCGTACACACGCTCTCAGAGCGTGTGTACGGTCTGTATCACTATTGTAGTGGTGCCGTAGGGGTACGCATGGTACGGACCATACACACGCTCTCAGAGCGTGTGTACGGGCCGTATCACGCTTACTCCTATGGCACCACTACTATAGTGATATGGACTGCACTCACACATACATAGCGTGGGTACGGGCCGTATTACTATTGGATTGGGGCCGTAGGAGTACGCGTGGTACAGACCGTACACACCCTATGAATGCGGGGTTACGGTCCGTATCACACGTACCCCTACGGCACCAGTACATTTGGGATACAAGGCGTACACACGCCACGCATGTTGGCTTACGGCCTGGTGCAGCATATTACCTTTATATTGGTGTGTGTGTAGGCCCAGGACAGCAGTGTACTGTACCAAGGGGGTGGGTGGGTGGGTGTGTGGCTGCATAGGATTCCCAGCAGTGGACAGACATGTGAGGGGTGGGTGCAGAGGACTCCCAGCAGTGGACAGACATATGTGGGTGGGTGCAGAGGATTCCCAGCAGTGGACAGACATGTGAGGGGTGGGTGTATATGACTACCAGCAGTGGCCAGAGACATGGGTGTGGGTGCATATCACTATCAGCAGTGGACAGAGACATGGGGGTGGGTGCATATCACTCCCAGCAGTGGACAGACATATGTGGGTGGGTGCAGAGGACTCCCAGCAGTGGACAGAGACATGGGGGTGGGTGCATATCACTCCCAGCAGTGGACATAGACATGGGGGTGGGTGCATATCACTACCAGCAGTGGACAGACATGTGAGGGGTGGCTGCAGAGGACTCCCAGCAGTGGACAGACATGTGAGGGGTGGGTGTATATGACTACCAGCAGTGGCCAGAGACATGGGTGTGGGTGCATATCACTACCAGCAGTGGACAGACATGTGAGGGGTGGCTGTAGAGGACTCCCAGCAGTGGACAGACATATGTGTATGGGTGCAGAGGAATACCAGCAGTGGACAGAGACATGGGGGTGGGTGCATATCACTACCACCAGTGGACAGACATGTGATGGGTGGGTGCAGAGGACTCCCAGCAGTGGACAGAGACATGGGGGTGGGTGCATATCACTACCAGCAGTGGACAGACATGTGAGGGGTGGGTGTAAATGACTACCAGCAGTGGCCTGCAATAAGAGGGGTGGGTGCAGAGGACTCCCAGCAGTGGACAGACATGTGAGGGGTGGGTGCAGAGGACTCCCAGTAGTGGACAGAGAGATGGGGGTGGGTGCACATCACTACCAGCAGTGGACAGAGACATGGGGGTGGGTGCATATCACTCTCAGCAGTGGACAGACATGTAAGGGGTGGGTGTAAATGACTACCAGCAGTGGCCTGCAATATGAGGGGTGGGTGCATCTCACTCACAGCAGTGGACAGACATGTGAGGGGTGGGTGCAGAGGACTCCCAGCAGTGGACAGAGACATGGTGGTGGGTGCATATCACTACTAGCATTGGACAGAGACATGGGGGTGGATGCATATCACTCCCAGCTGTGGCCTGCAATATGAGGGGTGGGTGCAGAGGACTCCCAGCAGTGGACAGAGATATGGGGGTGGGTCCATATCACTCCCAGCAGTGGACAGAGACATGGGGGTGGGTGCATATCACTACCATCAGTGGACAGACATGTGAGGGGTAGGTGCAGAGGACTCCCAGCAGTGGACAGAGACATGGGGGTGGGTGCATATCACTCCCAGCAGTGGCCTGCAATATGAGGGGTGGGTGCAGAGGACTCCCAGCAGTGGGCAGAGACATGGGGGGGTGTCCATCATTATCAGATGACCACAACTCCATGGGTGTATGTACGCATCCCTAACTTTGGACTATGATGATAGTGCCATAACAACACATCACTGACAGCAGTGTCCCACTCCCAGGAGGATGGATGTCTTTCCCCCACTGCATGACACACCACATGTGGGTGTGAGTACAAATAACACATGCATACCCACCCCTGGTGGATGCAGCACAATACACACACTGAGATCATGCCACAAGACTGTATAGACATGTCACTGCCTACTAAACTAAGAGAGCCAAAGGGAACACACACTGTCATGCACATCCCAGGACTGATAGGAATGTACAGGTGCTGGGCCAGCCACCAAGATATTGTCTCTCATGGAAGGAATAGGGTGGAGTTCCCACAGATACAATGCCCACAATTGTGAGTCAGGTGCCCAAATACCCTGCAGAACAAGTACCATGTGTGTTCGGCCGGGAGTACACACATGCAAAAGGGAGAATTTCTCCATGAAGGCATTTCACCATACTCAATACACAAGTACAGTGACTAGCAAGGATGGCACAGACGATGCAGTCGGAGACATTGCTGAGCAGGCATGGCCATAGTTGAAGGGATCCATCACCAACAAAGGAAATGTAGACACAGGTCAGCACAACAATTGTGCAACTCTTTGCAGGGAAGATGTCAGGTGCCACAGAGGAAGGAACACTCCTTGGGACAATGTCTCAAAACCAAAATAACACACACTACCAATGATTCTTTGCAGAGACCTTGTGATGGCACGCAGATACCATGGTCCACCTCATGACCATCAGACTAGAACATTTCTCAGAACCATAACACATTACCATAACACCAACTCCTGGAGCCTCAGCACCAACATCAATACCTGAAATGCAATAGTGTTCAAAGTAAAAATAAAATGCTTTATTCAGCATAAAAAACAAATTATGAAATCACACTATATACAAAGGCCAATGGCCAGTCCATAATAGAAGTCCTTGGGGGGACACATGGGCACTCGTCTCCCCTAGCTTGCCTGCACAGTGGAACCCTCAGGTTCGTCGACCGGGGGGGGGGGCATCATGTGGGGAAGGACCAGGCACCACAGGGACAGGAGGGAGAAGGGTAGGTGTGGTGGGTGCAGGGGTGGACGTCTCCACTACAGGGGGTGGGGCAGCGCCAAAGGTGGAGATGAGCTAGGCGCTGCACACTGCTGCCAGGGCATCCAGAGTAACCCCTGCACCGGAAGAAACCCCAGGGCCAACGGAGGAGGGTGTGGCCGAGGGATGGGGTACAGCACTCTTGGGGGAGGGGGTGGACATTGGGGGGACTCAACTCCCCTGCCCGGGGACTTCCTTGCCCGCTTGCGGGGTGGTGTCACAGTGGGGGTGAGGGCCAGCGCACCAAGGTCGACCTCTTTGGGTGACAGTTTGGCAGGGGAGCCAAGGGGAGTGCTTTTGGAGGGACTGGGTTGTGAGGCCTGCAGACTCAGACTGTGGCTGCGTGTATGTCTTTTTGCCCCAGATCCAGTGGGTGTGCCTATATCCCCCTGAGTGTGCGTGCCAGGAGGTGTGCGCTTGCCCTTACTTGGTGGTGTGCTGCCTGTGTCTGGTGGGGTGTGTGCTTGGGAAAGTCTGGGTGTGCATGGGACAGGTATGGGAGAGGGAAGTGTGGATGGGGCTGGGGTAAGGGGAGGACGAAGCGCTGCAGGAGAGTCACTGCTGCCATCAGGGAAGAGTCCATGGACCGCAGAAACCTGCGTTGTTCAGACATTGTTGCTGACATGCCCTCCATGAACGACACCATCTGTGTCAGCAGTGTGGAGTGGCCATGGAGGACATTTAGCACCGATGCCTGCCCAACCTGCAACTGCCGCAGTATGTCCACAGACTCTGCACTGAGGGCAAAAGGGGTGGCAGGGGGTGCGGTGCCTGTCCCAAAGGAGACATGGTGGGGCTCTGCACGGACAGAAGGGACCGGAGCAACTGGGAGGGCGGTGATGGGAATGGAGGAGGCGGGGACAGATGTTGGGCTGCTGCCAGGTGTTGTAGCAGCCTCTGCCCCCTCGATGAGGTCAGCCTCGAACCCGTCTGCATCGTAGTTGGGCTCGCCACCAGACAGGTCCTCCGACTGACTCCCCTCGCCCTCCGTGCCACTGGCTCCCGCAGACTCGCCATCACTGGTGCTGGGTCCCTCCTCCAGGTCCGTGCAGGTGTCTCCCTGGGTTTCCAATGATGATGCTGTGGGCAAGGTGAAGATACAGAAAAACATCAGTCACCTGTATACATCTGACACATGAGTACAAAACCAATAGGTCACAGTGCATATCAGGCAATGCATCATGAGTAACAGCTAGATTACTCCGCACATATGTAAGCCCTGTACTCCCCAGTTGGTAGACCCACCATGCCACTTGGACACAAGGAAAAATAGGACACATCAGCCCAAAACTTGAATGAGAAATACACTGAGAAGCTAGTGTCTGGGAACAGGTGAGCACAGCAATACAATGAAGTCATGCCACCTCTTTTTTACCCTGAAAGAAACAGTAGTGGTGCACCCAAGGCAAACTAACACACCTCAATACTAAAGGTGTCCCCACACTCAGAGACCTGTGAGTACTTTGGAACACAAAACGAAAAAAATGTGGTCCCTTGGGAATCACAATACTTTACACAATCGACATGTTAAGAATGTGAGAATGTGCCATTTTGTGAACAGAACACACATGTGCCTTCATAAAAGATGGCTCCCATGGAGGTGCACAGAAAACTACATTTACCCAGTCATTGAAGAAGCTGGCAGCCTTATTTAAAGAAGCCACTGTTAGAAAGAAATGGTGTTGCAGAAAGTACATATGCAAGGGCCCACAGAGGTCTTGATGACTTGACACTCGTAAGTTGGTATCACCAACAACCAAGGACTTACCCAAATTCCACAACACTGTGGGAACATGTATATGTATAATCTGAAAAACAGCCTTATTAGAACAGTGCCTTCTTTTAAAATGTGCCAGCGTGTTCCCTGAAAGTGTAAAGGTGGTTTGTTGTACACTTCCTTCGGAGACATCTGTCATGCAGGCACATTATTGTTCTTAGCAACAAAACATCAAACTAAAGCATTTAAAACATGAAGACCTGTTGACAAGTGTTGTGAGTGCCTAGGTACAATACTTTTTGACTAACAACTTGAATTATGTCAGTTTTCACATGGCCATCCGTTACCTGATGACACAGTTGGCAACACATCTGACCCACTGCCTGTCATGTGGAGTGGCACACATGTCCAAACCCAGGACAATGCATAAGCTAATGGGCCTGCAATTGTGTCGTAAAAAGGCATACCTGCACTGAGGAGACACCCTCATGGCAAGCCAGAATGTCCACACAGATGTCAGCACACAAAGACCAAACTACGTAGCATCTGGACCACACACTGGTGCAAAAAATGTATGAGCAGGAATCATGTATTTAAACAATTGACACATGCTGCAAAGCACAAACATTAAACCCTGCACAACATCACTGGGTCACTGCACTTTGAGTCCCTGTCCAGCCAATTATCACACACAGGTCAGACCTGGCAAGGAGACATAAGATTTGGCCATGTATGCGTCACCCGCACAAATCCCCCATACCTGAGACAATGTGATAGAGACAGATCAAGAAGTGACACCTCTTATTCAGGGTTTACAAAAATGTGCTGCAAGAATTTCCAAATGTACTCCACATCACCTCGTGAGGCTGGCAACACATATTTATGACAAACAACCATCAACAGATAGTTGTGAATAGACACACAGGGGCCGATTCACAGAACTAACTTAAGACAAAATCCTAAACTTACTACTTTTGGTATTCACAGAAGTTAGTATTTTGTCTTAAGTTTGTCTTAAGACAAACTTAAGACAGACTTAAGACAGTCTTAAGACAGACTTAAGACAGTCTTAAGACAGACTTAAGACAAACTTAAGACAGACTTAAGACAGACTTAAGACAGACTTAAGACAAAATCCTAACTTAAGTCTGTCTAAAGTTTGTCTTAAGTTTGTCTTAAGTCTGTCTTAAGACTGTCTTAAGTCTGTCTTAAGACTGTCTTAAGTCTGTCTTAAGACTGTCTTAAGTCTGTCTTAAGTTTGTCTTAAGACAAACTTAAGACAAAATCCTAACTTCTGTGAATACCAAAAGTAGTAAGTTTAGGATTTTGTCTTAAGTTAGTTCTGTGAATCGGGCCCACAGGCACTGCCCAGTGTGAGTATGCACAAGCCAAATGGGGTTTCCCTGTCCTGTGGACACATGTAGCACACTTTGGATAAATACAAATGAGGCCAGGAAACAATGCCACAGAGGCAAACCTATGCTGAACACACAGAGAATGGGCACAGTGTTGGATGACACACATGATTACGAGGCAAGGGTGTCTCAGGGGACTGTAGTGGGCACACTGCTCCTTGTTCCTGGAATTATCTGACTGTAACATGAGCAACCGTCCTGGCACTATGCATATCTCCCACTCATGCACATCATGTCTGAGGCCACAACATTGGTCATGCATGCTGCAAGTGTGTTCATTTGAAACCTCACACTCCTATGTTGAGACTCATCATCAGTGCCAACAAATATGGACCCCCAACAGAGTGAACAGGACAGGGCACAGGCAAGGTACCAACACATGTCACAGACCACCCTCCCACATGATGCAGAAAGCAATGTGCACTTGGATTAACTGGCAGCCTAGATGACCATGTGTAATTGTGATTATACACAGACCAGGCACACATGTCAAGGAGGGGAAGGGATGAATAAGAGCACCGGTTGACTTTGGGGAACAGAATATGCACTGCACATATAAACCCTGGCAGTGTATCCAGGCTACAGAGCTGCTGACACACAACACAACAAACAGACATGTACCTACCCCCTCCTTGCTGAAGTCTCTCCCGTAACTGCCTATCCAGGTCAGGGAAGACCACCGCCAGGACACGCGTCATGTGGGTGGTCAGGCGTCGGCGCCCGCCGTGAGGGCATGGAGGTGAGAGCCCCAGCTGCACCCGGGTGATCCGCCGGGTCCAGCACCGGATGACCTGCCAGCGTTTTCGGACTTGGACTAGGCGCCGACTGCGACCCCCTGCCGATCTCACGGCCCTGAAAATCTCCTTCCAGATCCCCCCCTTCTCGTAGGCAGTTACCTGTGAGGATGACAAAGTGAGACAACATCACTACACCTGCTCCATGTCACAGAGACACACATTTGAACATCTTTGATATGTTGAACAGGGCATAGGATGCTGCCAAGGAATTGCATCTTTCTCATATAGACATTGGCCTCTGTGGAAGCCCCAATGCACTACATGGCATTGAAAGTACACAAGTGGCAGGAGGGGTGCGACAAACTCCCTGATCATGGCACACACTGTGCATCACATGCAACAACAGGCTGATGGACAGCACCTCAAAGCAGTTACATGCCCCAGGCCACTGACGCAACCTCAGCAGAGTACACAGACACACACAGGCACAGATCAATCACCTGCCATTGGCAACAGCGGATACAAACCTCACTCTGCACATGTGCCACCTGCCTGTGGGTGTCACAGGTGTCGGGCTAGCTCAGCAAGTCAGACACACAGCACGGCTTACTTCTCACATCAGATGAGTAGAGCTGTTGCCTCCTCCATGCAGCTGTGGTGCAACACTTCACATAGACACTCACCCACATGACAAGGAACATTCACACACATCAATGTCCAGGAGGGCGTACACATCACTTGGACACTTTCACCACAGGTCCACTCAACTCATACACATCTGTGGGTACAGTCACCTGTCACACCGGGGGGACCACTGAATCACCTCAGGACAATAGCCAAAAAATGCCACCAAGGATTTGCCAGGCTGAATGTGTCATGCACTATGCAGTGAATGTCACAGTAAGCACAATGCAAGTGAGGAGTGCACACAGGAACGACATCATGCTCTGCATGAGAGACATAAGCCTTTCCCCCCCTGGGACCCGCTCTAAACAACATTGCATGTCTGTCACACCTGGACACAATGCCGGAAGTGACAGTCACAAAAAAGGTGCACACTCAAAGGTAGTGGAGTCAGCACTCACCTGCTCCCCTGGTCTCCCATACAGCTTGGGGTACTGTGGGAGGAGGACATCCTGCAATGCCTCATTCTCCTCAAGTGTGAATGGCTGGGCCCTCTCCATAGTCCGCGACATGGTGCCAGAGGAAGCACAGACAGCAGCAGTGTGGTCGACAGGAAAGTTGTGCAGGCAAGTGCCCTCTCATGGTTTCTGGCTGACTTATATCTGTCTTGCTGGGGGCTTTCATTTACAGGAGTACAGAGTGATTGGTCAGACTCATTTGCATCCTACGTTTACTCCAATCCCTTTAAACATACACCAATGACACGAATTTGCATGGTTCAAATTTTGAGCATCATAGCAAGGCATACACCACTTTGCAACATTGTAATTTTTTGCCAACTGACTTTTCAAGCCCACATGATGGCCACATTGCAACTGAAATCTCTGTATCCATGACAACCAGCATGCATTTTGGCCCTAATACTTGTCCCCTATGTAATTTTTGATAAAAAAAAACATGTACGGTGCGTTTCACACATACCCGTACACGTACGGCACCACTACAATAGTGTTACGGACCGTACACATGCTCTGAGAGGGTGTTTACGGTCTGTATCACTATAGTAGAGGTGCCGTCGGAGTACGCGTGTGTGTACGGTCCTTACCACGCGTACTCCTACGGCACCACTACTATAGTGATACGGACCGTACACACGCTCTGAGAGCGTGTGTACGGTCCGTATCACTATAGTAGTGGTGCCGTAAGAATACGCGTGTGTGTACGGTCCGCACCACGCGTACTCCTACGGCACCACTACAATAGTGATACGGACCGTACACACGCTCTGAGAGTGTGTGTACGGTCCATATCACTATAGTAGTGGTGCCGTAGGAGTACGCGTGGTACGGACCGTACACACACGCGTATTCCTATGGCACCACTACAATAGTGATATGGACCGTACACACGCTCTCAGAGCATGTGTACGGTCCGTATCACTATAGTAGTGGTGCCGTAGCAGTATACGTGTGTGTGCGGTCTGTACCACGTGTACTCCTACGGCACCACTACTGTAGTGATACAGACCGTACACACGCTCTCAGAGCATGTGTACGGTGCGTTTCACATGCTTACACTGGTGATAGGAGGCGCACACGTAAGGAATGGAGGTCTCCGACTCGCACAAGGCTGTACATCAAGTCATTGTCATTGCAGACTTTCATGTGCAGGGCCTAGGTGTGTCAGGCAGTGATATTGCACATGTCTCCTCATGTAGTTGCACAATTGATGTGTGATGACCTGTGTACACATGTCATGTGTGATGGGGCACTATGTGGCACACTTTCCCTTCGCACTTTGCACATGTGTGCCTGTAGTACAAACGTGTCAAGCACAGCATCACTGGTATGGCACAGTCACCACCACCCGCAGCTGTCCCCTGATGCCATGGACAGGGACACTAACAACTGACATTTCACGATCAGCGTGCCCCGATGTGACTATGTCATGTGTGTGTCATGTGTTCCCATGAGCTTGCCGCTGGTGTTCCGTCAACTACATCTGCTGTTGCTGCATCCAACATGTGTCTGTGTGGAGATGGACATGGCACACATCTACGCACACCATGCCACATGTGGATGCCCACATAAGCAGGGTCTGTATGCATCGAACATGATATTTTGACATGAGGACATATCTGCGTCGTCTCAATGTCTGTGTTTTCTGTTTTCACGTGTACCCCTTCATCGCAATGTGTGTGATCTGTACATTTGACATTCCATGTGACCTGTGCGTCTAGCTTGCCGTCAGCTGTCTGTATGAGATGACATCCTTCACATGCAGCTATGTGGATGTATGTCACTCCTGTGATGTCTCTGGCTGTTCACTCAGACTGGCCCCCAGCTCGTTTCAGGGCATGTCATGTAGACTTGCCAATCAACAGGTGTATCTGGCTTTTCGTAGGAGTATCACCAAGCTGGCATACGTGTCCTGGATGTATTGCACAGACCAGACTCTGTATTTAGCAGATGTGTAGTAGCAGTTGAGCATGTGCTCTGTTCATTGACATTGATGTTGTTATGCTCTCAATCTTCGTTATTCATTACAATTTTCTGAAGGGCACCGCCTGTCCCCCGACCAATGCCAGACTTGGGTGCCATGAGGGAACGTGCCTGCATCCGACGTTACAGATTCACTCAACAGTTGATTGAGGACTTGACCGCCAAGGTGGCACCACACCTCCAACCGCGACACAGGTATCCTACTGCGCTAACCTCCAAGATGAAGGTGATGGCAGCCCTACATTTTTTTGCCACAGGTACGTTTCAATTCACCATAGCTGATGTTGGTGGCATGTCACAGACAATGTTCAGCCGTGTCCTGCGTGATGTTTTGGCAGCCATGTTGGAGCACCTTGATGAATTCATCCATTTTCCGACTCCTGAGGAGTTGACAGGTGTCAAGGGGGATTTCGATGCCCTGGGAGAGATGCCCCATGTCGTTGGGTCCATTGATGGGACCCATGTGGCTTTGGTACCACCACAGGCACAGGAGGTAGCCTATCGCAACCGTAAACATTACCACTCTATAAATGCCCATGTGGTGTGTCTAGCTAACATGCTAATTTCCCATGTCTGTGCACATTTTCCAGGGTCAGCACACGACGCCTACATCATGAGGCGTAGCAGGGTGCCACAAATGATGCTGCGGCTGCACAACAAACGAGCATGTCTTGTTGGTGGGTATACTCTGTTTGTCCTGTGTGTTGTGGTATCTTTGGCTCTTACGGCATCTCCTGACCCACTTTTTTACAGGATGTTTCCATGTAGGGGACTCTGGCTATCCTAACATGCCATGGCTGATGACGCCTCTCCGCAACCCAAGATCAGCTGCAGATGCCTGGTACAACAATGCACACGGGCAGACCAGGCGAGTGATTGAGAGGACGTTTGGCCTCCTGAAGAGCTGATTCCGGTGCCTTCACAAGACAGGCGGGTCCCTCCCATTGCACCGGCGAAGGTCTGCAAAATCTTCCTCGTGTGCTGCATGCTGCACAACATGGCAGTGGAGAAGGCAGTGCCACTCATCCTGGAGCAGGATGAGCAGGAACATCCACCCGTGGAGGATGAAGTGCTCGGTAACGAGGCAAGTGAGGAGGAGGAGGAGGAGGAGAATATCCGGAGTCAGCTCATACGCAACTTCTTCTCATAATGGTGAGTCACTGGGTCTGAGTGTGCACGCTTGGAGCCTTGGGTGGCATGTGTTGCGATGTGTGTGTCCAGCTGACTATGCTAAGTGACTTAGATGTGTGTTCTGATGTGTCACTCGAGTGATGATGTCATTCCACACATTTTAGCTGAGACACTTTCTTTTAAATTAGCATGGGGACAACATTGTTCCTGTTTAGTAAAGGACCATGTATGCGGAGAAAAATATTTTAGCTGACTTCTTGTGTGTCTGTCATTCCCAGGTTCTTGCGCAAGTTGTCTGCTCGTGTCATCGTTGTCCTCCTGCTATTCCTCATGAGGATTGCAACGTGTGCTGAATCAGTGTTCCATGCACGGACATGGGGAAATGTCAGTTTGGGTAAGGATTGCAGCAAGGCATTTTGGGTGTGGTACGTGTTTGGAATGTGTGGGGACTGCTTCTGTGTATGTTGTGTTACCATGCATACATGTCGACTCACCATGGGGCACATAAAATGTAGCATGACTCCCATGAATTGATAGTCACCCTTCGTGACAGTCATCTGTAATGGTGTTTTGATTCTGATGAAGGCATCAATGTGTGTAAAACTTCCCTCTGAAACATACGGGATGCTACGGGTGGACATAGTGTGGGACATCCCCATAACAGGCTCAATGGGGAATTGCAGCCTCTCCATGTGCAGCAGGAGGTGTTTGGCTCATCCCCTTAACTTGTGTGCCAGTTCATTTGGATTTACAACATCCGTGTTGTGAAGGGGGTGTCCAGCGTAGGTCCCACATGTTCAGTCAAATGACCTGTGAGTCTGTTCATATTGATGCATTTCCCTTAGTGTGAGCCTGAGTAATAAAGGTGTGCCTCACCCTCCAAAGTGCCTCATCTCTGTCAATGCAGGTCTATTGCCACTTTGCATGTGTCATCTCTGGCATAGTTGTCAAAGATTGTGCATATGAGTCTATGTGTAGTTTGACAACATCCATGCAGTTCTTCATGGCTTATAATCTCTATTGTGCATGAAGTCCATGGTTGTGTATGTATTTGGGCAGGTTGCTCCCCCCAACGGGCTATCAACGCCTGCTGAGGGTGTGTCTCCTGTGCGCAGCTCGGCCTTCTGTTTCCTGATCCTGTGTCAGTCATCTTTGGTGATTGTTCATCCATTTTCTCTGGGTGAGCCATGTAACCTGACACTCCTTCCTTTACATACGCCTATTGCAGTTGTCCTTTCTGACATCCTTGTCTTCGTGTGCTACTTTCGGCCTAGTTTCCAGTACATGCCGCCTGCTGCTGCGGACCCTGCGGCAAGGGCCCACCAAGTTCCCGGATTCTGCAACCCACATGCCTCCAAGATGCTCCTCCCTCCCTCCCTCCACCCATTCATTAGGCTGTCATCAGCTTGTCTGTGCCACTGTTGCAGCCACGCGGTGCCAAAGGCAGGACCGTCAGCGCATGCAACATGCACATTGCACGACCCTCATGTCCTTGCATGACCCACATCACACAACAGTCTCATGTTGCAGCCACCCTCCAAGCAATGTCCAACCGAAAATCAACCGCATGCTCTCAGGCATACCCTAAGCACATACACGACACCTTTGCATGCTGAGTGTGCAACTCCAACTGCCTACACAGCGCTGCCCTGCCTTCCAGGCCCTGTCACACCAACCAGGTGATGTCCCTCCTACTCCACACCGGCTCCATCCAACAGCACGCCATGGGACTCTGTTACCTCCTCAACACAACAGGCCCACACATCACCTTCATGACAGTGACCTGGATGAAAGCATCCTCAGCACACAACTTCTTCATTGCCATCTCAGACGGATACAAGAGCACCCGCAGGGACGGCACTAACAATCCCGGAGGATGAATTGATATCTATTCCCAAGTACGCACTCAGGGTCAAAAACCCGGTTTAGCACAAACCCCCTGCAAACCCTCAGAGTAACACCCATCTACAGATCTCCAGGCCTACATCCACAATTCCGCAAAGCCATCAACACGTCCATCGTCACGCACGCCCTCACATCCACAGGATACATGTGGCTGTGGGCCAGGAACTTCTGGATGGATGAGAACCACACCAGCATCCATCATTGGTCCATCCACATTAGCATCCACGTCTCCGACGAGCAACACACTGCCACACACCCCGCTACCAATCCCCCAAAGATGCTTGATGTAAGTCAACACAGACATGCTGTGTGGGACACTGGAACCAACATCACCGCCACACCCTGCAACCTCACACACTGGATCAGCAACTGATCCAACAATCTAGCCACGTTGACGGACTTTCCTGTGACGCACATCAACAATTAAGCCACCTGGGACAAGGCAGATCTACTGGACTCATACACGTCTAGCAGGACTCTTGTGCACAGCTTGCAACACAAATAACCATCATTGGCCTTACAACCCTGGAAAACGGCACACACAGCTATCACCAAATCCTCAGCAAGGACAATTGGAGATCCTTCAGATGGGGCCGAGGCCATAAAACCGCACGACATCAAGGAGCTCATCAGCATCGTGAGTGCACTGACATCAGCTCTCCATCCAAAAGACACCCCACCCTTGCAAGGCTGAGCCAATCCCTTGCAACTTTCTACCACTGCAAGCTCATGTACATACACGCAAGCCTTGGCACACAGAGGCAGATCGCACTATTATACGCGGGACCAACCACCCTCAGCTTTTGGACTTCCATCATCAGCAGATACAACACCCGGCTCATGTGCAACATCCCCTGGGGATCTCCATCAGGCCCCTTCCCACACAACATCTCAACCACATCATTCCCCATCCTTGTAGCCCCCGTCCAGCACGTCATGTATGTATATCATTGGAGTTAGCCACATTCCATGGTAGATAGAGGCATGCAGTGACCCAGGCCCTTCTTAGACAATGGACGACAGGAACGCTGGCTCTCAAGGAACATCACCGTGCTTCCCTAGCCAGCAAATGTCATCAGGAAGACAGTCAACGAGCAACTGACAAACTTCCTCCACGCAAAGAGCTCCAGGCAACCTGCACAAGACCGTCTTCCACAGTAATCACCCCACTGCAACCGTCATCATTGCCACCAACACCGACAACTTTGCCCTGCTCAACAATGGTGAGGCCACCCCCCTTGACCTCTCCACTGCATTATGCACGATGTGGTCACACACTGTCAGCTCACACATCTCCAACACTGGTATCCAGGGGATGGACCAGAATGAAATCACCAAGTAGCTCACCAGCAAGGCCATGGGAGTGGGACTCAAGCCTTCAGCATGTAGTACAGTGGCGTCATCTGGCACATGGCCCAGTGCTCATCTCTGCGTGTGAATCTTCAATGTGTCCAGGACCCCCCTCTCCACCATCACATGCGCACACAACCTCATCATCATCTCATATGCCATTGACAGCCAGCTGCTCCTCACCCTCACGAAAGACACAGCCATTGCCAGTTCCAACCTTCAAGAAGGCATGAGGTCCGTTGATGAATGGCTGAACATCAGCCACCTGAGGCTGGACTTGTAAAGGACTGAGGTAATCATCTGAGGATTTTCCCCTTACATCTGGGTCAACTCCTTGTGTCCCACCCGCCAGGGCACTGCACCAGCACCCAGTGGCCACGCACACAAGATGGTGTGCATCATGGACTCGTAGCTCACAATTGCCATGCAACTCACCAGCATCTGTACCTCATGCTGCAACACCCTCCGCATGATGCACATGATCCACAGATAGATCCACTCCAAGGCAAGACAGACCATCCCCCAGGTCCACGACACCAGCCGTGTCAACTACAGCCCGCCCTCTATGGAGCAAGTGCTGCCAAACTCCCGGAAAACTTGTCCACATCCAGGGTGCTTCTGCACACCTCAGCTTCAACATCCCGTGCCCCAGCCACATCACCGTCCACCTGAGATAGCTGCAATGGATCACTGTCTGCTGCAGGATGACCTTCACACTCCTCACCCACACTCAGGAGGCAGTCCACAACCCCAGACCCCAAACCAACCTTGGACGTCTGTCATCCAAGACCCCGTTGGGCCAACTCCGTGCATCCAACCTTGCCCTGGCCACCATTCTTCACATCCACCGAACTCCAGCATGCAGGACATGGTTCTCCCACCTGGCCAAACATACCTGGGACTCCCACTCCGGGAACCTCGACATGAGCCATGACCTCTACGCCCTAATGATACTCTTCCAAATTGGTCTGTCCGCACAGTATTGCAAGCCCCCCCTCAGCAGCTTGAGGCCATCACGGGTGAGTATTGTGCTCCATGTCTGCATTGAATGATACATTGTGACCCATGTGTGTCCTGTACCCGACTCAGATCCCAGGGTATGGATGGCTGGAGTTAGTTCAACACTCAGGCATAGTTTGACATTTACACACACATATGTTGGGGAATAATGCCAAATGACAGCACATCTCATGACAAAATAAAGTAGTTATTTTTGGTGGGGTCAGTCTTTTGGTAGATGAAGTAAGGTGCTCTACCGGACATTTTCCCACACGTATGTTGTGGACTCATGCAAAATGACTGCAACATCTAATTAAAGAAATTCAGTTTTATTCTCGGTGGGGGGCGTGTTTTGTGGGAAAAAATAGGTTCTATACAGTGTGCCTAGAATCCAAAGTTCACAGGGGGAGATGGGATCCTTGGCATTTGAAGTCATCCGAGTCCAGACCACATTGTTTGTCATCATTGGCCAGACTGTGACCAGCAAGTCCATGTGGCAGAGAATGTCAGTGAATGAGGTGCTGCTGTTGCGCATGAAGGCCAGGTGCCAGGCCAGGTGACCTGGGAGATATGGATGGTCCGCTGCCTCTCACGGTCTTTTCCGTGGATGACCCACCTTCCTCGCGGGACCCTCAGATGCAGGCCTTGTCGATGTTTGGGATGCTCCGTTGGACGAATCCTCCTCCTCCTCCCTCCCTGTGGCTGGTGGTGGTCTTCGCCTGGTGGCACAGGGAGGGTTGGCCATGTTGTCGGCGATCCGACGGAGTGAACGGCTTATGTCCGTTTGCACCTCCAGGAGCTCAGCCAGTCTTGCCTCCATCCGTCCTTGGTGTTCTTGTTGACTGGCGTGTTGCTCGGCCTGCTGGTTCTTAATCTCTGTGAGGGTCTCCACTACCTGGCTGATGGCCCTGGTGTCACCCGGTATGCGTCCATGATGTTGCGTATGTGTGACATACCGGTCCCTTCAGCTGGCTGGTCAGGTTCTTGCCTCCGCCTGCCTCCACTCCCACCACCCCTGCCCACACGAGCCTGGCCTGCCGTTGTGGGCACATCGGGTCTACGGGACCCCTGAGGGATGGCAGTTGCGGGATTGTCTGCCTCCTCCTGGGTGCCCGGCGAACCTTGTGCCTCCAGGTCAGACTGGCTCAGTTGTTCAGTGCGGGCAGGGCTCCTGGGTGTCTCCTGGGATGTGGCAGGAATGGGGGTGGTGGTTGGCACAGATGTACCTGAAGCAGGTGCTTCAGGGGCTTGGACACCAGAGGGTCCAGGTGGGTTGGGGTCATCCGCGGAGTGTTGAGAGGCGTCGCTGCCGGTGGGATCAGGTTCCTCCCGAGCCTGGGACTGGGATTCTTCCCCCCCATTGTTGGGGGGAGATCCATGACGTTGCCCTGTGTGTGAGAGAGAGGCAATGTTAATGCTGTTTCATGCGACATCCATGTTTCATACATATTCAAGTTGGCACAGTTCCTCTAGGTAGTTGTATGTGCCTAGCATTCCCCTCAATGTTCACTTGTGGATGGGTATGTTGCGGGGGACAGATTGATATGTTCTCCTGAGTGTTTGACATGTAGATTTTTGGCTTGGATGCTTCTTTGGCTATGGATTGATCTTGTTGTGTCACATGCCCATTGTGAGAGTGGGTAAATCCATTGCCTGCCCCGGGGGTGTGTGCTTGTGTAAGGGGTGTGTGTGACAGGGCCTGCTGGTGGGTGTAGTGTGATTTGGCATTAGGTCTCCCAGGTGATGTATCTGTCCCCTCATGGAGCATGCTGCCATGGCAGTGAGTCTGAGTTCCTGTCCTAGATATCTGAGCTTGTGGTGTTGGTGTTTGAGTTTACAGTGGTCACAGGAGGGCCTTGTGCTGCCTACAGCAGGGCCAAGTGTCAGCTACATTGTCAGTACTTTGCCAGTCCCTGTGCATTGAGCATGGTGCATGGGTATGTACCTGGGCCATATGGGCTGAGGGCAATGGTGTCTGATTCTAAGTTGAACAATGTGTTTTGTGAGCCCCACCCTCCCAGTATCCCGGACATCCAGTCTTGGGTTTGTGGTTCGTGTAGCCTGGGACATGGCATGGCCTTGCTTTGTGAATGGGGCATACACATGTTAGTGGCATGAGCTTTATTTTTGAGTGTGGTTGTGTCCGGTGAGGGCTTGGGGGTAGTTGCATGCATTTGGTGTAGTTGGGGTGTGGATGCCATTTCCCCCATGTTACATAAGTTGTTTGCGTACTCACCAGGCTCTGCAACTCCTTCGACTCCGTGTACTCCCATCGGCGGAAGGAGGGCCATCACCTTCTCCTCCCAGGGATGGTAATGTACCGGTCTGCTGGGCAGCCCACCTCCAGTGATGTTGCTCTGGGCATAGTCCTCGTTCATTTTCCGCTTGACTGCCCTCCGCAGATCGTACCACCTGGCTTGGCATTCATTCCTGGTCCTTCTGATGGGCGCAACAACATTCACCCTATCGACGATCCTCTGCCACAGGCGTGATTTTTCAGCTATGCTGGTCTGTCTGACCAATGTTCCAAAGAGCTGTGGCTCGACTCTGATGACTTAGTTGACAAGGATGTCCAGCTCCTCCCTTGTGAACTTTGGATTCTTGTCTGTGGGCATGGTGTGGGGTGAGGGTGTGGATGGCTGTGGGTGTGTGGGTGTGAATGTGAAGGTGTGTGTGGGAATGTGAAGAGGGGGTATGTGTGAAGGAGTGTGTTTGAAGGTGTATATGTTAAGGTGTATGGGTGCAGTTGTTGGGGTATGCTCTGTAGCTTCATTGAGTCTGTTGCAAAGGCTCATGGTTTGTGTGTGGGCCCTTTTTATTGGTCCATTTGTGGGTGTGCCTGAGTTTGAAATTTTTGTGGGTGTGTTATAAGAGGTGGTTGTGAGTTTGGGCCTCTGTTTGCCTGTTTGGATGTGCCAGGTCAGTCATTTTGATGTATTTTCTACTGTAGACGTGTTTGGTGGTGTTGTGCGAGTCGAATTGACCCTCCTTGTGCTGTTTTACAGTGTCCTGGTTCAGTACGAGTCGTTTTTGCGTATGTAAGGTGCGTACATTGTGATGTTGTTGTACCGTGCTCGCATATGCAATGTTGGTGTAAGGTCCATACATACGCGATGCTGGGGGACGGTGCTGGGGTACGGTGCGTCCAAGTACGGGGCTGGGGTACGGTGCTGGGGTACGGTGCGTCCAAGTACGGGGCTGGGGTACGGTGCTGGGGTACGGTGCGTCCAAGTACGGGGCTGGGGTACGGTGCTGGGGTACGGTGCTGGGGTACGGTGCGTCCAAGTACGGGGCTGGGGTATGGTGCTGGGGTACGGTGCGTACAAGTACGGGGCTGGGGTACGGTGCTGGGGTACGGTGCGTTCAAGTACGGGGCTGGGGTACGGCGCTGGGGTACGGTGCGTACAAGTACGGGGCTGGGGTACGGTGCCCGGGTACAGTGCGTACAAGTACGGGGCTGGGGTACGGTGCGTCCAAGTACGGGGCTGGGGTATGGTGCTGGGGTACGGTGCGTACAAGTACGGGGCTGGGGTATGGTGCTGGGGTACGGTGCGTACAAGTACGGGGCTGTGGTACGGTGCATACAAGTACAGGGCTGGGGTACGGTGCTGGGATATGGTGCGTACAAGTAAGGGGCTGGGGTACGGTGCTGGGGTACGGTGCTGGGGTACGGTGCGTACAAGTACGGGGCTGGGGTACGGTGCTGGGGTATGGTGTGTACAAGTACGGGGCTGGGGTACGTTGTGGACATGGGGGGGTACGGTGCTGACATACGGGGGTACGGTGCTGACATACGGGGGTACGTGCGGACATACGCGGTGGGGAGGGGGGGACTGTACCACTCGTATCCCGGGCACAAGTTTACCCGGGATACGAGTGGTACAGAGTTCGCTCCATATGGGACATTTTACATACGCTTGTGTATTCGGAAGGGCGGTACGGATCGTACTTGTGTGCTCGGACTTCAGTTTTACGATTTGTGCGTAAAACTGTCCGGGTACGTCTCGTAGACCTTTTCCCGAAGCGATTCGTATGTATTTTTCACGTACGAATCGTACTTCACCGGTGGGACGGGACTTGTACGATTCGTACGTAAAAATATACGGATACGAGTCGTACGGGAATTTTTTTTACCCGATTGGAATCGGCACCTTGATAGTTAATTAAATATAAATTACTTCCCACCCTTTACCACTATAAACCTTACAACTCACATCTAAAGTTAATTACACAATTGCCATATTTAAATGTTAATGAATTAATTAGCATTAAGCAACAAATAATTATTAATTCATAAAAAATAAATTAATTCCCACCCTTTACCCCTATAAACCCCACAACCCACTCCTAAAAAAATTACTCAATTAACATAATTAATTACCAATTAATTAATTTATAATAATTAACAACCAATTAATAATTACTTAATAATAAATTACTTCCCACAATTAACACTATAGAATATGAATTCTTACATTTAGCACTATAAAATCTAAATTAAATAAATATTAATACATTAAAAAAATCATTAATTAAAGATAATTAAATTACTTCACACCCTTTACCCCTATAAACCCACAACCCTCTAGGGAACTAAAAAACGTACGATTACCATAATGAATTACCAATTAATTAATTAATATTAATTATCAACCAATTAATAATAAATTACTTCCCACAATTAACACTATAGAATATAAATTAAATAAATATTACTAAATAAAAAATAATCATTAATTTATTATAATTAAATTACTTCCCACCCTATTCCCCTATAAACCCACAACCCACTAGGGAACTAAAAAACGTAAAATTTTATGAAAATAAAATTGATAACTACTAAAAATTTAACACATATATTAAAAAACAAAACTTATACAACAAAATAGATCACATACATTTAAAATACATACTAAAATACATAACACTAATTAAAAAATCTATATTTTAAACAACTATATTTTTGCAAACAATAATAATGACCGATATTTTTTAAAACGATGGGGCATATGACCAAGGAAGTGACGGAGAGAGGCGTTAGCCGTCTTGGCTTTACACCTCTCTCCGCCACTTTGGAAACGCCAGGCTGCACCCTATTAACAAGGATATGGTGCAGCCTGGCGTTTCCCCCTGCGATGGCGCTAAGTTACACAACTTACCAGAGTGCAAGGGTGTCTGCGAGCAGGGAGGTTTGTTTATGTGTTGGAAGGAGTTCCTTCCTGCACATAATCAAACCTAACATGCCATTTTGTAACTTTCATGTGTGCTGCTTCGTGCAGCACACATGAAAGTTACAAAATGTCATTTTGAAAAACAGTTTGTTCATGTACAGGGAGGGACACCTTCCTGTACATGAACAAACCATGGCATTTTGCTTTTTCCATGTGTGCTGCACAAGGCAGCACACATGGAAAAAGCAAAAACGTGGGAGAAATTAAGCATTTCTCCTCCTTTCGCCACCTTAAGACCAGGATTTTTCTGGTCTTAAGTTCGGCGCTGCCACCTATTATCGCCAAATGTGATAATAGGTGGCAGCGTCTACTTCAATGGGTGTTGCGGTGGAATGCCCACTGCAACACCCACTGCACACCCCCTTTCACGCTAAGTTTAGCATGAAAGGGTCCCTGTTATCAAGGCATTGTTAAACCACTTAACGTGGCTTTAAACCACGTTAAGTGGCTTAAAGCGGCCTTGATAATAGGGCGCTGACCCTATAGCCACCACAACGTCACAAAAAGTGACATTGTGGTGGCGATAGGGGCCCGATATTTCTTACCTTAAAGTCGATATTCTTGCTGTCAATATTTCTGCATGCATACCCTCCCCTGGCATCCCAGTCAGCCCTTACAGCAATTTGAGCTGTCCCTGTGTTTCTTTCTCACTTTCTCTGTAGCCATGCAACCCTATTTATTTAACACTTCGAATTGTGTAGGCCAGGGTAGCAGCTTCATATTGTACATGGTTTGTCTCAAGAAATCTAGGGGTATATTCACAAGAAAATGGCACAGCATGGCACTGTGGCAAATTTTGCAGCTCCGTGCTGCATCCTCTAAAAAGTGCTGGTATTCACAATAATACGGTGCACCCCTGTGTTTTCCCATGCATCAACACAGACAGCCTTGCGCCATAGTGCAATGGTTTCTGTGTTGCAGGAATGATTTCCTGTAACGCAGGTGCCCCTGCACCTTAGTGCAAGTGTGTATGTGCTGCAGGGAATTATTGTTTATGTGCAGGAAGGGGCAGCTTCCTGCCCATAAACAATCCTTACAGACGATTTGCCCTTTCTATGTGTGCTGCAGGCGTTACGTTTTGGCGCTGCCTCAGATTCAAATCCTTGTAAATCTGGGGCATGATCTAAAAGCATTGGGTTTTGTAGTTGAATGCCCACAGCAACACCCATAGCATGCTCTTTTCATGCAGAAAACTGAAGGGTACCATACTTACAAAGAGACGTTATGCCATGCAAAGGGGTTTAACACCGCTTAGTAAATAAGATACAGGGCATTGCGCTATGCAGCATCGAAAACAGTGATGTTCCAGTGGCGCAATCCCCTTGCTGATATGCCCCCAATTTCTTAACATTGAAGGTAGTCCCCAATGGAAACTGTAAAGCCTCATCCTAAACTGTGACGTTGTTCGATGAGATCCGGATGCACTTACAATACCCAATCTCTATCATCATTTCATAGTCTGGTGTTCCTTCGGCAGAATTAGACTTTGTCAGTTACCTTCCCACTGGTACATTTTGCAAAATAGACTTTCCTAAAATTAAAAATATCCTAGAAATCACAACAAATGAATAAGCGAACAACAACCTTTAGCAGAATGGCTCTCTCAAAAGACAACCTATCATAGCACAGTTTAGTCAGTAACTAGCCAATTGGAGCACTGCTTTGTGGTGACATCTCACTAATCCCAGCGCGGCACCAGGCTAGACAACTAATCACAGTAAGACCTATCCAGGAGCAGGAAAACAGCTATAAAACCTCTTTAGAATCTCTAAAACGAAATAAACACCTAGTCTACTCTAGAAAGGAAAGAAAAGTCAATATACATTTTTGTGGGACTGATAATTCTTCAACCAACACCACAACAACAATAACTCATTCCAAGTAGAATCATGACTTGCATTTACAACTACTTGATTAGTGCACCTGCTCCTGTGCACTCAGGAACAGGTTACACTAATCCAAATTAATATGCAAAATCTAGAAAATGAAACATAGTTAATTCAGAATCCCTTTGCATGTGTATGTGGCACCTCGCTCTACACACCGCTAGACAGACAAGTAATCAAAATATTTAGTGATCTTGGATTTCGACGAATCAGAAAACCACCTTAATTCAATAATCTAAACACTTAATAAACATTAACCTGTGATTTAAATACTGTTTACAAATATGAATAATACATCACCACAGTAATTAATCCACCAATGGAGCCCACAATCATCATCACATACCCAAACAGTTCAAAGCAAATGCTGATCCCATTACTACAATCTCTTATCACACAACGCACACTCTTGACTCAATATCTGTCACTGGTCATGCTTATATTCCAGTCTTGCTCAGGATCATACAGTCAAACCAGATAGTCACTCTGCAGGAGAGTCTCACATCGGGTAATCAGGCAAAATTCCATAACTCTTTTCTCCTCAGGTTTTTGGGGGGAAGGCTCAATATTCACAGGAGATCTTTTGCGGACACCTTAAGGTGGAGAAGCTTTGACAATAACTATTGTCTGCTAACAAACATTTGGGGGTGCCAAACCCCAATAATCAAGTGAACTCTAATATTTTCAGACACCCCAAGTATTACCGTGGTAGCTCGGTGCCTTCACTTCAGTTGATCTAGAGACTAGAAACCCCACCTTTTTTTCTTGACCCCATCCAATTAGCAGAGTAATAACAATATCATCAAATAGTGACTAGGACCAATCAATAATTAGGTTCTACATCAAGAATATATTGAAAAGAGTTATTACAGAAAATCTCATGAGTCATTACAGAGAATATATCAAGAAATGTTATAAGTAACTCAGGCACAGAAAATACAAAATCAGCATCAGAAATATTAATCCTAGTAAGCAACTATTTCCTGAGTTTAAGCGTCATACTCATAAAGGATTCTTTACAGCATTCTATGTAAGGAAAATACCAATAAAATCAGACAGAGTTTTGGGAGAAAAATGAGAAGTGCCCCAATTTTTTAAACCAATGGTTTTAATGCACATTGTATGCATAAGCAATTAGCAAAACTGCAGATTCATCATGACATGATCATAGTTAGTTCACTTTAGGCAGAGCAGAAAAAAGAGCATCACAAATATTAATTCTTAGTAATAACCGATTTCTTATAGTAAGGTAAATCTCTCCTCGCTACTGCAGCAACATTACTGTGGTAGATAGGCCAGTAGTTGGGTAACGTCTTTGGGTCTGCTAAAGGTATCTTGATGAGGGGGGGTACTGCGACGTGTTCCTACTTAAAATCCCCCAAACCCCAGAGATTAAAAATAAAATGGTAGTTTATTACCATTTTATTTTTAATCCCCCGTCTCGAACGTTGGAGCCCATTAGGATGGTGGTCGGAAAACTACCCCGACCGATATGGTAGCGGAAAACAACCACCCGCCGGTATCGCGGCAAAACCGGCGGTACAATTAGGATCAACCGCCCCAAAAAAACTACTGCGACAGCAATACCCCATTTGGACACACCACAGAGTATAAAACCAGCCCCTTCTCTGACCAAAATCCTTTGCAAAACTCCACAACTGAAGGGACCAACACCAGAGCACAAAGGAGAGGGAAGTCAACACACCATCACTACTCACACCTCACACAGCACCACCACCACTTCCACACCTGCACCTCTAACCCCTTTGCACATCACACACCATACAAATCACCACCACCCCCACCACTCACACCCCTGCACCTATAACCCCTTTGCACATCACACACCATGGCAACACAGAAAATGCCCAAATTCACAGAGAGTGAGTTGACAGTCATGGTAGATGAGATAATCAGAGTAGAACCACAAGTGTTTGGTATCCTGGTCCAACAGACACTATTAGCCACAAGAGCACAAATGTGGGAAAGGATAGTCGATAAGGTCAATGCCCCGTGAACAAAAAAGGAAATCATGAAGCGGTGGCATCACTTGAAGAGGGTTGTGAAAGAGAAGAGGAGCAAGAACCGTGAGCTGGCTCAGAGGACTGGCGGTGGCCCTCCCATTGCACCAAAAACATTCACTGCATGGGAGGAGAAGGTGCTTGCCATACTGCATCCAGAGAGTCTCACAGGAATAGCCGGGGAAGTGCAGGCTGGTAAGTACAAACAAATGTAGACCATTACACAGCTATGTACTCTCCGGCCAAACTGCAAAGCTACATCTCAGAGGCCCAACTATATCCATATGCACCACAATATCCAACACATGTCCCACAGATGTAACATTCACTCCATCTGAATCACCCCAAAGGTAGCCAATATTTACAGGGTTGTATGTGTCCAGGCAAACAGCACTACAACTCCCATCATGCCCCCTGTCACACCCCTGCGCAGGATGTAGCATTCCCCCCACCCAGGAGCAGTTGGAAGCCATTGTAAGGTTCACCCCCACCTAACAGATAGATAGCCATCTACCCAGGGAGGGCTGTTTGGGGATGGGAGGCCAGCAACACAACTCCCACCATGCCCCCTGTCCCACCCCTGAGTAGGATGGAGCACCCCCCCCCCAGAAGCATGTGGCAGTGATTGCATTGCTCACATCAAAATAACAGGTAGGTAGCCATCTTAACAGGGAGGGGTGTTTGTGGGTGGGAAGACTGCACTACAACTCCCACCATGCCCCCTGTCCCACACCTGAGCAGGATGGAGCACTCCACACGCAGAATCATTTGGAAGCCATTGTCTCACTACAAACAAACTAACAAGTAGGTAGACCTCATCCGTGGGAGGGCTGTTTGGGGGTGGGAGGCCTGCACAACAACTCACACCAGGCCCCCTTGTTCCCCAGCTCATCAAGAAGGAACACTCCCTCCCACCCAGATGCATGTGTCAGCCATTGCACTGTCCACTTCAAAATAACAGGTAGGTAGACATATTATGCTTCCTTGTCCCACCCCTGAGTAGGATAGGATGGAAGCCTACATCACACACACACACACAGATGAGTCACTAATCCAACCTAAATTGTAAAAAATGTTTCTAGTACATGCACCCAGCCATTCCTTTCAAAAAGCACCCCCCCTTTCATCGCACAAATATACACACCATTGCCACTCAAAGTGTGCAGACAGCTAAACAAATTAAACTGTCACAGCAACCAAAGTGCGACACAACAATTAACACGCTGAACAAAGTCTGTGCACAATCATGTACAGCACTGAATGCCATGTGTAAGTGCCATGTGGCAAGAGCAGCAAGGACCACATGAAAACAAAGAAAGAATGGTTGTTGGTACAAATTCAGATTTGCACATGACATGACAAAGGTATGCATGAGATAAAAATGACCAGTTCAGGCTCAGATGTTACGTCTGCCAGGGCAGAGGAATCAACAAAGAGGCGTCACAGAAAATCTTTGTTGCGCTAGTCCCTAGAAGGCAACATGTCCTTGTAATCACAAAACATGCACGTGGCGCATGGTATGTTTTGACACCTCACACCATGGACAAGTAATGCATGTACCTCAACATCATCTCAGGAGGCACAGTAGTGCACACACAATATGATGATTAGTCAACTGTGTGGTGTACAAACAGTGAATAATACACAGCTAACAGAAAGCTTGCGGGGTGCACTACAATGACCATTTCCCATCCATCCCACAGGTGACCAAGAACTGACTGCAGAGGACAACACCAGCAACCTTCAGAACCAGTCTCCCCCCCTGGAACATGGACTCTCAGATGTTAACTCCCGGGATTCAGAGGACGAGGAGCTCCGAGCCAGCCCATCTGCTGTGCCAGGGCGCAACTGGTCCCAGGACCCCATTGTCCCCCCCACCACATCTGCAGCAACACCAACAACTACGCAGACCCCTGCTGTTACGGCCTGTCACAGAGGATGATCACCCCACACCACCAACTGAGGAGGGCAGGGAGAGGATGTGGTGCCTACAGTGGTGAGGCAACAGGTCTGTGGCATCAGGGCAGGTGGGAGGGGCAGGGTCACTCACAGACAACCAGAGCCTGGGACCGAAGCCCTGGACAACATCAACAGAGTCCTTGGGGCCTATGAATGGGTGCAGGGACGAATGGGCCGGTCAGAAAAAGATTCACGTGGGCTCCTCCTACTGATGAGGTCCAAGGACACCCGCATGGGCCAAATTGTGGAGCTCTTGGGCCAGCTAGTGGCGGTACAGAGGGACAGGACTGCGCCACTAACAAGACCTCCACCTCCCCCTGCTGGGCCTCAGGATGACAGTTCAACATCCTCCCCTGCGGCCACAGAGAGGGGTGAGTCCTCAGACTCCACTGGCCCTACAGCAGAGGCCCCCCTTGCCAAGCGACGAAGGGGCCGTCCCAAGAAATCCCTGGGAGTATCCCATGGCAAAGCACCTGCCAAATGTCAGACACGGAGCCAGCCATGATGGCAACCCTCTTCACTACTGCATTGACTTTTTGGACTGTCCTTCCCCACACTGCCTTGGAAATGGCATTTGTCTGTTGGACTGGGTCACCACATCAATGTGGTGACTACTCAATTCTCTCATTTACTATAGCTGTCAACTCACTGCTTTACTAATCACCCCAATGTAAATGTTCACCCCCTCATATTTCACCATTGTAAATAGATACTCCTTACACACATGTTGTTGTTTCTGCTCCGTCTTTATTCCAGGATGTGCAGACTTCACCATGATTACAATGTACCATGAGTGTGGAGTGTATGTAGGCAAGGAGAGGCTGAAGGGACCTAGGAAAACACAACAGAACAACATTCACTAGTCTGGGTGTGGCATCACAGACATCACACAACACTTACCATCAAGGAAATTGTTATAACCTGTTGTGTTGTGTGCATCTTCCTTATCACTATTCTGTCCCTTGCTGCTCAGCCATGAGTGATGTCACTTAGAATGTTGGGTGTGAGGGACTGGGGAGTTGGCAGTTGGGAGAGATGGGGCTGAGCAGCAGGGAGGCTGCTCCTGGTGGGGTTTTACTGGAGATCTGAGGCCTTACTTATGAACTTTATATGGACTTTGTTACTTGTCAAATAAACCTACAACTTGTTCTAAGCGGCCTGTCTACGAGACATCTTTCATTATTACACTGGCGACGAGGACATGCACACATCACAATGAGCAACAAGTGCCAACATACACATCCTGTAGAAGTTCCAAATTACCCTGTCCCAGAAACACTGTCAGCCACCACTGAGTCAACAACCGGCTGCAGTCACACAGCTCACATACACCTTCACAACAACAGCAACATCATCAGACAATGGGTCCGTTGTACATTGTCACTCACCTTCAAGTGAAGTAGTGGTTGATGATCTGTTGACGCAGCTCAACACCTTCCTCCTCTCCACTGTCCTCATCACTGAACACGGGTTGGTTTGCAGGCAGGGTCCTTGGCTGTGCTGGAGCAGAGTTTTCTGTTGAAATTTATTGAGTTTTAAGCTTCAGTTTTGTTTATATGTTATGATTACAATTACTGATTTATAATCACTAATTATTAGTTTTGTTAAAAGTCTTGATTAACCAACACTACTAATGAGAGAAATTTCACGTGGGAATGCATTTATGTTGCTTAATTAATACGTGGACTAAGTTGGTGTGCAATTAAGTGCTATTTGTTTCGTGTTTGCGCTTTTAAAAATAACGTGTTTTAATGCTTCCTTGTATCGCAGATGGCTAGGTAATTACATACACATAAGGGTATTAGTGGGGATTAACACTGTATAATCATTATGATGTGGTAACGTTGTTTTGTGTTTCTTTTAATTAAGATGGTCCGTTTTGGCCTAAACCAGGATGGCTGCTATTTACAGCCTGCGCTCGAGTGATTGAATTTTGACGAGAGGCCTTGCTGAACATGGTTGGAAGTCACCTGACCACAGCCTCTGTCTGAATTAAAAGTTTCCATGAGGACAGCAGCTCCGGGCATGCTTCCAATTGCCCTTGGAAAAGAATAAAGCCAGAATGAACTGAGATAAACCTGTGGTGGCTTCACTATGGTACCAAGGAAGAGCATTCATGAATGTATCGCTCTCTAACTCGAGTTTCCTTCTTCCGTGTTTTTATTTTTGTGATTTTTTCTGAGCGGAGGTTTTCTGAATCTTGCCAGACAACATCCTTTCCTGCTCGCTCTGCTCAGCGGTTCAACGGACGTTTAGAGTTAGTTTGTTACTTTATTTTGTTAGTTTTGTTATAAATAATGTTAGACTAGAGAAGGTCTAAGGCCACTTCTTCCTGAACCTATGCTCGTGAGGATCGATGCTGATCGAGAGGACGGCGACTCGGGAGACTTTACTGAGAGACCTGTCCTGACCCATTTAGCTAGAATAGGTAATTATGAGAATAATGATCTTGCTAATGATTGACTTTCATTGAATTAATTTAGATAAAAAATGATCTTTGTTTGAATATCAGTGTCGGGTGGTTATTTCTTTGTCATTTATTGAGTTCCGAATGAATTTCTTGTGTTTAAAATCATGACTCAGGACATATCTCTATGGTCACATTGACCTCGCACTGGATGCAGATTGGTATAGGTTTCGCTCATATATATAGTGTGGATAGAGTAACGGTTATGAATGATAGTGTGATGGGCCCTAGCGTATGATGTGTGTATGTGCGTGCGACTGTAAGTTTACTCTGTCCGTGGAAGTAAGGAGAATTTATATGCGCCGATCTGCAGCAGTTTCCTGGAGGAAAAATTATCTCTCATTAGTAATGTTGGTTAATCAGTTTCCTAGTAGCAGTATGATGGTTAGAGATTATTGTCTTGATCTGATAGATTGCTTGTACATAGGCTTTTTGATTCATTGATTTATTGATTGATGTTGGTATATGTACTAATACTATATGTTGAGGTCGTTGTATTGAGTTTTATGTAGTGTGTACGGCTTCTGGAACGTGGGGAGCTGGTGACGGTTCCGTAGTAGGGCAGAGGGAAGTGAGTGCTGCTCTCGGGAAAAACGGGATTGTTGGCCCTGTATGTATGCGGGGAAAAACGTGTGACAATTGAAGTTGCGCGTCACATTGTCTGGGTTCGGAATCAGTGACATCATCGTGTGTTACTACTAGAGACATATTTTCGGTATAAAAGGAGTGTGTATGGTAGCGAAGGTTATCTGTGAAACTCTGGTCTTAAGTCCCAGGGATCCGTAAGGTTTGCCGTTAAAGCTTATCGCTGGAGAAGTAATAGGTATTCTCTGAGCTTGTCTGAAGGACTGGGCAGAGGTAAGCGCTGCTTGGTTAACGTGTGTTATAATTCTGTAGTGGGACAGACTGTTCGCTGTTCTCGGGAAAGGCAGGATTCTGTGTGGTTGTGCTACATTTTTCTGGTGTGAAAGTGCGTGAATGTATGAGCATTTAGTTGATTGTAAGACTCTTTGGAGCAGTCCTAGAGGAAACAGTTAATGGATGCATGCTAGAAGGGCAGAGTAGAGGGATGTGCTACTGTGTCAACGAAAGTAATAATTCCGTAGTGGAGCAGAGGTAAGCGCTGTTCTAAGAGAGAAGCGGGATTCCTGTGAGAAAGAATTTCTGTACTATTCTGTGGTTAGCGAAGCAGACAATGGAGATGTTTATATGTTGTAACTAATAGATTTTGTAGAATCTGAAACGAAGTCTACTGAGAAGGCTTTGTAAAGGAGGAGTAGACGAGTGACAGGAGACAGAGCAGAAGCGACTGCAGTGACCACTGACGTCAGAGACAGACCGCGCTGTGATTGGGTAGTGGATCAGAACAGTGCTCGCGCTGAGATTGGTGCGTTGGTGTGAGCCGCGCAGGGATTGGAAGGAGTACAGGGTGACGTAGACGCTCCAGGATTGGTGCGTTGGTGTGAGTCGCGCTGTTATTGGACAAAAACAGATCGTACAGTTGCGGAAGGGACTAGAGAATATTGGTAAATGTTAAAATGTATTACCAACCGGAGGAAAAGAAGAAGAAATCCTTGTTCGGTAAAATTAAAAGGTGGTTCGACAAGGATAAAAACATAATAACTAGAGAAGGTGAATTGCTACCTCCGACGAGAACTCCTGCATCCTTCATGGTTGCGAAATATGGGTATCATACCTGTATATGGTTAGACAACTGGGCTAAGTACACTAAGGACGATGGTGTTTTAGCGTTCCCGGAACATGGTTCATTTAATCTGGCCGTGTTGAGAAATTTACGGGAAAAAATGATGTGTCTAGAGCCTAGACCAAGGCCGACACAGTTCGAGGCGTTGGTGGAATGGGAAAATGAGGTGCATGAGCGAGAAAAGCAGAGGAGTGGAGGCAATTATAGGTATATGTTCGGGAGGAAATATGGTCGTGAAACTCATCATGATCGAATGAGGAGATGGCGAGATGCTAGTATGTCAGAGGGATTATATCCTATGAGGACAGTTGACGAGAAGGAAGAGAGGAAGGGTACAGAAAAAGTGCCTGATGCAGAAGTGAGAAGGTATGGGGCTAATGATTATGAGGATGAGGTCTTGGATGACATGATTTACAAGAGACCACCTCCCTACAGACCGGAACAAGAAGAGAGCACGCCAGTTGCTACTCCCATAAGAGATATTTTGCGAATTGTTAAAACTGAGGTTGTGACACCTGATCTGAAAAGTGGTAGCTCTTTCACGGAAAGGAAAAGAGAGAGAGAGCGGGAGAGAGAGAATCGAGTCAGTGACGAGAAAACAAGAGAATTAGCCAGAACCACATCCGAGCTGACTGAGAAAATTAGAGAGCTGACGAAAAATCTGGAAGCTGTTACAGTGCCTGTAACTATAGGTCCGGTTGTGCCTATTTTTGATAAGCAAAGAATGGGTGAAAATGGTTTGACAGTTCCCTATGTTGGAAATGGTTTGGTTGGTACTTGTTCTTTGGAAGAATCAGGAATGAGAACAGGAGGAAATAATTTGAGACAGTCGAGACATGACACATGTAGTGGAGGATCAGATGTGCAGCCTAATTCAGGATTGAATACTGGTTGTTTGGGAGGAACGATTTTGGAACCACAGAGGATGGCAGAACAAGTGGGTGCAGTGAAAAAGTCTACTGAAATAACAGCTGAGGATTTGAATGATTGGTTGAAAGTTCTTCAAAAGAAGGATAAAGATTCACAGGCAATTGATGTAGCCAGGTTGCGCATAGAATTGGAGGAGCTTATTGCAGGAACAATTCCTACAGAAATATTGAAAAATCATCATGATGGAGAGTTGTTATTCATGTGAAAGAGTATTACCTGGAGGGCTAAGAGTACACATGATAGGTTGAGAGCAATAGCGAGTGAACAAGGAGTTGACATAGATAAGGTGAAAGCTTTGCAGAAGCCTTACAGGGTGGATTTCACCGATAAGGATATTGAGAATTTAAATGGTGCTGGCAGAACAGGACAGATTAAGGAAATAATTGCCTTATTGCGAAAATGGGGTGATGTGGAAAGGTGGAAGGATAGGTGGTACAAGAAAAGGGAAGATTCAGTGGACAGGACTTACTCAGCTTTTCCTATGAGAGAAAAAGAAAAAACAGTGGATGCTTATCCTATGAGAGAGATTCCTGGAGGAGGATATGTACATGTCCCATGGACTAGACAGGATATTTTGTCATTCACGAATGATTTTCCTCGACTGAGAGAAAAGCCCGTCGAGTGGTATAGGCAGGTAGACAGGTTTGTGAAATTGTCAAAAGTGCTGTGGATTGACCTGAATAGTCTGTTTGATATAATTGTTCCATCAGACTTGTGGGCAGAGTGTAAAATAGTTGTAGATTGGCCTGCTAAGGAGTATCAAAGAGATCCGAAAACAGGAGCACCAGATCCAGAGGTGATGAAGAAATATGATCAGGTTATTGTGTTCCTGAAAAATAAAGTACCCCCGAAAGAGACAGACTGGGTTAAGATAGATCGAACACATCAGGAAGCAAAGGAATCAGTTCATGCTTTTTATGAAAGGCTGATACTGGCTTTTAAACAGTTTAGTGGAGATGAACACCTGGGTGATAAGGATTTGAGTCATTTTGTATACAGATTTGTATATGGCTTTAGACCTGAAATCAGTGAAAGAATACATGAGCATACAGTTGATTGGCAGAGTAAAAAGATTGATGAAATCTTGAGACATGCAAAGTACTTCAGTGATGAGATTGAGGCAAAACAGAGAAAGCTAATAGAAAAAGCATTGTGGGCACAGGTGAAAGTTGCTGAAAGACAAGAAGCACAGTTGGTGGAACAGGCAAATAATCCAGGAAATAGGCCCAGATAAGCAGGAAAGGGAAAGGGGAATCTAGAAGAAGCAAAGAAAAAGTTCCCTTGTCACAACTGTGGACAATTGGGGCATTGGAGATCCGAGTGTACTAATCCACCATTAGTGAGTAATGAGAATAAACCATTGAATCAACAGGTGCAGAACGAGGGGTGTAATCATCAGCAGCAACAGCAGAAGGTTGTCAGACAGCAGAGTCAAGAGCCAAAACCGCCCTTGCCGCAGAATAGAGGGTCCCAAAAATATAACCAGGACTCGGGATTCTACAATGATGAGCAGGTAAACAAACCGAGACGTTCAAACCCGGTACAGCAGTACTGGTTAAAGAATGAGGGTAGTGAGTCTGAAGGAGACTATTGATGGTGCCGAAGAGAGGAGGAAGAGTGCATACTTGGTGCAACTCTAGAAATAGACCAGGCAGGACCATTTGTAGATGGGAAAATAAATGGGGAGAGTGTTACTTTTTTGGTAGACACAGGAGCGACGAGATCAACTGTCAGGTCAGCAGATATTAGAAATCTTCCTCTCTCGGACGAAGCAATCCAAGTGGTTGGTGTAGCCAATACACAGATTAAGACTCGTCTTACTGAACCAGTAAGGGTAAGAATAGGGAAATTCTCAGACATGCACAGGTTTGTAGTCTGTGACACTAGTCCAGTGAACTTGTTAGGTAGGGACTTATTGTGTAAGATGAACTGCACAATTTTCTGTACTCCGGATGGAATAGCTTTTGAAACACCGGATGAGGATGTCTTGTACAGGATGACTTTAGACAATAGAGAGAGTGAGATTGTTGGTACATATGCAGTGTTTAACCCAGATGATTTGCCTCAGGAGTTGAGACACACAGTGAAAACAGCAGTTTGGGATTTTACCGGAGAAGATGTGGGATTGATGAATAATGTAGATCCAGTGAAGATTTCAGTGAAAGAGGGGATTGTTTATCCTAATATTCCTCAGTACAGATTGACACCAGAAATAATTGAGGGAATAACTCCTATAATTGACAAGATGATTCAACAGGGTGTTTTGAGAGAGTTACTGAGTAGCCCGTGTAATTCACCGATAATGGGGCTAAAGAAACCTAATGGAAAGTTCAGGATTGTGCAAGATTTGAGAAAAGTTAACAAAATTGTGGTGGCATGTTGTCCCATTGTGCCAAATCCGTCAGTGATTTTGTATCAGATTCCTCATGATGCTGAGTGGTACACGGTAATTGATTTGTGTCATGCTTTCTTTTCAATTCCATTAAATCATGACAGCCAGCCGATTTTTGCATTTCGGTTTGGACAGCGTATTTTAGCATGGTGTCGTATCCCACAGGGGTATACAGAGAGTCCTTCGATATTCAATCAGTTATTGAAGAAATCATTGGAGAGTTTGATCATGCCTGAAAGCTCAGTACTAGTGCAGTACATCGATGACCTACTTGTGGCATCGAAAACACGTGAAGCTTGTGAAGTAGATACCATAGCTTTACTGAATCATCTGGCAGATGGAGGGTTAAAGGTATCTCCAGCCAAATTGCAATTTTGCAAGAAAGAGGTGCATTATCTTGGACACAATATTGAAAAGGGTCTGAGAAAGGTGACCGATGACAGGATCAAAATGATCAGAGGAATGAGAGCCCCGATGACCCAGAGAGAAGTGAGGATGTTTCTGGGAATGGTGGGTTATTGTCGTCAGTGGATAAGTAATTTCTCCCTGATAGCAAAGCCACTGATTAAATTGACTAAAAGTGAGGTGAGAGACCCATTGGAATTGGATGGAGAACAAATGGCAGCATTTGAAGAGTTGAAGAGCAGAATGTGTGAAGCCCCTGCTTTGGGAATGCCAGACTATGAGAAAGAGTTTGAATTGTATTGCAGTGAGAGAAATGGATGTGCACTTTCAGTGTTAATCCAGAAGCATGGACAACTGAGAAGGCCAATTGCGTACTTCTCATCGACACTTGACCCCGTAGCTGTGGGTTTGCCAGGTTGTCTGAAAGCAGTAGCTGCTACATGCAGAAGCTTGGAACAGAGTGAGGGTATAATAATGGGATATCCTGTAAGGGTATTCGTACCTCATGATGTGGCAATTCTTTTGACAAGAAGCAGAACTCAGTACATGTCACATAGTCGGCTGACTAAATATGAGAAAATCATTCTGGGAGCATCAAATGTGACTCTTGAGAGATGTGTGAATGTGAATCCAGCAACGTTGTTACCAGATGCTGAACATGTGAATGTGGGAGATGATGTTGATCATGATTGTTTGGATGTGCTTGATTACTGTACAAAGCCTAGACCAGACATAAGAGATTGCCGTTACCAGAGAGTGATCATGTGCTGTTTGTGGATGGATCATGTCTAAGGACTGATGATGGTGTACTGAGTGCAGCATATGCGGTGTGCAAGGTTTCAGAAGTTATGGAAGCTTCGTCTTTGAAAGGAGTAAGATCTGCTCAAGTGGCTGAATTGGTGGCATTGACGAAAGCTTGGAAAATTGGGAAGAATCTGAGAGTGACTGTGATGACTGATAGTCAGTACGGATTTGGAGTTGTTAATGATTTTGGCCAACTTTGGCTATAGAGAGGTTTCTTGACGTCGAGTGGGACTCCAATAAAGAATGCTGAAGTGATTAGGAAGTTGCTTGAGGCGATACAGCTGCCTCAAGAACTAGCAGTTGTAAAGTGTGCTGCTCATGGACAAGGAGATGATTTTGTTACTCTTGGTAATCGTTTTGCCAATGACATAGCACAGTATTGTGCAAAGAACAATCATTCGATTAATAGGGCACGAGAAAAGGAGATGTCTTTTTGTTCTGTGATGTTTACTAATGTCCTAGAAACGTGGGATGAAGTGAAACAGTTGCAGGATGAGGCAGGAGATGAGGAAATGAGAGATTGGATTAAGGCAGGTTGTGCCCCAAGAGAGACAGATCATGTTTGGATCTATAGAGATGGTAGACCAGTCATGCCTAATTACATGCTGTCGACAATGGCAAGAATGTATCATGGCCAGGGACATCTGGGGAGGGATGCGATGATTAGGTCCTTCAAACAAACCTGGTACAATGCAAAGTTCAGGCTGATTGCAGAGAGCATCTGTCAGAGATGTTTGATTTGTCAGCAGTTCAATACTGGAAAAAAGACAGTGGTGAGTCTAGGAACAATAGGCAGAGAAGGAGGTCCTTTTACCAGGATGCAAATAGATTTCATTGAAATGCCCCAAGTGAACAGATTGAGGTATGTTCTAGTGGTAGTCTGTTTGTTCTCAAGATGGGTGGAGGCCTATCCGACTAGGAAGAATGATGGAATAACAGTGGCAAAGTTACTGTTAAGAGAGTTGATTCCTAGGTACGGGTTTCCAGTGACAATTGAGTCTGACAGAGGTGGACACTTCTACAATGAGCTCATGGGTTTAATTTGTGAAGCATTGAGCATACAGCAGAAGCTACATTGTGCATACAGACCAGAGGCTTCTGGTGTTGTTGAACAGATGAATGGCACAATCAAAAACCGAATTGGTAAGATGTGTTTAGCCACTGGAATGAAATGGCCTGATGTCTTGCCTCTAGTGCTAATGACTATTAGGTCTACTCCAGATAGAACCACAGGGTTGAGTCCACATGAAATATTAATGGGACGTGCAATGAGACATGCATTTGTGCCTGTCAATAAGTTGATGACAATAACTGATGACATGATTTTGGATTACTGTAAAGGCCTGGCTGATGCAGTTCATTCTGTGTTTCACCAGGTTGGAGAAGACGCTACTACACTTGAAAAGAAGCAAGCTCATGATCTGAGTCCAGGAGACTGGGTGAGGATTAAAGTACACAGAAGAAGAAATTGCTTGGTTCCAAGGTGGGGAAGGCCAAGACAAGTTATTCTGACTACGACAACTGCAGTAAAGTGTGCTGGTGTGAAAAACTGGGTGCATGCAAGTCATACTCTGAGAGTTCCAAATCCAAAGGATGGGACTGGTAAAGAGTATTTTGAAGAGTCAGATTCCAGTGATGATGCAGAAACTGAACCAGTGAGAAGAAAAAAGAATCCTGAAAGGGGTGAAGGAGAAAGAGAGTCAGGTGATTCTTTTTTCTTTCCAAGAGAGGCTTCAAGAGAAACATTGAGAGTCTCAGAGGAGAGATCGGATTCTGTAAGAGTGTCTGAAGTTCCAACAAGCAGTGGAGAAGAAAGAAGAGAAAAGAGCAATTCCACAGAGACTACACCTGAATCAGATGAAGGGGTTGAAAATCCACTTGAGATTACACCTGAAGAAGCAGGGTCAGGAGAAGATAGAGAGGGACAGATTGCGGAAGACCCCCGAGGAGGTGTAGGGAACATTCCTGATAAGCTAGGTGAAGGGACAAGTAGACAGCAAGAAGATTGCGTGTCGGAGACCCGAGGAGGGACAGAATTAGGGAAATCTCAATCGGTGGAGGAAAAGACTGTGGAGCGAAAGAAAATTGTTGAAGAACAAGAGGCAAATGAAACAGAATCAGATGAGAGTGAAAATGAGAAATCAGAGGGTCGAGTTCTGAGAAAGAAAACTTGGATCGGAGAATGAAATAATAAAGAAGTAAGACCAAAGAGGGTTGTAAGAGGAGATCTTTGGCCTAACAGAATAAAGAGACTGAGGTACAGACTGACACGGGCAAATTCATCGAAAGGTGAACAGGTGAACGAGGTGTCTAGTCAGAATCAAGCAAAGAGTGATAAACAAAAGGTCACAAAAGAACCGGAAGAGATTAAGAGAATCAGAAAACCTAATCAGAAGTATAGGTCACCGGAATGGACGTACGTGGCACTGTTAGACCTGGCACCATTGGCCTACACCAAAGGGTGTAGGCTGCTTACTCTGACTTAGGAAGAAGGGTCCCTACTTGGACAGTGGCCAGCCATTGCCAACTAGAGACCCCCATTTCTAACATTGGTGGTCAGCGGTGAGGATCTGGACTTGCATTTATGATTGCATACAGTAATTATAGTGTACACTACTATTGCCAGTTATTGCCACAATGGGCAAGCCCAGATCCAATGCCTCTGAGGATCTCTCCTGGGAAGAAGAGAAATTAGACACCTACAATGCCAAGCAGCTCAAATGTTTTTGCAAACGCTTCACGGTCCCTATCACAGGTCTCACTAAGAGGGAAGAGTCTTACAAGGCGCTGAAGGCCTGGTTAGAAGCCAGGGATGCCACTAGGAATGAGGAAGGGCCTGTGGAGGGGGGAGAGAATGCAGGAGAGCAGCCAGAAGAAATTGTAGATTTGGTAGGGGATAAAGCAGTTTCCAGCCCGGGCACTAGCGTGTCCTCAAGGGGTCTGTCTCCAGAAGAGATGGAGGACAGGGAGAGAGATAGGCGGCATAATATGGAGATGGCTAAGCTCAAATTGGATGGTCAGAGAGACCTAGAGAATAAGAAGTTAGAAGTTGAGATAATGAAGATGAAATTTGAACATGAGAGAATTTTGAGGGAGTTGGAGATTAAGGCCAAGGGTATTGAGATCTCCCCCTCTGGTGGCAGCATACCAGTAGTGCATACTGAGAGTAGAGTGTATATACCTAAAGAGGTTATTAAGGATTTTCATAAAAGTGAGGATATTGGGCAATGGTTTGCCGCTTATGAATTAGCCATGGTGTCCCACCGGGTCCCTGAGAAGGATTGGGGAGCGGGGTTGTGGGGACGGTTTGTGAGTGAGGGGAGGGATACCTTGTTGGACCTACCCCCAGAAAGTAGGATGATTTACGCCCACATGAAGGAAGCTTTGATTACCCGCTATGGTTTAACACCTGAAATGTACAGGCAGAGATTTAGAACCTGCAAGAAGATAGAGGGTACCACGTGGGTTGAATATGTGTCTTTTTTTGGCAGAGCAATGGAGCGCTGGGTAAAAGGCAGCAAAGCAGAAACTTTTGAGCAACTGTATGACTTGATTGCATGGGAGCATTTTTCTAGTAACTGTTTTCCTGAGCTACGCCAGCATCTGATAGATTGCAAGCTGACTAACCCTAGGAAGCTTGCTGAGGAGGCGGACCGCTGGGTGAGCACCCGGGTTCGCAAGGGTCCAGTGGGAGACTTCGCCAAAGGTGGGCAGGGTCCCCAGCAGAGAGGTGGGGGGGACAGGGGTAAACCAAGGGAGTTCCACCAAGGGCCCCAAGATAATTCCCAAGGGAACCAGGCAGTGGTATCCCAGCCTCCCCCAGATAAGAAGCCAGTGCCTCCAACAGGTAATCCTGTTCCAAGGAGGCCCCCTACTTGTTTTAAGTGTGGCCAGGTGGGCCACAGATACTTTGACCCCCAGTGTCCCCAAAGGGATACTCCTGCACCACCCCGTGCACCGCCCCGCCAGCTTGCTAGTGTAGCCCTGGGGGAGGAGGAGATGGGTGCCCAAGGTGGGTGGGACCCCGTAGAATTGACCCTTGTCTCACTAGGAGACTTTGAAATGGTTCCTAAGCCTGCACTGCCTGATAACACTAAAAAAATACAGGCAGTGGGTAACCATCAATGGCCATAGAGTGGAGGCTCTGAGGGACACAGGAGCCAGTGTAACTGCTGTCAGCTCCCGGTTGGTGTCCAAAGAGCAGGTTGTACCCCATGCATTCTACCCAGTAGTGTCTGCAGACAACACAGAGAGCCACTGTGAGGTGGCTCAGGTTCCCTTTGAGTGGGGGGGGGGTCTCAGGAACTCTTCAGGTGGCTGTGAGGCCCGCCATGCCTGTGGACTGTCTGTTGGGCAATGATTTGGAGAAATCCCCGTGGGCTACGGTGGAGAAGAGAGCTCACTTGCAAATGTTGGGACTGCCTGAGTGGGCATGTGCTACCACTCGGTCCATGGCAGCCAAAGAGAGTATTGAGAAAGACCTGGAGCCAGGTCCCTGCCTTAGAGGGAGGGGGCAGGGGGCGCGGGAAACCGGCCCCCTTGGTTCCCACGGCCCAGGAGGGAGCAGACCCGGAGGGGGATGCCCTGGAGCCTACCGGGGAGCAGAGTACTGACCTGGGGGACCTGCCTGAGCTGACCCAGTGGCAGCAGGAAGGGGGGCCCACCAGGGAGGAGTTTTGTGAACAGCAGAGAACTTGCCCCTCTCTTGAGGGTATGCGGCAACAGGCTGCAGCCCAGGCAGCAGGTGATGTGTCCGGTTCACATCTGATTTATTGGGAGAACGGTCTCCTGTATAGCGAGCCTAAGGTTGCTGAACCGGGGTCAGCCCGTGTGCTGGTGGTACCCGAGTGATTCAGAACCTTCCTACTGGGGTTGGCTCATGACATCCCATTGGCAGGACATCTGGGGCAGACTAAGACCTTTGAAAGGCTGGTCACCCACTTTTATTGGCCCCAGATGCGCAAGAGTTCAGATACGTATTGTAGGACCTGTGAGACTTGCCAGGCAAGTGGGAAGAGTGGGGGGAAGATCAAAGCCCCACTCCAACCCTTCCCAATTGTTAGCACCCCATTCGAGCGAGTGGGCATCGACATTGTGGGGCCTCTGGACCCCAAGACAGCCATGGGCAACAGGTACATCCTGGTCTTGGTGGACCATGCCACCCGGTACCCTGAAGCCAGGACAGTGACGGCCCCCGTGGTGGGACGTGCACTGATGGGGATCTTCTCCCGTGTGGGGTTCCCCAGAGAGGTGGTGAGCGACAGGGGGACCAACTTCATCTCCCAGTATATGAAGTCCCTGTGGAAGGAGTGTGGGGTGACTTACAAGTTCACCACTCCTTACCACCCCCAGGGTAACGGTCTGGTTGAGAGATTCAACCGGACCTTGAAGGGCATGATCATGGGCCTAGAAGAGCCCCTGAGGCGTAAGTGGGACGTCCTCTTGCCATGCCTGTTGTTTGCATACCGTGAAGTGCCACAGAAGTCCTTAGGGTTCAGTCCCTTTGAACTGCTCTATGGCCATCCGGTAAGAGGACCTCTGAGTTTGGTCAAGGAAGGCTGGGAGCAATCTCCCAGGAAACCTCCCCAGGATGTATTTAGCTACATCCTGGCCTTCAGGAACCAAACTCAGCGTTTCAGAAAAATTGCTGAGGCAAATCTGGAAGCCAGCCAGGAGGAGATGAAACGTTGGCACGACCAGAATGCCACTCTGGTCGAATTTCAACCTGGTCAGAAGGTTTGGGTACTGGCCCCAGTGGAGCCTTGTGCGCTCCAAGATAAGTGGACCGGTCCCTTTGAGGTGGTGGAGCGCAAAAGTCAAGTTACCTATTTGGTGGACTTTAAATCTCCCAGGAACCCCCTGCGGGTCCTGCATGTGAATCGCCTGAAGCCCCACTTTGAGAGGTCTGAAGTGGGCATGCTCCTTGCCACAGATGCAGGGATGGAGGAGGAAAGTGAGCCTCTTCCTGACCTCCTGTGTGCAGGAGAAAAGGATGGGTCAGTGGAGGGTGTGGTCCTCTCCACCACACTGACCCCTGAGCAACAGTCAGATTGCCGCCAGCTGTTGGGGCAATTCCCTGATTTATTTTCCCTGGTGCCTGGTGTCACTGACTGGTGCGTCCATGAGGTGGACACCGGGGACAGTCCTCCTGTCAAGCACAAGGCTTACCGAGTGACTGACCGGGTAAGGGCCTACATCAAGGAGGAGGTCTCCAAAATGTTTGCTCTAGGGGTGATTGAGTCCTCTAGCAGCCCCTGGTCCAGCCCCGTGGTCTTGGTACCAAAAGCTGCAGCGCCTGGTGACACTCCAGAACTTAGGTTCTGTGTGGACTATCGAGGTCTCAATTCGGTCACGAGGACCGACGCGCACCCCATCCCCAGAGCTGATGAGCTCATAGATCGGTTAGGGGCTGCCCGGTACCTCAGCACGTTTGATCTAACGTCTGGGTACTGGCAGATCGCCTTAACTGATGGGGCAAAGGAGAGGTCAGCATTCTCCACCCCAGACGGGCACTACCAGTTCCGTGTGATGCCCTTTGGAATGAAGAATGCCCCTGCCACCTTCCAGAGGTTGGTCAATCAGGTGTTGGCTGGGCTGGAGGATTTCAGTGCCGCCTACCTGGATGACATTGCAGTATTCAGTTCCTCGTGGGAGGACCACTTACACCACCTCTGGGAAGTGTTGATGGCGCTGCGCAGAGCAGGCCTCACAATCAAGGCCAGTAAGTGCCAGATTGGGCAGGGTTCGGTGGTGTACTTAGGACACCAGGTAGGGAGTGGCCAGGTGGCACCTCTACAGCCCAAGATTGAAACGATCCTGGCGTGGGAGCCCCCAAGGACCCAGACCCAGGTGAGGGCCTTCTTAGGACTCACGGGTTATTACAGGAGGTTTGTCAAGGGGTATGGCAGCATCGTTGCCCCCTTGACTGAGCTGACTTCCAAGAAGCAGCCCAAGATTGTGAACTGGACTGACACCTGTCAGAAAGCTTTCGATGCCCTCAAAACTGCCATGTGTACAGCGCCCGTGCTCCTGGCGCCCAACTTTGCTAAGGAATTTATTGTCCAGACAGACGCTTCAGAGCATGGGGTGGGGGCTGTTCTGTCACAGATGAATGAGGAGGGACTAGACCAACCCGTAGCCTTCATCAGTAGGAGGTTACTTCCACGGGAACAGAAGTGGAGTGCAATTGAGCGTGAGGCATTTGCTGTGGTCTGGGCACTGAAGAAGCTGAGACCATACCTTTTTGGGACTCACTTCCGGGTTCAGACAGACCACAGGCCCCTCAGATGGTTGATGCAGATGAGGGGTGAGAATCCCAAGTTGTTAAGGTGGTCCATTTCCCTACAGGGTATGGACTTTACGGTGGAACATCGCCCTGGTACAGAACACGCCAATGCTGATGGTCTGTCCAGATTTTTCCGCCTTAGTGAAGAGAACTTCCAAGGGGATGGGTAGTTCTCCCCACATTTCAGCTGGAGGGGACGCGTGTTAGACCTGGCACCATTGACGTGAGTCTCCCTTCCTTTTTTCGCTGTGTCTCCTCTGTTTTTGCTGGTTATAGATGCTCTGGGCGCTGTGCCGCTGCCATTCAGTGCCACAGCGCGAATGCTCCCTTTGTAAAGATGACATATGAATTGATACATCCATGATTGGCTTATTCAGTTTACCTGTTAGTCCCTAGTAGCGTGGCCGGTGTGTGCCCAGGGCTGGTAAACCGAATGCTGCTGGTGGGCCTGCAGCACTGGTTTGTGCCACCCACAGAAGCAGCTTGTAAAGTGTGTCTCAGACCTGCCACTGCAGTGTCTGCGTGCAGTCCAGAACTGCCATCTTGGCTGTGAAGTGCACCCGCTTCCCAGCCCCTAAAACCTTCCCTTGGTATCATGTAAGCCCCCCTTATGATAGGGCGCATTGTATGTGTAAGGTAGGACATGCCCTGTTGTATGTCGCATGTCCTAGTAGTGAATTACACCCAATTTCGTTTTTTACTACTGTAAGGCTACCGGTTCTCCATAGGCCAGAATGGGAGGTCTGGGCTATTACATCCTATAGTCCTAACTGGCCCACAGAACATGGTAGAAAAACGAATCTAGTATGCCTGAGCTCAGAATATTAAAATACATCTTTTAGTGAAGGTTATTTTTATATTCTGTGTTTGAAACTACCACTTTTAGAGTATAGGTACTTTCTTGCCTAAGCCTTCCAGTTGCTCTGCTATTATGTGTATTGGCTGTCTGGTTTTGGAGGGACAGGGCAGGCTGAGTCAGACCTGGGCTGAATAGAGCAACCTGCCTAGGTGTGAGGGGAGGGGTAGCTCCTGCACTTGAATAGGGCTGTGCCTGGCAAGGTGAAAGCTGGCTCCACCTCCCACTGTGCGTCTGAGGCAGACCCCCTCTTTCTGAAAGGAAGGATGCAGCCTGATCAACAAAGTGCTCCAGGGCTGGGCAAAACTGGTTCTGGCTGGCTTCAGAGGCTTGGGACCCCTAAGAACAAAGACTTTGGGGGTATAAATATTTGTGCACAAACCCCAACAATTTGTATTGCTCCTGGATAACAAGAAGAACCTCTGTCCGTGTGGCTACAGGAATCTGCAAGAGAAGGACTGTCCTTGTGCCTTGTGTGCTGTTTCTGGGACTGGCCTGCAGCTGTTACTACTGGACTTCAAGAAGAGGAAAGGAACTTTGATTGGACTTTTATTTCTTTTGCTACAGCAACTACCCAAGGGCTAGGAGAGAGCTAGCCTCCTGCTGGAGTCTCAGGCACATCAGACTCCACCATCAGCCTCCTGTTTCCTCCCAGCGAGGATTACTATCTGCAGGTGAGGCTCCTGTGTGTTCCAGGACCTCTATTTCTACTGTTGAGAAGAGAGCGCTGAAGATCATCGCAGCACCTGTCTGCGGGCCTGAAAACGCCCGCTATCCGAAGATCGTCGCAGCACCTGTCTGCGGGCCTGAAAACGCCCGCTATCTGAAATCATCGCAACAGGATCATCGCAGCGCGGACGCCGAGCGTTCGCCATTTTCCCCGCATCGAATCCGGATCATCGCTCCCTCGCGGAACGCCATCTTTGTCAATGCAGCAAGATCGCACACGCAACAGGCCCGGTGCATCATCCTCCCTTTGCGGCAAGGATTTTATCGCATCACCGGATCAGCGTGAAGAAGTTTGTCGCTTTGTCCTGCCCGCAACCCAGCGCATCATCCTCCCTTGCGGTAAGGATTCAACGCATCGCTGGCTAGCGTGAGGAAATCTATCGCAACAACTCCTTAGCGACATTTTTGTTGCTTTGCTCCAGGAACCAGATACTTTGTGAGTAAAAGGGTCGCAGAGACCACTGCCTTGAACCAAACATCATTTTGTGCATCCTGAACTATTTTTCCTTGCAGCATTTCTAAAGTAATTATATTTTTATAGTATTGTGGATTTTTACTGTTATTGGTCTTGTGATTAAGTCTATATAAAAATACCTATTTTTCATAACTACTTGAGTGGTGTCCATTTGTAGTGTTCCTCATTATATTACTGTGTATGGTCATAAATGCTTCACACACTGCCTCTGAGATAAGCCTAGCTGCTCGTGCTACGTTACCACAGGGTTGAGCAGGGGTTGTCAAAGGGTGTAGGCTGCTTACTCTGACTTAGGAAGAAGGGTCCCTACTTGGACAGTGACCAGCCATTGCCAACTAGAGACCCCCATTTCTAACAGGCACTGTCTGAAGGTGAAGAGGCAGAAAGTCAAGGAAAACCAGAGGGGACCGTAGGAGAAGTGGTTGAGGAGAAAACTGTTGGAATCCTGAAAGTTATCTTGACTGACATTGGTGAAGAGTCGGATGCTCAGGATGTTGTTGAAGATTTGATACAATTCGATGTTGCTGAAGAAGAAGTGAAAAGTGATGAAAATCCAAATTGAGTGAACTAAAGGAGTCACTTGCAGAAAAGTGAAAAGGAGAAAGTCTGAAATTAGCTGTTTGAAATAATCTAGTGTTCTAGTGTTTCAGTAGTGGAGTAGAAGAGGCTAAGTCAAAAGACACAGCCAAAGTAGTAAAATGGCTAACACAGAGAATAATCAAAGTAGATGTGCCTTCTTGAAAAGATGGTGTAGAATGTGCTGCTGCTGTACTGGATTATTAATGCGGATATGGGGTGTACTAGCTTTATTGGTTACCTTTAGGGTTACAATAGACACTTTTGGAATACATACTGAAAATGTGACTAATGTAGAGAAGAGTTCACAGAAAGTAGTTCCAACTAGAATTAGTAACATTTACATACATAAAGATAGGTCAATTAATGATTTTTCTAGCAATGTTTTTTCAAAGTTGTTGTATGAATATGTAAATAATAATAAATAATAATAATACAGAAATTTATTGAGCGCGAACAGCTACCTCTGGGGAGGTGTCCCGGCGCTAGCGAGTCCCACAACAAGAGTAAGTAGTCAGGAAGGGGGGCAGGATTATTGCGTAAAAAGCCAGGTTTTTAGGAGTTTCCTAAAACGTGCTTCTGACGTAGCGGATTGGATGGCAGGAGGCAGGGTATTCCAAAGTTTCGCCGTGCCGGCCGAGAAGGATCTGCCTCCAAGTCTCGCTTTCCTTATGTGCGGTACAGTTAGCTTGAGTAGGGAGTTTGAGCGTAGCTCACGTTTTTGGTGGTAGCGAGGAAGTCGGAGTTTCAGATAATTTGGACATGTGCCTTTTAGCGCTCTGAAAGCCAGGGTTAGCACTTTGAACTTAATTCTGCTTGCCACTGGTAGCCAGTGCAGCTCGTGCAGATGCGGAGAGATATGCTGCCTAAAAGGGACCCGTTTTATTAATCTCGCAGCCGCATTCTGCACGATTTGTAAGCGTTGCACCGCATATTTAGGTAGACCAAGATAGAGGCCATTAGAGTAATCGAGTCGAGAGGTGATTGTTGCGTGAACAACCGTTTTCCGGCACTCGAGTGGTAGCAAAGGCAGAAATTTCCGCAAATTTTTGAGTTTATGCAGGCAGCCCGTGGTGAGTTGTTGTATATGCGGCAAGAAAGACAACTTCTCATCCCATTTTACTCCTAGATTTTTTGCATGGGGGCTGGGAGATGGGGCAGGGCCCATTTCCGTTGGCCACCACAGATCCGGAGGGGGATGTTTGGGGTTACCAAAGAATAGCACCTCCGTTTTGCTCGCGTTCATTTTAAGTTTGTTTGTGTTCATCCACTTGGCCACGTCTTGCAGACAGCCCCTGATTTTGCTAAATGCTGCCTCGGACGTGTCTGTGTATGGGAAGACTAATTGCGTGTCGTCCGCGTAGGATATTGCCTTGACCCCCCATTTGGCAATCAAGGTGAAGAGTGGGGCCAAGTATACATTAAACAGCAGGGGGCTGAGTGCCGACCCTTGTGGGACGCCACACCAGAGATTTTTTGGTCCAGAAGAGAAGGGGCCCAAGGTCACTTTCTGGGAGCGATTAGTGAGGTAGGAGAGTAGCCAATTGAGAGCTTTGTCTCCAATACCTATGTCCTTAAGTCGGGTCAGCAATCTGCTGTGATCTACAGTATCAAAAGCAGCTGATAGATCCAGGAGCACCAGCATAGCTGATGCCCCTGAATCTAAGGACCACCTGATAGACTCGGCAACCTCAATGAGGGCCGTCTCGGTGCTGAAGCCGGCCCTAAAGCCCGACTGAGTTTCATGTAGGGCGCCGCTGTCTTCAATAAATTTGTTAAGCTGCCGCTGGATTATTTTTTCAAGCATTTTGCCGGGGGCTGCAAGGAGAGAGATGGGTCGGAGATTGTTCAGATCATCCGGTGCGCCTTGGGGTTTTTTTTTCAGCGGGAGAAGTGTGGCCTGTTTCCAACAGTCCGGAAACGTGCCCGTAGCAATGGACGTGTTCCATATGTGTAGGAGGGGAACTGCAATTGCTTCCGACATTAGTTTCCACAGTTTAGGTGGGCAGGGATCGTCCGGGCCTCCCGATTTACATTTTTGTAATTCTTTTACTGCTTCAGAGAGGGTAATAGGCTGAAATTGATTTAAAGGGGTAATAAGGCACTCAGAGACTCTTAGCTCATCCATTAATGTCGGCTCAGGGTCCGTAAAAGTGTCATAGACTTTTAAAATTTTGGTATCAAAGAAGTCTGAAATGGATTCGCAGAGATTTACTGAAGGGATGATATCCGTCTCGATAGCTCTGGGCTTGAAAAAGGATTGAACAATCTTGAATACTTCTTTGCTTGATTGTTCCGCCTGTAGGATGGAGGCCTCAAAGAAGTTTTTCTTGGCTTTTTTAATAGATAAATGTAAAGCATGAAGGGCTTTTTTATAGCTAGATTTGGCAGCGTCGCAGTAGTTATCTCGCCAAAGGCGTTCCAGTCTTTTACATTTACTTTTTTCGGCCTTGAGTTCAGGGGTGAACCACGGTGCAGAGGGAGATTCTCTTCGTGATGTGGCAATACTGGCCGGCGCTATAGAATCAACTGTTTTGCTTATCCACAAGTTCAGAGAAGCCGCATCGGAATTAGCATCTGAGGTAAGGGGTATGGGGGTCGCGCGAAGTGCTGGGCATAATTTGTCCGCTGTTAGATTGTCCCATTTTCTCCGCACATAGGATCGCTTTCCAGTGCTCTGAGATTGGGTGGGGATTGAGATGGTCATGGTAGTTAGGTAGTGGTCCGTCCAGAGCAGCGGTAGCGGAAAGGAGGCTGTTGTGTTTGGTATGTTGGAAAAGAAAAGATCGAGCATATGCCCTGCCCGATGCGTGGTGCCTGTAATAGCTTGAGTCAGATTGGCCGATTGCAGGGTAGAAATAAGATGGGAAGCCTGTGGACAGTCAGGAATGTCGGCGTGGAGATTGAAATCGCCGGCTATGAAAAAGTAAGAGTGGTCTAGAGAGTTTAGGATTATAAAGTCCGTAAGCTCACACAGGGCTGATGTCCGACAGTCAGGGGGTCTATAAATAACTAGGCCTGTAAGAGATAGTTGGGGGGTAATTTGGAGGCAAAAGCGTAGCCCCTCAATGCTTGGGAGTGTGGTAGGAGTGGAGGACAACAGAGTGTAATTCTCGTTGTAAATGAAAGCCACTCCACCTCCTCTTCGGCTCTCCTTTCTATTGGAGAAGCTCATTTTAAAGCCTGGCGGGATTGCTAACGAAATGGATGCCATGTTGTCTTCATTGAGCCATGTCTCTGTGAGGCATAGAGCGTCCCAATGTGAGTCCGTTATGAGCAAGCATAGGTCATTAGCATGCTTGGGAAGAGATCTGCAGTTAAGTAATCCGATTCTAAGTTGGATGGAAGGGGTGTTACGAGAAGGTTTGCAAGCTTTTTTGGGAAGTGAGGTTGTTAGAGAGGAGACTGTGCCTAAAGACATATGGCAGCGTGGGCAATGGGGAGGGAGAGCCTGAGTCGCCAGATTAAGTTCAGGCGTCTGACAGATAGTAGCAGCATTCAGAGCCCGGAGCTCCTCACTGGACCAGACTATCCTTTGTTTGTGGGCGCGGGCAGCATGGCTGGCGCTGGTCGTAGGCCGGTCGCGGACGGGCGCAGACGGGCTTGCCTTAGGCGCGCCTTCGGCGCGCAAACGGCGCTCCCGCTGCGCTCGTCCGCTGCGCTTCCGTCCAAGGCACATTATGTAGGTAATTGCCAAGGGGGAGGTCTGGGGGCGTGTCCTAAAAGGGGCGTGGCCTAAGTCCTCGCGCTGGGAGCGTCCGAGGAAATGTTTCAATGCTCGACCAGCCGGCAGCGTTAGGATCTGCTGCTAGTGCTGGTGAGTGGCAGAGAAGTCAACAAGGTGCTTTTAAAAGCTAGCACACATAAACAAAGTGATAATTTTCAGTTTTTAAAAACGAGCAAATTCGAACCTCTCCCGGCTTCCGCCTCAGGAGTGTGGACTGCTGGCCTGTCAGGCGCTTGTTTTCAGCGCTTTGTAGTTGACGCGGGGGGCGTGTCCTAAAAGGGGCGTGGCCTAAGTCCTCGCGCTGGGAGCGTCCGAGGAAATGTTTCAATGCTCGACCAGCCGGCAGCGTTAGGATCTGCTGCTAGTGCTGGTGAGTGGCAGAGAAGTCAACAAGGTGCTTTTAAAAGCTAGCACACATAAACAAAGTGATAATTTTCAGTTTTTAAAAACGAGCAAATTCGAACCTCCCTCGGCTTCCGCCTCAGGAGTGTGGACTGCTGACACACTGTAAAGACAATGGAAGTTAGGGATTGCTACGTTTGTATGCAATTACCTGCATCCGTTTCAGAAGGTGTTACTTATCACCATTTACCAGCTACGTATGGAATTTCATGTAGTGTGTTAAGTAGTGTTTTTTATTTGTTAGGGAAAATAGATTATGAAATGTCTAACAAAGATAATATTTTTGGGCAATTGCCTATGAATAGAAAGCTGAATCCAGCTAAAGAAGCTAACATTTTTGGTGAGATTTTTATTGAAACAGAAGAATTAACATTAGATTACATTTTTAAGAACAATTTAACTTGCAGTTTGAAAGAAGAAGAAAAGGCTTTCCTAGACATGGTAGAGGAAAGGAGAATGAGCATGCATGAAAAGGCAGGGAAATATAAAGTGAGTGAGACAATATGGGATATTGAGATGGGAAAGGAATTGAGGAATGGGGCCAGTCCAACTTTGGCTTTAGATGCACCATAGAAGGGTAAAATATGCATTACCATAAAGAAATCCCAATATGATAGGTATTTTGTTGGTACTAGCGAGTGTCATGATACATATTTCATTGCAACAGGATGGGGTTTTAAAGGTGGAGAAGATCCAGTTTTCCCAGGAGTGTATTATGTTTGTGGGAACAAGGCTTATTACAAGTTGCCTGACCATTGGTATGGCACGTGTTATGTTGGCCTGGTCTTTCCAAAGATTTTTCATATAGATAGGATAGAAGATGTAGAACACATTAATTTACTAACACGTTTTAAGAGAGAAACTTGGTCAGAAATTGTGGGTGATATTTTTGGAGCTTTAATTCCAGCAGTGGGAATTTCTTTAAATGCATATGGAATTCGGAAACTGTCAACAGTGGTGGATCGCTTATCGACAAGTACCGCTGGAGGGTTTCTTTTGGTAAATACGGAGATGATTGCCGTACGTGCCATGTCTATGCAAAATCGACTTGCCCTTGATATTTTATTGGCCAAGGAGGGTGGAGTCTGTGGAATGCTGAAAGTTCAACATTGTTGCACTTACATTCCTGACGAAAGCAAAGATCTAAAGGTCTATATCAGAAATATTACTGATTTGCATGAAGAATTAGTACCACTGGAAGCTGAAAGTATTTGGACTAAAATAGCTAATAAGATAGTTGCTGTTAAGAGTTTTATTGCTAAGATAGGTAGTACCATTATTGGTAGAATATTATTTCCATTGACATGTGTAATTGTTGCTTTATTGATACTAAGATTGGGGTGTTTGTGTTGTAAAAACAGGGGAGGGAAAAAGAGAATAATTAGAGGAAATACTGAAAAGAGACAAAAGAGGTCAAGGAGAGACCCACAAGAAATAGAATTAGAAGAATTGAGGGAAAGTGTTTACTTGGAGTCGAAGAGGGATGATGAGAGAGAGTCTGGTGTTTAATGTTGTGTCATAAAAGACATTTTCAATTTCTCCTAAAATTGGGACTAAATTTTTTTTTTGGGTTGGTTTTTGTGGTGATAATATATCACCAAAGGGAGGATTGCTGGAGCAGAGTTTTCTGTTGAAATTTATTGAGTTTTAAGCTCCAGTTTTGTTTATATGTGATGATTAAAATTACTGATTTATAATCACTAATTATTAGTTTTGTTAAAAGTCTTGATTAACCAACATTACTAATGAGAGAAATTTCACGTGGGAATGCATTTATGTTGCTTAATTAATACGTGGACTAAGTTGGTGTGCAATTAATTAAATAGGTGTTGCTAAACTGCTATTTGTTTCGTGTTTGCGCTTTTAAAAATAACATGTTTTAATGCTTCCTTGTATCGCAGATGGCTAGGTAATTACATACACATGAGGGTATTAGTGGGGATTAACACTGTATAATCATTATGATGTGGTAACGTTGTTTTGTGTTTCTTTTAATTAAGATGGTCCGTTTTGGCCTAAACCAGGATGGCTGCTATTTACAGCCTGCGCTCGAGTGATTGAATTTTGACGAGAGGCCTTGCTGAACATGGTTGGAAGTCACCTGACCACAGCCTCTGTCTGAATTAAAAGTTTCCGTGAGGACAGCAGCTCCGGGCATGCTTCCAATTGCCCTTGGAAAAGAATAAAGCCACAATGAACTGAGATAAACCTGTGGTGGCTTCACTATGGTACCAAGGAAGAGCATTCATGAATGTATCGCTCTCTAACTCGAGTTTCCTTCTTCCGTGTTTTTATTTTTGTGATTTTTTCTGAGCGGAGGTTTTCTGAATGTTGCCAGACAACATCCTTTCCTGCTCGCTCTGCTCAGCGGTTCAACGGACGTTTAGAGTTAGTTTGTTACTTTATTTCGTTAGTTTTGTTATAAATAATGTTAGACTAGAGAGGGTCTAAGGCCACTTCTTCCTGAACCTATGCTCGTGAGGATCAATGCTGATCGAGAGGACGGCGACTCGGGAGACTTTACAGAGAGACCTGTCCTGACCCATTTAGCTAGAATAGGTAATTATGAGAATAATGATCTTGCTAATGATTGACTTTCATTGAATTAATTTAGATAAAAAATGATCTTTGTTTGAATATCAGTGTCGGGTGGTTATTTCTTTGTCATTTATTGAGTTCCGAATGAATTTCTTGTGTTTAAAATCATGACTCAGGACATATCTCTATGGTCACATTGACCTCGCACTGGATGCAGATTGGTATAGGTTTCGCTCATATATATAGTGTGGATAGAGTAACGGTTATGAATGATAGTGTGATGGGCCCTAGCGTATGATGTGTGTATGTGCGTGCGACTGTAAGTTTACTCTGTCCGTGGAAGTAAGGAGAATTTATATGCGCCGATCTGCAGCAGCTGCTCATCAGCATCCAGGAGCAGGGGGATCTCCTTGCGAATGGCTAGGCTGTGGAGCATGCAGCATGCCACTACAAACTGACGCACCCTTTTTGGCGAGTACATCAGTGCACCTCCGGTCTTGTCCAGGCAGCGAAATCGTGACTGCAGGAGACCGAAAGTACGCTCCACCACACAACGTGTGCTCCCATGGGCATCATTGTAGCGGACTTCAGCTGGTGTCCTGGGATTCCGCAGTGGGCTCAGCAACCAAGGACAGTTGGGATATGCAGAGTCACCTAGGTGTGAGGAACACAGAGAAACCTTGTAATGTCACTGTGGCAGAGGACAGCATGTCACACACACAGCATGCTATTTGACTCTGCATACTCACCCACAATCCATGCATGCTCAGGAAGCACATTAGCCATCAGCTGTGGTACAATGCTGTTACGCATGATGTATGAGTCATGGGCTGAGCTGGGAAATTTGGCACACAAATGCAAGATGATCATATCCGCCTGGCACACCACTTGCACGTTGATGGATTGGAAATGTTTCCGATTCCTGTAGATGTGCTCACGTGCCTGTGGTGGAACTAGCCCAACATGGGTGCAATCAATGGCACCAACAACATGGGGGATGTGTCCAAGGGCATAAAAATCTCCCTTCACAGTCGCCAATTCAGGCCCCCTGGGGAAATGGATATATCTGTCCTTGTAGATCATCATAGCGGACAGGACATCATGCAGCACCATGCTGAACATAGTTTGAGACATCCCACCTGCACTGGACACCGTGTGCTGGAATGATCCAGTGGCAAAGAAATGCAGGGCCACCATCACCTTAGATGTTGGGGTGAAAGCTGTTGGATATGTTCTGCAAGGCTGCAGGTGGGGCTCCAACATAGCACAAAGGTTCTGTAGGGTGGTTCTATCCAGATGGAATTTCTGGATGATCTCCTCATTCTCCATGTCCGCCAGCACTGTGAAGGGACGATGCAGATTTGGTCTCCTCCTAGTTGAGATCAAAGTGGACACATGTCAATGCAATACACCATGAGATGTGCACAACATCTTACGTTTTGACTGACACAACGCCAACAATGACTGCCATCACAATTGAGTTACAGAGCAGCTTACATGTAGGGACACCTTCAGCTACACCACTCGTACACTTGTCCCCTTTCACACAGCAAGTACCTCCGAAACAACATCGGACTATGAGAATGCACATAGGGATGGGGCGACATCTAGCATGGGCACGCCTGAGAGTATTTCATCCAGTATATGTGTAAAAATGCAACACTACTGTCTCATACCTAGCTGCTGTACCTGTCACACCTTCAGGCGTAAGTTGAACATGGCACACATCAACAACACAATTACCACAGGCTGAGCGTAAACAACACATGTGTGCATGATCCAAAAAGAAGACAGTCAAATATTCACATTGTTCATTAAGACATACATCACTGTGATTGTCACAGCACTTTCCCACATTGACATGTGTACATATTGGAGAGTCCATAACAACACTGTTGTGTGTACATGCCCATCAATATCACAAGTGACATGTGAGGGAGTACATGCCAATGACTAAATCACATACATGGCATGTGTAGTCAGCAGTGGGTTAAATGTGATATTGGCATTGTGTGCACAATGATGTGCCATTGATCATGTGGCCACTGTGAATGGTTGAGAACTGCCCATTGGCCATTGACACAGCATGATGTGTCCATTGGTGATGTCAAAGTGCTCCAACCAAATCACGGTCACCCATGTCAATGTATGGCACCCAAATCGTCACCGCCAATGCCCAAGATATAATTGCGGTAGTCATAGATACATATGAGTTGCCAAATGGTAGTTGGCATGCTCCGCCACCCAAATCATGGTCATAGGCACCAATGTATGGCACCCAAATCGCGGTAGCTACCGCCTGGCACCAGCGGTGTGCCACCGCCAATGCCCAAGACACAATTGCGGTAGTGATTGATATATATGAGTTGCCAAATGGCGGTTGGCATGCTCTGCCACCCAAATCACGGTCACCCATGTCAATGTATGGCACCCAAATCACGGTAGCTACCGCCTGGCACCTGCAGTGTGTCACCCCCATGGACCATGCCCTTACAGCCAATGGGAACCGCAATCATGATAGCCTAATGCAATTTTGAAAATCGCGGTAGGCGTGCTCCGCCACCGCGGGGCCGGTCATTGGATGCAATTGAAAGACGTACCACCGCGATAGCACCTGCCTGGCCCCTGCGGTGTGTCACCGCCCTGGACCATGCCCTTACAAGCAATGGGAACCTCAATCACGGTAGCCTAATGCAATTTTGAAAATCACGGTAGGTGTGCCCTGCCACTACGGGGCCAGTCATTGGATGCAATTGAAAGATGCACCACCGCAGTAGCGCCCGCCTGGCCCCTGCGGTGTGTCACCACCATGGACCATGCCCTTACAGCCAATGGGAACCGCAATCGTGGTAGCATAATGCAATTTTGAAAATCGCAGTAGGCGTGCTCCACCACGGCGGAGCCGGTCATTGGATGCATTTGAAAAAGACAGACCTGGAACACCAATTGCAGCAGCCTAGAACCACTGAAACGACCCCAGGGGGTTATATATGTGTGGGAGAGAGCCTCACATTTCCACAGCTCACAGAGCCTGCTGCCTGAGATCCCTCACCTGCTGCTGCTGCCTCCAGTGACTGCTGCCTGCCCCCCCTCAACACCAACTGCTTCTGTCACCTGGCCACAGTGATGGCGAGGACTGAGAAGATCCGGCCCAGTCCCTTCACCAGTGAGGAGCTGGAGGTCCTGGTGGACGAGGTGCTCACACAGTGTCAAAGGCTATATGGTGCCCCAAATGTCGTGGTAAGTCTTCAACAGTGTGAGTGAGAGTGCAGGGGGGCACACATGAAGTTGAGCTGCTGCAGTATGTGCCTGAGAGTGTGGGGTTTTGTCCTGCACTCCCTAGAATGCTTTATCCAGGGGGAAGGGGTGTGTGGCTTATTTCACACATTTCCCTGCCTGCACATCAACATTTGAGGGACATGTATTGTCTTGTCAGCCATACAGTGACGCCCCAAGTTGGTAATGCAGGAATCAGGACAGTGATTGCTTGTGTTAATGGCTGTGTGGGTCCCTGTTGTCCTTCTCAGTGTGAGCCCACCTGGCCTGCACAGTCACCTCCCAATCAGACAAGGACACATCACTGAATGTACAAACTGTTAATTGTGTCTTTTTTCATTACTTTCCATCAATGAGTCATCTCAGCCCTGTAGATTGCACACAATAGGCCTTGTGAGAAGGGTGTGGGTTTGTGAGATCATGTCTGTTAGATTTGGGGGTCTCTAGTTGGCAGAGGTAGGTACCACTGTCCAAATAGGGACCCTTGCTTCTAGTCAGGGTAAGGGGGATACACGCTTTAGATAACCCCTGCTCACCTCTTTGGTAGTTTGGCACGAGCAGACAGGCTTATCAAAGGCAATGTGTAAAGTATCTGTACCAACACTCACAGTAACACAGTGAAAACACCACAAATGGACTCCACACCAGTGTAGATAAATAAAGTACTTTTATATAAACTACACAAGACCAAAACAACAAAAATCCAACATACACAGTTCAAGAATATGGTTTCAAAAGAGTTCTTAGCTTAGCGACAAAATAATCCACATTAGCGTCGATTTTAGCCAACAGTACCTTGTGATGCGATAAAAGTTCCTAGTGGCGGTCGGGCGTCGAAAAACAAGCAACAGCGTCAGTCCTGAGACCCTGGGGAGGCGATGTGACAACCCCGCTGCACGCAGCGGGCGTGTGCGACGACTCTGGTCTGTATGGGGAATGAGGCGATACTTGTATGGATTCCAAGGCGTAGCTTCTCCGGTAGAAATTTACTCGCAAAGGCACGATGCGACGATCTTCGATGGCTCTGCGACGATGTGCGCAGCGACAAAATGTGGCCCGCTAACAAGCGGTGCAATGATCTCACTCAGCGGTGGCAGCCTCTGCGACGATGCTCGCAGCAACGGGAATCTTCCCGCTCCGGGGGCGATGCGCTCCGAAGACGAACGCAGCATTGACGTTGCAGCGGCGGCAGGCGCTGCGACGATCTTCGCAGCGACGGTAATTTTCTCACTAAGTCAGCGGTGCATGAAAAAGTTCCAGATCTTTTTCTTCTTTTCTCCTGGTCAGCTTCCCAACAGCGGGCACAACTTCCAGAGGCCCCACAATTGGATCAACTCTTCTGGGGTGAAGCCCCTACTGGAATGGTTGCTGCCAGCCCTTGAGACTGGTCTGCTCACGGGCAGATCTTGAGGAATAAAACCATTCTCTTCACCTGCATCATCATCCTCTTGGGCCTCCCAACAGGCCTTCAAGACTCTTTGTAGCACAACCAAGGTCTTTGCAGAATTGCTTGAGCTCCTCAACTTTTGTACGAATGCAGATCCTCAATGGAAAACTCCAATCCTGCCCTCTTACTTGTTGCCACCTGAGACATGATGCTCTAGAAGAGTTACTCAAAAATAGAACCAAAAACACAGTATGTGGTTGCGTAGTGGTCTGCACTTAAACTAGTGATGTACACGAATTACTGTGGGTCAAGTACAAATACAAGTTCTAATCCTCACCGCTGACCACCAATGTTAGATCTGGGGGTCTCTAGTTGGCAGAGGTAGGTACCACTGTCCAAATAGGGACCCTTGCTTCTAGTCAGGGTAAGGGGGATACACGCTTTAGATAACCCCTGCTCACCCCCTTGGTAGCTTGGCACGAGCAGACAGGCTTATCAAAGGCAATGTGTAAAGTATTTGTACCAACACTCACAGTAACACAGTGAAAACACCACAAATGGACTCCACACCAGTGTAGATAAATAAAGTACTTTTATATAAACAACACAAGACCAAAACGACAAAAATCCAACATACACAGTTCAAGAATATGGTTTCAAAAGAGTTCTTAGCTTAGCGACAAAATAATCCACATTAGCGTCGATTTTAGCCAACAGTACCTGGTGATGCGATAAAAGTTCCTAGCGGCACTCAGGCGTCGAAAAACAAGCAACAGCGTCAGTCCTGAGACCCTGGGGAGGCGATGCGACAACCCCGCTGCATGCAGCGGGCGTGTGCGACGAATCCGGTCTGTATGGGGAATGAGGCGATACTTGTATGGATTCCAAGGCGTAGCTTCTCCAGTAGAAATTTACTCGCAAAGGCACGATGCGACGATCTTCGATGGCTCTGCGATGATGTTCGCTGCGACAAAATGTGGCCCGCTAATGAGCGGTGCGACGATCTCACTCAGCAGCGGCAGGCTCTGCGACGATGCTCACAGCGACGGGAATCTTCCTACTGTGGGGGCGAAGCGCTCCAAAGACGAACGCGGCGTTGACGTTGCAGTGGCGACAGGCGTCGCGACGATCTTCGCGGCGACGGAAATTTTCTCGCTAAGCCGGCGGTGCGTGATAAAGTTGCAGATCTTTTTCTTCTTTTCTTTTGGTCAGCTTCCCAATAGCAGGCACAACTTCCAGAGGCCCCACAATTGGATCAAGCACTCTAGGAAGGGCAGAACTCACACAGCAGAGTTCAGGGTTAAGCTGAGGGTGAAGTTCTTTTGTTCCTGGGACTTCTTAACAGGAGGCCAGCTCTACTCAGGCCCTTGGAGATTCCTTCAAGCCACGGGACACAGCACACAGCAAAGTCCTTCCCCTCTCCTTGGCAGCAAAGCAACTGCAGGTCAGCCTTACAGCAGGTCAGTCCTTACATGACTCCTTCTTTCCTTTCACAGTGCAGGGCAGAAACATCAAACGCCCCACAGGAGGAGGAGCCAGCATTGTGGAGGAAAAGCACAGCCCTGGAGCACTTTGCTGACATGATTCCTTCTCTCCTTTCACAGTGCAGGGCAGAGACATCAGACGCACCACGGGGGGTGGAGCCAGCAGTGTGGGGGGCAGGCACTGTCCTATTCAGGTCCCAGGTGCAACTCCTCCCACCCATCTACATGGAGATCTCTCTATTCAGCCCTGTGCTGACTCACCCTGTCTCTGGGAGTTCTTCAGCCCCCTGGAATTCCCCAGCCCCTGTCACTCAAACTCCAGACAAGAAATACACAACCTAGCAGAGGCAGGTTTGGATGGTTAGACAAGAAAATACCTACTTTCTAAAAGTGGTATTTTCAAACATAGAATGTTAAAACCAACTTCACTAAAAGATATATTTTATGCATTCTGAGTTCAGGCATACTAAACTTTAATTTTCTATCTTGCTCCTATGGGAAGATATGCAGGTAAACATTATACTCAGCATTCCCCATTATAGCCTATGGGCAAGATAGCCTTTCAATAGTGAAAAACGAAAATGGCTGTAATTCACTACCAGAGCATGTCACCTACACCAGTACATGCTCTACCTTTCACATACACTGCACCCTGCCCAGGGGGGTACCTAGGGCCTTCCATAGGGGTGTCCAATGTGTACAGAAAGGGAAGGGTTAGGCCTGGCCAGTGTGGATACTGGTCAGGTCAGCATGGCAGTTAGCAACTGCACCCAGGGATTGCGGTGGCAGGCCTGTGACACCATTTTAGGGTTACTCCTGTGGGTGGCACAATCAGTGCTGCAGGCCCACTAGTAGCATTTGAATCACCAGCCCTGGCACACTCGGTGCACTTTACTAGGGGCTAACAGGTGAAACAAATATACCAATCAGGGATAGCCATTCAATATAACAATTTACCTAGGGAGCACTTGCACTTTGACACCGATCAGCAGTGGCAAAGTGCCCAAAGCATCTAAACCAGCAAAAACGAAATCCAGCACAGCGTCAAAAAATACAGGCGGTAGAGGCAAAAAGTCAGGGGAAACCACGCCAAAGATGCCAGGTCTAACAATGTCCCTCAATGTGACCTCCATGACACAGTGAGCAATTCACAGGGCAAGGACATTGAGGGCTGCGCAGTGTTGGACACAGTGAGTCTACCCCCAAATATATGTTGATATGTAATGTATGTCTTGATCTACCAAAAAATGGACAGTAGATGTGGGCAGACTACACATGGCTTTATGTGCTGGCATCCTGCATGTGTATGAGATGGGCAGGTACTGTGTCCAAGTGGCCGAGTATGTGGACCTTTTGCGCCAGCTGTGTGTGGACCAGACAGCTCTCCTCAATGCCTTCATAGACCACGACAAAAAGTTGCCATAGGTGGTTGCTTTCATGGAGGGCATACATTCAGACGTGGGTGGGCTACACCGGACTGTCCAGTCTTTGTCCTCCGCAGTGACGGCAGCCCTTCAACTGGCACAATCTCGTAGTCCAGCTCCAGTCCCTTTGTCCACACCCCTGCCAGTGGCCATATCTGACGAGAGTGACCACGCAAAACAGACCTCAAGGTCAAGATACAGCACACGCAGCACACAGCAGCAGCAGCCCAGGTGGTCCAGGGTGCAGACACCATCCCAACAGAAAACTAAAGCCACCCCAGAGTGCAAAGACAAAAGACCGTCAGACGACACCAAGGGCCACAAAGCCAAGAAGCAGGCCTCAGGGTCACATGCCTCAGAGGCATTCCCCGCCAAGGACTCTTCTGTCCCAAAAGCATTTGCAAAGACAAGCAGACAGTTTCCGTGCCCACTGAGAAGGTGGTGCCTGCTAAGAGTACACATAAGAAGAGCTCCAAGGCAGATTCATCCAAAACCTCGACTCCCATCCAAAGCCCAGTGCAGCAGGGTAAGGAGGGCACTGTAGGGGGAACACCTGGTAAACAGGGGATGGAGGTGCAAAGGCATGGCCCGGCCAAGCAAATAGCTGGATCCAGCATGTCCCCAGAGGATGGGCCACCGGCTGCACCTGATGCAGCTTTGGTGGTGAGTGTGCCTGTTGTGTCTGCACCACTTGCCACTTATCCCAAGACAGGTAAGCCATTTAGAATCCCCAAGAAGTGGAAAGGCACCCTTCCACAATCTCCCACCCACAGTGTGTCTAACGGCAGCATGACTCCACCTCCACGTGCCACTGCACCACATGGTCCAAGCAACCCTCCGGCTTCCCAAGCCACTGATGCCTCTACCTCAGCTGGGCCTCTCTCTCCCCGGTCAAGTCCTCCAACTGTCCCCAACACACAGCCAGCTCCCAGTCTGACTGACAGGCAAGTCTGAGTGGTAGTCCCCCTCACACACCTGTCTCTCCCACAGCGGTGCCTGTACTGCCCATTGTTACCCCCCGATTGTGTTGCTTACCATGGCAGGGTACAGTCACACACATTCCCTGTGAAGCTTTTCATGGACTCATTCTGCACATTGGACTGGCCACTGGCCTTGTTGTTCACTACTGTTTGCCCCTTGCCTGTGAAGCTTCTCATGGACTCACTCTGCACTTTGTGCTGTCACTGGCCTTGTTGTTCACTGCTGTTTGCCCCTTGCCTGTGCAGCTTTTCATGAACTCACTCTGCACATTGGAATGGCCACTGGCCTTGTTGTTCACTGCTGTTTGCCCCCTGCCTGTACAGCTTCTCATGGACTCACTATGCACTTTGTGCTGGCCACTGGCCTTGTTGTTCACTGATGTTTGCCCCTTGCCTGTGCAGCTGCTCATGGACTCACTCTGCACTTTGTGCTGGCCACTGGCCTTGTTGTTCACTGCTGTTTGCCCCTTGCCTGTGCAGCTTTTCATGAACTCACTCTGCACATTGGACTGGCCACTGGCCTTGTTGTTCACTGCTATTAGCCCCTTGCCTGTGCAGCTTCTCATGGACTCACTCTGCACATTGGACTGGCCACTGGCCTTGTTGTTCACTGCTGTTTGCCCCTTGCCCGTGCAGCTTCTCATGGACTTACTCTGCACTTTGTGCTGCCCACTGGCCTTGTTGTTCACTGCTGTTTGCCCCTTGCCTGTGCAGCTTCTCATGGACTCACTCTGCACATTGGACTGGCCACTGGCCTTGCTCTTGTCTAATAATGGTGCCTATCTGTGCAATATGTGAATAACGAAAGTTACTCCTGTGGTCGGTTTTGTCAGTGTCCTTACTGATTAAAGTTGTTTCTGTGTATGTGTGGTTTACTGTGCCACATGCTCTGTATGCCACTTCAACGTTGCCAATGGCTTGTCTCACTTTTTCTAGTTTTTACAGGGGTGACAGGGACTTCAGTTCTTCCTGACTCTGATGCTTGTGGGTGCAATGATGGTGGTTTTAGATGAAATACTGTTGTCATTATCATTCTTTGTTCATGTTAGCTATATTGTACACATGTCAGGTTTGGAGGCACTGCCAGCACAGAGTGGGATTCTATCCACAGGATTGCAGGCAGGCTGGCCAGGGTCATCATGTATGTGTGATCTTACTTTATGTGTGCCCAGCAGTGTAGGTGTATAGTCATCTTGTGATGGTCAGTCATCCTAGTCACATGGGTTACTTTCAATGTGTGCACTTTGGTGGTCAAGAAGTGTGCAGTGTGAAGGGGGTGAATTTGTCAGGAGTGTTGATGTGTGTGTGCCCCTGCAATGTCAACTACACACATGTGTCACCCAGGAGTAGTGTGCCTGTTTGTGTGATTGTTCAGCCCTGTGATTGTGATTGTGTGCACGTGTGTGTTGTATGTTGTGCACTGTGCAGTGTGTTGGCGTGACCTTGCAGTTCTGTCTGACTCCTACTTGTTGTTTTTGACAATTGTGAGTATGCAGAGTATGTGACTGGCAAGTCAGTGTTGTGTTTTGTTGATCATCCATGTGTCTTGGTGCCGTTTGTGGTGACTGTGCATACCTGCTCAGCCACACTGACATTGTGGGTGTGTTTTCTCATGCATTGCTGTCACATGGGGCTGTATTGCCTCCAGTATGGCATGTGGTGTGCGGTGTCATACCATCCCCTATCTGTGCTTCAGATGCCTACCCAATGTGAGTCTGCACTTAATCTATTTTTGTATGGTACACTCCTGCCATGTCCACTATTGACGTACACACCACTTCACTTTCATGTCAACTGTCCCCTTGGGTTGCCTGTGTGTGTGCCTCCCCATCACTTCATTTGTGACACTGTTCTTTGTGGTGCAGATCTTTGCACAAGAGCAATGTGCCACTCAGGACATTTTCCCAATTGGTTATAAGTGATTTTCTTGTACTGTTTAGCAGTCATGGTTGCTCATATGCAGTTCAACTGTTTGTGCTGTACAGTCCTCTGGTCATGTTGTTTCCACTTTGGTGTCTCAGACGTGTGCATCTGTGGGTGTTGGGTTAGGTGTATGTGTGTTTGCTGAGGTACTGCTTCCCTTCCTGAGTGTGATGTTGTCAGTGTGATGTTTTGATTGTTGTAGTGGGTGGTCATGTTGTGTCACTCATATCTGTGTGGGACTGGTATGTTTGGTGTGCACACACTGCTTGGTGTGCATGCAGTGCTGTGGGTGTATGTTGCCTTATCCTTGCCTGGTGTGCATCCCCTGTTGTCCTGCTGGGTTTGCAATGTGATTTATTGGCATGTGCATCTATTGTGTGTTTGATGTGGCTGTGTGCAGTTTTTGGGCTGTGTTGTCTCTTGCAGCTGACAGATGTTCTGTGTGTTGTGTTCTATTTGCATGTCAGTGTGTGTGTTTTGTTGGTGTGGTGTGTTTCATTCAGATGTGTGTAGCCAGTGTGGTGTGCCTTACTTGTGGGTCTGTCACATGAACTTAGGTCTATTCTAGTTTCTGTGCTTGTGTTAGGTGCGTCCTTTGTGTTTTCTCCTCTCTTATTGGAGCTGTCTCTTGTCATTCTTGTGCATGTGCAGGCATGTGGTACACTGTGACATCATGTTCTCTTGATTGGTGGTGTGGTATGTCTGTCTGTGTGTCATTGTAGGCCCATTTCTCCCAGTTTGTGTCCATAATTGTTTTGTGATGGTGCACTTCTTGTCTGTGTTGTGGTATGTTGTCTGTGCATTGTTCCTGACTGATGAGGTTGTGCACTCTTGTTCTGTCTGTGCTCCCATTGCCTTTCCACAGTTTGGCTGCACAGGTCATGTCTGGTCTTGTTGTGGTTATCTGTGTGTTTTTGTTGAGTTATGCGTTTGTCTGTTGTTTTGGTGCAGACATTGGTTCTGGCATCCCTGTGTGTGTGTGATGTTTGTGGATACCCCCCAGGGAGTGTGATTGTTTGTCTGTGTAATGACTGGATATTATTGACACCCTTCTGTGTGTCTGACACTGGTCTTGTGTGCTGCAGGTGTGATGGGAAGGTATGTGTGAAGATTCCTACTTGTGTTTGACAGTCATGGAGTGTGTCAATGGGCTCTGTGTGTTGTGCTGCTGACATACTCCTATCAAGTAGTTGTATACATATGTGTGACTGTTCACTGTTTGACTTCAGGGGCTTCCTTTCATTCCTGTGCCTATACATGGGTTGCCTTGCTGTCTCCCTGAGTTGTTACACTGAGGTGACTGTGGTTTGACTTCACTCACTGTGCCAGCCATGTGTGATTTGATGGGCTGAGGGTGTTGTATATGTTTCTTGTCTTGCATGTGATGTTCACATGCTTGGTAGTTATCTTTCTTGGCCTTCCATTTGTGGGCACCTCCCTGTAGCTTTCCTATATGTTGTACTCCATTGTTGCTGGCATGTGGTCTGTATATGTGACTGTGTGTCTGTGTGGGGTATGTCTGTGTGACTTGGCAGGCTGTGTGTCCAGTGGTGTGATTGTTCATTATCTGTGTGTGTTCATTTTGTGCTTGGACTCAGATTTCTTGCCATGTGTGTGGTGTTGTTGTGGTGTGTAGGTTGCCCTGGCCCTGTGCTTCTGTGCTGTGTGTTCCTCTGCAACCACTCCTGCTGTGGTTGTCTCCCTAGTTGTTTGGTGTGTGGTGCAGGGTGTGGGTTCACCTGGCTTGTTGTTGTGCATGAGGGAGCACAGGGGGGGCACATGGCATGTCCCTTTGGGGGGGCTAGTGTGTGGAGGGTGGAGGCCTTTACAAATTTGCGTCTTCAGCAGGCCTACATCAAAACTTTTAATGGAGGTCATTCAAAATGATACCTAGAGAACACAAAGAGAATTTCATTCACAATACATGCTTTCTAACCGGTAATAAAATTGACATCACCATTACCATGCCCATGGAAACTGTGAGGAGAGAAAGCCTGCAGTCGGTCTATGATTGGGAGGGGGAAATAAAGCATGGTAAACGAGAAAATAGAAAACAGCATCCATTTCAAATAATATGGTTACTCACTCAAAAATGTGACATGGTTAAATTATGCTTTAAACACACTTCTGATCTATTTTTGCTTGCCATTTAAAGTGTAATAAAATCAGTTTACCTGTTTTTACTCTATGCAACATAAAAACCAAAGATTTACACAAATAATTTGTCATGCAGATTTGTACATTTAAAAAAAACAAAAAACTTCTACAGAGTCATGTAGGCATTGAACAAAGTGGGGCTGGGTGGGTGACGATCCTTGTGGAACTCCGCATATGAGGTTGACAGTGTCTGAGCTGAAAGAGCACCGACTGGGAGCAGGCTGTCAGGAAGGAGGAAATCCAGTGAAATTCAGGATCTTGTTCTTTCAGTATATATGGATAGGATGAGAGATGATATCGTAGGCTGTTGAAAGATCCAGTAGGGTGAATACTGCAGTGTCACCTTGGTCCACGATCATCCGGATGCTGCCTGTGGCAGTGATAAGGCAGTCTCTGTATTGTGGGTGGGCCTGAATCCCGATTGAGTGCTGTCGAGGAGGTGGTTATCAGTGAGGTAGGTGGTAAGGTGTTTATCATCTTTTTTGCCAGATAGGTTAGTAGGGAGATAGGCCACTAGTTGGGTAACGTCTTTGGGTCTGCTGAAGGTTTCTTGACGAGGGGGAGTACTGTGGCGTGTTCCAGGCATCCTGGCAGAAGCCTTGCCCTACTTAAAATCCCCCCAAAACACCAGAGATTAAAAATAAAATGGTAATTTATTACCATTTACTGTTTTATCCCCCATCCCAAACAGAGTGTGAGGATGGGGTGGGGCCACTTCTGAGTGACAGCAGTAGGGAGGAGGGTGCGCTGTCTATGCACCGTTTAAGTGCGCATGTCTTTTTGGCCAGCCGTCTATAACGGCCAGCCACACATGCGCACTTTAAACATCTGTAACCCAGCTGTCCTAAAACAGCTGGGTTTGAGCAAGTGCAGGCCTCCAGAGTGCTGTGGAGGGCCGAGTGAGGCAGCTCCCTCCAATCAGGGTACTGCTCTCATGCTGCATTGGTCAAGGGAGTTGCTGCATCTAGTTCCTGTGGAAAGAAGAGGACGGGAGTGCAGGATATCAAGTTCGATTTATCTTTATTTTATTTTGTGTCGGACGTCCCGCCCCGTAGATGCCAGCCGCCACTACATTCTGGTAGGTGGCTGTGATCAATGAGCCATTCAGGATCAGAATGAAGATTGCGCTGGTGGGGTCTAGTCCTTTGATGAAGAAAGGTGAGGGCAGTGAACCAAGGGTGCGCTGGAATGTATGGACTGCATGATCATTGTGTTTTCTTGAGTGGTACTGGTGAGTCAAGTGATCAGGGTGGTCCTCCGGGTGTTGGTAGAGATGAGCAGGAGGGATGCAAGGGTTGGAGGGTCCAGTTTGGTCTAGAAATTTTCGTAAATGCTTGCTGAAGACTAGTGACAGCTGGGTGACGAGGTCTTGAGAGGGGATTGCGCTTGTGGAGCTTGATGACAGAGAGGGGAAGTCTTTCCATATGGTAAAGATTTCCTTGGCACTGTGTGGTGCTGCTTTTGATGCAGTCAGTTAAATCATGTTGTTTGGCGGATCTGATTTGCTGATAGTAGCGCCTGACGTGTGGTTGCACATTATTCTAAAATATTGAATGGAGTAATTTGGGAGGCTTTTGTTGAGACTTTACCTATTTAATGAGAATATTGACCACAAAATAACAGATCACCTGACTACTGTATTTTATTACCCAAACCAGTTTAGCTCCATCCAAAACTATGCTGGATGAAAAGTTGAATTGGTTCAGCTGTGGTTGGAACCTGTGATGTGTATCTTGCATGAACAGCTCTGCAGTTGGGATTAACCCACGGAGCTGTCTTGTCACCTGAGTAAGCATGCCCCCTGCCCTTCACTATCTTCCACCTACCTTGCCATGCACCTGCCACAATAGAACAGTAGCCGGTAGTCATGGAATCTTTTTTCGCATTTTTTTTTTTTTTTACTTCAGAAGCATCTGTTGTGAATTCTTTGCGGACCGCTTCCCTCCGTCTGCTTTGTTCAGCCTATTCCTCTGCGTGGCGAGCAGGGCCGGCTGAATGCATTATTGTGATAAATTGACAGTCTGGAATTGCCGACACCCGGTGCTGCATTCCAACACACAATGACGCCGCTGCTGCCGTTTGTTGCAAGCCCTTGGGAGCAAGGTCCTTTATACCTCAGCTCACTACTCACCTTTTGTTTACGTCCCCGCTGCAGACTGTAGGCTGAAGGGCAGCCATCTTTCCCCCACTGCCTTATCTTCTTTCCTTCTCCCTGCAAAAACAGAAACAGCAATACCCAGAACCGCTAAAAAGCAATTTCTCTTTCACTGTTTCCTTTGTTATCAATTGCTGACACATGATAAGAATACATTGTGAATTGATATTTCATGCGACATTTCCAAAAGCCTCAGCAGCATATCTTTCCTCAGAAAGCATTTCCTTTTCTTATATGAAGGGCACTACTTTTAGCAAGTCTAACCTTTTAACATTTATCGGGAAGAACATTCAAATTAGCATTTTAATCTCGAAGAAGGACGCATCTGTGCGGCATTTAACTTTTCAATGGTCTTTGTTTCCGTGGGCTTCGGTGAATGTATTTAGCGTCACAGGGGGGCGCAGAAGCATTCTTCTGATCCGAGATAAAGCACCTTTGATTAGACCACTCCCCGAACAGCCATACAGGCTTAAATGAAAGCGGACGGGTAGGTTCCATCACGAGGCAGACGATGTCTTTCCCGTACTAACCCCGCTGGTGATAGCTTAGTGTACTACTTGAGCGGTATATTTTTATATATATATATATATATATATATATATATATATATATATATATATATATATATATTACCTACTGGCGGTCGCCAGTAGGTAGTTATAGTTAGGACCCCTTTTCCATAGGAAATCCGCAACATTCTATTTTGAATAACTTTGGCGCCGGTTGACGAATCCTCGCGAATTTTTCAAAATAGGTGGGGCGCTACGCTCCGCTCCTACCCTGAAAGTCTCGGGGGGATTCGTCAAGCGGGGGCTGAGATAAAAGGGGGGTCCCAAAACGCGTTTTTCCAATGCATTTTTCCATAGGACCTTTAGACAGGGCTACAGCCCGAACGGCTGAACAGATTTACTTGAAATTTGGCAGAGAGGTAGTCCTCAGGTCAAGGAAGTGCCTTTTGTAGGTTTGGTGTAAATCTGTTCAGTATTTCCTGAGAAAATAGCATTTAAAAGCATATATATATGTGGGCGGAGCCTAACCACACATCTCATCCTGAGATCTGATTGGCTGTCAGCACTTCATCCAAGAAGTGTTGGCAGCCATCTTGGGACCAATATACATGATAGCACCTCATTAAAAAGCATTGCAGTTAATAAAAGGTTTTAAGACTTTAGTTACATTATAAATCATTTGTTGATGGTACCATACTCATTTTAGGAATTGTGGTATGTTCTAAGGTGATTTCACCATGTGAAAAAGCCTTCTGCTGGGATATCATGATTGAGAGAAAAATATTTTCTCATGCTTTTACCACAGAGGTTTGGAAGGTGATCTATAAGCTAAACTGAGAGCTTATTTTCTGTAAATTCACATTATCTTTCTCAGTCATGTGAGAATGAAGTCTGACATTCTCAGTAAAACATGTACATCCAACAAGGGCAGAGACTGTCAGTTGATTCCTTTGTGTTCTACTGCAGCTTCCCAGAGTGTTCCAAAGAACTACTAGAGCGCTAACAGTCCTACCTATGATAAACGTATGGCACACCTGAAGCCATCTTGCTTGGAATAAAGTGGTAACTCTTAAAACATTTAATTTCAAAAGGAACAAAATGAGGGGGTTCATTTTTCCCTAAAAAGTATGATTAGTGCTGCATAAAGAAAAATTAGGGCACATTTTGAGTGACTTCTCAAATCCTCTTCTATTTCATTAAAAAATTCTGACATGCAGACTGAAACATGAACTTTCAATACCAGCAGCAGTTTTCCCTGGTGAGCAGTAGCTTTACTACAGTGATCTAATGAGCAAAAAGAGTGCTAACATTCTGAATTTATGGCAAATGTGTGACACATCTGAATGCCTTCTTGATGGAATCAAAGTAAAAAACTGAAAGTATTTCCTACTGAGGAGACTGCAGTAAATGAGGAAATTAGGAAACTTCATAACAAATAAGTCTCCCAAGATGGCCACCAGAGACAAAAGAGCCCAAATGTAGCCCAAATATCACCCAGATGTAGCCCAAGTATAGCCCAATGACAGAATGTCCCAGAATGTTCTTAAAAACAACTAGAGCGCTTACTGTCTTCATTATGACAAAAGTATGGCACACCTGAAGCCATCTTGATTGGAATAAACTGGTAACACTTAAAACATTTAATTTAAAAAGGAACACAATGAGGGGGGTCATTTTGCCATAGAAATTATCATTAATGCTGAAGAAAGAAAATGAGGGCACATTTTGAGTGACTTCTCAAATCCTCTTCTATTTCATTAAAAAATTCTGACATGCAGACTGAAACATGCACTTTTAATACCAGGAGCAGACTTCCATGGTGAACAGTAGTTTTACTACAGTGATCTAAGGAGCAACTAGAGTGCTAACATTCAGAATTTATGGCAAATGTGTGACATATCTGAATACCTTCATGATGGAATCAACGTAAAAAACTGAAAGCATTTCCTACTGAGGAGACTGCAGTACATGAGGAAATTAGGAAACTTCATAACAAATAAATCTCCCAAGATGGCCACCGGAGACAAAAGAGCCCAAATGTAGCCCAAAATCACCCAGATGTAGCCCAAATATAGCCCAATGACAGAAGTGTGCAAAACACTTATTATTTAGTGTTTTTGCAGTGTTATATAGTGCAGACTTGTCAGGTATTGGAGTGCTTTACATGAGCATTGGTTACATCACACAAGCACATATTCATTTTGGTTGTAGACATGGGGAGACTAAGTGATTTGACCAGAATCACAGAATGTCGAGCTGAAGCAGAAACTTCAACCTGGTTCCCCAGTTGCAAAGTCTGCAGTTCTGGAAGTAACACCACATCCTCTCCCCTAAGTGCAACATTTAATCAAGTGGTCAACTGGATAAAAAAACATAAAGATAACAAATAATTTAAAAGTGCTTTGTCGCTATTTGAAAACTCAGACAAAATGTCCTTATTTTAGTCTTTTAGAGCACTAACCATAATTTTGATGCCAATAAGACCCTCTCATATATGTAATTTCTAAAGGAAATGCTCTAGGTATTACAGTTTTGATTACATCAAGATGATGTCAGGCGTTCCACACTTTTGTAATAAATATAGAATGTTAGCAATCTAGTTGTTCATTGGGATACTGTTGAGAGGCAAAGGCCAGGGGCACGGACTCTGAAAATTGAAGGCAGGTAGGAGAGTGCAAAGGCAACAATTTAACCACACTGAGCAGGCAGGAAGGGCCGTGGAAGCATAACAGACTATGGAGGGCAGTGGAAAGGGGGGCAGGGGCAACAAACCAACAATACAGGACTTGCAAGAGAGGCTGTTGGAGGGAAGATCTATTACGGGTCAAGGAAGCTAGAGGCGGTCCCCAGAGCCCCGGGAGCCACCACAGAACTGAGCAGGAGAGTGAGTCAGGGACAAAAGGGGCACCTTAATTTGAGCCGGGGTGCCTAGGAACGCTTGCTCCAAAAATGAAGAAAACAGACATATGAGACATGGAATTGGTGGCAGAATACAATGGCAGTTTAATGAGAAGATACAACTTCAAAGAAACCGCAGAATAGAGACATAAAGTACAAAATACAGAATCCAGATAATCATACAGCTGTCATGATATTCTCTGTATCTCAATTAATGTACTGACAGAGAGAGAGAGAAAACACATCTATAAATGCATCATGAGAAACAAGTTACACCAAGGAAAATGTTACCTAGGAACACTCACGTTTACTCTTAGAGCAAGCATTCCTGCAATTACAATACAAAATCTTTTAAAAGCAAAAGTAAAGAGAACAATGGTTAAACATAACATGACATTTCATATAGGTAAAATAGAATAAGATACTTCAAGCAAAGCAGATCAAGACATTTTAAGCAAAGGAAGACAAGAGCTCCCAGCTCTTGGGGAAAACCTGCACAGCCTGTTAACCTACATACAGACGGCGAGGTAGTCCGTCGATATCTGTGGGCGCTCCCTTTTTATATCATTTTGTGGGCTCCTTTGCACGCTACATCTACCTACGTATGCTACCCAAAAGCTTCGTCTGCAGATTTTACCAGACATTTCGTCATTTACCCACTTAATGCTGACAATGGACTGGGTGAAAAGGTCAGTCTCTCAGGCCAATCGCTTATCGTAAGTTCCATAGAGCAAGCAGAAAATAATGGGTATTGTACGGGAATTCAATATATTCATGTACAAAATCTCCTCAGTTCTCCTAACTTGACGCTCTGCGGTTGCCACTTCCTTAAAAGCGGGAAACCTGCCCAGGAAGCAAGTACCAGTCCAGGATGCAGCCTACTGTATGTCGACAGCTTCAGTGGGATGTTGAACTTTGATACCGAGCACGGAGCACTCGGGTAGGGTGGGGGCTACTAGTTTGGAGCAGAAGGCCTCGCAGACCTGCCTTCAGACTGCTATACACTAAAATTGCAGAGCTATGGTCAATTTAACAAAGAGGCCTACATATTGAACAGAAGGGCCTACACAGGGGTTTTATGCTGGCTGAGTGGTAAGGATGTCTCAGGATAATTATATAGCAACACAGGACCCGCTGGTCAATTTAATACGGCCTACAAATGCGGCTGGCAGGGCAAGGACAAGGGTCTCATACTTCAGGTGTGGACAGAACGGGCCAGGGGCCCCCTGTGATACAAAATCTACCCTCCTTCAAGGCTGTGGCAATGTAATAGACCATTGTGGGCAGAAGGAAGAGGCAATGGTAGTACAACCATACATGCCAACAGACCCGATTCAGCCAGGAAACGTCCAATGTTTTTAAGCTCAAATGGGCTTTATTTGATCTGTCTCCTGTCTACAATATCCTCTTTTTCAATGTAACTCAAAGGGGAAAATCAATACCCCAGTTTTTTTTCAAAATCTCCCTCTTACCAAGTTCAAAATGTTCGCAAGTATGGTACATTGGATCATGGAAGGAAATGGGATAGGGACATGGACTTGGATAACAGAGGACAAGAGGGACATGGAGAGGTGCACCAAACTGACCCTGCAGGGCAGGCATCAGGGTTTGCAGCAGCACAATACACCACACAGGGCATGCAGGACGGGAGTGCAGCACAACAATCCATAGAAAGCAGGAGGGAGGGGACAGGACCATGCACATGGACAACAGAGAACAGAGGGGCAAGAGGCAATGGTGGCTAGCTGACCATAATGGACAGACAGGAGAGAAAGCTGCAGCATTACAGACCATAAAGGGCAGTAGGGACGGATCAGGGGCATTACAATGGAACAGACAAGCCAGGAGGGAGGGAGTAGGGGTCTTCACATGTAAACAGAGGGCTGGGGTCAAGGGGGCAGGGCAGGAGCAGCAAGATAGCCATGGAGGTCAGGCAGGATGGGCACTAGAAGCAAGACACACCATGAAGAGCAACAGTGAGACTGTGATGGCATACACACAGACCATGGAGGGAAGGTGGGAGGGGGTCAGGGGCAGCTAACTGACCACACAGGGAAGGTGGGAGGGGCCATGGCAGCACAGAAGACCAATGGCTATGATGGGCAAGAAGGAGGGTGCAGGGGCATGCACAAAGGACGATGGAGGATAGAAGGGAGGGTCAGGACCTGTGCACAGACAAGAAAGTTCAGGGGAAGGGACCTCACAACAGACCACACGGGGCAGGCAGGAGGAGCAGTTGCAGCACAACAGACCAGGGAGGGCAGAAGGGTGTGGCAGTACAATGGACCATGTAGGACAGGAGGAAGAGGATAGGGGCATGGCATGTGGACAGGCAGGGTGGAGGTGGCAGGGACAGGTTACAGTCATCTGACAATGCTAGGCAGGTGGGAGGGGAGTGGCAGCTCAACAGAACACTCAGAGTAGATAGGAGTGGCAGGTCCATGGGACATGGTGGGCAAAAAGGATGGAGCAGGGGCATGCACAAAGACATCGGAGGGCAGGGGGAAGGAGAATAGGGGCAGCAAGCTAAGCACAGAGTTTAAGCAGGAGGTCAATGATGGGGCATAGAATTGGGCAATGGAGGGCAGGAGGAGTGGACTGGTACATCATACTAAATTGAGGGCAGTGGCAGCACATCAGACCATGCATGGCAGGAGGGAGGAGGCTATTCCATGGATTCACACAACAGAGGATAGGGAGGAGGGGGATGGGGCAGCAAGCTAACTGTTCAGAGAAGGCCGGTATTAGGAACTTTATTGCTTTTAAAACATTGAGTCTGTGCGAACTACTTAAAATATGAACAAGTATGCAGCATAATCTCACTTTTATTCAGGAAGAAGAGGACGTTTGTGACTGTGACTCCGGGCTCACTTGGCAGAAACACCCCCTGACCCTCCACCCCCTATCGCAAAATGTAATGCCCGTGAAAAGGGTAGGTGAACACAGTGTTATATAGAACATAGTCCTGAGAGCACGATTGAAAATGAAAACTAGATATAGTGTATGGTATAAACTATGCACCAAAAAGTGTGATATAAGATGAACCGGGCGTGAAATATAATATGCAATACATTGTGCGCAATGACAGATTCATTGGAGAGCGCCAGATAGCACAGGCACTAGCACGTGCTATGCGATATGCGCCTTGGAGTGTAATATGCACAGGGCAGTGTTGTGTAACCTAACTAGTCTCTAAAGTTGTAATATAAAATATGTGCTGGGGAGTGTAACGTTGCATATGCACTGTGACACAGATATGGATCGCAGATTGTAATATGTATGGCATAGCACTGTGCGTTATAACATAGGCATCGAGGAAGGCACGTTAGATGGGGCAATATAACCCGTGCGAAGACAAGTGTGGCATGACATATTCACGGGGTGGTGTTACAGTGCACATGGGCTAGAGAGTGTCATAGCATATGCACTAGCTAGTGGAATACAACACAGAGGTGTGTGGCACTCGGCAGGCAATGGTGGGTGTAACACAGCATTGGGCTCTGTCAGGAGCGCGCTGTGACTCTCAAGTGATGTTCGTCCCCTTTCCAGAGAGTAAAATAAAAAGTATTACACATCCGGCAGTGGATGTGTGTTTTATTAACCGTGAGGGGGGTTTCTTGCATAGTTTTGGTCGAATTTTTGTCGAATCCCCTTTGAATGGCTTGGTGTGCATGTGTATTAAATGTGCCCGTCAATAGCTACCCATGTTTGTATAAATAAACGACAAGGGTGTCTACCGGGATTAGGCACGGTAGGGCATCAGACATGTCAGAGCTTCACTAGTAGTGTAAATACATTCCACGTGGATTCATTGCATGCATAGTCGCCTTTTAATGAATATCCCACAAATCGTCATGGTGATAGGTACGTACGGTTTGTCCAGCATGTCCTAGGTGTGTCTATAAATAAATATTTTTTTAAAATAATAAAAAACAGTGGCCGGCCCTAGGGATTGGGGTCAAAAAAATATAATTAGGAGACAGGCCCTGGGGGATGGGGTCATCAGGGCCAATAAATTAGAATAAGAAGGGGAACCACACAGCCCCCCTTCTTAAAAAATTAAAATAAATAAAAGACTGGCATCGTGCCGGAGGCCATGCCCCCTCCGTGCAGCACTCTGCAAACGCGCCCCCAACAGGCATCTCCAGTATGCGCCAGGGAGCTGCGCTGCAGACAGGTGTTCTGAGGCCAAGCCCCTTTTTACACCTCTCTGCAACGCAGCTCTGTGGCGCTTACTGGAGGTACCTAGTGGTCTAGTTTGACCCTAGGGACCCTTAGGATTCAAGGGGACTTAATCTCTCAACTTAGAACAGCCACAGGGCGCGTTTACACAGTGGTGAAGGGAGGGGACGGGGCCTGAGGTGACGTGTGCAAACACGCACTATGGCACGTTTTAAATTGGGGATATAATTTCCCTTCAATACTGAGGGCCCCTGGGGGCTAACTAGCCCACCAAGTGCTTCCAGTAAGCGCCACTGAGCTGCATTGCAAGGAGGTGGTCCAGGCCGTGCCACTTTTTACACCTCTCTGCAACACAGCTCTGTGGCATTTACTGGAGGTACCTAGTGGGCTAGTTGGACCCTAGGGACCCTCAGGATTCAAATGAACTTAATCTCCCAACTAAAAATGGACACTGGGCGTGTTTACACAGTGGTGAAGGGAGGGGACGGGGCCTGAGTTAACGTGTGCAAAAACGCCCTGTGGCCTGTTTTAAGAGGTAGTTTTAATCCCCATGCCCTATTATGTACTAGGGGCTTACAGAGGAGGTCATGCTAATCACAGGGGGACCCCAACGCATAATGTTCCCTAGTGTATGTAGGTGTTTTCACTGTATTCTAAGTGTCTTTTAACATAGCACTGGCTCTAGGACTGGCTAGTCAGACTCAGTTACCACCAGTATCCGTCTGAAAAAATTGAGGGTACAGGATGATTTTGCAACAAGGCTTCTTTCTGCTCTTCTTTTTGTTCTTTCTGCACGTTATCCTTCTTCCTGCACTTATCTTCGTATTTGAGGACTTCTGTTGATCCTTTCTGCACTTCTTTTGTTTCTTTCTGTGCATTTTTTCTTCTTTCTTCACATGTCCTATCTCTGTAGGCATAGTTAGAAATTAGCATTTAAAAAACCTTTGAAATTCACAGAAAAAACCATAGGTTTCAGGCACGTTATAGTTAGGAATTAGCATTTAAAAAACCTCAGAAATTCACTGAAAAAACCATAGGTTTCAGGGGTGTTATAGTTAGCTGGACTTTTCACTTGTACAAAACCATTGAAATTCCCCCGTTATAGTTAGTTCAGCTAACTATAACTCGCGCGCCCGCAATGCACTGCTGATGACGTCACATATTACATCACTCATGACATGGTCAGTGACATCACTCATGACATCACTGATGACATCTCAAATGACATCACTGATGACATCACTGATGACATCATCCTTGTGATAGAGTGGCAGACCTCCTCTCACCCTAATATAACCTTTGATACACACATTCAAAAATAGAGACTAAAATTTTCAAAACAATGGACATACCAATACCAGTTACAACAACCTCTTCAGTAATTCTAAGATCCACATACACATCCACTCATTCACCAACAGTCCTATACAGTCACTCATACATGTACTCACTCATCATATGTACTCATGCACCTATACATCCTGTTACACAATGCCACTCATCCATAGAGTTACTCACACACATAGTCACTCATGCTAATAAAGAATCAAACATACATTTACTTGCATATACAGTTATACACACACCACCACACTTACTTCTACGGAAACTTACACATACTTAGTCTTTTAAACAATCACTTATAGAAACACATACTTATTCATACAGGAACTCTTTCAATCTCTCACTCTCACATATACTCACATATATACACCAATAGTCACATATACTAGTTTAAAACATATGTAGTTACTCATAAAGACACTATTGAGACAGTCATTCACTCACTAACACACCCATACACACACTCATCCACCCATACAGTCCTGCACACATGCTGTGTTCAACACATACAAACAGTGAGTCACTCATTCATGCACCTATGCACTACGTAATACCCCCCACCGAACCATGCAGACACTCAGACTGATACTCAAAAAACCAACTAATAACCTATATAGACACCCATGTAGCTACTCACCAACCCATGCAGCCACTTATACACAAAGTGAGAGACTGATACAGATATTTACATATTTAAACATTACTCACTAAGCCATGTATTCACTATGATACACTTAATCAGTCAGTTACACAATCAATTTTTCAAAAACAAATCATCCATTTAGACACTTATATACCCATTTATTCTTCCATCGACCTTGAGATATACATATATAAAATATATTTAATTTTCAGAAAAACACACATTCACTGGATGATGTCATCAGTGATGTCATCAGTGATGTCATCAGTGATGTCATTTGAGATGTCATCAGTGATGTCATGAGTGATGTCACTGACCATGTCATGAGTGATGTAATATGTGACGTCATCAGCAGTGCATTGCGGGCGCGCGAGTTATAGTTAGCTGAACTAACTATAACGGGGGAATTTCAATGGTTTTGTACAAGTGAAAAGTCCAGCTAACTATAACACCCCTGAAACCTATGGTTTTTTCAGTGAATATATATATATATATATATATATATATATATATATATATACATATATATACATATATATTTCGTTGTTCTTAAGCATCCCTTGCCATGCCATTGCAAGTGAACGTGAAAATACATTTCCAACTTTTCTTGCAGCAACACCCCCTGTGATTCTCAAGTGGCACTGTTTTGCAGGGGAATGCACGCCAATTTCGTATCTAAACATTCCGTCTCACTAACGACCTGTGGTGGCGGAAGGGGGTGATTCTCAAAGTTATTTGCTCCTTCACGCTTAATTCACATTTACTAGTTTTCTGTGTTTAGTATTGCCGTTTCCTCAGTGCAGAATTGATCGCACATTCCCCCATCGTTGCATGTGATTCACTTCAGCATCATATTTTAATGTGAGGTGATAATAGGTAAGGATAGCGGAATTTGCAAGCATTAGTTGACCTTTAGTGAGTGCTTAGCAGTCGTAAATCCTGCTCTTTACGCATGTGAAGGTGTGATACGAGCGCAAATAGCTTTATGAATTGGGTCCTTAGTCACCCGGGGATTTTTTGTGACTAAATCCACTCCCAGGAGCGGGGAGTGAGCATTTTGAGACAGGAATACCACGAAAGTTTATACATGCCCAAAGCACCGTCTTTCCGGTTGTTCACAAACACCACCCATTTCCACCCGGATGGAGATGTAGT